>NC_140069.1:121327074-121955417 GCF_964194135.1 Talpa europaea
TGGGGTGAGTGAGGCTGGATACAAGCCTCTTAAAGATCCACTCCATGTGCTTTAAGCCTTGTGGGTGTCTTTCATGTGAATCCCATTAGTTTTCAAAGTTAGATGTTTTGGGAGTTTGTCTCTAAGGTGCAGGACTTAAAATTTTGGGGTGTCCATTAGAAGGTTCAATCCCTTCACTCTCCAAAGAGAAACTAGGAGCTGTGAATTCCATCCTTATTATGGGTTGCTAGGGCAAGGGGTGGCAGCTATCAGTAAACTGTGCCTCAGCCCCTCCTACCTACTTTGATGTGGTCTTTTTTCTCATTTGCCTGATATGTAAGGATTGTTCATCTAGTTTTTAGACATTTAGAGAGGAAAATGTCCTGGATGTAGCAGATTTGTATGTCTATAAGAGAGAGAGGAATTCATAATCTCTGTAGTCCCAGAATGTAGAAATTATTCTGATATTACCCAACTTTGCAATTGGTAGTTTTAGTATTATATACAAAAATACTGAAAAATCTTTTGATGAAAATCAAAATTCATTGATCAAGACTATGGTGTGTGTGTGTTTTTCCCATTTCACTTGACATCTTATCTGATAGTAATCAAATACTGATAAATGGATTTATTAATGTGAATAGGCATGAACTCCCTTAGAAGTTTGGTATTGAAAAGAGCCAATAAAGAAGGTTAGATTGGGGGCCTCCCTGGTGGCACAAGCGGTTAAGATGCAACCTATGAAGCTGTCCACAGCCACTGCAGCATGAGTTTAATCCCTGGCCAGGGAGCTACCCACATGGCACAGCAGACCTCTCCTGTCTCACCCACTGCTCCCCATAGCAGTGTATTTCAGTACATCTGCCTGTTCTGCTCCCCACTCGTTCTGGTGGGTCCTCTTGCCTCCCTCACCTCTGGTCTGCACCCCAGTTCTTATATTCATAAATAAATAAATCTTAAAAAAAAATCTTAGATTGTATGGAAGTTACAGAATTGGTTTTCATATCTTCAATTCCTTCCCACAGAGATTACATACCCTTCATCTGTGGATGTAGATAAGATAACCCCGCAAACAGTACCTGAGCAAGTCAGTGTTTTTATCTTATACCCTAGTTCACCATACTTCTTCACTGGTGGTCACTATATTGTAGATACTCTCTATTACAGTATAATTTCTGACACTGTATATAATGTGTTTTTCATGTTCCATCTCAACAGTGGATGAAAAATAACTTTCAAATATTTTCAAAATCTTTGAGCTTTGATTTCAGTTCTTGATGCTAAATCAAAAGTTAGTATAAGAAATTATTTCACATTTACCTCCTTTGAGACACTTATGAATAGTTTCATCAACCCAAATATCCGCACCTTTTGAGGGCATTAAAACAACACAAAATCAAGTACCATTTAATACTGTTTTATAGTTTAAAACTCTTTAATAATATGATCATCCTAATGTGACAGAAATATTTGTTGCACAGCATCATCTTATTGGAAGCTTTTCTTCTTTTGGAAATTTCACTTCTCATCCCTCTTCCTATAATGGGTGGTTTTGGCTTTTCAGTGACAGCCATTCAGGAAGATCCATGCAGTTAATTCTCTTGACTCTGAACTGGCAGGCGCTCTGGAGGGAGAACAGATTCCAATTTCTGCCAGCGTTCTGGAGGCCACAGGATGTGTGTAGCATGGGCATGCAGGAGGCCAAGGGAAACCTGAATCCATGAGAAACAGGGAAAGCGGGAAATTATTTGATGAGGATAACATTCAAATATTGAAAACAGAATTTGATACAGATGTGTTATTTTATCAAAGATGAGGCTAAATTGTAAAACTTGTGATACTTTTCCAGGTGAGATATATACACACACACATACATACATACATTTAATTGCCACAACCATTTGAGGTAGGTACTTCAGCTTTCTCATATGCAAAGTAGAGCCCATATGCAAAGTAGAGATAATAAGCCCAGAGGTTGAATAACTTGCTCCAAGTCCTATAGCTCCAAGTGGTGGAGAACAACTTCTCCACCTAGCTTAGCTGTCAGACTGCAGAGTCAGCCACCACCGTAGCCTGCTTGCATAGATCCAAGAAGGTTCAGTCAAGCTTACTATCTCAATTTCCTATAGTATTCTTGGAACGCAGAGGGACTTTCCTTTGCAGGAAAGTGATACACAAGTATATATATATATATATATATGGCAAAGAATATTGTTCCAGTGATGGATGAGCAGCAAGAGGTAGGTGTCAGACTGGGTGGGGCTGACTTCAGGGAAGGCCAGTGACACAGAACTAGTGAGTACTCCTGAACATGGGCGGGGAACCAAGGGGAAGCCGGAGAGGTGTAATGGGAAGTGAAGGGAAGGAATCCAATATAAAGACCAGGGCAGATGGCGAAGAACCCCAGCGGCAGAGAAAACCCCATGTGGCAGAGAAGGCAAGGGATGTGAACTTTTCACCGAGGACGTAAGGCTGAGGCAGGGAAGGAACCCTTGAAGACATTTTAGTATCAACTGTGGTGCATAGAAACGTGGAAAATTTGTTTAAACGGAGAGCAGGGTCCTATCTTCAGATAATCTGTACCTTTCAATGGGTTTGAGACAGGGCTTGGGAATCTGTCTTTTCCTGTTGCTATTGTTGTTACTACCAGTAATATTGTAGTGATATTTAGAAGTTTACAAAACACACTCCTATTTAGCACATATTTATGGATTGCCAGATATGGACCAGATACTACCATCTACCTTCTTTATCATCGTTCTCCAATAAGCTAGAGCTCCAGAGAGATTAACGTGTAAATTATTTTCTTAAGAGTTCTTCAACTTCCTAGCATATGTATTCAGAAAATTATATTGCCCAGACTCAAAAGTGTTAGATACTGAGGGACAAACTTCCAAAAAGATAACCAGAAATAATTTTTAAGAAGATAAAAAAACCTTTTTAAAAAGATAAAAGACCCTAACAATTGGAAATGCAAACAAAATAAGCCCAAAGGGTACCAAGCCGCCAGTGGATCTAATGAATTGATTTTTCTCCAATCTGTATTCTCAAAACCAAACCCATAGAAAAATTTAAAAGATAGTACCAAAAAATACCTCAAATTACCAAAACTCAACTGTTAGTCACATTTCACTGTGTCCTTTTCTTGTTCTTCCTTCCTTTCACTGCCTTTTGGCTCATGTTCCACAAGGTAGGTCTGCACTGCTCTAAGCTTCCCTCTTTGTACCAGTGTCGCTGTGCTCCATACATTGCAGTAACTCATTTTCATTCATATCCAGATATTTTTGATTCTTCCTTTGACTTTTTCATTGAGCAATTAATTATTGTTCAATAATATGGTGTATCTATGTATTTGTGGTTTTCACCTTCTTCTTTGGGTTAATGTCTAGTTTCATACCATCGTGGCCTGAAAGGACTTTGATGTGATTTCAGTCCAGAAATTTGTTTAGGTTTGTTTCCCAACATACGGTCTATCATTCAGAATATTCCTTGTGCAGTTGAGAAGAAGGGGTATTCTGTAGTTTGGGGGTGGAGTGCTTTGCAAATATCTGTTAGTTCATTGTTTCCTATTGAATTTTTTGTCTGGATGATCTATCCACTGCTGCAAAATGGGATGTTAGAAGCCCCTTTCTCTATTGTGTTGCTATCAATGTCTATTTAAGTCACTAATCCTTGCTTTATATATTTTGATGCTTCCATATTGAGTGCATATACATCTATGTCGTGTTATGTCTGCCTGCTATATTGAGCCCCGAATCATTGAGTAATGTCCATTTTTGTGTCCTCACCTTTTGGGCAGGAAAATCTGATAGAGGTATAGCAATTCCTGCTTTGCAAATTTTTCCATTGGCTTAGAGTACCATTTTCCACCCCTTTAAGACTTTGTTTGCCTTTATTGCTTAATTGAGTGTCTCTTTAGCAGCACATAGCAGAGTTTGGTTTTTATCTGTGCAGCCATTCTATGCCTTTAGTTGGTGAGTTCAGTCTCTTTCTATTGCGGGTGATTATTGATATGAGGGCTTGCGACTGCCATTTTATTTTTTCTGATTCTATATCACCTTGTTCAATTTTTCGTGAGGTTTTTTTGATTGAAATAGCTTTTTGTGAAGACCTCATCTGTGAGTCCCTCTCATCAACCTGCCTTCACAAAGATTCATGGATATCTCTGGCATCCCTTCTAGTGCAGTCTGTGGTGGGCACCTCTGCCTTGCCCCTCTGGATTCTCTTGGTGTTTTCCTAGACCTAAAAACTAGGAAGGAATATATCCTCTGCTGCCCTCTCGGTGACCCAGACTTTTTAGTTCCTTCATTTAAGATTCTTCATTCAAAACATCTTTATCCTTCCAAAATCAAGTGCTCCAACTGACTCTACTGTAATATAAAGATTCCTTTTTAGGAAAAACTGATGTACCATTGGTTTACAATGTCAGTCTCAGGAGTACAGGTTCATATCTCAATCTGTAGACCACACAACTTCCATCACCAAAGGTCTAGTTTCATTTCACCACAATCTAACTGAACTCTACAGGTAACGACCATTTTGTTTTTCAGAGTCTAAGGGTTTGTTTTTGTTTTGTTTGTTCATTTGCTTTGTTTCTTGATATTCCACATTATCAGTGCAACCACATCATTTGTTTCTCTTTATGACTTATTTCACTTAGTATAATCACCTGAAGGTCTTTTCAGGTTCTCACAAATGGAAAGTTTTGTTTTTAGTTTAGGTGAGTCCTACTTAATGGTGTGTGTCTTTATCCACTCACCTGTCAGTGAGCACTTACACTGTTTTCATGTCTTGGCTATTGTGAATAATGTTGTAGTGAACATAGAGATACATATATCTTTTCAAATTAATGTTCACAGTCTTTGGAGAGGTACTTCGAAGTATAATTGCTGGATCGCATGGTAGTTCTATTTTTAATTCATTGAGGAGCCTCCATACTGTTTTCCATTAGGACTGCATATATTTACATTCCCACTAGCTGTGTACCAGGAGACATTTTCTTCACACCTTTGCCAATACTTGTTGTTTCTAGTCTTTGTGATATAAGTTATTCTTTTTGTGTGTGAGGTGTGACACTGTGGTTTTGACTTGGATTTCTCTATTGAGTGATGCACTTTTTTTTTTCATGTGTTTCTTGACCTTGTGTATATTTTGGGAGAAATGTGTATTTAGGATTTAGGTCTTCTGTACATTTTTTGAGATTGAATTGTTATTTTGTTAAGTTGCCGATTTCAGATGGATCAAGTACAAAGGACAAGATAAAACCCACAACATCTAGCGATGCCAAAAAGGAAGTGCTTTAAGAGTGAGGGAACACATCCAAAAATCACAAAGAACCCCTACAGGCCCAAATTAGTATATTTGAGCATCAGACAAAAAAATTAAAATAGAATCTTCAAAGATTTTCAATATCACTAGCTCCTTGCACTTGATCTATCAGAAAATGGTTCCTTATTTAAGAGACAGTTGTTTCTTTTACCAAGGAATGCTATTTTGAAACCAAGACCTGGTCCTAGCAGTGCTCATTGCCCCCAGTAGTGTTATTCTACTGTGCTGCCTTGGGATAAATGTAAAAAAAAAATGAAACCCTCATTTCATTATTCTATATCCCTCATTCCATAGTGAGCACACAACGCTAACACATTTACACCTAAAACACACATAAAATAGTGTCAAGGTGACTGTGTTATAACTATGCCCAACAATAAATTTACTGAATAAAACAGCATTTCTTTTCAATTATTTTGCTACTTAAAATTAATCTCATTTTAAGAATATGGTGGCATAGTTCTGAGTTCAAAATTTAAATTTACTCTTTTTCTCCACCTCAGTGTTACTATTTGATGTTCATTTGTTTCTATTTTTGTTATGTTTGCCTTGGTTAATCCTTTTTGATTCAGTTTTAAATATATAAACATTTACCTGGTTCAAAAGTCAAAATTATTTGCAAAAGTTGTGATAGGCAGAATGGTCCATCCACTCCAAAGGTGTCTGTATCTTCATCCCCAGAAGGTATGAATATGTGACATTACAGGGCAAAGGGAAAGTAAAGCTACAGAACAGTTAACCTTAAGATAATGAGACTAACCTCTATTAACCTTTTTTATCCCACTAACCTATTATCCCAAAGATAATTGCACGGGTTCTTATATAAATAGAAGATAAGCAGAAGGGTCAGTCAGAGAGCACTTTAGCACTGCAAAAAGGGCCACAAGCCAAGGAATGCAGATGGCCTTAGAAGCTGGCAAGGAAACTGCTTATTCCCTAGAGTTTTCAGAATAAATGCAGCCCTGCTGACACCTTAATATTAGCCCTGTGAGACTCAGATTGGGCTTCTGAACTCCAGAATTGTAAAATGATTTATGCCAGTTCAAGTCACGAGATTTATGATAATTGCTTGTAATAGCAGTAGAAAACTAAAACAACAAATAAACAGAGACGTTCCCATTTGCCAAACTCCCCATAGTAGGTCAATTATTTTATCTGGTTTCGGCTTTAATCCTGTGGGGTTTTTGTTTTGTTTTTTTTTGGTGGAAAAACAGAAAGGAAGCTCAGGCTTTGTACACTGTGTTGATTCAGCAACAATTTAACCAAAATGCTGCATTTTTGAAGAAAAGAAATAGCAAAATGCACATCATTATTTGCCCTTTCTAATCCCAATGTTGAAATACTGTATATTCTCTTGTAGGTTTTATTTTCAGGACTCTATCCTGGAAACCACTTCTTATCACTTCATAGAAATAGAGTCTGTGTTTGTAACAAAAGCCCCACCGTTAGGTGATTCTATCAATGGATCCTACCGGCAAATTTAGAGCTGTACTTTCTATTAGCTTCACATTCAGAGAAAATGATCCTAGTCAACTTTAAAGAATTCCAGTAAATATTCCAGAATATCCTAAGTAACCGTTGCAACCATGCTCACTGCAAGGAACCTGGATCTTTAAGAGCTCCTGCAATTTCTATCTATTTTTCTTCTAGTCTAGACTCACTTGAGCTAGGGACATTGGTCACCATCCCCTCTACCATATCCCTTTGTAGAGCTGATAGCTGCTACTCAATTGTTCTTCAAGCCTTTTTTTGCTTTTCCAAGTTGTT
The DNA here is from genome assembly GCF_964194135.1 of Talpa europaea. Classification (NCBI taxonomy): domain Eukaryota; kingdom Metazoa; phylum Chordata; class Mammalia; order Eulipotyphla; family Talpidae; genus Talpa; species Talpa europaea. The sequence goes on from NC_140069.1 coordinate 121,334,149, forward strand.
TAACCATTTCTATGTGGTTTTATCAATCTCTTGGCTGAGATGTTGCCAAAATATTTGCTTGCTTGCTTAGTTTTGGAGCTAGTATTGGATGGAGTGATCCGGAATATTTTTTAATCAACACTCATTTTTCAAAAAACCTGTGATTTTCTTATTATAGCACATAATAGGAATGCAGCTACTTTCACTTCCTGAACAAAATAATCTTGAGTAGTAAAAATTATGAGTAGTAAAAATTATAACAGATGGATAATATCAATATTGTCTAACACGATGGTATGGGAATGTAAAATCCAGGGGCTTTTTAAAGACTGAGATTAATATATATAGTGTCTGTTCCATACTCTTAGCTGCCTTGTGTGTCTTTCATTTATTTATTTTGCTGCTATATATCAGTGGCCTGCAAAAAGCACAGTGAATATAAAAGGATGTCAAAATACAAAAATATACAAACTATTTTAAAATTAGGCTTCAGGTACCAGTTTGGTTTCCATGCATAATATATTAGGCAAGGTCCTCCAAAGAAACAGAAGCAATAGTGTGTGTGTGTGTGTCTTTATCTATCTACACACTTAAGGAATTAGTTCATGTAACTGTGGAAGCTTTCCAAAATCTGATGGAGAGGTATGTAGGCTGGACACTCAAAGGAGTTGTAGTTCAAGTCTGCTGGAAAATTCCTTTATGCTTCAATGAGGTCAGTCTTTTGTTCTATTCAAGATTTCCACTGATCTAAATGCAAATTTCATATAAAAATATCCTCACAGAAACTTCAGATTAATGTTGGTCCAGGTATCTGGGCACTGTGGACCAAACAAGTTGATAGATAAATTTAACCATCACAACTGAAAAACTATAATCTTCCCTTTGATGTTCTGAATGATTTATACATACTGACCCATGTGATTCTCACAGAATTCTGCGAGGCATGTGCTATTTGACTCCACTTCATAGCTGAGGAAACCTAAATATGACAGTACATTTTTGAGCTGAGGCTCAAATGTATGCACAGTGATTCTTGGCTATAAGAATAAAACCAGACTGTTATGAGCAAATCATGACATAGTCATCCTCGTCGTCCTGTTCCCAATTATCATTAGGACCCACATACTTTCCTGCTATGGCTAGAATTAGCAAAAGAAGGTGCATATTTCTTAGGGGCTGAATGGTGTTCCCCCTATATTCTTATGCTGAAGTCCTAACTAGCCCTCAGTCCTCATAATGTGACAGTAGTAGGAGATAGTCTCACTTATAAATAAGTGACTATCTAAAACGGGGTTATTAGGGTGAACCTAACTATCTGACCAGTGTTCTTATAAGAGGAGATTGGGACACTCAGCACGGGGCAGGAGGCACATGGGCAACTTTGTCCATGTTAATTACTTTGACCACCTAACCTAAAATTTTGAGATTCAATTCTCCGCTTTCTTTGATCTTTCATGTCTCAGAACAGTCTCCTTCAATAGATTTACAGTACTTCTGGTTAAGGAATCTCCTTTTACAGTAAATTTTCAAACACAACAATAAAAACATTAAATAAACCACAACAAACCCTGGCTAGATCAGTATATTTTTAGTTTCTACTAAATGAGAATATAGGTTCGTTTACATGTATTAATGTAACTTTTACAATAAACTATTGCTCCTGGGGACAGTTGAGGAAACTGTGTCCACAGACTGGGAATCAGTGATCAAGACTAATAGTCACCCAACTGTTTTGATTGTGCATCCCATCAGCAAAAATATTTGAGATTTCCAGAGTTACATATTTTAAAGTGTCCCATCTAAATACTCCATAAAGACAAACATGAGTAAAGCTCAAATGCTTATTTTTTTCGACATTCTAGTATTTTCCTGCATCTATGGGGAGGATTGCACACATGCCCTGAATATTCCTGCTCCCTCCTTCGGAGCTCTCTGCTCCAAGAAACCACCAAAATTATTGACTTGAAAGTGATCAGTGCTATCAGTCAGCCAGTTTGTTTTGTCCACACAAGGCCAAGGAAACACATGGGCTGATTTACACTAAATTGCCCATCTTTGATTGACTTGGCTACACGGAGAAGTTATTCTGGCATCTGCAGACATAGGCTCCATGGGCCTCAGCCTCTCCTTCAGGTGCCAGGGGCACAGGTGTCGCTACTCTGCTTCCTTCCATTCCCAATTCCTGAGCCTGCAGTCAGCAGCACATGCCTCCAACTCTTCATGTCAGGTCACTCTCTCTTGAAGAAAAGGTGTGCACAGATGAGCTAAGGACAAGCAAAAGCGAGAGTCCACAGGTAGGATAGAGGGAGACTACTGAAAGGAGCTTAAGAAAGAGAGAAGGTTAGTGGGAGAAATACCCTTTTTGAAAGAGATTCAGACCTAGAGCCAAAGCTAGAAGAGGACCAGTACAAGATGTGAGAATTTGATGAAAATGTTTTCTATAAAGTAAATACAAACATTTGTGTATACTATTAATACTATTAACAAATAAAATCCATTTTTGTGGAATTTTGTTCAGCAGCATAAGAGGAATGTCCACACAAAGCACCAGTCAGATGGTATTTGTTCTACAATATTAAATTACCTACTATTACTTCTGAAAGTCAAATCAAACTGGAACATGAGCCAAACTTTGAAGAACACTGTTTTTAGAGAAGTACAATTTCCTGAGGCTAAAAGAAGTCAGCCAGCTTTCCAACCTGCTACCCCAGGCTCTTCATGCTCACATTTTCCAAAGTCATCTCATAAGCTCTCACCATGACTGTTTTCCTCTAAAGGCCTCTCCACAGTGAACCCGACAGGACAGAAAGTGCCATGCCCACTTTCTGGTTTTTGATCCCTGCTGTCCTCCCAATTTGTAGTCTCTCCCTCACACCCCTGGGATTCTCCTGTAGAACCCAATTTAGTTCAGTTTTTACATGGTGCCCTTTGGCTCCCCAACTCATAAGCATCTGTTCCTGTCTGCCCCAAGGATGTAAGACCTAGTGTTGAGTCTTACATCAGCCTCTCAACAAAGAAAAAGAATCAATATATTTTAAATGCATGTAAAGGAAATGTAGCAGAGCCTTTCTTTCCTTGACCTCTCACTTTTGGACCCAGGGAATTCTACAGGTACACTCCAACTTTTGTTCTTAACAATGGATGAGGTGGTGACCCCTCTTGTACCATGATTTGCCTGCCAGTACCATCAGGTTCTGTTTCAAAGGGGAGCTCAATTTTAGCTTTTGATATCAAAATAAGCATAGTAGTGGCCATAACTTCTCTCAGGCTTGGTTTTACCAAAAGTAGGACCCACTTCTAACTGGGAGACCTACCGAAATGTTTGAAAACCAGCTATCTTTTCACTAGCTTCTTTACTTTCAAGTCCCCTTATTAGAATTAGGAACTGCTGTCATTGAGTTGGAAAACGTATCTTGCTTAAAGAAAGAGACAAACTTTGATATGGGAGTCATACATAATATTATGCAATGACCAATATAACTGATTTACTTGTACTTTTACAGTTCATAAATAAATCTGATTCCTCACCTTTTAAAATAAGATAGTCCCAAATGGAAATTGAAGAAATTCATTAAGCATGGTGTGACTATTTATTCTTCAAACTGGGACATTTGACAGTGAAGGGGGTTATTCATAACTATTCTGGTAACACAGGCATAAATGAAGGTTACTCTAGGACCTATATGCTATCCCATTCTTTGGACATGAGAAGCATTTATTGTCTATGTTCTGAATGCTTTACATAAACCTTCTATCTTGGACTCCTTACCTGAAATATTATTTCTATTTTGCAGACAAGAAAACTGAGGTTTAGAAATGCTGCATAATGTGCTAAAATAAAGGTCACATGCTAGGAAATGATACAATCAGGACTTGAAATAGGCATCATTTAAAATTGTTGCTGTTCTCCACTGTCCAGTCCTGCTTCTCGTAGTGATTTATGTTTCCACATCTGTAGCCAGGGTTAGCGAACTTATTCTGCAAAGGCCCAGAGAGTAAATGGCAGAGGCTTCCAAGCTACACAGTGTCTGTTATAACTATTCAGCATTGCTTGTGTAGCACAAAGCAGTCACAAGCAATATGTTAGTAAGTAGAAGCTTTGTTCTAATATAAGCTTTATTTATAAAAATGGGTGGCAAGTTGGATTCGGCCCAAAAGCCATCATTTTTGGCCAAGTATTCTAGATTCTAGTAACATCTGAGAGCAGAGGCTATATTTTTCTATTAGAAATTAGTAGTATTTTGTACAAGACTAGGGACTTTGTCAACAATAAATACATGTTGAATAAAAATGTTGATTGAGGAAGAAAGCTTAAATGTGGCAATATTATATTTTATGATCTGGGTATCAAGGAAATTCCCTAAACTACCTTGAAAGAGATGTTCACATTTCTTTAGAACACAGTAATAAGTGACATGACAGCTTCCATAAACATAAATCATGTATTGCTCAATGGATTGATACGTCAACTGAGATGTGGATGTTTGATATAGATTGTAAAGAATATTTAAAGGGAGGATGTGTAATTTAAAATGCAACAAATGCAAAGTAGAGATTAAAAATGTTTACAATATATTTACTCTGGCATCAAAAGAATTTTTTTTAATATGTCACACAGGCAAAGAATATTGTTTTGGAATGCCTCTCCTGACTACTGTTTGTCTCCTATCTTGTTGTTTTGTAGGTAAACTTATTTCTGACCCACTCCCCGGGGATGAGGCCCAGTTATTTGGGTTACCGATCACCATCCTGGCTAGTCTCTGTCCACATTAAAAATTCCAGAAGACAACATCACAACATTAATCTGTTCACAGTAATAACAGCGCTGTCCTTACAAAGTGCTCCAGCTCTTTGCAGACTGTGGTACCGCCAAGGCTGATGCTGTCCTGGTAGCCACTGCTGAGACCAAGTTGGGGGAGGGAGGACACGGGAAACAGGCTACTGTGGAGAATCACACAACATGGCTCACAACCTCTGCTTTGGTCCCTGGAGTTCACCCTGACTCTCCCAGAGTGCCCAGCGGTGTGCTGCTGACCATTAGCAACCCCAAGGGAGCAAAACACCGTGCACCAGTCACCACCTAGGAGGGTCTCCGACTCCTCCCACCCCGCCGCAGAGAAGAGCAAAGATGATCACCACATCAGCGATCAGGAATGGACTCCTACACGGCATCCTGGGATATGAGTCACCAAGGAAACATGACAAGGTGAGGCACTGGATGGAAAAGTGCAGCTTCCACGGGGGCCTTTGGTGGTGCTTGGTCTGTTCCACGGAGAGAGGTGACAGTGAAGGGATTGTGCCTTCCGAACCCTCCTCTGTTGTCACTATTTTCTTTGCTAATGTCAACATGACACATCATCAGTAACACTGAGGACATGTCTTTAAAAACAATATGAAAGACCAAGAAGGAGAGAGAGTGAGTAGAACAAAGGAGTTCCTTTAACAGACAGCATAAAAGTGAGCTTTTTGGTAAGTACAGGTAAAAACATGCATGGGTTAAGTAAATCAGAATTAGAAGTAAAGGCAGACCAAAAACAAGTATCATATGGAAAATAAGCAATCTCACGGTTTTAAAAAGTTGTATTAAATTAGAAAACAGAAATAATCCTCATATAAAAAGAGTGCATCAACACATGTGGAATTGAATTTTCCATTCACATTTTTGATACAGTAGCGGACTATCACGCACACACACAAGGAGCAGGTCCACATAACTCCTCTAAGTAAAAGCACAGACAGAAGCCGCTCCCATTCTTGGTAGGCGCTGACTGGCAGCAACTCACAGACCATCTAGTAAGAGCAACGCTTTGGTAGTTTAGATGAATTTAAAGTATGAGGGTCTGCCAAAGAATGTGTAGAGGGCCATTGAGAAGAATATGGAATCTCCTAAATCTAAGCTGGTTTTGGGGTACAACAGAAATCATATGGACCCTTTCTAGTTCTTGCTTTGGACAAGTCATCAAAACAGCATCAGATGAGTTAGCTAAGGAAAAATCAATGTAATACAATAATTCACATGGTTGTAAATTCTAAAGAGTGGAGTGAACCTGGAATATTTATTCTGAGTTATAGGGCCAGGGGTGTCAAGGACAGAGAGGGAGACACTGCGCATAATAGATGAAGAAATTACTCTCAGATTAAGAATGAGGTAAAGATGACATTCTTAGAATGTACTTACTGATAAATCTAGAACTAGATACCCCCAAACTACATTCGTTTAGATGATAGAAGGGGGAACAGTCATTGCTTCTCCAGTTAGTAAAAAGATCACAAGTGTAAAATATGATGAAATTTTATGGATCATGAGAGAAGGACTTCTCCCTAGCCTTCAGCTCCAGAAGCTTCTCTAGCCTCCAGGACCAACAATCTGTGCTCTTTACTAAAGGTGATAGACCTCCCAAGGCTCACAGAACTTGGGTGGCCTCTGGTTCCCTTGCCAAGGTTGCAAGAGGCCATCTCTGGTATTTCTCCCCTATAGGGGAATTGACTCCACAGGTAAGGGAGGGGTAGGGACAGGAGGAGATGATGGAGGAGAAGAGAAGGGACAGTGAGAAGGGTGTGGAGGAGCAGGTGGAGGGGAGGGTGAGGTAGGGATGGGGGAAAAGAAGAGAGGGAAAGAGAAAGAAGGTGAGGGTAAGGGGAAGGAAATGTGTAGACTCAGTGAGAAAACAGGAAGGAGCAGCAGATGGGGGACTACACAGGGGCAAAGCTATCTTTGTGGGGAATGATTCGTTTTCATCTGTTCCTGCAGAAACCCTGGGAGCAGTGTAAGTCATGAGTACAGGTCATCATCCAGAAAATCCAAGCATTGATTTCTTCTTTCCAGAAGAAAAGATTGGGCTCCTGATACTGAGGAATCCTCTCCCCCCCACCCAGGTGAGCATGCCTTACCTGCAATGCCAGAATCCACAGAGCTCCAGAAACAAATCTTTTAGTTCTCTGGTAGCAAGACTTCCGTAACTTAAACTGCTCTGAACTTACAGCTTTTATTTATCCCATGCAGTGCACATATTCATAATTTTTACTGGAGAAACATTCATGGGCTTGAGTGTGCAGTGTGCTCAGACTCTGCCTGGGGTGTTATGGTTCATATGGTGCGGGTAGGGTTTAGATGCTCAAAGACACGGATATCACCTTTGCAAAGAGAGTGTGAACACGTGCCCACCAAGATTTTAGATATGGTATTAATATTTGTAAAAATCTGCAGTGGTCTAGACTTACCGAAGGGGATAAATGCATCAGTTACAGACACACTCTGAGGTGGGACGAGCCCCTGCTAGGTGCTGTATATATATATATGCTTAAACATGCCCCCTGTCCAGTGGGACCCCATGATCTAGCAGGAAAGGCAGAGGTTTAAGCAAAGCATCAAGAAAAAACCCAGCAACTAGACATGAGAAGGAGCCGAGTGCCCCGAGAGCAGAGGCTGTGTGTGGCACGGCTGCAGGGCTGCCTGTCCAGGCTGTGGGAGACCCACCCCGCCCCCGTTCTGGGGGCCCTTTACCAATGCCGTTGCCTGTCAGGTTTTTTGTGGAGAACGTTCTTCTAATTCTCCTTGTCCTCCACTAAATTCCAAAATTGCAACAATAAGATAGACAGATACCACCCAGTGTTTGGTGATCAGAACACTAGTGCCACACGCTTCACCGAAGCTTAACAATGAGACTCTTTTCCACAGGTTTCATTTAAAGACAAGTGTTTTCCTTCATTACCAACAATTTTAACTTTAATCATTTCAAAGCAATTTTCCTGCTCAAGACTTAGCTTTAATCAGAATGCATTTTCAGGTCACTTCATGGCCTCTTCATGATTCTCTCTGGATAACTACAGAATCATGCATAATCATTCTAGTCCCCGCAAGACACCGCCAGTGAGTAGTTAGTTCAACATTTTATGTAAAAATAGATACAAAACAGGCCTCTAGGGGTATCTTCGGCTAATTTTCATGAATTAATTTCTCAGGATTAATGTTTATGCACCAGTCTTTTTACCACATAATCAAATCACTGGAGTTGAAGTGGCCTAACTCCTTACTTTGCAGCTTGATTAAGCAGGTGATGAAATAGAATACAATTTGGCTAGTTAGCAACTCACAGTGTCCACAGTAATCTACAGTGGATGGATGACATTATTGACTGCTGTCTCATTGTTTACTTGTGTTCTCTCCAGTCTTGATGTCCCACATGCTATTTTTATGTAGGAGATAAAACAGTTCATATAAACACATGAGGGGAGAGGTACACAATGTCTTTATTGTTGTTGACATTGTTTTAAAACCTATGGATGCCACAGTGGGAGGCAGTCACTGAGGGAGAGTGATTTGCTATTGGTAAGAGAGGATTTGGGAAAACAAGGTATCTGGCCCCCGAGAGCCCTGCTGTGTGGTGGGGGCTGCAGCATTTCTCAGCCACAGCAACCTCTGCTCATTGGGGTGGCTGGCTGGCACCTAGTCTTTAACCAATTCTCTCCACTTCCCTCCCTCCAGGCTGATAAAATAAGCAACCCAGAACAAAAGATGATAAACAAAAGGGACAAGTACGAGGGCCAAGAAAATTGCTATGGGTCGTTTTGCACTTGGTCCTCAGAGCTCTGAGAGCCAGCGTGCAGGAGACAACACACTAACTTCCAGGCAGTGAGGAAACATCCCAATTTAAGAGAAGGTAAGTTTTTCTCTTAAGTTTCTGCAAGCTTTTTCTCACATGGGACTAGAACGTGAAATTGTAAGTGCTATAATGGACCATGTCCACCAAACTGATTACCTGAAATAGGCAGAAGCAGAATTCAACTTGCTGGCAGTTTGGTGAACATCGTGCAAGAGACTAAGGTCTCATAGTCTCTCAGACCTCTACCCTAGAAATCTCATTCATTCCAATGGTAAGTTCTTAGATTATCTGAAGGCTTGAATAGGTAGAATGCCCTTAATGTTTCTTAAATATTTCTCTCAACTGTATTTTTGATATGAAATGTCTGTTCTGTATAGTTTGTTGGCAGAGATCATTCTTGACCCCAAATTCTTTCTATGTATGCAAATGAATTGTTGAGGGAGGTAGAATTAAAGATCCCCTGTACCAACCCTTTGCATCCTGCAACAACACTTCAGAGGTCAGAGCTGTAATCAAGGTTCTTCAGTTTCTATCAGAAGCTCTTTGAAATACTGTGAATTGTGCTTCTAAGGAAAAAATTAAGTAGAAGCATTATCTACCAGGTGTGCTTGAGGTAAATGTGGATCTTAAACATCATTATGGGTGTGGACACCACCAGTCTTAACCAACTTTCCAGGTCTGTGTGAGCCTTGGCAAGAGGCAATGCCCTATTTCACAGCTATCCCTTCTCTCCTCTGTTAGGGGGTAGGAAGAGGTCATGTGACCTAGACTTAGCTAATAGGATTCTCACAATGGACACTATGAACGGGGAGGTAATGACACAAGACATGGAAACCATCCAAGATTATTGGCAGAGATAGGCGTGCAAGGAAGTGTCCATAACAGCAGCTGCCACACTTCTCGCCCTAGACCTACCTTGTTTCTGGGTAACAGACGGTGCCGCACATTCTCAAGCCTGCTTTTCTCCCCACCCCCACAGTGAACTAGCCAGTATCCTTCCAAAGAGATCTTTTCTGATTAAATGACAATGAAAATGACAGGATGGGTTTGTGTGGCTTGCAGCTAAGACACCACATTGGGACACTGCCATAAAAATACTGGTGAAAGAATAATGTTTATTAGGATAATTGAGTCCAATTTCTAATCGCACAGCTGAGGAATTCAAGGCTGAGAAATGCTGCCCAGGGTTACTGAGTTCGAGCTGGGGCGCAAACCCTAACACTGGCCCCTAGTCCACAGCCCTTGACACCGTACCTGTTAGTGAAATGAGGTGTAAAGGCCTGGAAATGGTAATGTTTGGCAAGGGGCCCTGCATCGGTGCTTTCTAAAACTGCTTTTACCCCAGGGACAAGTGAGGTCTTTCAATTTCTGCAGGAAAACAAAAAAACCCAAACATTACACATTAAGATTTGTACACATCCATGCCACTCTGTTCTGGAACAGTTGCTGATTTGTAACAGCAGGGCATGTTACAAGCCACTGGGCTGTAAGGAATGTTTGCCAGCAGTGACAAGAAAGCCAGTGCTCGTTACAGCAATATGGTTATGTCGGTGTGCATAAAAAGCCCAGGAAAGTAAAGAAATGTGGAAAGACTCTAAAGTATATTCTTTTCTCTCAACACAACAGATGTGCAAATGTCTACTGAGTGCAAAGCACGGGGCATGGAGTTTTAAATCACGGAGATGCATCATCAGAGACTCCGGCCTGAGGAGCTTACAACTCAGAGGGGAAGACAGTTGTCACAAGCTTGAACCATGGGATGAATGTGGCAGAAGTGGAAGTTGCAAAGAGCGAGTGGCCTGGTAAGTAACACAGACCAGGGAAGAGTAACAGAGTAATCCCCAGAGAAAGGGGAGCTTCCTGGTTCTCTCTCCCCTGCCCTAAGGAAGAGTGGAGCTGGGCAGAGAGGAGAAGCTAGAAAAGACTGAGGAAAAGAAGGAAGATGAAAAGAAACCCTGGAAGAGGCAGGTGGAGCAGAGACACGTGAAGACGCAGGCCTGCTGGCTTCTCAGCCGGGGCCTGCTACAGGGGCTTGGGGACATGGAAGGAGACAGAGACATGGGTGAGAGACCTGAAGCCTGTTTGGGTCAGGGGGGAATAATGGCAGACTTTATCTTGACTTGGGCTTTGATTTTGCTCTTTCCTTCCAGACTTGCCTGGCCCCTTCTGCCTCTCTACTGTGGTTCCCCCCAGAAGATACCTCAGACTTGCGGTAAGCTTTTGGGCTTCAACATTCCCACTTTGTGCCAGTCCTGTTTGGCTGGGCAGTCATCCATGGGTTAACTTTGAGTGTTTAACTGGAAACTATTTTAAATATATATTTCTCACTATTGCATACGAATTGTAGTCAAGTTCTTTTCTATGTTTTATCTTTAATTAGAGGATGGCAGATCCCATTTAGAGCAGGCAGGTTTGTGGGTCCTGGTGTACCCCTCACTCTGCCTGCTAACAGATTGATTTGGGAGAGAAAGGTTCCATACCATAACAGAGTAAGCCACTTCTGACCTGCAACATAAGAAAAGATGCAAGAGAGAGGGGAGCAGAAGTGTTTTTTGCAACGATGTGTACAAGAAACATGATATGTATAGGAGACAAAGAAAGACAATACTTTTGAAAAGAAAATCCAAGTTTTCTAGCACAGTACACATGGCCCCATATAAATGTACCCCTACTTTATTTTCTAGTCCTCAAATTGCCCCCCTAGAAATGGAGGTGGGGGAAGAAATGGTTAACACAATCTTACATCAGCTATAGAAATGAGAAATCCTGAGGCCCCAATTGCTACAGCAAGTAGCAGATGCTATCGAGAGTATCCCAGTGCAGACCAGAGGGAGGGCATGGTAGAGAAACACGGGCCCTTACAAGTCAACCCAGTCATACCCTAGAAGTAATTAATAATAGATCACAACTCCACAAAGGAGTGAACCCTTCCCCACAAGAACACTGTATCCGTACAATTTCTTCTCTGGCAAGATCCACCCCTCCTGCCTGCCTAAGACTATGCAGGCATCTCTTAGCAAACCTGTCCCTTTCAGATGTAGCTCTTTCTGCCCACTTAAGCCCGTGCATAATAAACCTGCCCTTTTGGATATAACTAAAGATCTCTGCCTCATAAGGAAACTCACCGAGTGCTGCTCCAAAGGGGACTCTAGTGAAACGTTTCTCAGAGGTAATGCAAGGACCCACTTTTCTGAATCCAAATCCCTATCCAAACCAGCATCATTCTTATACCTCTTTGAAAAGCATTGCTTTATCTATCACCTCTCAGTGTGTTTGCACATACTGCTTTTGTTCTCTCTTGAAAGGTTTGCTTCCGCTCTTCACCTAGCTACCCCTCTTCATCCTTCCAGGTGTGGCTTACATACCACTTCCTCCTGGAAGGCTTCCATGCCCTCTTCCCAGTCTCAGCACCCTGTGCTCACTTACGTAAGTACTGATTATACTGTGCAGTGATGGCTTCTTCAGTTCTTTCTCTCTTATTAGATGTGAGCTTCTTGAAGTGGGCATGTTCTAAATTCATGGTATGGAAGTAGATAGAAACTCAGAAAATACTGAGCAAATAAGTAAGTGAAATTAGAGACCAGGTGGATTTAGATTGAATATAATCTGGCAATTGATGAACATGGCAACTGAGTCAAGAACAAGGTGTGGTGCTGACTCATTTGCTCACCTGCCTACAGAGATGGTAATGCTATTAATAGAGGGGTTGTGATGGAAGGAGCAGGTTTTAGAAATGATGAGGTCAGTTGGGATAATTCAATTGAGCTGCTATTGAATATCACAGGATGCTATCCTACCTGCAGTTGAAAATTCTATACAGGAGGTCAAGCAAGCGTATAAAATAGGCCTTAGAGATGGAGCAATCACCCAGTGTACCTATGAGAATTCAAATGCTCACACAGAGCAGAAGAAAGGGAGAGCACTGAGGACAGATACCTGGGGGAACATAGCATTTCAAAAGTAATGCTAGAAAGCGGTCAGCTAAATGTAATAATGGATACACTTCTTGAACAGAAACACACCCTCCTAGAACAGAGCTACTGAGACTTGTACGCAAGTAGAGGCACCCTGCTCAGTTCCTGAGAAGGCCCACACTAACATTAGGCACCACAGGGAAAAGAACAGGGGAGGAAACAGTTATACATCACCTTTGAATGGCAGCTATTAGCATATAAAGTTCCAGACCAAGCTTTTTCCCTGTGCCTTTCATGTACTGAATATATATATATTGGTAAGAACCAATCAGTGTACGAACCCAAATATCTCTTTCAATGACAACAAATGTTTTGTTCATTTCAAATACTCTGCTTTCAGAAGCGTTAACAAAAGCCTTTCTAAAATTTGTAGTTGAATTTTAAGTGAATTTCACAGACTCTTAATTCTTCTTGGGTCAGAAATAAACAGTGAGACAAAAATGCTACTTAAATGGCTATGTGATTTATGAGGAGAATCTTTTAGTTAAAATATTATGATACAGTGATTTATCTTTTATCGGGTTAACTGCTAAGTGAAAACAAAAGAAATTTAAATGATTGAGTAGATTTTTGCTACCAGTTGTCTCTTGAGCAAACAGCTTATTGGTAAAGCACAGTTTGAATGATCAACAAAATAACTATGATCACATGCTCAAAACACATTACCTGAGAGGTGATGGGCATGTTAATTACCTTGATCATCATCCCACGTTGTGTACTTTATGGAGGAATAACTGACTAATATAACTGCATCTATAAAGTGACATTTTGGTCCCAAGTCAGTTATAATATTGATACTAAGTTCCTTAATAGAGTCCTCGTTGTGTGTTAGGAAACATAGCTAGGAGTCATTTTAGATCTTCAGTTGCCTCCATGACTTTCTGTTAGATTTTGCGTTCCTACTAATAACAGTTGTCTCGCTTTTGTTCTTTAATCACAGTAAATTCAGGAAAACCGGTTAGGGTTATTCACCATTTGATTAGTAAACATAGCACAAAGCTAACACAATGCTTGGGCTGAGATTCTCCATGTTGGACACATGCCTTTCAATATTCTGAATTTGCTAGGAGTAAATGACATATAGTCTTGATTTTAAATATGCACCATTATTGTCTGAAATTTAATAGATAACATTTAAAGTTGAAGTTTCAGAATGATGGGTGATTCACATCAAAGATGACATAGCAGTGGAAGAGGAAGTTGGGAATGAAGGCAGTCACACAGGGACCCCAGGGAGCCTCAGCCTTGAGATAAGACCCCGGAAAACAGAAAAACCCCAAGGTGGGCCCATGTCCACAGCAAATGCCGGTGTTGGTGAGGATTAACATTGCTTGTTATTCTAGGAACCAAACACCAGCTAGTCAAGGGGACCCCAGAAAATAGGAAACTCCACAAGTTGGCCTACTCCCAAAGCAAACACCTGTGTTTCCTAGGGCGACATTGCTTGCCTTCCAAGAACCAGACCTCCCCTGGTAAGGGAGACCCCAGCCCCAGTTGATGAAGAGTGGCCAAAATGAGTCTGAAAACCTGTTTGGGAATCCTGCCGCTTTGAGAAAGACAAAGCAGACTTACCACCCACCCTTCATTTTTTCCCAATAAGGCATAAGCCTCTACATATGGCTCCTCAGCAGCTACCCACTCAGGACCCTTCTGAGAGCTTTCCTGTTCTCCTTATCTGACAGTATATCTTTCATTTCTACCTAACTCTTGTCTCAATGTTGAATTCTTTCCTCACTGAGACAAAGACCGAGCTTTTGCAGAGACCCCAGCCCAAATTCAGCTGTAATAAGAAAAGTGTAGCTAGGACTGCTATGAACCAGCAGAAATACCTCACAGCTAACTATTTGCTGAATTAGATTAAATCATCCTAAATTATGCTTTTCTCTAGGTAAAGATACACACACACACACACACGTCTAGGCAAAGGTTGATAACTAATAGTAACCAAAGGAAAATATGAAGCAGGCAAATTTATTTTTTTCTAATGAAAGTTACAAATTATCTTCAGATTATCCACTGCTAAAGATTATACATCATTTACTCCACTGACTCATATAATTGAATACTGGTTCTAATTTGTATAAGTCTCTTAATATTTTATAAAACAATTTCGTGTGATTTATAATCTCACAGTGTGACAGGCTGAGATTTACTACTAAATATTTTTTGTATTTTCTGAGGTCCCATGGAGAATATGCAATTGTCAGGCCTCCAACCTAAACAGTGAGGTTGGTTTAGCACCATTGCTGGATGGAAATGTGCACTAGTCTTTAGGGAGCACAAGATTTGGCAAATGATAAAAGCTTCAAAATATTTTGTGATCTTGTCTTTATGCATGCTTTGTACCTTCCCATTGTTAAACTGTAATCAATCATTTCCCCTGCCAGAATAGAATGGGAAAGGGTGTGTGTACATGCAGCACCAGGAATAGAACTTGCCTTACCTTTGGGTGGAGTCAATTCATGAAAATTCCTGGCCATATTCATCTTACTGCATCTAGTACTAACTGGCACTTGAAACAACGGTTCAAATTACCCTGTGTTTTTATTTATTTTTAACTTATCTATTTTTGAATAGAAGAATGGGGGTGTAGGCTAGAGGTGCAGAGGGTGAGAGGATTCACCAGTGACAGAGTTGGGAGCAGAGCAGGCAGCTCTATGGAAAAACACTGCTGAGGGGAGCAGCAGGTGAGACGGGAGATGTCTGCTGTGCCATGTGGGTCACCTCCCTGGCGGGGGGATCGGACTCAGGGTGTAGCAGTTATAGTGCTGAGACTTAACCCCTAGGCCACCAGGGAGACCCTACCCTGCATTTTTAAATTTGAAAACCCAACTGCTTCATTACTGTAAATAAATTTTCACTCAAATGGGTGGAGAGACTGTCGCAGCCTGAACTAATCATATCCTCTCTAATCTTCAAAAATTCTGATGATTCAGGACCAACAGCACAGGGCCCTTGTTCCTAAATACCAGGATACACAGGTGGCTCAAGGAAAAGGATTAGATTGAGCACCAGCGGCATAGAGTAGAACACATAAGCTTTTGAGTCAGAAAACCTGTGAGGATCCAGACTCAGAAAATTAATAGCTACATAATCTTAGTTACATTTTCTCACATTTTCCCCATCTTACTTTTCTCATTGGTAAAATTGAAACACTATCAACTGCTAGGTTACGGCAAGAATGAAAGTGTGGAAAAATTGCAAAGCTCTAGACTAGTACCCTGCTACACACTGACTATGGTGACAGATGAAGCCTGAGCTACTTATGCAATAAGAGATGAGAAAATGAGGTGTTGGAAAGTAGCTACATTATATTTTTGTATTCCATTGTTAACTGTGAATGGTGTCTAATGTGGAGTTATGCCTTTGAGAAAAAATTTTATTTGGTTAACTTGTGATGCTGGCTTATAAGTATAAAAATGATTGCAGGATCTTTCCCCAATAAATTTCCTCCTTAGGAATATTCTATGTACAATAGTAATAAAACATGGGTTGCAATTGTGTTTCATTTTTTGATACAAAGCTGTACTTTGAAGGAGCTTTTATGGATGAAGATGAGCTCAATATAAATGAAATCCTTTGGATTTAGGTAACGACCAGAGACAGAGGTCTCCTTAAGGTTATGGCACTTACAGTCATGCATGGAAGAATGGAGGATCCATTGTTCCTCCAAATTACATGTATCCCAGGTCATAAAGAAATTGCTTTTAGGTAAATAAGCACTATTTTCTTGATATTCTCCCAGCTCTTCAAATGCCCGTGAGACGGTCCCTTGGAAGTATGGATTTGCTTGCTAAAATAACACTGCATTAAAGTACTGCCTGTTCCTGACCACTGACCTATTTCCTTAGCCCCTGCTGGCTTCTGTTTTCACTACTCAACAGAATTGTGTTCTTAAAGGTCACCAGCAGTTCCAGTTGTCTGCTCAGCCTCTGTTTCCCTCTACAATATTCAACGCTGCCTATCATTCCCTGCTAGCAAACTACCCCTAGAGATTCCCTTACTTCTCTTCCCATTGCTCTGAACATACTATATATTTTTGCTGGATTATCATCCTCCACCTGTTTCCTGAACACAGGTATTCCCTGAGGCGGTGTCTTCACAGTGTTTTTCCTTTCTTGAAATGCTTCCCTTAGAGAGCTCATCTACTGACAGATCTTCAGGTTTTGCTGTGAGTCTCTCACCCTGTCTACTCCATTTGGGGATCGATTACTCAGCTTTAACCACAATCTTAGAGTCATCATTATACTTCTGTCTTTGTTTCACTATTCACACATCAAAATAGTTGCCCAGTTCTATCTTGCTTGAATCCCTCTGCTCTTTCCCACCCTCACTGCTATGGTCCAGGTTCTGATTTCCTCTTCCATGAATGAACACAGTAGCGACCTCTCTATCCAAGTCTTCAGTTCTAACTGTATTTTGCTTCAACTATACACTGTATACATTAGTCCCAGATTAATTTTCTAAAGTTTGACTTTAATTATGTCATTCTTAACACTCTTCGATAGTTTTTCACTGCTTACTAAGACAAATGAGTCATCTCAGCCTGGTGTTCAGAACCATCACAATATGATGCTCATATCACTACTTTTCCATCCCCCCCCCCCCAAAGTTCCCTTAGCATAAGTATCAGGCAGCTTCTCCAGGGTGATGTTAGTGCCCACCAATGTTGAATACTAATGCCTCAAATGGTCACAATTACAGCTTCTTCACTTCTTACTTATTCCTCTATTCTTCTGCTCCTCTAAGTATACTTCAACATCACTGCCACATCTTCATTTTATCTATCCCTCAATATCCATAAAGTTTATAAAGTAACTCTCCTCTATTCCAAATTTATCCATGTCTCTTATTACCTTATTTATGATCACATTTTATGCCCCATCTTCTCTAAAGTATATCCTATCATTTCATCCTTTAGAACACTCAATGTAGCATTTTATTCATAGTAGGCACTCAATAGTCAGAATCTTAAACATCATGACAATGTCCTTAGCTAGTTTAGGAAGAACCTACCAAATGTGTGGCTGACAAAACAGAATTGTTTTAATTTTAGCATTAAGTCTATCTTGTAAACATTATTACTTCAAAATTCAGACCTTAGAATTGATCATAGGACTTTATCTTCAAAAGAACATATTCTAAAAATTTTACTCTTCTTGATGAAATAGTCAAGGCATGAATACATTAGCAGTTCTTAATTCTTTTGTAAACAAATTACCTATGACTAATGAATACATTAGCAATTCTTAATTCTTTTGTAAACAAATTACCTATGACTACAAAAAATTTCAAAAAACTGAAATTTTCAGACATGACCACAAAAATGCCCTGCAACCTAAATGCCCATCATATAATCTTTTCACTTCCTACCCCTTTGAAAAAGTAGAATCTGTTTCTTCATCTGCTTGAATCTGGTTGTGGGTGGGTACCTGTTTCTGCTCTGATCAATTCTGGGCTTAACACTTAACTGCCCTTATAACTTTCACTTCTTGGGAAACCAACCATCATGTCAGAAGTATAACTCTGGGAGGGAACCGTGCTATGTAAAGCCTAACCTACGTTGGGAGACCCTAGAGAATGAAATGTCCCTGGGAAAAAGAGAGACAAAGATAGCGGACACCGAGGTATGAAATACATCAGTGAAGAAGCCATGTGGGAAGTGGCTCCTCCAGCCCTTCCTGCTCCACTGGATGTCATGTGAGTCACACACAAACCACCCAACTAAGCCCTTCCTGAATTGTACAATTGTGAGCAAAGCAAAATGGTTGTTACATTCCACTGAGTTTTGGTGCAGCTTGTTATATAGCAATATAGAACAGAAACACTACCTATCGTCACTTTGACCATGTTAGCGCTGTCCTACAAAGCTAAATGAAAATGACAAGAAAGAAGAACCTATCAGAAAAACAACCACAGTGGATAATTCATTGTTTCAGGGGAAAGGTAAGGGGAAGAGAAATTAAATGGAGTATATAGGTGCTCCACTGTCTTTGAATCCGAGTATGAAGCTAGATATAAGTTAGATATTGTGTGGTTCTATTTATATGAAATACCCAGAATACGTAAACCCTGCAAGACAGAACAGGTTGGTCATGGCTAGGGGCTTGGGGAAGATAAAGATGAGGAGTAATTGCTTAATGGGTATGGAATTTTACTTTTGGGGGTGATGAAAATATTTTGGGGCTAGGTAGAGAGAGTGGTTGCACAGCATTTTAAATGTATTAAATGCCAAAGAATTTTCCACTTTAATGTAGTTAATTTTAAATTGTGTGATTTTCATCTCAACAAAGAAAACAATGTAATCTTTACGGTTAAAATACTGCTTAACTATTTTTAAACAGTATGGTGGGGAGGAGGGAGAGTGGCGTGCATGATGAAATAGATATATTTATAGGAAGCCGCTCCAACCTGAGAGTCATGTAGCAAAAGCTAGGCTGTTCCTCAAGGTTAACAGTGTGGAGAGACAAAAGCAGAATTGTGAAAAGACAAACTAATCAGATAGACCATTACTAATAGTGCTTTCCAATTAATGATGCAAAACAGAAAGAAAGACGAACAAGGATATGAAGTGGCATACATTGTTGGACTAGCAAAGGTTAATACAGTGAGCTTTCTTGTCTCCAGAAGCTAACACCAGTTTATCCATAACTTTCCGTAGATGGCCTTATGCCATCATGGAGTGAAACACTAATGTCAGGATCATTTGGAGGAAGGCAACAGCAAGAGTTTCACAGACATCCGTGCTGTCCCTCTGAATGACCTGAGAAGGGGCACAGGGAAGAGGGAACAAGCACATAGACACGAGGCCTGTCAGTGCTTTCCAGACTCTACAAACAATGAGGTTGGCAAGGAGGGCTATGTCTGGAGTAGGGCCTCTGTGCCAGGCTGGGGTCTGCATCTTGTTCATTAGGTAATGTGAAGCCATGGAGATTTCTAAGTAGTGAATAGCATGAGCTCAGCTTCAGGAAAATTAATGTGATAGGTAGATGCAGGTTGATTTAAGGATAAAGGACTACAGGCAGGGAGAACAGTGACAAGTTAACTCTAATAGTCCAGGCAAGAAGAAACTGCACCTGCACTGGGGTGATGGCCTGAGGGTCAGAGAAAAGGGCTGGAGAACACAGTTATTACAAAGCTGAGTGGAAGGATGAGAAAAAGGGAACACTCCAAGAACTTGATCTGGGAAGACTGAGAGGGTAATTGGGTCATTAGCCACAAGCAGTAGTACTAAGGCTAATTAGACAGAAGGTGGCTTTGGCACAGAAATGGGCTTCATTACACATGCATTACCTTTGAAATGCTGGAGGAACACTCAGGTGGAAATGCTCATTTGACAGCAATAAAACTTGCAGGAGGAAATTAGAAATCTAGGGGCCATCCATAAAGGTTTAAGGTTTGAAATTTGTTTTGAAGTCAGTGATGGTTGGTGAGCACATGGAGATATGAAATGAACCAGAAGCAGGCATGTATTTTCTGCCAACTAGTAATGTCAAATTAAATTCAATTTGTTTGTGATAAAGAATTTAGACTATAAATTAGAGAAGTGTTCTGGGTTTGATATATCTTGATTACAGCTAACATTTCACAAGCATTTCATGGGTTATGGCCAAAATGGAAACATGTTGGGGACAAAAGCTGACATAGATGACTCAGTGAATGGAGTTAATGAATCACATTGATAATAACATGAGAGTTAGCATGACCACAAATGAGGAGTATCTTAAACAGTATTTAACTTAAAAAAAATCATTATCCTAAAAGTATTGGCACATTTATCCCCTTGAATAATTAATTGAATGTAAATTCTAGTTGAACCATAATATATTGTTTTTATTTAAAATGGGATTGATCTCATGGTTTGAAATTTTAACTAAAATTCCAAACCACAGGTAAGAATTCTTAAATCATCTCAAAAGGTAATATTCACAAGTAACAATCTTATCAATATTTGGAAGAAAACCGCTAAGCATAACACATTATCTTTGCACAGTATGTATAGGCAAATTTTCTTGCTGAAAAATTTGGGAGGCCCGATATATATATTTTTTGGCTAGGATACCATGGTCAACTCTACGGGTCACTATGTGCTAATCTTTGCCCAAGCATTAATTATCAAATACTGTTTTTCTATATCTTAAATTACCAGCAGTTTTTTTTAAAGGGATTTATTACTGAAATAATAAATTCATGAGGCAGCAGAAGGGCCTGGGAATAAAGCACAAGAGCAGATGCAGAGATGAGTTCCCACCAGATTCTCCGCCACACAGTCACTGACTACATACTGGCAGGAAGTGTCAATATGCAACTGCAAGGTACACTGAAAATAAAATGCTAGAAAAGTGCCTAACAAAGATATCACATGTCGTTAGCAAAGAGAAATCATCTATAATTGCTGCCTAGTGGAATAAAGAGGCTTAATCATCCTAAGATACTACTATTGCATCTCAATATTAAACCTGAGTTAATATTGTTGCATATTAGTATGTACAAAGCAGTTACCCCCAAATATTTTTTCATTATAATTCAGCCTTTTAGAATCCAGAACTGCTAAAGGACGGGTGGCTAGATGGATCATCCCTTCCCCAGGTAAGGTGCTACCACCACAAGGTAGAGTTTGCAGTATGTGATGAAGCCTGCCGCATGCCTAACTTTCTGTCCTAATTACAAAACTCTGACTTTCTTCGTGTGGCAACATAGTAGTAATTACTGCATTTCCCAGCCTCCCTTGTTACCAGCTGGAAAATGAGATGAAAATAGAAGTTAATGAGTGAAACTTCCACATAGACTCTTTAAAATGGGACTGAGAGTATATTCTTTCTCTTACTTGCTAATGCCTTAATCTTTCATCCTTTCTAGAATCCAGAAGTGATGACTGGCAAAAGAAGCCAAGCAGTCACAGGAACTGATAAAGAAAAGTCAGTGCTCCTTCCTAGGATTAAAAGGCTTGCTCTGTGGCTGTCGGGGCTGGAAGACAGGAAGAGCTCCGCACCTCTCGTGTGTGGGAGAAAGAAAGGCCCGTGGATTTTCCGAGGAGTACAGTCACACGCTGTATGTAATATGCACTGTGTGCCCCGTATTTCCTCTCCCTTTGTCCCACTACACCTTTCTAGTCATGAGATGAGGCCTAATCAAAATGTCAAAGTACACAGGAAGATATCACATCCTGGCTAGTCTGTGGCCTGTGTCCATCTGAGCTTCTTTAAGACGTTTTAAATTCCTGTTTTTTTAAGTAAATGCTAATGACATGGTAATTATTTTTATAGATTTCCAATGAAGGGTGAGCTGCTTTGACAGCTGCCAGGAAAGTGTCAAACAGACTGACAGTGAACATAAAGAGGTTTAAAAGACTGTATTCTTGGTGGTCTTAATTTAGTATGATACCAAGTAGTTAAAAGTTGGTATCCACCGATGAAACGGTGCTTACCCTTTCCCATAATTCTTCACTTCCTATTATTTTTCCTGGGTTCTGGGTTCTTTCAGTTGTTGACTTCCAGATGCAGAAACAATCCTGCCTCAGACCTTGTGCAGGTCCCATCAGTGATCTGAAGTGCCTATTCTTGCCAATATGCCACTTAATGAGGCCCACAATATTAAGTCACCTATTAGAACCCAGGGCACCTTATACCTATTAACTCTGCCAACAACCTGGATGAGAATGGAAATGGAGTCTTCCCCAGTCAGTTCTCTAGATGACTACAGAGCCAGACAACACTTTAAGAATTGAGAGAATTTGAGTGGCGTATTCAACTAAGTCAGTCATGATTTGTGACCCATAGAATTGTGAGGTAATAAATGTGACCTGTTTCAAACCACTAAGCTTATAATTTGCTATGCATCATAGAAAACGAATACACTTCTCAAGCCTTCCTTGCTTCCAGATTGTGTCTGCTTATAGAAATACTGGTCTGTAGTCTTGTTGGCAGTCTTTGTCTAGCTTTCTATCAAGTCATTCTTGCCTTCTCAAATAAGTTACAAACTCATCTCCCTCCTTTCAGGAAATTGTTATATTTAAAAGTAAAAGTCCAGAATTTAGTAGTTTTACATGCATAATTTGTTTCATTTCTCCACATGTCACCCCCCCCGAGAAAATTTCTTTTAGTTAAATGTTCTAAAATCTCAGTGTGCAGCTCTATCATATTTTAAAATAGATCCGACTAATAAATCAGTTGGCCTTTTTGAAATAATTTTGTAGAAATATGAGCTATGAGAAGCAATGGGGAGCAAAGAAACTATCATTAAAAGCAGAATACTTTTGTTCAGACAATAAAAACTTAGATGTTTTCAAATAAGTCCTTGTGTGATGAAGACTGCTGCTCATAATGACTAGGTTTAAAAATAAAACGTTTAATGTAGTCAAAATTTTATTGAATTCTAATTACAAAGAAAAGGATAGTTTTCTAATCATCTTGAGTTATTTTTAAGGTTTTGAGGTCACCTCCCCAAATTCCTAATATTCTCAACTGGCTTTATGATGTCTAAAGAAAATAGTCACAAAGTAACTCTATTTGTTAAGTATGTGTCATGGGAAAAATCACCAATTTAATGTGTTAATAATAACCTTCAGATTGCGGAATATGAAAAATCAAGCCTAAGTTACACTTCGGGCTGAGTAATTTCCCGTAGGAATCTTTCTCCTCCCTAACATTTCCAAGTTTCCCTTGTCATATTATCACACCTATTAAACAGTGCAATTTTGCAACACAATGTGTAACTGTAAACTCTTCTCAGTAATATTTATGGTTCTTTTATCTTTAGTGCTAAGAATGTCCATCCTAACTCTTGATATGTGGCAATTTCCTTTTCATAGAGACCACTAGGATGGCAGTGCCCCCTCAAATTGTCCCTGCCAAAACAGGTGACAACATGGACCACTATCCTGTATGATAAGCTATCGGTCACGGTACTATGTTTGTCTGACCCAGTTTGAGTTTTTGTGCTCTAGATGTCCGTTTCTACACTCTTGATTTCCTTTCACTAGGTTTTGTTAGACTAAGAATAAATTGTCTTTTACAAGAAAAAGGAAAGGAAGTAAGACTATCCAGAAAAGTAAACTCAGAAGTCTCTTAAGGGAAAAATTTAAGCACTGGTGAGAATCATCTTTAAGTTAATTAACCAGTTGGGAAGATACTGAGATTCTTTCTTCATCCTGTTTAACACTATCCTTCTGCCCTGCATTTCACACTTGGCTACTAACCATTGTTTACCCAGAATCCACAGCATATGCCAAATCTGAATAAGCTTTCCAGTAAAGCATTAGCTTAGACCAGACCAGATCAAATCACTTCTTTTTAAAATGAGTTAACTTTTTTCATAATCTAATGATAAGTCAGTCGTCATTTTTATGTATAAATAGCTTATTATTTCCAACAGAAATAACCGTAGTGAACTAAAAGGAGATTAAACTAGACAGACTTTCTGCTCCTTATTAGAAGATATCATGAGGGATTTAGGGATGGAGAAATTTATAGCTACTGGCTAAACAGACTGTTGAAAATGATCTGTAAATGTCTTTCATCCATGCTGATCCATTCTAAGAAAAATCAAGAGTGGGCTAAAACACCTAACACCTCATCAATCATTATTTTCAACAGTTGGTGGGGTTAGAGGAAAGGAGCCTGTTAAATGGCTTCCAGTAATATTTCAGGTGAACTGAACATTAATGTCTGGTCATATCTGGAACTGGAAAAAAAATGGCAATTTTAAACTTACCTCATGATACCTTTATTATTTACTAAGAAACATCCTATCTGCTTACTGTGATTTGATTTTTCCAAGTCCTGAGAGATTAATCTTTTAGCTATTAACTTTGCTAACTTGATGAAATATTATAAAATGTCTTGAAAGAAATGCAAACCAGATCAAAATAAGTTTTCACTTTCATGTCAGCATAGCCATTTCTTAATCTCATTATTTCTGGTACATCTAAGGGTAAAGGAAGGTAACTCTGGTAAGAAAATGGTTGTTAGAAATGTTAAGGGGAAAGGCTTTCTAATTTGCATATGTTACCTGATTAAATGTGGTTAAAAATGAAGCTGGCAGTGGTGTGGAAGGGTCAAAGATTTCTGGGATAAGATGACGGTGCTAGTCATTGAAATTGGAATTAAAGGATTTAAAAATAATTAAAGCTGTAGAATGATTTCTGGGATGAAGACATAATTGAGTCATAAGAACAGGAGGAAAAGAAGTTATTGAAGATGTGTGTAGGTTTGTCTAAGAAGTCACTTGGAATGAAGAAGGCAGAGGATGTGACACTCCTACTGGCAACATGGAAAGGTGTATTTGAAAGGTGAGGTAGCATCAAAGTAGCACAGAAAGGCACAGTCTATATAAATAATGTGTAGTGCAAGTTCTCAAAGGGTAGGCCCTGTGTCCATATTGCTTGCCATTGGATGTGCCCACCTATTACACTACTTGGAAGGCAGTAGGTGAACATTTGTTATGTAAATGAACATTCAACCAAGAAAGTGACATTAATGAAAATGAAATGTGTAGACATTTTCAAGGAGGAAGTTATATGTATGGTAGATGTTATGGCTGTCGATTTGACAATTTAAAAATCTTAGGAAGAACAACCTGTGTGCAGTTTTGGTGACACATTTGCTCCAAATTGAAATGCATTGAGGAGCAAATAATAATGAAACAGTGGAGATGTTGAAGAATGATCCCTTTCAAAAAGATGGGTAGAGGAGTAATTGATAATAAATTAAACTAGTGTTAAAGGAAAAAAAAAAGTCCCACTGAGACTTAATATCTAACCCTCATTGCAGTTCTAGCTTCTCTGTAAAGCAGAAATTTAAGTTAACCTATCTAGAGTTTCCTGGTCAATATTGGTGAGGTCCTCTGCATTTTCCCTTGGAGGAAGGTGGCTTTACCTGAAGTCATTCTTTTCTTTCGCCAATCACTTTACGTAACCTATTACTGACTATACAAAGCTTCCATTTTGTACCATTTCTGCACCTCCTTTTTACTTGCCTTAGTGGGACTCTGCTGGATTCTTAAATCTTTTAATCAAGTCAATCATTAAAATGAACTTGGCTGGATTTTGTAATCTAACAGGAGATAGCAAAGCTGAGAAAGAAAGGAGGAAGAGGTTGAAAATTAAAAAAAAAAAAAAAAGTAAAAAGCGTAACTGTATATCTCTAGGACAGGAAAGGAATGAGTTTTACAACAGAGCTGGAGAAGTCAGCGGAGAAGCAAAGGGAAGATCTCTGTCTCCAGAGAGACTAACCATGAAGAGTGACCAGAAGAGTCAAAGGTAATTCCGGGGTTTCTGGTATGAAGTTGGAATCAGTAGCTCTCACCTCTATGAACAGGTTAGAGTAAGAGCAAATACAGGCCTGAGAAGTCTGAGAGCACTTACATTTCAGATTTCTTAGTGAAGTAGTGATGATGCCATCTGCTTAGAAAGGTTAGAGGTCACAGGACATTGGATGAGAACAGGAAAAATTCTGGCAGCAGATTAGGGAACTTAACAGGAATGCATGGGAAGGTCTGCTGTTGTTCCACTGAAGAGAAGGTGAGAAATTTTAATTGATGGTTGATAGAAGCTTAGAGTAGAAAATTTGGAATGGAGGCTTCACAAGGCTAGAAACTGGAAGTGGGGCTAAAAATAAGATAGTCATTAAACTAGCTATAGAAATGAGAACTCCTTCCGCACAGGAAGTCCACAGATAGGGCTGCTATATGAAATATCCTAGGTGCCAGACCAGAGGAGGGGAGATGGAGGGTCATTACAGAGAATCTCTGTTCCATACAAATTAACCCAGTCACACTCCGGAAGTGATAACACTGAATCAGTAGTTTCTGCTCTTTCTCTCCGCTTCTGCCTACAAACCTGCCCTTGATATAACTGAACATCTCCAGCTCCTCTGCAACTTGCCGCCTGCCACTGAAAAGGGAACTCTGTTGAAGTTTTTCTCAGCATTAACCCAAGGACCCCGCTCATCTGAACCCCAACATCTCATCAGAATGACATCAGTACAATCTGCTTCAATGGGTTGGTTTCCTCTAGTGGCCTTCAGCAGTCCAGACACAGGGACCAAAAGGTGAGTTGCTGGTTTAATGGAAGACTGGAAGTTAACCAAAAAGTGTGATAGAAGAACCAGGGAGCTGACAATGCTGGAATTCATGCCCTGGAGATTAGTGTTACCTGATTTCAGGTTTTCAGGTCTAATTACCCAGCCAGGAATCGATCCCAGGCTGTTGCAGCAGCACTGAGTCCTATCTGCTACCCAACAGACCACCACGGCTGGTGTCTGATGAAGCTGCAGCAGGAACTTTGTGGACTCTGAGGCAAGAAAGTGAAAAGTGGCAAATTAACTTAGTAAACTTTTCCTTTTATCTTTTTCTCTAATGAGAAATGAAACACAGTGGGACTCCCAGGCCTCTGGAACCTCTGCTCCTCCAGGGAGGAGCAAAGACATGTAATGGAGTCGAGTCTCAGGGAACATACACCTTCTTTGCCTTTATTAGCAAGCCCCATCAGGCGCTCTGTGATTGGTTAGTTCTTAGTGATCTCATTCACTCTGCCTTAATGCCACTGTGCCCAGAATTAGATTTGCTCCCCAGCCCCTATTAGAGTCCTTTTTTTTTTTTTTCCCCTTATTGCCCTTTATTTTTTTCTTTATTGCCCAGGTTTGTCCTGTTAGCCCTTCATTGCCCTTAGTCCTGGGAGTGTTTGATTAATCCCCTTTGGAATTTGCTGCTATTATTTCTGGAGCTTCCCTTATTCCTCTGAGGCATTTTTCCTATGCTATTCTGACTGTAGCAGCCATCCACTTGTCCTGTGACTCATTAGGCCGCATGGGGAGGGAGAGTGGCAATATTTTAAGCTTAAAAGAGGGGGTAGAAATGATCAAAGCATTTCAAGAGTGTGAAGGACAAGCAGAATTAAAAGGCATGTCTACATGCCTCAAAGTAGAAAGATAATAGTCTCATAAAGAAAGGGTCCAGAATAAAAGGCATATTTATTTGGGTGTGGTTCCACACTGATATCTGAGTGTTCAGTGTTGATAATAGGTCAGCTCAGGTGCTTAGTGAAAAAGTGAGTTGTCAGAGTTGGAGGACCATATGAGCACCCTGGGGCCATCAAGGAACACATCAAAAAGGCTAGGATTTGTTTGACACACTAGAATAAAGAAATGAAGCTGCCTGAAGTTGTAGGTGACTAGACCAACGGGTCCTATTGCCTGACGCACATCCCAGACATGACTGTCTCCCAATTATACCAATCCAGTCGCTGACTGAGCAGAGCACTAATCCAGAAAATCTCTGCCTTCAGAAGCATGGAAAGTCAAAATCTGTAAAAATAAAATTACCAAGAACATAACTCAGAAAATTAAGGTTAAAATCCAAGTTAATAGCACCTGCATCTAGGCAAACAGCGGCCTGGACATGGGAGAAAAGAGCGGTGACAGGAATGAAGGAGGAGCCTGTGACTGCTCTTACACATGGGCCTTCGGGCACGGGAATGAGTCAACACAGAAGTGAAGCCAACACATAGGTGACGCTCAGAGTGCAAAATTTCAGAAATGGATATTTCAAGGTGGCAAGAAGTAAGGGCTCCTTCCACTAATTTTTATTACAGTACACAACCAGGTATCACAGATAATTAATCAGTAATTTAAAAGCAAAAGTTTTTACAAATGAAGTCATAGTAGTTGGGGAGGGGGAACCATTACTTAAAGACAAAAATTTGCTTCTCAAGGTATACCTTAGTACTTTTCTCTTTGGCAAGTGCACAAACTAACACAGTTCTTTTATGTCCGAGATGCTTGTAAGAATAACCTTCTTTGTGCATCAGTAGAATATGTGATGCTTTACTCTTTGATCATTCCTTCAAAGATGGCCATGCAGAAGCAGAATGTCATTTGCATTGTCAAATAACCTTGGTTTGTGATCTTCATAGAAAACAAACAGCTTTCAATGAGAAGAAGCTGTCAGTTTGGCATTATTACAACAACAAGAGTTCATCACATGTTCTATCTCATGGTTCTGAATTATAGCACTCTTTTATGTAGTTACACTGTAAATCACTATCCACTATTTATGGCATTTCTGCACTTCTAGCCAAAATACCAACTAAATCAAATTGGAGATGAAATATTTTTGGCTTAAACCTATTCAATATGCTCTTGCTCCTGACAGCTGTAAAACTCAAGAGTTATTTTACATCTCAGTGTTTGAAGTCTAAAAATCACAATTTGGGATGACCGGATGCACGCCGACTAAAATCCTGGAAACCTCATGATGTCTGGGAAATTGGCTCAGAGGACCGTAAGCAGATGACTGTTACTGGCTGAAACTCACAGTGGGGGGCCATTAACTTAGAAGTCAAAAGCAAGAGATTATGGGCAACAAAATTTGAGAGATGCTCAAATTGGAAATTAAGGTGTGAGTGTTAACAAGATGATAAAAGAGGGATATATTCATTTTTATTCTAGAAAGTCAGCTAAGGATAAAGAGCCAGAGCCCCAGTTGAGTCTACATAAATGTTTTGTTAGAATAATTACCAGAAAGTAATCGTTCTTCT
Source organism: Talpa europaea (assembly GCF_964194135.1). Taxonomy (NCBI): domain Eukaryota; kingdom Metazoa; phylum Chordata; class Mammalia; order Eulipotyphla; family Talpidae; genus Talpa; species Talpa europaea. Next base: position 121,363,239 of record NC_140069.1, read on the forward strand.
TCAAGGCTCTTGTAACAATTAGTAAAAGAAATAAAAGAGGACTAAAGGGATGAGTTAGAGCCAGAATACAAACAACAATGGAACAGTTTACCACCATGGGGGAATATTGTCATAATTGAGGTTCGTAACTAAAAATGACTGTCAGTATTATCTTAAAAATAATTTAATGAAGCCACAGGATGAATCATGAATATGCAGTAAAGCCATTAAACCATTTATTTGGAAAATAAGATGTGCTCGAGTCCTTGCTTTACTATTAATGGCTGTGGAATGGGATTCTGGCTGCAACCAGAGTGTGGAGCTGAGTCTGTGGCCTGCTGTTGTATGAGAGCTGTCCTGTATTTATTGGATATAACTGGAAGACTCAGTACTTGTGCTGAATATGTCTGAAATCGTTTAAGTGCATTTCTCTTAGTGGTTAAAACTACTACTTTAAAATACCAAAAAAAGAATTTTTGGATCCGTGCCACCCTGTTTTTCCAGAATAGGTACAATTCAGAAGTTAATATTCAATCACAGGAACATAGATTCCTCTTTGTGACTCTTAAGTGGCAGCAACTTGTAGAACAGGACTTAGCCCTCCCTCATTTTCTCTCTCAGCCACTGGCTCCTCAAGCCCCCACCACAGTTATCATCAAGGTTATTAAGTAAAAGTATTGTCTGTTGCACCAAGTCAGCTGTAGGAAAATTTCTCTTACTTCCCCTCCAATGGAATCACCAGTCTACATTCTTCTTATCTCTAGTTCATCACTGCATAGTATTCTGGTAAATGTGTGGACTTTGGTTGGCAACAGAGAGACTCCAGTCCATTCCAGGGACAAGCTAAGCTCTTTTATGTTTGACCTTGGGAAAGATTTAACCTCCCTGTGTCTTGGACTGTTTACCAGATACAGTTTTGTCTTTCAGTCCTCGCAACAATGGTAAAGCAGAGAGTGTGCAATTAACAGCAGCCATTTTAAATATTGTTGTTACTGGTATTATTACTGTTTACTGGTATGATTACTGTCTACTTTATTCTTCCCTGCAAACAGTTGATGCGATAAAAAAATCCACAGTAACAACCATGAATAACTCATTATCAAGGAGCTACAGCCTCTGATAAATAAAACTTATGGTTAACACATGAGTTGTCATACGTTTTGGATTGAACTGTGTTAGTATGTTGAAATACTAACACCGAGAATCTCAGAATGTGATTGCATTTGCAGAGTCTTTAAAGAGGTGATTCACTTAAAATGAGGTCGTTAAAGCGGGCTCTAATCCGATCTAACTGGTGTCCTCAAAGTGCAGAGTACAGCTGGACAGACACCAGGATGCACATCCAAGGAGGGACACCCATGTGAAGAAGCACAAGTGGGTTGCCATTTGCAAGCCAGCAAGGGAGGCCTCCGAGGAAGCCACCCCTGTCAGCACCTTCATCGTGGATTTCTAGTCTCCACATGTGTGAGAAAAATAACTTTGTTGTTAAAACCACACAGTCTGTGGTAATTTTTTTTTTTTTTTGGAGTAGCCCTAGTAACCTAATCACCATTGCTGGATGATCAGCTAGCAAAAGAACATAATATGATAAAATATTATAAGACATGTTGCATGTGACTTGACTATTGGAGAACATTTTGATCTTTTATATTGCCTAGTGCTATCTGTATAACCATCAGTGTTTATTTCACCAGCAAGAATAGAAATCCTTGCTATTACAGAATTCCAGCTAACAGTCTAACTCAACAAGTATTGATTGAATTGTGATCATGTAGAAGAGCCCTGTGCTCACGGGTGAGGATTGTACATTGGCGGAGAGGATAAGGGTAAGTAAATTATTTCAAATATTTTATAATGTGTGGGGAGCAGTACAGGGAGAGGTAAACCCTCATAAATGAAGAACAAATTAAAGTGCTCTAAAAGAGATGAACACATAGGGGCTGGAAAACACAGCTATGTGAAGGATTGATTTTAACTGGGCACACCTATTAAGATTTAGTGAGAAGTCACATTTGAGTTGGCATTAAGATACTAGGATTTCAACAGGTTAGACAGAAAAGAACACTCCAGATGAAGGATAAGATAAAAATATTTCAGCATATTTAGAAAGCTTAAGTAAGGGCACTAGTAAGTTATCAGAATAGGAAGTGGATGGGACAACAGAAAGCCTAAAAGGCTTTGAATAAGTGTCAACACTGATAACAGAAATAGCCAGCAGAAGTGGCAGGAATTATACTAGTAACAGTAGGACTAGTTAAGTAGCTATTCAGTACTATGTACTAGGCACTCCATAATGCATCATGTTGATGATCTCATTTAATTCTAAAAAAAAAAAAAAAAACAAAACAAAAAAACACCTGTAAAGATATGTGCCCATTGCTGTTTTTGAAAATGAGAAGCCAGGTACAAGGAAGAAACTTGCCAAAAGTCATGTAGGTGACCTGGTGGTAAAGTTGAGATTCAAATTAATCTCACTCATACCAGCCTTTCACTCACATGAGTATTTTCTCTTTAACATAAACACTACGAAAATGTATAATCCATCTTATCCACACCATTGGATTGAGTCTGGGCAAATCAATGCCATCAATATATGTGAAAAGATATCCCAACTATTTTTTCTATGGAAAATGTTATTAAGAGTTTAAAAAGCAAACTTGAAACCTAATACTTTCTAGTGAGGAATTCAAGGCCTCTCTGCTAGGCCCTTGCTGGGGAGACAAGAGAGTAAGTCCTAACAGCTTGTCCTGTAATTACCAACGGGGATGGTTTGAGGATATAAATATTAGAACAGGGTAGGAATGTAGAGCAGAGAAATGTGTGGGCCAAATACGTCCCTGAAAATAACTTCACTCGTGTTTCTCAGGCCACAAATCAATGGAATTTGGTCCAACATGGGCAGGAAAATAACTCAAGCCTGGGAGCAGGCAACCTTGGCAAAGCTCTCTGGAGTTTCATGTCCTATTCCCCTATTCTTTCTTACAGGAAGACTTCCTTGTCTACCTAAGATATGGCAGTAATAAATAATAAAATAGCCACTACTCTCCAGTCTGAGACTTTGGTCGCTGGATCATGGACATGGGAGTTATGTAAGGGAGTCACCATTCCCCTCCGAGCAAGGAAATGAGAAGGCACTGTCACACCAGCTAATACAATAAAGGTACATCAGTTTGACCAAAACTCTGACCCAAGTCGTTCACCCTGCAGCCGGGATGCACCTGTTCCAGGCCAGCCTGCTTACAAGAGCAAAAGGAACCCAGTAGTGACTCATTTTTTTCTCATTCCCTTAATGAATCCTTGCTGATTAGTAGTTTAAGTGGTTCTAAAAAGTGACTGATAGAGAAAAAGACTCAGTCCATATGTCTGACAATATGTCTTAAGATGTTTTTTTGTTTAAAAAAAACAAAAAACAAAAACACCCACAGTGTTGCGAGATATACTGGCTGGAATCTTTATTTTATAGCCTCTGGCTATGGCCACAGAAACAAATTAGCAAACAGAGGTAATTATAGAGACATGCCATACAGCTACACTCAAAAGATTTCCACACCTCAGAATACATATTTTAGATTAGTAACAGTGAGGAATTTAGGAGAGAATATCTATTTAGGGTATATGAGGCAAACACATTTGCAAATGTTTAATGGAGGGCTTATAATTTATGTGAATTATAATGGTAACTTTATAAGTTATCTTACTTAGTATCATTTCTAGTAATTTCCTGTTCCTGATGTAATTCTTGACTACCCATTCAAAATATTGTAGAGCACTTATGGTATCAAAACAGATTTGTGACTGTGTGTCAAAATATTTCCTATAGTAAGCATGGATGACATTTTGAGATTTAGTTATAAATATGAAACACCTCAAATGATGGCCATTTATTGTGTTTAAAATTTTAATTTCTATCCTTTTTCACCTGAAATAGAATTATTCTTCAATAGAGTTAAGGAGAATGATTAGTTAGACTCTGCCCCATTTTTAACTTTCCCAACCTAAGCTTAGATGGAAAAAATAAATTAGTGACAGAGTTAATGTTTAACTTCCAAACTGGGTCCTAAGGATGACATCTTTTACAAAGCATTCATACCGGGAAACTTTGTTGTGAGGAATGGGACCAGAATGCCTAGTAGCTCTAGTACAGGAAAGCAAGTGTTGGATATACTGCCTGAACTTCTTTTTTTTTTTTTTTTTTTTTTAATAGAGGCATGTTTTATTTATTTATTTATTTGTTTGTTTTGTTTATACATGCACTGGGTACAGTCAGAAGCGCGGGAGGGTGAGAGAATTCACCAGAGCCAGAGCGGGGAGCAGAGCAGGCAGAAGGACCGAAGTACACTGCTGAGGGGAGCAGCGGGCGGCAGGAGAGGTCTGCGCGCCATGTGGGACCCTCCTCCGGTGGCCGGGGAGCAGCCGGGGATCAAACCGGCGCCGCAGAGGCCGGGGTCAGCCTCGCAACCCAGCGCTCAACCGCTGCGCCACCGGGGAGGCCCAAGCCTGAACTTCTTTACGCAGAATACTGCAGATTCCCTGAGGAAAGTTTGGGTGAACTCTTCAAGGTTGCTAGGGATGAGGGAAAATATCCTCAGCCTTTTTTTTTTTTTTTTTGGTCTGTGTCAGAAAAGGTTTTTCAAAAAATGAGATTCGGAAAAGGTAAAAAAGGCTTTCCAATAACCCAAGCAGGTTTGTAAATGTGTTTCCACAAATGTGGTTCTTAACTCTCAGGATTTTTTTAAGTGACTCAATTTACAAGAATTAATCTAAGCCTTCTTCCATCTGCCACTCCCCCATCCCACCCCCGCTGCCGCAGGAATCTCTAACATTAAGGGAACTGTGTACCTCTGGAGAGCTCACCAAGGCTTGGCTGTGAGATGTTAAAACCTTCACGACCTTGACTAAAGTAAAAGTGTTTCCAAGTACAATTCATTTAACTACACAGTTATCCTGGATGACAGGTCTGAGACTGAGGGAGTAAGAGAAATAGTAAAGCTCCAGGTCCCTGGGGGTAGACAGATAAAATGAGGCAGAACCTGTGTAAACATCACATTCATTGTAACTAGTTGTGCTGTTTTCAAAGTCTTTGCTCTGGAAGCTGCAGTGACTATGCCAGAGTTCACCTTTCCTACCACTGCTGCCCTCAAAGAACTTCCAACAGAGGTCAGACCCTGCCGCCTCTATTTCCTACAAGGAAACCAGAAGTGACACTCTGTATTAAAATCTAAACACAGGTTCAGTTTCCATTAAGATGTTCTCAGTTACTAAAATTCTTGTTCTGAATATTTGGCTTTTCTAGTTACGAAGTCAGTATTTTTGGAAAGTTTTGGCTACACAAAACAGAATGTTTTCTGGGCCTACTATCTATATGGTAGTGTTTATTAACAATCATAAAAATACCTTTAGTTTACATGGGGTTGCCCTCTATGCAAAAATTCTTAAAGAATATTCTAATTTTGTAACCCTCGAATATTACAAATTCATTTTTAGATCTTAAAGAGTTAGACTCTAACATCTAACAAAATGAGAGGGGAAAGAAAGGAACTTTTGCTGAACCTGTCTACTATGATTAAGAGCTGTGCCCATTAAGTATACAATGACCTTGACACAAACACTGGCTAGTAGAGAAAGTAAACACTAGCACAAACCCTGGTACCCTTAACAGGGGTGGCAGTAAAGCAAAGAGAGTGCTGTGAGACCACAGATGAAAAAGACCACAGATGAAAAACTGGCTTTTTCTGATTGGGGTGATTCCTCAAGACTTCACAAAGTAGGTGGTATTTAAAAGCAAAATTTAATGCATGTTTAGTAGTAGTAGCTACTATTGTCACTGCTTATATAGCACTTGCTATATGCCATGGATTGTTCTAAGAGCTCTCTATATACTAACACAATAATTCTATACTTATTTTTTTAAATATTTATTTACACAAGAACCGGGGTACAGGCCAGATGTGCGGGAGGGTGGGAGGATTCACCGGAGACAGAGGGGGGAACAGAACAGGCAGACTGATGAAATACACTGCCAAGAGAGGTCTGCCACACCACGTAGGACCCTCGCCGGCTAGTCGGGATTGAACCAGCGCTGCAGAGGCTGTGGACAGCTTCACAGTGCTGTGCTCAACTGCCTGCGCCACCAGGGGAGGCCCTAATTCTATACTATTATGCCCATTCTATAGATGAGGAAATTCAAGTTCACAGAAAGTAAATGAACTGCCCAAGGGTACTCAATAATTGTAGATCTGGATTGGATCCAGATGGTCTAGTCCCAGAGTCTGTGCTTATAACTACTGTGTCACACTGCTCCTTGCATAGAAACTCACTAAGGGGCCTCCCTGGTGGTGCAATGGGTTGAATGCTGGGCTGTGAAGCTTTCTGCAGCCTCTGCAGTGTGGGTTCAATTCCCGGCCGGCCAGGGAGAAATCCATATGGAGAAACCCTCTCCTGCCGCGCCCGCTGCTCTGCTCAGCAGTGTCTTCAGTCCGTCTACCTGTTCTGCTCCCCGCTCTGTCTCTGGTGAATCCTCTCACCCTCCTGCACCTCTGACCTGTACCCTAGTTCTTGTATAAATAAATAAAAAATCTTAAAAAAAAAAGATGCTCACTAAGATCATCAGACTAACACAAACAAGAAATAGTAACCTATCAGAAGTTATGAAATGATTGTACTATCTTCAGCCACTGTTGGTTGTCTTATTATCTAAATAGATATGTGAGATATGTAGCCCTCTTATTTCTCTCACCATATGCCTCTAGTTCAGCTGTACCGATAGGCGAGGGAAGGAAATGGGTGGAGAGAAAGCACACAGAAGCACAGAAATCCATTTTATCTAAAAGTAATTATATACATAATAGAATATTAAAATTGAAGTTTTGGCTAAAGCATCAAGACAATAATTAACACATTCCAAAGGAGGTGTTAGACCATATGCTGAATTCCCAAAGGAGAATTCTCAGAACAAGTTACACAATTCTTAAATGCCATCCACACCAATGTTCTACAGTTGGAAGTTACAAGAGGGGAAATGCCCTCTTAGAGATCTTAATATGTGTCTGCTACAATTTGGTGGGCATTTGGACTGGTGTAGGACCCAGAGCCAAGAAACCTAATGCCAACTGATTTAGCTCCACTTAGAAGTGGAGAATCATCTAATTCCCAAAGTATATTGGGGCTCATAATATATGAAGGTTTTCTTTGTTCTAGAAGTTGGCATTTTGTAAGAAGAAATCAGAATGGGGTCACTAAGGTCATATCCAAGATGACCATCTGGAAAGGATCAAGAGATGTCAATAAATTCTTAGCCACAAAAGAAATGATATAGCTCATTAAAACAACAGCAAAGAGAAGAATTTACAGAGAACCCATGAAAACATCCTCAAGAAAGTCAGCTCTAAAATCCCAAGTCCAGAAAGCAATTCTAGATTAACTATAGTTTGTATCAAGGAAGAACTTTCCCATTCTTTTCCTCCCCTCCTCCCAGTTCTCCAGACCCAGAAGAGTCAGGCAGGCAGGGAAAGAGGAGTTCGCTCTTTCTTCTCTATCAAATAGAGTTTGAATATTAAAAATCACATGATCTGGATATTACATTATTTAATTGAATCTGTGTTTTCACCCAAAAGTACCCTAGGACAAATTATCCAGAATGCCACAAAAAGTCGCCGCGCCTGCTTGAACTTGTATCAACGTGCAAGGAAAGAATTTGCATCGCAGAGTGGATTCAAAGGTACTGACAGTAAACTCACCTCATAATTATATCAACAAATTGTAACTAGTCAATACACACACACATTAAATAAATGCAGATACTCTGAGTTTAACAGCAAGAGGGTCTCTTGCATTGAGAATGACATGGACAGTGTTTTCTACATTTGCCATTGTCATAGTGGATTCTACCCACAGCCTCTGTAGCTTGGCGGAGACCCAACAGAATGGAGATTGCAAAGGTCCACATTACGTGATGTTGCTAAACCTGGAATTCAAACTCATCTCATTGTTTCCATTGTTCCCCCTCCCCAGAGTGAATAGGTAAATATACAAATGCAACTATGAAGTGTGACATTAAAGATAATGTCACGGGCCTCCCTGGTGGCGCAGGTGTTAAAGACAGCGCTATCAAGCTATCGCCAGCCACTGCAGCACAAGTTTGATCCCCGGCTGGCCAGGGAGCAACCCACATGATGCAGCAGACCTCTACCTGTCTCGCCCACTTCTCCCTTCAGCAGTATTTCAGTATCTGTTCTGCACCCCACTCTCTCTGGTGAATCCTTCCCCCGCCCCACACGCACACACACCTCTGGCTTACACCCCAGTTCTCGTATGCATAAATAAATTTTAAAAAATAAAGATAATGTCGCATAAAAATTAGGTGAAAAAATTCTTCACTTTCTCAAATTTTTTTTAAAGATTTATTTTATTTATACAAGCACTGGGTACAGTCAGAAGCGCGAGAGGGCGAGAGAATTCACCAGAGCCAGAGTGGGGAGCAGAACAGGCAGGCTGACGAAGTACACTGCTGAGGGGAGCAGTGGGTGGCAGGAGAGATCTGTGCGCTGTGTGGGACACTCGCCAGCTGCCGGGGATCAAACTGGTGCTGCAGAGGCTGCAGGCAGCTTTGCAGCCCAGTGCTCAACCGCTGCGCCACCAGGGGAGGCCCACTTTCTCAAATTTTATAGTATTTAATTCCTCTGTCTTCTACTTGGAACATAATCTTCTCCACTGATATCAGAACAAGATAGGAAAAGAATCTCACTACTCAGATATCATTTAGTCTTCATGCTATTATTATTGAGCACCTACTATGTGCCAAGTACTGAATTAGGGCCTGGATAAAATAGCGGCCCCTCTGAGGAATTTTTGGACTAGTCAGGAACACAGATAATTAACCATTACTAGGAGTCTGACATCTACTAGGGGGAGGCATTGGAGGCTTTAGGAACACACACAAGGATTTTTTGAGAAGACTTCCCTGTGAATAGTGATAGCATTGGTAAGTTGGGAATGCAACAGAAGAAATTAATTTACATACACATCTCTTTCTCCATCTTCCTTTCTCCAGCCTACATGAACAAGCCTATAAAGATTACACATATGGAGAAAGCCTGAAAAGAGGCCACCCTAAATTTTAATGTTACCTCTAGAGTTGTATCAGTGATGGTTTTGCTGTTGCTTACATAGTTCTGTCTTTTCCAAGCTTCCTAGCACAGATACATATTATACTTATATAATAAAAACTCAATGCGCCATATTAAAGTTATATTGACAGAAAATATATGTAGATTCAAAAATGTATTCTATAGGCTTTAGTGCTGGGTAGTAGGGAGACACAGGGTCCCTAGGTCTGAAATAAAGGGAGGTTTTAAGACATTAGTCAATTTTACTTTATGTGACAGGAGATATCTAAATTATCATTTCTGTAGTAATTATTTGTATTATAATAACAATTATCAAATAATGTGCAGAATTCATTAGTACTGAGATAACTCTCAGAGCATTAACTAAAAGTTACTCAAACTAAGCCATGCTGCTTGTTTACACTACTATGTTAACCATTTGCCATTCAGTGAAGTAATGGTTTTACTTAGATGAGCTGCGAGGACTAAACTATGACAGCAGAAATAGGTCATGGATATAAAAACTACCCAATAGATAAACACTACAAGGATTACCTGGTTTAAGTTTCCAAGTGCAAATTCAATCTGAAATGATATTGCCAAAAAGCTCTGTGGTCTAAAGGATTTTTTTTTAAAACAACTACAAAGGGAGTGTACAGTTATAGCTTCAACTTACTGATCTGGGTCTTCAGAAACACATCAATATACTCAGTACATAAGAACCAGCTGTAAGAGATTTTTTTGTCAATACAAAGCAAGGTCAGTGCATTATAGGAAGACTAAGCACTGTTTATTTCTCTTCCATAAAGGGATTGTTCAAGAGAAAATTCTAAAAGAATGATTTTTGAGGAGCACTGAAACCCCTGGAAAAACACACAACTTTGTAATAACTCTGAATATCTGTTGGGATAGTTTTGGATTATATTGTAAATAAAAACAGTATATCATGTATACATGCATTATATATATGTCAATATATCATGTAATATACATATATGTATGTGTGTACATACATTGCCTTTACCTTAATAGATGTAAAATTTGGAGGAAGGACTTTTAATTTAAAATCAATAGAAAGGGGAGGGATTGGGGTCAGAATGGGGGGGCTGCAATTGTATGGGGAATATAACAATAAAATTTATAAAAAAAAAATAAAATGATTACTGATAACTAAAAAAAAAAAATCTCAAAATAGCATTATTAACTAAAAGAGCATGATTGAAATAATTTCATATAGAACTTTGATACTCGTTATCATTTCTATTTTGACTTAATTTTATAAGAGCTATTTCGAATATTCAAAAATAATTGAAAATATACCCAAAATAAAAAAAAAATAAAATAAAATCAATAGAAAGGAACACAAATATAAAGAAACTGATAAATTGATGTCAATTTTGGTGATTCTCCCTAGAAAATTTAACAAAATTTTGTAGCAACTGTACACTGACCAAAATTTAATCTGATTATAATGAAGGCCCCATGTAAGACATTATGTTGGATGCTGAGATCTGTTACTGCTGCACTAAATACTTTATTTTCCTCACAGATACTAATGATAGGGTCAGTGGGGTGAGGTCACTTCGACATTTACCTTTGACACCAAATCCAAGGGGGCATTAAAAAAAGCCTCATCAATCAAAGATAAGCATTTTGCAAAAATCCATGCTGAAAAACATCAATGTTTGTTTAATATAAAGATCTGCCAGGAAGCAAGTACCAAATACTAATTGGTTTGGATGTAAATTATTTTAAAGATTTTTGTCAAATGTATGTTATCAGGAAAATTCAATTCAAAACCCACAGTGAAATACCACCTCCCACCAATGAAAAAAACCCACACCAAAATGGCTGGTTAGGAGGTGGAGAAAATGGAACTTTCTTACATTGTGGGTGAGAAGGAAGACTGGTTTAGACCCTATGGAGCTTTCTCAAAATACTAAAAATATGTTTACCATATGATACAGCAATTCCCAGGTATCTACCCAAAGAATGCAAAAGCACTCATTTGAAGTGAGGAATGCACTTTTATGTTTATTGCAGTGCAATTTACAGTGCAATTTACAGTAATGACACTATGGAAACAATCTAAGTGACCCAAGGACAGATGAGTGGATTAAGAAGATGATATATATACACAATGGAATAATACTCAGCTACAACAATAAAACAATGAACTTTAGCCATTTTTTAACAGTATGGATGAAAACTGAAGGGGATCACTGTAAGCCCAATAAAGTCTAAAGGAGAAAGACAAATACTGGATGGTTTCACTTATATGTGGAATATAGAGAAACAAAATAAAGGGCCAGATGAAACCAAACCTATAACAAATCCAAAAACTCTGTAGCCCTGAGGCTACCACAGAGGGAAGGTGGTGAGTGGTGTTTGGAAGGGGCCCAACAGAGTATTGGGGGGCTATAGCTGCCTTGGAGAAGGTGTGGTAACTTACATCTAAATAGGTGATCCTACTTTTAAATCACATAAAGTGTTGAAAACCATTGTTACCTCAATAAAAAACATTTTTTTTTTAAATTTTTAAAACATGTTAAATTAAGTCTTTTCTTACAGAATTTATAATTTGCAATTTGGGGGAATTTTCTTTACATAATTCTCTCTAGAGAAAGTCATGACAAAACACCATCCAGAATATATCCACTCTTGTCCTTCACTGAAAAACTAAGAAAATCATGCATAAGACACAGATTTTCAAAAGAAAGCCACTATGGAAAAATAATACATTGGTATTTACAAAGCAAATCCCCTTATATATGATGGATAGTTAGAACAGTAAAAAAAAAAATCAGTATGATACATCTTTAGAAACATATTTGATATTTGGCTAGCCTTCTTCTTTTCATTGTCTAGACATTTCATATCTCCCCAAGCCTTTTACAAACAATGTTTTAGAAAGCCAACATTCAAGCAACTCTAAGAGGCCTTGAGGAAACAAGATGAAACATTCACAAGAAACAAAAGCAAGAGCACTGAAAAGAAAAAAAAGAATGGTCCTGATAACCAGTCAGTGCTCCAGGAAATTTTCTTTGGAACAATTGAAGCAAGAACTAGCTGTAACATAACACATTGTAATAAAGTAAAGGAGGTAACCTTAGAGCTGTGACATGCAAATCAGAAACTAGGAAACTTTGATAGTTAATAAAGACTATTTTCTTTAAACCTGTGCCATACTCTAAGAAGGAAAATTGTTACTTCCACATTAATTATTCAGTGATTACATGTAACATTAAAATATACTCACATTGAAATTTTAAAGACCTTGAAAAGTGAATTTAATATTTTTAAATGAATGAATGACTTTGCAGATCGTATATAAACAATTTGATTAGTTTCTGGGTAATTATTTCATTCTAGATTATCATCTGATGAAGTCAAATCCCTTTGGTGGGGCATACTATGGAAAGTGTTGGTTCTTACTATTAGAAGGGAGGCAGTGGAGTCAGGCAGGCAGATCACCGTTAGCCAATCAAGAAGAAAACCTCTATATTCAAGGAATATGAGGAAGAGAAGGTGGCACAGTTTGCCCCCAGAAGTGGTTAGGCTGAGAATACATCTAAGATTCATCAGTGGGAAACAGCAGAGAAACTGAATCTGCAGTAAATCAAACATCATCTATTACAGAAATGGATTTGAAGGAACAAATGAAGCCCTTCACCTGGCCAATAAGGAATAAAGTCAGGAAGACCTATCAGAAAATTGATAGGTCTTTTTTTAAGTTTTTTTTTTCTTTTTAAAATTTTACTTCTTTTAACTGTACTAATATTTAATTAGATACAGTTGATTTACAGCAATGTATATAACTTAGGGTTGTAGGTTCCCATCTCTTCAGATGCATGTTACCACACCACACGCAACCACCAAAACACCCATGAGCCCCAACCCAGTCCATCGTGCCCCCTTCCCCATTTGCTCCCTACTCCCTTTCCCTTCCCCCTCTGCTACTCTTTATTCTAAAGTCAAATTTCTAGAGTTCCTTTTGGTTTAGTTTTGCCTGCCCCTTGTTCTGTTTCTTTATATTCCACATTGATAGGTGTTTTGAAATAAACATGGCGCACCACAGTACAGTTACACTTTCTGTGAAATCTCTGTAACACATACTGGAATATATAGCATTTTCCTCCATATTTATGTTCTATGGTAAATACTTGATTGATCTTGGGGAGATCAAAGGTAAAGTGAATAAAAGAAAGGATTACAAATATCCCTTCGATGCATACTTTCTCCTAAATCAAGTGACCTTTTATATCTCATCAAATCTTTACACTTCAAATAGGAAGGAAGTTAGGGATTCCAGCTAAATTTCAAACTACTTACATAAACAGAAGATGTCCCTCAAAAAGATCTTAGATATTGAAGGAGAGAATATATCGAGATATGAATGACCTAGGTGGTTTCCTTTGATCAGATCATTGTTTTTTTCATTTACTTAAAATTTAGAACAAAGAAACTGAGATCCACTATATTTTCATTACTGACTCCTGCAAATGGGTATGTGACTTCTGACACTTAACTCTTTTTTTTTTTTTTTATAAATTTTATTGTTATATTCCCCATACAATTGCAGCCCCCCCATTCTGACCCCAATCCCTCCCCTCCCACCGCCGCCCCCCTAAAAGTGTCTCTGGTTCATAGTTTTTTGTTGATTTTGATTTTCACTTTCTTATAGTTATTCATTTTCCTGGTCCCTAATTTAAGTTTTCTAGATTCCTGCTATGAGTGAGACCATCCGGTATTTTTCTTTTTCTTTTTGGCTTATTTCGCTGAGCATGATCCCTTCCAGCGCCATCCACGTTGCTGCAAATTGCATGTGTTTATCTTTTTTGAATGCTGAGTAATATTCCATGGTATATATGTACCACATCTTCTTGATCCAGTCATCTATTTTTGGGCATTTGGGTTGTTTCCAAAGCTTAGCTATTATAAACAGTGCTGCTATAAACATAGGGGTGCAGGTGTTCTTTGGAATTGATGTTTCTGTGTCCTTTGGGTAAATACCTAGGAGTGGAATTGCTGGATCATATGGAAGCTCTATGTTTAGTAGGTCCAGAAATCTCCATACAGCTTTCCACAGTGGTTGAACCAGTTTGCACTCCCACCAACAGTGCAGAAGAGTTCCTTTTTCTCCACACCCTCGCCAACATTTGTTGTTGCTAGTTTTTTTAATATGTGCCATTCTCACTGGTGTAAGATGGTATCTCATGGTAGTTTTGATTTGCATTTCCCTGATGACAAGTGATGTTGAACATTTTTTCATATGCCTGTTGGCCATTTGCATTTCCTCTTCAGAGAAGTTTCTTTTAAGCTCTTCTGCCCATTTTTTGACTGGATTATTTTCTTTGTTGTTGTTGAGACTCATCAGCTCATTGCAGATTTTTGTGATCAGTCCTTTATCATTAGTGTTGGGTGCAAAAATGTTCTCCCAGTTGGTGGGGTTTCTCTATGTTTTTGTTATTGTCTCTTTTGCTGTGCAAAAGCTCTTTAATTTGATGTAGTCCCAGGTGTTTATCTTTGCCTTTACTATCACTGCTTTGGGTGATGTGTCTGTAAAGATGTCTTTGATGTGCAAATCACGTAGTGTTTCGCCTATATTTCCTTCTATACATTCTACATCTTCATATAACATGGGCTTCTTTATATAATTCATTGTAATGTATGTGGAATTTGATCATAAGAGTTAAGTGTCTGGGCCCATGACACTTAACTCTTATGATCAAATTCCACATACATTACAATGAATTATATAAAGAAGCCCATGTTATATGAAGATGTAGAATGTTAAACTATCAGAGCAAATCAAGAGACCACAAATTTTAATTACACACAGGAATCATGAGTGGTGGCCCTTAAATGGGCATTCGTACTAGTATATACCAACGACAAAAATCATATCCGCCTTTTCAAAGAAAATAGCCAAAAGGAAACAATCAGATATAAGAGGGTTTTATTTGAAAGTGTGTGTGTGTGTGTGTGTGTTTAGTGAAAAAAGAAGAGATGCAATAGGAGGAGAATGCATGCAATGGGGGAGGGAAAAGTTTATCAAACATCACTATAAAAACATGATTCCTAATTCAGGAGATCTTGAGTCTCTTTATGATAGATGTGGGCAAAGAGAGGTTCAGCTACCTTTACATCTTTTATGAAGTTTTTGGGGTGTCACTCAAACTTCCCATTGGACTCATCTTGATTTTTTTTTCGCTATAAAATTTGGGGTAAGGCATAAACCATCATCATCATTTATTTCAGTATAAGGAAATTCCTTTGAATAGGATTTTTCCAATCCTCTTTCCAAGCCTACACTTCCCCATCAAATAATGTATTTTTGAAGACTGCCCTTCAAAACTGGGTCAAAAGGTAAAATACATCAACTTTTGATCCAGAGCACCAGAGAAGGAAAAAGGACTGCAATGGTGTTTCACTTCGTTTTCTGTATTTTGAAAATAATCATACTCTAGTTAATGTAATCTCCGAATATGATGCTAATCCAACATGAGCGATGCCTTATTTCAGGTGTGACTAGGGTGAGCTCCGTTGTCTTTGATCATGATGTTCTGATTTAACAACCTGTACACATAGTCTGCAGTTTTTTTCTATCTATGAACTACACATTTTGTAGAAACCTGTCAGCTTTACTCAGCAGCTATCTGCCCAAAGGTATATCTATTCTAGATTAAATGCCAGTCCTCTCTTCTTTCTGGTTTTCTGTGGGAACACAAATAGCTTATAAAATAGTTAAACATTATTTTTGAGTCTGGAGATATTAACTTGCATTTTGAATATTGGAAAATCCAATTAAAAAATCTTAAGTGTACACATCTGCCCACTGCTTCAGATGAAGCCAATAATAATCGAGTTGCCGAAATATGTTGTAAAAAATAATATACAAAAGGAAAATTTCATGGTACCATAACATATTGCAATAATAGTCTTTTGCTGGTAATTGGAAAATTCGGATTCACTTCACTGTTTAATCGCCCACAAAACTGTTTATTGCCCCATATATTCCTCCAACAAGAACATTATCCTTTTAATGCACCCCTCAGAAAACCAGGGAGTATGGCACAGTTACAGCACATGCTACCCTTTTCGAACATTATAGCCAAATTTTAATTTGACCATCCAGCTTTAATAATGCACTCTAAAATTAGCACATATTTGAACAAAAATGAGTTATCATTTGATGTAAAATGACATAGATGTGGGTCTAAGACATGAATGACATTAATTGCAACATAAACTCTGTCTAAAATATAACTTTCATTAAATATGGTTAATCCTCACTTTAGACTACAGTGAGTTTTGTGTACACATATTCAACCAACTGTGGAATGAAAATTACCATGTAATTTGATCTATGATAAATAATCTGTACCAAACATGTACAGATTTTTCTTATAATTCCATAAACAATTATTTCCTAAACAATTCCCATACAATAACCATCTACTCAGCTTTTGCATGTGTTAGCTATTATAAGTAATGCAGAGATGATTTAAAATTTACAAGACGAAATATGTAGGTTATATGCAAATACTACACCATTTTATGTAAGGCACTTGAGCATCTGAGGATTTTGGTATTTTCAAAGATCCTGGAAACAATCCCCCTTGGATACCAAGGAATGACTGCACAACTATCATTTTTTTTAAAAAATACACTCTTGAAATATTTTGTCCTTAAGTATGATTAAGAAGAGTACTTGTTTATGTTCACTGAGAGATGTAGTTAGTTTTCTTCCATAGACTTTAATTTAAAAATCACAAAGCATTAATTTTTATTCAAAATCAACTTTGACAATCATTAGGAAATGATATTGCTTCCTTTAATAATTTCTAGACAAAAATAATTGCAGAAAATATTATAGATGAGTCATATAAAACACTATTTAAAAGACTTTAAAAATTACTTTAAAAATTACCTATTTAAAATAGGTCAAGACCTAGGGTTTAAATATATGCACATGTATGAATATTGTGTAATAGCCAAAACCTAAATGTAGCATTTGTTCATCTCATATTTATTGTGCACCTACTATGAGCTGGTAAGTGTGCTACGCATAGGGTTACAAAGATAAAAAGAACTCACTTCCCGCAAGGAGCTTAGAGTCTAGTGGACAAGATATCTAAAAAGGTTGCTGCAATGTGCTATGTAAGACTGTAATGCAGCTGTTACAAGGTACAGTGGGAGCAGAGGGGAGGAATATAGGTTTAGATATAGTCAATATAGGAATTGACTTGGCTGGTAAGAATGAAGAAAGCATTTACTGTAGGAGAGATATTTATTCTGCTGACAGGAAGAGATATTAGACACCATGGAAAAGCTTAATTTGAATAAATGCAAGAAGCTTGGTGAAGTAGCATAAATTGGAAAGATCTAGAGGGTTATAATACCTTGGAGGGCTTCATTTGGCTTCTAAGGGAGCTCAGGTTTTACAGTAGAGGTAAAAAAGAGCCACTAAAACAAATGTTACATAAAAATGTAAGAGGACCACATGGTAGCACTGTGAGATATGGGTTTACAGCACAGTTAAGGATGTGAAGACTATTTAGAGAGACCACTGTCAAAATTAATTAGGCCACTTCATGTGGAGAAGAGAAGATACAGGCTTGAGAGAAATTTGGAAGTAGAAAACAACAGGGTGAAGTGACCAGTGTGTAGATGAGGAAGAGGGAGAAATCACCGGTGATGTCTAAGTTTTAATCACAGATCAGGGTGAGAAAGAGGCTATCCTCTGAGGCAGAGCAGGAAGAACAGGCTGGTGGCTGGAGTGGGAGCAAGGAAATGCAGTTTCAGCCATTCTGAGAGGCTTGCAGTCCTTGTGAGATTTACAAGTCATGATCTCTTTAAGCAGATGGATAACAGTCTATAAATATTTTGAAGCCCAGGTGGAAGATAAAGACTGGACATAACCTTTTTTTGCCTCATCTGCTTAAAGTGCTATTTTGATTTGCATAGCGAGAAAGGGAGACCAACCACTGAACTCCGAGTAAAACTGATCCTGGAGTAGACAGACCACCAAAAGTTTTAACTAATTTCATATCAGGGAACTAATCTTTCCACAACTTAGAATATTTTTATTTTAAACAACAACCATTAATTTAAAAGTCTAGTTTTGATTATTCCTTTTAAGTTGGAAACCGGTAAGACAGATAATCTTATATGAGGGTTTAAATTTAAAAAGGGAGCTACTGCCTTGCACTTAGTTTTGATGTATGGCTAATGCAAAGGGCTAAGGCTATTGGAAAGGAACCAAGCTGAATCAATCCTTATAGACTTTCTTTACCCCTTTCTCAGGGGAATATTTTATTCATTAAAATTGTGTATCTTTACACATATTTATTGCATTTACTATGTGCAAGATGTGTTTGAAACATTATATTTGAGGCAACATTAATAAAAGATACTAAAGCTTCTGCCCTGAGGAACTGAAATTTGAGTGGGACAGAGGGATATTAAACTAAAACTACACAGCACATGAGCTCGAGACAGGTGTAATGGAAAAGGAATTAAGGAGGGAAGAGGAATAGGATCTGACAGTAAGGGCTGAAATCAAGGCTGGTTTCATGGTGTGCAGCCTTTGTAGTCACACAGAGATCCCTAATCAGAAGAACTTTAAGTTTGGTATAGTCTTCATAAGGGCGCCATCTTGAATTTTTAGATAATTTTCTAACAGTGACCCCTCAAATGCCATAGCTGGTCCTGGTTGTAATTGTAAATATGGTGAATGAGGAAGTCCCTTGCAGGTGTTTGCTTTCATTTGCTTCACTCTCCAACTTTCTCTGAACTCTTCTGTCCTAGGAGGTAGATCACATGGACCGTGCCCATGACTTCCTTTGCAGCCTGGCTTCAGATTTGTTCCAGTAATATGGAACCCGTGCAGAAGTTCTAAACTCACTTTTTTTCAAGGGGTCCTCTGGACTCATTTCTCTTCCTTTGGGTTCTACAGCTATGTTCCCTCCTTGTCAATCTCAGGCCCACTTAAGGCTCGGTTCACCATACCTGGCGTATTCATATCCCTCCTGGTCTCCCTCTCTTCCCATACTTTTGTTAAACCTTCCTTGAATTGTTCTAATTCAAGTATGCCATCTATGTTCTGCTGGCATTCTGGCTAAAAGTAACCTCATTATTAAGGTGACACTGGGTAGATCCCGAAAAAAGAAAAAAAGAGAGGGAAAGATATAGGGATATCTGAAGGAAGAAAACTAGACATTGAAAATATCTCTGGTTCTAAGGCAGGGTTGTTTAGCACCTTGCGAATTACAGAAGAGAACTACAAACATTAATGGGACAAATCCAACTGTTGCTTGTTATTGTTTATCAAGTTTGATTGGAACACAGTCACATGTATTCATAGATGTATTGCCAATGGACATTTTTATGCTACATCATAACTAAGTGCCCACAAAGCCAAAATTATTTACTATCTTCTCATCTATAGAAAAAGTTTGCTAATCCCCCCCCCCTGAATTAGGTGAATAGGAAGGAAGACAGAGGATCTAGAGCTTCAGGAGTGAGACAGCAATAAAAGGCAATGGCACAGAAATAATAGGAGGACTGACGATATATGAGTTATTGCAAGAAGAAATTGGAAGGTTTTGAGGAGAGGACTTAAATTTTATTAGGATAAATGTGGTGACTGCCTCAAGAATGGTCTGAAGAAAGGAAAGAAGCAGATCAGTGAGAGGACTACTGAAAAAAGGCAGAATGAAATAAAGATAGAGCTTTCACTGAGGGGGAGGGCATTACTAATAGTGAGATGTGGTCAGAGACTGGATGAATCATGCTGGTAAAGTCAAGATAATTTGCAGATGTTTTTTTCCATCAACTACTGCATGCATGAAATTGCCATCAACTTAGGTGGGGAAGATGGTGGAAGGAAATGGGGAGGCAGGGATAGGAGGAGGATTGGCATAACTCATGAATTCAGTTTCAGACATACTGAAGGTTGATTAAATATCCTTATTAGAAAAGAAAAACACATTGCTCTGGGAGGGAGGGAAGAAAATGTTTCCAGGAGAAAGAAAAGAGGGATCTGCTTTGTCACGGAAGCTGAAGATCAATTAAGAAGAGTTTGGAGAATGAACAACCCATGTTAAAAACCTGGAGTTTGCTGTTGACCTCCAGAAGAACAGGGTCTGTGGAGTGGCTTGGGGAAAAGCCTGCCTGGAGTGAACTCAAGAGGGAGTTAGGAGGAGAGAAAATAGAGATTGTGAGGACAAATACCTCTGGGAGTTCAACAGTGAAGAAAGGGAGAGAGGAAAAGGAGGTTGCTAGAGGTAGAAACTGAGTAGAGATTATTTTAAAGAGAATACTGGCATGCTTTAGGAAAGTTCTCAGGCAGGAAAATTGTGATGATGTAGGAGAGAGGTTAAGAATTGTTAGCATGATGTCCTTGTGAGTAAAAGGGGATGGGATCTAGCAAATACCAGACTTAGCTATGTAGGCAGAGTTCTCAGGGCATGTGACACTGAGCTGTTTAGTAAATAATAAATCAATTAATATTGACTTTCAGTCTTTGTACAATAAAAGCTCCTCATGTGTTATGAAGAGTAAGGACATTGGTATATAATCAAGATCTTGGAGTTTTTTTTTTTTTAATGTCACTGATGAGCTTCGAGACCACAGATAAGACATCCCATCTTTCCATGACTTAGTTTGCCCCTAGCTATGTAATACAGTACCTACTGGTTACTTAAGTACCTAGCAAATTGATTTGTTATAGAAATAAATCTTTCCAGGCACCCAATCTCTGATGCTTAGTGCTATAAAATGCCAATAGAAAAACAATGAAAGACACTAGTATACTCAGAAGTCCACCAAGTGAGTAGCCATATCGAGGTCTTTTTGTAGGACATTATTCCTGTTTTTAGATTTTCTTAAATTCCTTCCAAATGAAAGTTGTTTACTTTTTATGTCTCAAAACTCTTTAAATTTTATTTCTGAGATGACAGCTTTTTTTTTTTATAAACAGCAAACATTTAATCTTCTATTTGCCATTATTTCCCCAAGAATCTTCCATGTTAAACTAAACTACAGCTTCTAAATGCAACCTATACATCCTTGGAAACACAGCTCAAATACTACTGCCACTGGGAGGCATTTCTAGAACCCTTGGGAAGATCACCTTCTTCGGTATCTATATTGCACTCTATTCATACCTGTACCATGTCACTGATCAGACTGTCTTGGGGAGTGATCTGTTAACATTTCTGTCTCTTCCATCAGACTGAGCACCTTATCTTATTCTCCTGAGTCCTCAGTCATTTGCACAAAGTAGATATGAGATAAATATCTGCCAAAATGAATGAATTTGAAAGTACAGATTCAGGATGGAGGCTGATCAAATAAAATGGTATGCCTTGCAAGGCAATAAATGGTGTAACTATGTACTAAGTAGACTAAGGTTTATGTAAGTGTTCATGAGAAAGGGGAGCTTAGAGCCCATATATTTACCATTCTTATTGTTTTATTTAAAAAAAAAAACCCCTCCAGATTTCAAAGCTTGATTTGGTAAACAGTCAGGTCACTCTTTGTTGACTAGGTTTTTAAATATTAAAAACAGATTTCTCAGCTGTTCTGCTTTGGTAAGACATATTATACCTTTATCAGGGTTTGCTACCTCAAGAAAGCTCACTAATATCTTTGTCCAACTTTTATTTAAGGGACTACTGACAACAATGAGTTATGGAAGGCATAGTTCTAATATTCTCACTTAAGAAAGGATATAAATGAATTGAGTTTACATTATGTGAGCAGATGTAAAGTTGCTCACTAATATTATATTCACTCTCTCAACCTAGTTTCAACCTAGTTACTCAGTTTTCCCCCACTGTGAGGTCTCTATCTTTGAATTCTTATTAAGTTTTTAACAGACCTACCTTTTGCAACCACGCACACACCACGCACACACCACGCACACACCACGCACACACCACGCACACACCACGCACACACCACGCACACAGTTTCATATGTAAATCTTAAGTCTCCAACTGCTCAGATGTTATTTGGATCTTTTGCTGCTTTTAAAAAGTATTATCATAAATGGCGTGCAGAACATGTACAAGGTGGTCCATTTGGTTGGGCTGCTTAAACAAAAGAATTATTTTGACAATTTTATTTCCAGGAAAGACAGCAATGTACCAGATTGCTGCGGGGTGATTTCAGGATACATAGGTGGTGGTGTTGGTGGCAGAGGGAAGGAGAATTTCACAAAATCAAACTATACTAGGTAGATATCAAACCCACTATCTCCTATTGCTGCTTTAAGAATGGGTAGGGTAACATACTTTCAAAAAAAAAAAAATAAAGTGTGCCCGATTTATAAAAGAAAATCAATTGAAATGCCTATACCAGCCACTAAGAAGTCAGAGGCTCTCCTCTATTACTCACTGCTTTCAAGTTACAAAAGAGTTTTGTTGTCCCCAATTCCCAGGAGGTCAACTACTGGGAAGGAATGAAGGAAAAGAAGACACCAGTCCACTTTACAGAGGAAAGAAGTACAGCTTTTGACTCCTTCTAAACACCTCACAGAATTGAATTTTTGCATGTACTTTATTTTTGTTCTTTGGTACATTAACTTGAAAACTCTCATGGTGCTAAATATTTGGAAAATCCCCGATGCTTCCTTTATTATAATAGATCAGAATACTATTTCTTAACTAGATATTAGACGACCATATAATATCACAATCAGTGCCTCCCGAGCACCCTGAACAGCCAGAGGAAATCAGGAGGATCATCAACAACCACAGGATCCACACCACAAGTCAAACCAGATTCCCAAGTTATATGAATGCATCTACTGGGGTGGAAAAAGCAAAGGAAGCAAACCCTGCAATGCCACAATGGCAAAGAAAACTGCTAAACTAACAGCATTTGCTATCGAACATAGGCCTTGCTAGTGGATTAGGGAGGATGGTGGTCACATCATAGCAGTTCTTTCTGCGCAAGTGAGATTGGTCCCTGCAAATATATCATGCATGGTGGTATTCCAGATGGGACTGCTAACAAGTCTATGGATTGTGAGCACTCCGCTGGATGAAACAATGGATGGCTAAATAGAAAGGACATCTTTAAGATAGGGAGTGGGGAGGTGCATACCAGGAAGTGGAGAGGGGAGTAGAGGTTGGGGATAAAAAAAAAAATAGGTAGTCACACACACACAGCTGTGGGTCTGCTAAATGTAGCATAGCAGATGCTATAAGCTCTTTTCAAGTTAAACAAGAGCAGGGCACTTGCTCACCCTGGGGCAATGGGTATATATCAGGAGGTATGGCCAGGAATGCCTGGGGGTCTAGTGATTGATGGATGTACCTTGCATCCCAGAGACTGATCAGTATAATGCCTTGTTAATAAGATTGGAAGTATGGATGGGGTCAGGATTATGATTGACCTGATCAGTAGACTCATCCTACCTAAAGCCCTAAATGACCATTATATTTCCAGTATGACCTACCTTTTTCTCTTTTTTCTCCTATCAATAAAGAAGCCAGGATCTTGCTCTTTAAGAGCATCCTGCACCCTACAGCCTGCTCCATGATTCCATGATTCCATGATTCCTGATTTTGTTTTTTTTTTTTTCTTTAGCACTATGGTGTTGCTCACACAACACACAGCCTCTTTATCCATCTCACATCTACTGATAAGAAAAAAGCTTTCAAATGATCAGCATTATTTCCATGATGGAAAAAAACTTGACCTCTTTACCTAGATTGAGACATAACATTAGGGTAGAATTAGATCTATTTATACTAGTTAAAATAAATTTAAAAATGGTATACTATAGTCTTTCCTAATGAACTACAAAATTCAACACATTCACAGGAAAATCCAGAATGCCATATAATTTGAAGTAGATGTACACCATGAAGTATCAATCAAGATATTTTAAATTACTACAAAAATAGCCATTCATATTTATCAGATGCTTGCTCCAAACTGGGAACTTACTATGTGTACACGGCAAACCTAATTTACCTGTATCGTCTAATTCAGTCATTACAACTACCTTATAAGGTAAATACAATTAGGAATCCAATTTCACAGATGAAGAACCTGAGGCTTAAAAAGTTTAAATAAACACCTATGTGTTAATTGGGAGTCTGAGTTCTTAAACTCTATGTCATGCTGCCTATAAGTTACAACCTGTTCATTTCTCCAACTTCTGACCCCTAGTGTCATCAAGACAATCGCCAGGTCTGCGTAGCATACCTCAAGTGTTATGTTTATGTCAAAGCTAAATGCTGTCAATGTAGCACTCCTGGCACACACCTGAGCTAGCTAGACCAAGGTCCTGCCAGCAGAGAATGCTGTGTATACCTTCTCCAACAAAGCCATCAACCTTTATCTTCTAAAGGTCATGGAACTCAACAAATATCTTAGCAACCACTTTAAGGCTTTTAAAAATATTTAACTGTCATCTGTCTCCTAAAAGTTGTACAAAAAATAACATTCCAGAGTTTTTATCAGGAAGAGAGTTTTGGTAAAATACCACTTCCTTCATCATTAAGATATTTCAAAGTGGGGACTCCCTGGTGGCATAGGGGTTAAGTCTCAGTGCTATCACCACTGTGGCCTGAGTTTGATCTCAGGCCAGGGTGCTAAACCACATCTGGCACAGACCTCTCCTGCCTCGCCAGCTGCTCCCCTCAGCAGTGTATTTTAGTAGCTCCCCTCAACAGTGTATTTTAGTAGCTCCAACTATTGTGTACCCTGCTCTGTCTCTGATGAATCCTCTCATCCACCACACCTCTGGCCTACACCCCAGTCTTGCATGCATATTTTTTTTTAAAGATGCTTCAAAATGCTATGGAATATAAAGAAATTATGGAGCTATAGAACAACTGAAAAATTCTAAATTTCTAAATTCATGGGTTCATAAAAAACTGCAAATCCTGGAATACTCAATCTGTGTAAGAGAGAAGGTTACAGTCTTCACGGAGGATCATTATTGGCTGTGCAGTAGCAGAGTTTGTCTATGATGCAGACTTTCTTCAAATGAAGCTCTCACAATGCCTCAAGCACCCCAACTAGATGTACTTTGGTGTCAGAGTTGCCCTCATCCTCCAATTACCATTGCTTCAAAATCTTTTATTCTTCTGTATTCTTGAACACCACATAAACATCAAATCTTACTATTTTCTCTTCATTAGCTTTATCTGGAAGGGCACAGGTCAGAGGCAGGTTGGTAAGAATAGACTAGTGAAATATTCTGGAGACCTCTAAGGGACTCTTAACTGCAGAATTGACTTAATGTTGTTTTCTGGACAATGTGTCCAGCTGAGTGGACAGTGTGATCTTTTAGAGGCAACGTTAATACCCAAAAGCAAAAAATGAAAGGTAATTATTTGGAGGAAAAAGGTTAACCATAAAATTATATTGTATCCCATCTACATTTGATTGTGAAAACATTTCTTCTTTTCTAATATTAATCAAGATTTTTTTAAACTTTAATTTCAATCATTCTCTTTTCCTATAACTCTGGATGCAATAAAACTCTCCTTGGAGCGAGGGAACAGCTCCATGGTAACAGATTCTCAAACATCAGCACAGGATGGAGTTCTGAGTGTGTGATCACAGTTCAGAAAAGAAGAAGGAAATGATGAAATTTCACTTTGGGTTTCTTTCCTTCCTTAGGATAATATCCTGAGAAGAAATACACAATCTCACGAGGTAATTGTGGGGAGAGGGGAAGGGCGGATGGAGTTAAGTGACGGATCAGGCTTAAAATGTTAATAAATTAGTTATGAAATTTCAAGGTTTGAAATAAATCTTTTATTTTAGCTCTCTAAAGAGATTAAAAATGGATTTTGTATTCGATAGTGCAGAAAAGAACTCTACCCTGATGACACAGTTTCCAGCATAAAGTGAAATAGATTCATTCACTCAAAATTGTTTGGCTGCCTGCTATTTGCAAGCAAAACCCTGAGGTAGGCCGTGTGCTAGAATCCAGGGCTATCAGTTTCATGTGACAAATATTTGTGAAAAATCATTGTACAGTTTATCGAGATAATGGAAAATGATTCAATTCCAAACTGAAATGAGCTATCAAGCCATGAAAGGACTTGGGTGACACTGCATGTCTACTTAGAGAAAAGATACAGGCCCTGTGACTGTGATTATGTGATATTCTGGAAAAGAAAAAATTAAGGAAACAATAAAAATATTAGTAGTTGCTGAGGCAGAGGACAGAAATGATTAGGCAACAGATTTTTAGGGTAATAAAAATATTCCATATGACATTATAATGATGGACATATCTCATTACACATTTGTCCAAACCCACAGAAAGAACCACATCAAGAACAAAGCTAATCCGTGCACACAGGGAGATAATAATGTATCAATATACATTCATTGTTGGTAAAAAAATTATCATTCCCATGACTGATATTGCTAATGACAAATGCCAACTATGAGTGAGGACTGGGAATATATGTGAAATCTCGGTGCTGCCCTCTCAATTTTGTTGTAAAGCTGCACCTGCTCTAAAATATTAGTCTTTAAAAGTAAGAAAGTTGTAAAGTATTATAGACAGAATGGATGAAATGTTCCTATCTCAAATAACTGTTCTAGAAGTTGGACAGCAAAGTTCCACTTGAACATTATTAATTGAGAAGAATTCCTCCACTTATGGATTACTGTATAACACTCGATAAGCAGCCCTGTCTTTATATTGAAAAAAAAAAAAAACAACAAATTCATAATCTTCCTGCCAAGTTTAGGCAAGCTTCACTAATTTGGAGTAACTGAGTTTGGGGTAATAGTGAATTAGGGAAGTGTTTCCAATCAGAGCCATTTTGAACTCTTATGCTGGACAGAGTTTCTGCTTTTAAAATTCTAGATGTATTTTGCATTTTGAGTGGAGATAGTCTTATAGTCTTTAGGTATATGGGTGCTTCCAAAGTTGCTTAAGGGTGTTTAAAACCATTTGTTCTTCCAATCTTGTTTGCACTATTAATTTGGTTAATGAGTTAGTAATCCTTTCTTTATAGATAGCAGGAAAGTAAACTTCAACCCAGCACTTTTCTAAATTATTACATCCTCTGAACAAATGGGGTACAGATTAATGAGCTTTTACTCAAAGCTTTGAATTCACAGGAACTGTAAATGAAGCGACACATTCTTGCTTTCATTTAATGAAGATAATCAAGAAATGTAAATCTGTCCTGAATGCAGAGTTACAGAACTGGATAACTACCTGCCAACATTGAAGTAACTTTCAAAGTACCTTCCCTGACAAGAGGGCTCTGGCCTCCCATGGACAATGCTGTCTTCTCAACTAATTAAAGAGTAGGCCTCCCTGGTGGCATAAGGGGTTGAGCGAGGCACTGTGAAGCTGTCCGCAGCCTCTGCAGCGCGGGTTCGATCCCTAGCCAGGGAGCTACCCACATGGCGCAGCAGACCTCTCCTGACTCCCCCCGCTGCTCCCCTCAGCAGTGTACTTTGGTCTATCTGCCTGTTCTGTTCCCCGCTGCTCTTTGGTGAATCCTCTCAACTCCCACACCTCTGGCCTGTTCCCCAGTTCTTGTATGCATAAATAAATAAATCTGTAAAAAAATTTCAAGGAATTAAAAATAATAATAAAGAGAAACAGAAAGTCACATATGTCCCCTTCTTAGCTGTGGTGAGTCTCACAATATAAGTACATTCAACCTTACTACCTATAAACATAACTGAGGAGGGTTTCCAATTATCAGGGTTAATTCATTTCATTATAAAATAGTGTAAGAGCCTCCCCATATCCCAAATATTACTATTCACATTATTTTATCAAAAAGGAAATGGGTAAATGAAATAATATAGTTAACACAAAATATTTTCTATCACATTAACATGTCATGTTTAAGCATTTACATAACTCACTGGTATTGTATTCTCTGTATAGGCACAATTAATTTCATTTCAACAAAACTTGTGTAAAAAATAATTGTGAACTTGCCAAATCAAGGAAAATCTATTTTGAAATGATTGCTCATAAAGGAACACTTAATTATAATAATAAAAATTCAAACACTGGAGAAATGAGTATGTCAATGAAAGAGAGTTATGAGTCTAAAGAGGGAAAACAAGTATTTATCTTTTTTTTTAATGTGTGTTATTAAAATTACTTAGAGAAAACATTAGTATTTAACAGCACCACTGCCCTTGAACACAATATTCATAAATCCATCCACAAAATAAATGCTGCTATTCTTTTACATCTAATGTTCACCCAGGCTGTTACTGAAAACATTACAAAATACTTAATATATTTGTCATTTCTGGCACTGATTCAAGGAGACAAAGGCAAGACCCACTGAAAATGGTACACACTAGAAGTAGGATCAAAGTTGAATGTGAAGTCACAAAATTTTTGTCTGTAAAATGGAGATACACTGATAGCCCAGATAGTCTACTTGAGCAGTCCTAGCCAGCAATTTGAAAGGGAAAAGCTTAACATCTGCAAAGTAGTGAAAAATCAAGGTACAGAATACTTTGTATATTTGAAGGGGGCATAAATGCTATGCGACATTGGGCAGAATACGAGGAACAGTTTTCTTTTGCCTTCATAAACTATTATAGGCTCTTAATAAATCAAACTGTTAAGGTTAATGATGGTGTCTAACCATAAACATTATCATAGGAAATTAAATACTTAAAGAGGTGAGTGACAGACATATTTATACTCTAGGAGAGAAGACAAGATTACTAATGAGATCCCAAGTTTGTGATAATTGTTAGGCTGAAGCAGTTCTAGCGATTCAATATATGCCCATTAAAATGATATGGTGGGGGGATGCAGTGTGGACAGAAGAGAATGCTCAATGGCTAGCAAGTCACTTTCTCCAATATGACATCACCATAATCATTTTATATTTACTATCTTAAACTCAGTACACATAGTACTTTGCCTATAAACTGGGGGACTGTCACTATATGGCAATAACAGCACAGCCACTCCCTAGTGGCTATTCATTCAAGAAATTGTAAAAGTAGCTTCTGAAAACTATTTACAAAGTTCACTTTAAATCAATCTTTACATGGCAAGTGATCTTTAAGACCGCAGCTTACTAGCCTTAGGGAACAAAAAAATCCAAATATTAATATTCACTTTGACTACTATAATCAATCCCTAATAATTTTACACATTAATCAGAATATCTTTAACAATCATTTTGAAACTTTTTTGGATTTTGGCTCTTTCTATGGTAGATTTTTCAATCCTGGAACAGTCCTGGGTCTTCACTTATCCTTATGTTGAAAGCTATTTCTATCAATAGTAAGTCTATCCAGCATTTTTTTATTTATCATTTTCTGGATTTATTTTAAAATTGTGGTTTCCAACTGATTCAGTTAGTACAACTCAATTTAATTGCTAATATAGTTGTATTTCTTCCTAGCATCTTTGAGTGTGTGTGTGTCCGAGTAATTTCAGTTCATCTCAACTTTTTCTATTTTTCTTTTTTTCTCTCGATTTTTCTGTCCTGATTGTGCTTAATATTTTACTTTTTCTTGACTAGTTTGAAAGTTTTCATTCTAAATGTAGTCTTTTAGTCATTTCTCTAGAAATCTGAATAAGCATATTTTATTGATTGTGTTTCCTGTATTTTTAAATTTTTTTTCTTGTCTAAGGCTGCTAGTACTAGGTGAAAAGCAGTGAAGACAACTGATATACTGGTTTTCTTCCTGATTTTTAACTGAGTGTTTCTAACTTTTTAGCCTAGAATGATTTTTTTTTTTTAATTAGGAAACAGCATGACCTGTTATTGTAAGTTTACATGGAGAATTTTTAAAATAACAAATGAAGGTCAAATAGCAAACATTTTCTTCATCTGGATGATCCCATCCTTTTCCCCTTTAATCTGTTAAGGTGAACTACATTTTATTTATTTAAGATTTATTTATTTATTGTATTTATTTATACAAGCACTGGGTACAGTCAGAAGCACGGGAGGGTGAGAGAATTCGCCAGAGCGGGGAGCAGAGCAGGCAGAAGGACCGAGGTACACTGCTGAGGGGAGCAGCGGGCGGCAGGAGAGGTCTGTGCGCCATGTGGGACCCTCCTCCGGTGGCTGGGGAGCAGCCGGGGATCGAACCGGCGCTGCAGAGGCTGCGGGCAGCTTCGCAACCCAGCGCTCAACCACTGCGCCACCGGGGAGGCCCTGAACTACATTTTATATTTTACAGTGTTAAATTCCATATGGACAATGCTGTTATGAATCTTATGGGGGGTGTGTGTGTGTGTATGCTTTTTTTTTTTAACCCGTGGTGATTTCTCATGCCCTTACAAACAAAGAAGGTATTCAAAAATAACATCATACTGCCATAAACATACCTATCATATTCCCTTCAGAATTGTTTCCTATATTTCCAAAATGAAAATGCTGTAGTGAGTTTTTTGTGTTTTATTTCTGACTTCTTTTTGCTCTTCCTACAAACTTCATAGCAGGGCAATTATAATCATAAGATTGTAAAGTGAAACTACATGATTACTTGGCAAAAGGAAATATTTCACGCAGTATTGCATCCTTTCAAAAATAAAAACTAAAAGGACCCCAATGATCATTTATTTATCAAGTTTCTTTTTTGGACAGACTGGGGAAAAGAGTTATTAATGTCAAAACAGCTAATTCTACTCTAAAGGGAATATTAATTAAATAAAGATTATTTTTCTTAACAGCTCTAGCTCAAAATGAGGAAATGCTGGTCATCTCTCAGAAATCAGAATTATGAAGCAGGGACCATCGGCATAAGAACTCCGTAAGACTGGGCAAGAGGATCCCTAATGAAAAAGTAGGTGAATGCAGTTACCAAGGACAGGATAAAAACACAGATGGATGGGGCAAAGCAAAGAAGGTGGAAAGCAGACTGCCCAGTCCCAGAGAACACCAAGAGCAGGGCCCCGACCATTTCCTCAGTATTGAAAAACAACATCTAATGAGAACTCTCAAGTGATAGACAGGACACCTTGGCACAAATGCCGGCGTATTCCTCTCTGTTGTGGAATGAAATCAGAAATGTATGACTATAACGCCACTTCATATATAATTTTTTTCTGATATTTCCCCCAACATCTGTTAACCACATCTCAGCACGGTGCTCTGCATGATGTTTGTCTCTTCCAGGCGTTCCTGATCAGGTGTGCACACTGCCCACCTTGAAAACAGCTTAATGTGCATTTCTCCTATACACTTGTTCATGTCATGTTTGTGTTGTTTTCATAATTGAGCAACCTCAGACCTTCCTACTTCTTCCATCAATCTGCCTTCAGCTTTTCTTTAACCTCAGTCTTACATTTATTATAATCCTCATCTATTTACTAAATAAGAATTTAACTTATCTTTTCAACAGGGCTAGCATTCTTAGAAGTTTCAACAAATGCTTTTGCTAAAGCTCTGGTTGCAAAGTTGTAGTTTATTTTTTTTTAAATGGATAGCAGTGATTTTTTTTAATTAATTAATTTATTTATGCAAACACTGGGTACAGTCAGAAGCCCGGGAGGGTGAGAGAATTCACCAGAGCCAGAGCAGGGAGCAGAGCAGGCAGAAGTACCGAAGGGCACTGCTGAGGGGAGCAGCGAGAGGCAGGAGAGGTCTGCGCGCCATGTGGGACCCTCCTCCGGTGGCTGGGGAGCAGCCGGGGATCGAACCTGCGCTGCAGAGGCTGCGGGCAGCTTTGCAACCCAGCGCTCAACCGCTGCGCTACCGGGGAGTCCCCCAAAGTTGTAGTTTTTAATGGTCTGTGTCCATCTTATTTTTTCACATAAATCTGGTTATTTTTAGTGTGTAGTTTTGCATTGTGGGCATTTTGAAGACCATGCATATCATGTTGCAACAGAAATTCTGTATCACTTGATTATAATATGCTTGCCATGGACCTCATTTGTAATGATTTTATTAGATACTGGAATCTGTTGTGACTCTTTTCTATACAGTTAACTACAAATAAATTAGACATTTCAAATAACAGTGGATTAACTGGTAAAACAAGATCAAAAGGCACATCATTTCCCACTACTTTCTGGTTTTTAATAAACACATTTGCCTCTAATTCTAAAGATTTTTTACCTTGTTAATTCACACTGAAAAATATATATGTATGTGGCTTAGAAAAATGTTTTTTTGGGGAATAGATTTTCATATATGGTGGGAATGACGGCAGGGAGTGGAACCACATTAATTTATCATTTTTACTCACATTTGAACTATGCTTTTCCCTTATGAAAACTGAAAACTTCCATTTGTTCTAGCTTTTTACTTTTCTAAGAGAACATGCTTAACAGTTTGCTTTCTAGTTTTCTATAAAGACAGAAACATAATTAATTTGAAATTCTGATGAACCAAGAGAAGTTAAAATCAGAAACTTCAGGCAATAAGTATTCAGAGGGTAAGACCTGGTGTTTGAGTTCCTGGTCCTTTTGATGAAATTTCTGGCAGTTTTCATGCATAATTGGTCTACTGAATCCTGTCTGTGTGAGGGAAGGAAAACAAGGTCCTGTTTATTTGACATTCAAAATGTCTTGATTAATGATTATTACCTGAAAGCACTAACATTCCAGTCGTTACAATGTTATCAGTATTTCCTGTTTCTCTTGTGCTAACATTTATTTTGCAAGATGCAAAACTGACCTTTTAGTCTGTCATATAATTTATTTATCCTATTAAGCCTACTGTTGTTGCTAGGAGCCAGGCAGACTTACCTAAATATAGCCTTACCTACTACAGAACTAGTTTACCTATTTTTTTTTTTGGCAAAGTTGAAGAGATAGATTAGAACATATGCAGACAGAGACTTCATATAAGGGAGAAATCACATGCTCAAAACTAAATTCTTTAATTATTTTACCTTTAATGTGAGTTCAAACTGATACTTTTTATTTTAATTTGATTCTAAATTTATGTGTATATGGTAGGATTTCAGTCTTAAGCCTCAGAACCTGGTCTCATTCTTTCTACTCTTTCCCCTGGTTGATCTCATATACTTAGAAGGCGTCTTTAACCATCTATTTTCTGATGACTCTCACATCCAGCTCTCCTATGAACATGTCTCAACTCAGTTATACAAGAGAAACACCTGGACATCATCTTGACCTCAGTTCCTCCCTCCAATGTATAGCCAGTTATTATCCAGTGCAATGTATCCCACCTCTACCTCATTCTATTTCAAATGCCATGCTCTTGGCTCAAGTCAGCATCAAGGCAGGGAAGAGCACTGAATCAATGTCAATAGAAAACCTAATTAGTCTTTTTACTTCCATACAGCCCCAAATCCATGCTTTATGCTATAACCAGGGTGATTTTTCCAAAGCACATAACTCCAGTAAAGTTATAGCCCTGCTTAAAAATAATTATTTTCAGTATAATGCACAAATCATGATACTTGAGGCAGTTTGTAGGGCTTATCCTATCAGTGCTTGAAGGGAATTTTACTAAATACCTTTTTTTTTTTTTAAAGATTTATTTATTTATGCAAGCACTAGCTACAGTCAGAAGCGCGGGAGGGTGAGAGAATTCACCAGAGCCAGAGCGGGGAGCAGAACAGGCAGAAGGACCAAAGTACACTGCTGAGGGGAGCAGCGGGTGGCAGGAGAGGTGTGTGTGTCATGTGGGACCCTTGCCCAGCAGCCGGGGACCCTTGCACAGCAGCTGGGGATTGAACCTGCACCGCAGAGGCTGCAGGCAGCTTCACAGCCCAGTGCTCAACTGCTGCGCCACCTGGGAGGCCCTTACTGAGTACCTTTTTTGCACTAAGCATTGTTTCAGATATGGAGAATATGGGAGCAAATTAGTGTAAAGAGAAATTGCACACCAGGTTTTACTGATAGTGGAGAGTAGGAGATATGTGAATGCATGTTTAATGATTTCAGGACTGGTAAGTGCTATGAACAAAATAAAACACTGTGAAGAGTGACTTGGATTGCTGTTTTAATTAGGGAGTGGTTGGAGAAGTATTTGTATGGAATCTTGGATAATAAGAGGAAATATGTGAAAACCAAAGGGAACCCAGAGGTTCTTTGTTTTTTCTCCAGGACTACAATGAACTTGATATGAGACAGACGGGAAAAACAAACCAGAGGTATGCGCAAACAACACGAGGCCTGAGTGGTAAGAAAGAACCAGGTATGCAAGATTTTTCAGGCTACAATACAGAGTTTATATTCTTTTCTGCTTTCAATGGGAAGTCACTAGAGGGTTTTCAGTAGAGAAGCGACCTGATTTATAAAAGATCTCTTCATCTAAAATTTGAAAATGGTAACACACTGATGAAGGAAATTAAAGATACAAATAAATGGAATAATACCCTGTATCATTGCTCAAAATAGTTACTATTAAAAGAAAAGGAGTTAATATTTTTAAATGTCCATTCTACCCAAAACCACTTCTAGATTCAATGCACTCCCGATCAAAGTCTAATGGTATTATTCACAGAAATAGAACAATGACCCTAATATGTATAACAAACCACAAAAAAACCTAAATAACCACCAAATCTTCAGGAACACAAAAATGGAGACATCACACCTCATGATTCAAACTGTACCATTAAACGATAGTAAGCATGGTTTTAGCATAAAAACATACACAGAATCCAATGTAATAGAATCAAGAGCTCAAAAATAAACCCATGCATAGGGGGTCAACTAAACCCATGCACAGTGGTTGACAGGGGTGTGAATAATAATCAGTGGGGAAATGACAGTCTCTTCAATAAATGATGTTGGGAGAATGCAACAATGAAACAAAAAAAAAATATGAAACTGGACCGTTATCTGACACTCTTCAAAAAAAATGAACTTGAAATGGATTAAGGACTTAAACATAAGACCTGAAAACATAAAATTCCCAGAAGAAATCACGGACAGAAAGCCCCTTGACAACAGGCAATGATGTGTTTGACATGACATCTAAAGCACAGGAAACAAAACCAAGTGAAACAACATAAAACTAAAAAGTTTGTGCAGTAAAGAATGGATAAGATCCAAAGGAAACCTATGGCAGAGAATATTTGCAAATCATGTATTGAATAGAGAGGTAATAGCCAAAATTTGGAAGGAACTCATAACTGAATAGCAAACACACACACGCACACACCCCCAAAAAACCAATTTTATTTAAAAGGATCTGAATAGACATTTTTCCCAAAAAAAGCATATAGATGGTCAACAGGCACATGAAGAGTTTCTCAACATCACTGTCCCTCAAGGAAGTGCAAATGAAAACCACAATGTGGTGTCACCTCACAGTTGTTAGAATGGCTATTAACACATTAGAGATAAGAAGTCACTATGATTTCTGTATGAATGTTCCTAGAAAAAATAAAAACAGAACTAGCATATGATCCAGAGATTGCACTTCAGAGTCTATCTATCCAAAGAAGACAAAATCACTATCTCAAAGATTTATCTGCACCCTCATGTTCATCATGGCATTATTCATGGTAGCCAAGAAATAGATAAAACTTAAGTCTCCATAAATGAATGAATGGATAAAGAAAATGTGACATATAATGGAATATCATTCAACCATGACCAAAAAGGAAACCTTGCCATTTACAATAATATGGATGGATCTTGAGGGTATAAGGCTAAATCAAATTCATCAGAGAAAGATAAATACCATATGATCTCACATATATGTGGTATCTAAAAACACTGAACTCAGAGCAGATTGGTGGTTTGCCAAGGGTTGAGAAGTTGGGGAAGTGGTATGAAGGTACAGACTTTCAGTTTTAAGATGAACAAGCTCTGGAAGCCCAAAGAATAACAAGGTTACTATAGATAGGTAGCAATACTGTATTGTGCACTGGAAAGTTGCTATGTGAATAGGCTTTAATGTTCTCACCATAACAGCAACAAAATGACAATTACCTGATAATAGCCATTCTAACAACAGTGAAGTGAGACCACACTGTGGTTTTGATTTGCGTTTCCTTGAGGGTCAGTGATGTTGAGCACCTTTCATGCATCTCAATTAAGTCAGAAAAACATTTCTTAAAAGCTTCTTTTGTCCTTCACTTTCTAGTCTCTCAGACTATATCATATCCAAGGTAGCCTACTTTGGGCCCCACAAAATTCCATGCTTTCTCCAGGCTTGTACCCATGCTCCATCTGCCTGACATAGCTTCATAATTCCCTCCACTCTCCTCTTATCCTTTCAACCTCTCAGAGAAGGCAGACATAAGTCTTTTTCCTTCCAAGACTCAGACAAGCATCTGTCCTTTCTGCTTTCAAGCCTTAGTATCATAACATTTATTGTAACACACTGTGATTATTCAGTTGTCTCTCCCTTACCCGTCATCAGCTACTTGAAAACACACATTGCCTCGTTAATTACTGTTTATCCACAACTAATACAACAGAGTCCTGATGGATAGCAGACATTCAAACCACATTTCCAGAATGAATAAAGGAGGATTTTATTTGTTCTCTACAATAATAAAAAGACTTTTTAGTGTTTGCAGGCTATAGATAGCTTTACGGAAACAAATACAAAAGCAGGTATGCTTAAAATATTTGAAAGAAAATAATATGCTTTTGAAATCCTTGCACATGTCCTGCTACCTCTCTTTCTGATAGCACAATTTCTTAAGTACTTCCAACCTTCTGGTTCAATCTTTTGAATGCATTTTCATTTTCTCAGCACACATTTCCAAAATACAACTATATTCTTCTACTCTTCTGCTACTTTTCTAAATTATTTTCTTGATTGCCAGTACTCCTTCCTTGTTATTTTCATCTTCCTGGAATTGTATTTGCTCTTGATTGCAACTCACATTTCATGTCAGCCTCTTAAGCTCATCTACACCCTTGTTTATGGCTGGGCCATCTTGTATGCACCCAGCGTAGCAGGAATGACTTCTTGCACAGAGGACTCACAGGTTGCTTGTAACACCAGCCATTTGCATATAGGCTTGTAATTTAGTAGACAGCTAATACCTAATTACTCTGGGTTTGATGCTCCCACTGATAGATCATCTAGGTCTCCCCTTTCATTCCCCACTGTCCATGGTAGTTTTGTATTTTTGCTAGGTTATATGCAGAGGTGAAGCGAGGGAGCAAAATGCAAATTAACCAATTTTGATCATTTTGAACAGCTCTCATAAAAAGATCAGATGGAAGGCAAGGTTGAAATTATTGGCTCAATTGAGAATTAAAAATTGTCTATGGATGTCATTTATTCATGCTATTTCTGGTCATCATTTAACATGGATGATTGGAAAGAAAATGGGCAGAAGTAAGAAAAAAATAAAAGTTAGTGGTAAATGAAAAGTAAGGAAAGGGAGAGCTAGAAGTGAGGTGGAAGATACACTGTGCCGTGGCTTAACCGAACACTCAGCAAATGTGGCCTAGATTTGAAGTGGCTTCCACTGATGGTTTACACTGCAAATCTGTGCACAGATAAATATCCATCTAATGGACTATTTACACATTATAGGAAAAAAACCCAACAGGTTGACAACCTGCACTATTTGGCTTTATAATGGCCTTCTTTATTCAAGTAGATAGAAGCTACAGAGGAGTCCTAATTTTCCATATGCTCACACAAACAGAACACCCTATGCACACACACAAACAGAACACCCTTCATGCATGTGTGCGCGCACACACACACACCCATTCACAGGCATACAACTAGTTCTTTCCTGACCCCAAAGAGACCTAGAAGGTTAGATTCTTTCTCAAAAAAACCTATAAGAAAAACAAACCAATAATGCTATGAAATTACTGGCACTTAAGTGGGGCAATAGCTGACTGCCTGTTTTCTGTGAAGAACTCAGGGGATGGAGGCTCTCACTCTTAATTCCCTTCTAGCTAAT
This sequence comes from Talpa europaea, assembly GCF_964194135.1. Taxonomy (NCBI): domain Eukaryota; kingdom Metazoa; phylum Chordata; class Mammalia; order Eulipotyphla; family Talpidae; genus Talpa; species Talpa europaea. Next base: position 121,401,137 of record NC_140069.1, read on the forward strand.
GTGAAGCCATCTTCATTTATGCAGGGTCATTTTGGCACCAGTGCAATCCTGTGTGTGCCATGTGGCCCTCAATATAATAGCATTCATTAGTGAATGTACAAACATTTCTGTGAATATATTACAAGGTTTAAGAGAAATTAGCCTTTGTTTGTAATTAGAAACATCAGTGAAAATGTATTTTATTTCATGAACTTTTCTGAATACATTAAAATTTACAATGAAGTACCCTCTCCTCCCACCTCACCATAAAACTTCACAGAAGTTCAAATCTGACATTGTCATGCATTGTCTTGTCCCTGTCAAAATCTTTTTGATGTGTTTGGTGGCAGTAGGTGTTTCTAGAGTTATCTTTATAATATACAATGGGGCGAATGTTCTTTTTGAGCTGCTCTACATCTTTACAGGAAGGAACTGAACATTGTACTTATTTGGGCAATTATTACATTGGGGATGTACAGGAAAGGGGAGCTGTTCAGGGAAAGAGGATTACTAAGACACGTGTTATTAGGCACAGAAAGCTTTCCTGGACTGTATGAGCCTCTAACAGCCACTCCAGGAAGATTTGGTGCGCCAGCATAGCACTTGCCACTAGATGGTGAGAAGCTTGTTCCTCTAACCAAATCATCATTTCATTAACATAGATGTGGCTCCCACAGAGCTGCTGTGTCCCTGGTGTGAATGACACAGCATTTGCTCCATGAGGCCTGTGCTGCATTCCTAGGTCTGCCAGGGATAACCGGTGTGGGTCTAAGCACTGAGGACTGAGCAAGAGATGGAAATGTTGACCGCAAGGAGGGAGAGGAAACCGTGCCAATGCCCAGGAAAACTCAGTATCTGGAGAAGTAACTGGAGTTTTCCCTTCAGAAGGACTTGCTGTTTTTGTGATTTTGTGCACAACTACTAGAAGTGGGGAGGGGAGGAGAGGTCAGAAGAGCCACCGTGGGACTGAGACACTGGATGAGAAATTCACTGAGCAGGATCAGGCCAAGCACTAGTGTTGATGCTGATGGTAAAGGGGGAAAGGAAGCTGCCAGAGCCTCCTTGCCAGGGGTGACACCTCCGACCACTTAGGAGAAAATGGGGCTACTGAAGAGATGGTAAAGCCCTTTGAAATGGAATTAGTGTAGCATGATGGTGAAGAACAGCAACCCCCAGATGGCCCAACACCCAGTTCTGCCACTTATTCGCTGTGTGCCCGTGGGCAAGTTATTTAACCTAGTTGAACCTCAGTTTCCTCACATAATAAGGGTAAGAAAAGTAGTTGCCTCTTAGGTGTGGCATGTTTCAGTAAGGTAGATTATGTCCCCTAAACCACACTAGAATGATCCCTGATACACATTGAATGTCATATACAATGAGGGTAGAGTTAGTTGGAGGATTTAAGAACGACATGCCCCTGCCCTCAGCTGAGTTTCCTGTGGCACATACTAGATGCTGAGTGTTTTCTGAATGACTAAATATGTCATCGAATGTAGTCCTCAGAACAGACACATGAGGTAGCTAGTCCTGTCATCTCTGTCACACAAATGATGAGTCTGAAACATGAGAGGTTGAATCTGGAGAAACAAAATTTGGACCCAGGCTTTTAATTCTGAAACCAGTGCTCTTATGGTCCTTGTCGGTGACATTAGCGAGAGCTCAGTTGAACGAGACATGAGCGAGAGCTCAGTGATCGTTTGGCATATAGGTGTTTCTATGGAGCTCACTTTTAAAGAAGGAAATGCGGCAGTACATTAAACCCACAGTGGAGTCACCTGGTCCCTTATGGGTGATTAAACCTTCAACATCAGCATCCAGGGCAAGACAGTGGTTTCAGATCACTGAGCTGATAAAAAAATGAAACAAACCCCAACCAGTATTGCTGAAGTGACATCTGCCTTGACATGTGCTTAAGACAACAACTCAGTGATGATGACTCCTATAGGCAGGAGGAGTTTAGGATATGTCCATTATGCAAGGGCCCCCACATATGAGCAGGGTGCCTGATTTCTTTGCCAATGCTAAAGGCTCTGGTGCTTGATCATATCCTGTCAACTGGACCCCCTGGAACAGCCTCGCTATCATGGCAGTCACTCCATGCTCCTAACCCATACCACCTCCACAGCTTACATCACCATTGTGTCACCCTTGCCCTGGTCATGCTCAGATGGTTGAGAGTCTCTTCAATGAACACAGTGTTGAGGAGCTAGCCAATCCCCTCTCAAAAGAAATGATACAGCTCTAACATCTGTGGACACTGCTGGAGGGGACATTTGTTCAGCATTCCTAACTTTGGAAGAAGCATACAAGGCCAGTTTCTGTTCAATAGCCAGGGCCTCTGTATTGCTGCGTGATACAACTCAATGTCTTGACTTCCCACTCATCTGTGAGTGCCATGTAACCCCTGGGGTGTAGAACACTGGCTGTGGAAAACTAAGAGTGCTAGTCTTCAGGCTATTAGTGGTTGGAAGCCTCCATCACCATAGTCTAGAGATTAACAACAGTGAAGTATTACATGGTGAATTGTGCAAAGACAGATCCCAGCTAGAACTAGAAGCTCTGTCTGCAGCCATTTTGTTGTTGTTGTCTTTTCAAATGTGTACTACTCTTGAAGTAATTACATCATGGAACTTTGAAAAGACAGACACACAGACACACACACACTTCTAAGACAACACATAAATTCCCAATAGGACCGGCCAAAAAAAAAAAAAAAAAAAAAAAAAAAAAAGAGGTCCTGGCCATCTTGGCGGAAGAAACATACACACAGAAAAAGTGTTATTAGTTTAGCCAGTATATACTAGAAACCAAAGATTTTCACTTGTATAACAAATGAAATGTTGACCCTTTCCATATTTCAAGGTCTCTATACTGACAAACGTTCACAACCTGCCTGGAGCTATAGTGTTCCAACAGCTTTAAGCACAGAACATTGAATCTATCTCCTAATTGACTGAGGCACACAGAAAATTCAGGTGTTTCAGAAAACAGTAAAAATGATTCATTAGATTACTGTTAGTTGAAAACATCCTGAACCAGCATCTCAACCTAGTATTATGGAACATGTTTCATTGGGGTGCTGTGTATAAGGTCAAAGAAATCAGTCGCTAAGTGTTAGGTACAGAAACATCAAATTTTAAATTCTGGATAAATGTTGTCTTGCTACATAGAGTCATAAAAACAATTTCCCTTAGACTATAGTTCCCCAAGAGCTATAAATACAAAACAACTGCCATAAAAATCTAGCTCTGGTAATATTATTATACCTACTAACTCAGTTGTTTAGAAACAGATCCAGCATCTTGGCCATCTGAACCAAGAGCTGGAGGTGAGACAAAACAGCCTAATTAAATCATCTATTTTACTTGGGGGTTAGATTGTCATGCAATAGAAATTGCTCCCTGACAACTGGATGACCTGCTTTTATTTACTTTTTTGTAAGTTGCTGCTCCAATATTCTTTAAACTGTTTTCTGCTTGAGTTAAAAGTCATAATGTAGGGGGAAATAATCCAAAAATTTTTATGAGTAGCCAAGATGAGGGTAGTACTGGAAACAGACTCATTTATACTTTCTGTAGCTTTAGAAATGGAATGACTTGCTCTGTTTTCTTTGTTAACTGCTAGCCGTTTGAGATCATGTGCATCTGATAATGCTCTGGGTAGAGGGCACATTGAAAATTTGTGTGCCACATAAAAATATTGCCAAGTGTGTTGCAGTTTAACCACAGATGGCTAGGCCGCACATCTAAAATGTGCTATAGGGTAAATGGCTATGTTAAAAATAAACTTTTCTTCTTAATAAAACAAGTGGTATTTAAGAGGTGGTTTCCTAGAAAGATTATACAGGTAGTTCTGCACTTCCATGTATAATATATAGGAAGCCCCTAGGTCCAACAGCCAACAGCACTCAGGTCTAGGGTTTCATTTAACTGTGCACGCTGTGTAGTGGTGGGCCCGATTACCCGGAAAAGCCAGAAGGCTTCCTGATCCTGCCACCATTATGAGAGCTGCACATTTTCTTTACTGGGAAGTTTTCATTAAAAAGAGTAGACTGGTCTTGTCTTGCATGCTTATGAAAGTATGGCAGGATTCAGCTTAAGAGTTGCTTTTGCTTTAACATGGGAGAAAGACCTGTATCTCCCACTTTTCAATTTCTCAAAGTTTCCAATATTTAACAACTGTAACACTTAGTTCAAGAATCATCTTCTTGGCCAAACTTTTCCTTTTCTCCTGAAATAGAAATGACTGTTTCTCCATTTACACTTCCTACTGTATATGGTACTTAATACGTTGTATCACATAGCAAGGTATGGACTGTTTATTTTTGGAACATCTGTCTTCCCTACTGATTATTTTCCTACACTTTAGAGTATAGACAATGTTAACTTCATCCTTGTAACTTTGCAGGATGCTCCTCATTAATATTTGAAGCTAGAAATTTGACAGTGGATCTATGTTAAACTTGGGTTAAAAAATGTAGTGTGGATTTAGGCATCTCTGAAAATTCTTGGGACTATCTCAAATCCTTTCCCAAGAGCCTTGATTTTATCAGCACACCATTCAGGGCTGTGGGCTTCCTCCACAGGACCCTGCATTCCTGAGCAACTCTCTGTGAGCCCCAGCTCAGGAGGTTTACCTGACAATAACTTGGTCAGGCCACATTTGGAAGGTACAGGCAATAAATAAATAAATGCAACTCTGCTGAGCTTGAACAGCCCCACAAGTCATTGTTTCCTATGGGTATAAAATGGGTTTGTAACACTATTAATAAGATGCAATTATTTGGGACAATTTGGGAGCAGTCAAACCTGCCACTCATATGCATTTTTCCACACTACATTTCCCCCCCACACACATGGAAAATCATTTTAAACTCGCTGCTCCAACAGATCCCATAAATTGAATAGTTTCTTTAGCCCATTAATTTAATATGAGCATTCTGCTCCAAAAATATTGAGGAATACTGCTGAGAAAGCTACAGAACTAAAGAATGAACACGGATTCAAGAATAGGATGTCTTATGTTATATAAGTGTCTGTCTATAAATACCTTTGGCAGAGGTGTCATTCTGCATTATTTTTGCTACAATATGTGATATTCTGGGGAACTGTGAGAGTATTGACTTACAGACCACTATACTAAAATCTCCATATTGACAGGTACAAGAGAAAATAATTTTAATACTAATAAGCTATCAGAAAGATAAAATTTGGTGGTTATAGGCGCTATTTTACTTTTAATAAATTAGTGTAGGTTTTAGATGCTGAGAAAAGTTTCTTACTCTAAGACTTTGACTTGTTTTTCATTTATTGTTCTACTAGTCTAAAAAAGGAAACCTAACATTTTCTCACTGATGGACAGCAGTGAATTCCTTTTTACTAAACTCCCACACTTAAAACTTCTTGACAGTTTTTAAGGCAGTGCTAGGTTAGGAAGAAGAAGATGAGAATATGTCAACTTTACTAAGATGAACATCTGGTTTCTAGAGCCACCAAATAAAGGCAAAAATGTAAGATTTGAAAAATATTTTGTCATATAAAAGCTTTCCAGTGGAGACATCTAAATGAACATAGTCTGGAAGCATTTGTGGATAAAAAGAAAAATGGAGTTCAAATTTGGTGGGTGTTTTCACATATGCAATGAAATATGGATTTTAATGAAAACCGTTTTAAATGAAACATAGCAAATAGAAGATATCAAACAACTTGGAATATTGGTTTCAATTCAAAAAACATTTATTTACCATCTATGCCATATATTGGGGGAAGCACTGGGAATGTAAAGATGAAGAAAATCTCTCAGGATACAGCAGCAATTATTTTCTGACTGAGCAATTCTTTTTATTACATAGCATTACTGTTGTCAGAATTAACCTTTTTCAAAGTAAAAATGAACTAAGGCAGAGCAAAGCAAAGCTACTTTTTCAGTGACAGTGGTTCTCAAATTTTAAGGTTTAAGATCATTTACAGGGACAAAAGAACCTTACTGAGAGAGTCAGAGATAGGACCAAGAAACTAGTCTTAAACAATTTCAGAAGAGGACTGTAACACAGATATTTTAGGAAGCACCATTTGAGGTAGGTTGCCCTAAAAAACATAATAGCACCAAACTATTCTCTTCCAACAAAATTCAGCTATAGGAAGTGGTGTGCTTGAAAATGTTCAACAATTGGCCTTCAGTGGGGTGGGTTGAGATTGATTCTAGTGTCTGCCTATTTCCATGGTGTAAATACTCCCAGTGTGACCAATCTAAAGTCACCAACATGAAATCACAGGACACGGTGTCAGAAAAAGATGCTTTGTAGCATACGATTATGTCTACCATATATAATAATAAAATGTAGTCAAACAATTAGAACACGTGGTTTGAGGATTTCCTTCATTTTAAATTATGATTTGTAAGTTTATAAAGCTTCATTTTTAATAAAGACTTAACAACTACTCACAAAATTCCTCCAGTTTTAGTAATTGGCTCCTACACTCCAGTATAAGCCAAATCCAACACACATTGCCCATAAGAGTCATCTTGTCTATCTTGCCTGAGTTTGAGATACAATAAAAGATTACACTAGTTAGTCTTAAAGCTATGCTATATGCACATACAACTGAACTCAGGTTATTGTTTTATATGCTATGACTAATTTCTTTCACATCTGGAAGACACGTAAATTACCACAAATACATATTATGGTGGAGGCAAAGCAAATCTAGGTCAGTAGGGAATGATGTCCTTACTAAATCTGAACATTGGCGTTTCAGTCCTTTAGAAGGGCAATTAATGGAATGAAGTGTGATGACTAATAGGCTTTTTGGGTCACATGCTAATGGGCACAGCATATTTTTAAACTCTGAATAGCATCTGTAGCAAAGCAGTCTACACCGTGAACACACAGTGGCATTTTTAGGAATAGCCACATGTTGCAGCTAATATTCCCCAGCTTCTACCTGTGACCAAGGAAAATCTACTTAATAGGTACATTATCACCTCTCAGATCCCTAGAATCCCAGAATATTCTACCCGAGATTAAATAACTGTTTCTCAAGTGATCTAAAAAAGTTGATGTTTATTTTCTTGGCAGGATCCAACTCATTAGCTGTCCAGGCACCATGGTAACAGCAATAATTACTATGCTCTTTCCACAATTAGAAAATCTGGTCTTTGAGGTTATTTTTTAAACCATGAATGATTAGAAAAGAAATATATTAAATGAACTTTTTTCTACAGGCTTTTCAGCATGAGTACTATAAAGTACATATCCTCTAGTGCTTAAGTAAAATCAACAGGGGCATATTTTTTTATCTTTTGCACTTTTAAAGTCATCGTTGCCTCACAAGTTATTTATCTGGGTGACCTAAGTAAAAACCTCTTGAGGAAGTGCTAAGATCTTGCTCTTTTTTCTATTCATTGTAATGTAAATGGCTGGCACCAAAGTTTCAGGAACAAGGTTGATCCCAATTGGTATTCGAGAAATTAAGTGGACTGTTCAATTCTATAATTGAATTAGAAGCTAACTCTCTGGCTTATTTTTCTATACATTACTTGGTAATGGCTATTGTGTTTAAAAAAAATCAAATGTTATGACATACTGGTGATGAAAAGAATTGAGAAATCATCATTGGCAAAGGATAAGTATTCCTTAGGAAAATCATTTCCCCCAAATCTCTTTAGACCTGGAAGTGTCAAACTAACTGCACGTTCCATCAAGAACAGTCTCAGAGGTGAACACGTTCTATCATGTCAGACTCCTCCCACCTCTCATTCCAAAACCATCAAGTACACAACCCTGCCTAACCTGGGCAGTTTTGCATTCATTGCCACTGTCCTTTCTCCAGACTGTCAACTCTATTCTAGTTCATTCTCACTGTGGGTTTTTCTTAATTAGGCCTCAAATATTTCTGTGAAAGTGTCAGCTGATTAAAAAAAAAAAAAAAAACTAGAAATCTTACCTTTAAAACATCTGCGTTTAAATAGGTTTTCACTTATCCAAATTCAAAAGTGTTCTTCTCATTTAGGGAAAGATGTTGCCCTCACCAAGCCCCTTTGCCCTTTGCTCCTCACTTACCATCTGCTAATGGGGACTTCTCATTAGAAGACTAAGATATTTCCTGTTGGGACTTTACACACACACACACACAGACACACACACACACACACACACACCCCTGTTAGCCTTAATGTTTGACATTAATAAAGGGTAAAAAGTATGTACCTTTTCCTCAGTAACGTATTATATTAAATCTTGTGCTCCAAAAAAAAAAATCCATTCATTAATTTAGCAGTTGAAGAAAAGTGATCTTTTCTGCAGTCAACTAGGACATCTATACTCAAACTGAAGAGAAATTCTCATCATAGCATAGTATTTCTTATTTCAGTTATTGTACATGTACATTTTGCATATTCTATTTTTCAAATAATTTTAAAATAATTTAAATATATTGTTTTTCCCTTAAACTCAAACTTCAAAATGACAAAAAGCAAATAATCAAATTTTAATTTGCCATTATGGTATCGCTAGTCATCAATAATATCAAATATCAATTCAGTAAATCATATTCAATTTAATATATCTTAAAATAGTTTATAATTCATTCCAAGAAAATCATGTGTAAAATATATTCCCAGAATGAACTAAAATATTCATTTTCTACATTCAAATATAATTTAGGCAAGATTATAAATGGAAATTATCTGACAACATGCTATGTGTTGTCAAAAATCTTCATCCAAAATAAAACCCATATAAAATATTAACAATAGCCTACACCTGAAATAAAACTTTAGAGATCATTATAAAGAAAGTCAGCCTACATAATTATACTTATTTTAATAACAAAAAGTACATAGAAAGTTTCATTATAATTAGATACCTAAGGTGATATGCTATATAGCCCTTAAACTTCTTTGAAAAATTAATAGGCAATAGAAACCAAATTCTCCTTTCCAATAAAGGAGGATAATCACTTTATTCAATTAATTTAAAGATTTCTCCTTTGAATATGAAATAGGAAAATTTGTTACATCACTTTCTAACTCATGCGTGGAAGAGATGAGACCTGAAGACTAACCTGGCCATGAGTGGCCTGGCCAAGAAGCACTTGCAGTGGGATCAGAATCAGTCCAGGGTGGAAGGGCTCAGCTCCTTCCCACCTTGCTCGCACAGGCCACCTTGGCTATCTCCAGTCTTCAAATCCAGATTTGCAGCAAACACAGATTGAGAGAATTCACCAGACTTATAATTACAAATATATTTTAAGCCTAGATGGATGGATTATGACTGCAATCCTTAGTAACATTCTATTTTTGAAGAGAGATAATACAGATGCCTACTTTAAATAAGAATAGGGAGGAAGGGCCTCCCAGGTGGCACAGCGGTTGAGCGCTGGGTTGCGAAGCTGCCCGCAGCCTCTGCAGTGCCGGTTCGATCCCCGGCTGCTCCCCGGCCACCGGAGGAGGGTCCCACATGGCGCGCAGACCTCTCCTGCCGCCCGCTGCTCCCCTCAGCAGTGTACTTCGGTCCTTCTGCCTGCTCTGCTCCCCCCTCTGGCTCTGGTGAATTCTCTCACCCTCCCGCGCTTCTGACTGTACCCAGTGCTTGTATAAATAAATAAATAAATCTTTAAAAAAAAAAAAAAAAAAAGAATAGGGAGGAAAATACAACAAACAGGATAAGAGTCTTGGGGGCCTCCCTGGTAGCATAAGGGTTAAGGCTCAGCACTATCATCTCGAAGGCCGGCCACGATGGCCTGAGTTCAATCCCATGCCAGGGAGCTAACCCACATGGTACAGTAGACATCTTCTGTTTTGCCCACTGCTCCCCTCAACAGTATATTTCAGCAGATCTGTCTGTTCTGCTCCCCACTCTGTCTCTGGTGAATCCTCTCACACCCCCTCCCCCTTTTCCCACCCCCCACCTCAGGCCTGTACCTTAGTTCTTCCATGCAAAAACAAAATCTAAAATAAAAAATAAATAAAAAAATAAAAAGTCTAATCTATCACGTGATTTTGACAGTTTTAGGAGGCTTTATGTTAACATTTTCAATTTGACAGCTTCCTTTTCTGACAATATGTTGCTTGCTTAAATGTGTTAATGCAACTTAGTTGGGGAGGGGGAACAGATGGAAAAGCACCTGTATGAGCCACATAAATCCTTTTTTTCTTCTTCGGATGATCATTGAGACAATTTGAGGCAATGTGCAATATGTTTATTTGCACATATTAGGTCTTGTGAATTAAAAAGTACATAAGAAAGTTCTGTTTACATACATATGAACCTCAAACTGAAGCTATCAAGACATCCTTACCCTGTGCTAAGCACTCAAATACGAATCTCCACATGAATTTGGTGTAGAGCACTAGACCTTCCAGAAATTCTTGACATAGCATTGCATTAAATCTACAGCTATAAACAAACTATAGCATTGCCTTAAATCTACAGCTATAAACAAACTATCACTTGCCTTGATAGAAGGCATTGTTGATAAAGAAGTTCAGGGGTCAGAGATTTAGGAAAAAAGACAAGACTCTGAAAATAAAGCTTCAGAAAGGACAGCAACATAGTGAAATTAATTTCAGTGTGTAGGTTCAATGGAAAAGGAATAATAAGAGACAATCACAATTTTTCGTGGCAAGATATGAGTTGGAAATGGGAGCAACTGAGTACTTTGAGGTTGGAACAAGAACAGTGAATCAGAATTTATAGGGAAGCTTCCTTTTTCTCCACCTTGGGTCTAGTTAACTTAAATTTAACTATCAGGAAACATACAGAACCAGGAAAACCATAAGACACTCTAACAAATATTTTCTTTACCTAATGAATCGTGTGTCAGACAAAAACAATTACTCTCCAATTTGCCTTTCATTTGGATAACTTAAGAAGAATAAAGAAATATTTGCAGTGGGACAATTCTTAAACTCCTTCATTGTTACAGTAAATTAATTAAATACTTGATAGCAAAGTGTAGACTTCTTCAGTAATAGGAAGACATAATTTTACATTGTCTTTTTTTTTAAGATTTTATGTATTTATACAATAACTGGGGTACAGGTCAGAGGCGCTGGAGGGTAAGAGAATTCCCTAGAGAGAGCGGGGAGCAGAACAGGCAGACAGACTAAAGGCACTGCTGAGGGGAGCAGCAGGCAAGGCAGGAGAGGTCTGCCGCGCCATGTGGGTTGCTCCCTGGCCTGCCGGAAATAGAACCAAGGTTCAGAGGTTGCTGACAGCTTTACAGTGCAGCGCTCAACCCACTGCGCCACCAGGGAGGTCCTAATTTTACATTTTCTTAAAAGTAAAATGGATGTACAAGTTCCAAATTCATGACTAGATATTGAAATGACAGTTTGGAAATACTGTGTTAAAGAAAATGTGAAAATTAATCTTGCATCTTAACTTTTTCACGTGGCTAATAGAAACTTCTAAATTATATCTGTGGCCTGCACTGTATTTCCATTAGTACTACTTTAGAAGTTTATCCAGCCTCATACTTCCCCTTCTTCTGTTTCTTCATCATTTTTAGTTTCTGATAATCATTTTGCTCTTCCTCCCAAAAGGTCTTTGTATGCTCTTACCTGGGTTCTGATTTTTCTCCTCTTTTCTCCAGTTAACTGCGTTATTCTTCAGCTAGCATTTGAATAATAGGCCACATGCCTTCAAATGGTAAACACAAAGCTAATTACATGCATGTTTATGTGTGTATATATATATATATGTCTATATTTATATATGTACCTATATACACATACATATATATATGTGTGTCCTACTTCCATTTTTAATACTTTATAGTTAAAATATAATCATGGGAATAAAATCTGCTTTTAGCATGGTAACAGAAATTGCATTATTTATAGAGATGCTAAAGAAAAATCCTGTTTTCTATATAGACAGAAGGAAATACCTCAAAAAATTCTGTTTGATTCTTCAGAAAGTCCATAAACATTTGTAAGTGGAAAGCACATAGCTCTCCAACATTTAGCATAGAATTCCTTTCTCTCTGCCTCAGTAAAGTTTGCTCGGGAATAACCTCTCTTTACATTCTTTTTTTAGTGTGAACCATTATTTAGCCTTATAATTTACATATACAATGGTTATAATAATTAATGGCAGTGTTTTAATAGCTACAAGATGTAAAGCCAAATAAGTCAAATAAAGGGCTATTGTTATGCTTTATTGAGATATATCATGAAAGGGCTCCAGAGGTTAATATTTTTTTTTAAAGATTTATTTATTTATTTATTCATACAAGCACTGGGTACAGTCAGAAGCGCAGGAGGGTGAGAGAATTCACCAGAGCCAGAGCAGGGAGCAGGGCAGAAGGACCCAAGTACACTGCTGAGGGGAGCAGCGGGCGGCAGGAGAGGTCTGCGCGCCATGTGGGACCCTCCTCCGGTGGCCGGGGAGCAGCCAGGGATCGAACCGGCGCTGCAGAGGTTGCGGGCAGCTTCGCAACCCAGCGCTCAACCGCTGCGCCACCGGGGAGGCCCAGAGGTTAATATTTTTAACATTATCTGATATAAACTGTTGGAGAAATAGTTTTACAGGTCAATGGTCTCTGTTGAAAATATTGTTCTCTATTATTATGGCATGAATCATCCATACACAAATATAAGTGAATGAGCAGGACTGTTCTGATATAAATTTACTATAAAATAGATAGGCTGACTGGATTTAGTCTGTGGGTTGTTTGGGTTATTACGTGATTTAGATGAAGTAAATGGCTCTTAAAAAAATTCAACTATAGACTCATAAAGGGAAATACTGCAAATAATTCTCCAGCTTAAATTTTACCATAATATGTCAATTCTTAGAGGTCAATATTTTCTTATTATTAAAACTAAATGGCGCTTTGCAGTTTATATGATTGCAAATGTTATCCAATGACTTTTAACAAGAACCTTGCAATGTAACTCTTACTGTTTCCTACTTAATAATTGAGAAAACTGAGGTCAGTGATAAGGAGGACATACAATAAAGGTCATACAAATAAAGAAGCAGATCTAGAACCCAAACAGTTCTAACTTGAAGCTTAGAGTGTATGTGTGTGCATGTGCATTTTCTTGCTAGAAACTATGGATGCACATTTTAAAATTTTAATTATGTTTCCATGCTATATAAAGTCAAATACTACTAGAAGCATATATTTATAATACAGTGTCTAAAACATGACATGAAATTATACTTTTAATAAGAAATGAAGTTAATTAGTATCTATCATTCATTTCATGGTATTCTTTTTAGAAGAATAGATTCAGATATAATAAATAAATTATGGCATTAAAATTATCGCAGGTCACATAAGCAGCTAGAATGTTCAGTGATGTCTGAAAGTCCTTTTTCTAAAGGCAATTGGTAAAAATAGACTGAAAATGAAGGCATGTTTTTTTAACCAGAAAAAGATCCTTGAAACAATGCTTACCATCTCCTAAAATTTTGGATTTTAAATAATTTTCCACTTAATCACTTTTTAATCATTTTCTTTCAATAGTAAATCTTCTTAGTAAATATATTCTCCTTTTGGTGGTGAGGCCTCAGCACCAGTATGCTGTTTTTAGAAATGGTTCCAGTCAGGTATTTTCACCATCTGCAGTGGTGAAGAGTCATGTGATCTTTTCAGAATTAACACAATACAATCGATTAGAAGAACAAAAACTGACTAAGGAATTAGTGTTTCCATGCAGCAGATTCCCCTTTTACTATTAGACAAATAGTCAGAAAACAGTGACTTCTTTAAGGCTACATAATGAAGAAGAGGTAAGAAAATGTGGGCTCAAGGCCTTCCATTGGCTAACGCAGGAGTCTTATCAAGATAACACCCGATGGGTCACCAGTGACAACCATGCATATTCATCGGTACCAACCATTACAGGCTATCCTTTATTGTGGGGATATTTTATCTGCTCAATAGGTTACAGACTATGTAATTATTATACACTATTAGAAAAGCCTTATTATCAATAAAAATCTTATGTAGTTAATGCAAACAAAAGCCTTTTCTTTAGTAGTGAAAATTAAAGCAACAAAACTTCCTTAATCTGGGGCTCCCTGGTGGTGCAAGGGGTTAAGACACAACCTATGAAGCTGTCTGCAGCCTCTCCAACATGAGTTCGATTCCCCGGCCGGCCAGGGAGCAGTTGCCCACATGGCACAGCAGACCTCTCCTAACTCCCCGCTGCTCCACTCAGCAGTGTACTTCAGTCAGTCTGCCTGTTCTGTTCCCCTCTCTGTCTCTGGTGAATCCTCTCACCCCCCACACCTCTGGCCTGTACCCCAGTTCTTATGTGCATAAATAAACAAATCTTAAAAAAAAACTTCCTTTATCTATAATACAATTTTTATTCCATATAATCTGTATTACAATTGAGATAAACATAAAAAAAGGAGAAATTAGTTTTTCAAAAATATTTCTGGTTCTTTGACAGAGAGGTTATCTCACATTTTCCACAAGGCTACTCAGAATCTGGCATACAAAAGATGCACCTTATTTTTTTTCTTAATGAAATTGATTAATTTATAAAAAGCATACTTATTAGAGCTGTATATTTTGTTTATCAATTATAAAAGACATTTTATAGATAACGGAAGTTTTCATATTTACCACAATATTCCATTACAGACTATTCCAAGCAGAAAGTCACCAAAAAGGAAAATTATTTTAGTCTTACATTCCTAGAATTTTTTTCTAATAAACTGTATCAGGTATAATACATGATCACTTGCACATAAGTATAGCTCTTTCTATAAAACACAGATCAGATGGATTTGCAGTTAACCTTTGACACAAAACAACATTTAAATGGTAGCAAAACATAATTTGCAGGCGTTTTATGCCTCTGGAATCATGAGAGTTCAAATAGGATCTGTTCCATCTCTTTACAGAGTAAAGATGCTAAAAATAGTGTGGGCTTAAGCTAGGCCAGTTTTGTGAAATTGCTATCACTTCACTGGAAAATGGAGGAAATGAAACCCGTCTGTTTGGGGGGCTGTTGTAGAGGATGGATTGGCACTCACAAGCTCTCCCTTCAGTGCTGTTACACCGAAGCCCTTCTACAGCTTATAGCAGAACTTAATGCTAAGTATAATCTAAATATATGACATCTCATTGTGCTTGTATTACAGTATGCAAATACAAATAAAGTTACCACAAATTGGTGAACAATTAATGAGATTCATTGCAAGGATTTTTCATCACTGAATGCTGTTTTCCTGCCAACTGAGACATGATGTATTTAATTCTAAATGACACCACCTGCTCCCACCTCTAAGTGAAATGAAAAAGCTGCCAAAGGGCATGTTGGGAATTAACTCACAGGCTTCCTTTTAATCAGGCATTTCTCCATAATACCGAAAGCCAAAAACATAACATAATGAAAAATAACACAGTTTTGTAAGTCGATAGTTGAGTTTGGAGTGCTCGTCAAAGAAAAGAAACTTTGTCTATACAGAATGATATTCCACTGCACTAGTATTCTTTTCTTGCTGTGAAATTACTTTCTTACTTTAAAGCAGAAACAAGAAAAAAGATGTGTACGAAAATACAATATTATCTGACATGACAAATCAATAAGAAGTGACTTATAAGAGAGGAAAGTAGAATGAATGTTTTCATTTGTCAGAGTTAGCATGACTAATGCTACTGTGAACTTAGAGTGTCTTTTATCTGAAGGACTGGAAAGTGCTTCCCTAACATTAACTCAAGATGTCTCGATAGACCCCCCCAACCCCGTGCAGAAGCCAGGTAATCATTCTCCTTTTTCTAAAATGTGTAATGAGACAATATGGGCAGCTACATTTCTAAGACCCATGCAACACCCTCTTCTTACCTTTTCTCTTGATTTTTAGTCCTCGCTCCTAAGCAACTGAACTGTTGTTCGAAGTGAGCTTGGAAAGGTGGAGTGGGCACAGGCATTCAACTTATGCTGAAATTATCTAGGGTGTCTGTCAAGTATGCATGCCTTTTCAAAAGTAACCAACTTGCTAAGGACAAATTTGGTAATAGGCAGTATAAAAGATGCCAAATTATTTCCCCACCTAATTCCTGCTGCTTTCATCCCCAGAAGTCTCATAATGATGCCCTAATTAAAGTGATGTCAAAAAAACAGTTTTGAAAAATGCTAAGGATTCATATGGAAATACAGGCTCTTCCATTTATATAGCAGTTGATCATTCATTTCAAACATTTTTCAAGTTCCCTGATATACCATGTTCTAGGAGTTATAACCTGGACCATGAACAATATGGGAAAAACCCATGCCATCCTAAACCTCGCTTTCTGACATGATAGAAGATACATATATTTCTATTAATGGCAGAATGCCCTGAAGAACAACAAAGCAGGCTAAGAGAATGCAGTAGAAGTCTTTCCACCGCAGGCAGAGAAGGTTTCTCTGAGGAAGGGAATCTGGTTGAGTGAGGAGGAGAACCAAGCAAGTATTTATTACACTGTATGCCTTCCCCTCTTGCCTGCTAGAGGACTTTGCTCTGCAAATGTGTTTTCTCCACCTTTATTCCACTTTCTACTTTTTTTTCCACTAGCATATAAATATGTTCTAACATCTTCCAGCCTAAAAATAAATGAAAAAAATAAAATCATAGTAGTCTGTTTTTTACTGATTATATATTTTTGTGTTTTTTGATTATAGGTTTCATCATAGAATTTCTTAAATTTTTACTGTGGCAACATCTACAACACTGAATAATATTTTATTTTTGACTTCACATCTCCCTCTAAAAGTCATCCATTCCATTCATCTGTTTCCCTGGATAGCAAAAGTTTTTATAACAGTTGTCTATTCTCAAAAGTCTTTTCTTCCCATTTGTTCTTTAACCCATGAGCTGGTTTTGAGCTCCATCACTCAGAGAAATAGCTCTTCAGAGTCACCAGTGACCTTCATATTTCCAAAGTCAATTCTCAATACACATCTTCCAATAGTTCTTGACACAGTGGATTCTTCTTGAAAATATTCTTTAGGTTCTGTACACACTTCTTCTTGGCAGCACTGACAGTTGATTTCAGTCTTCTTGGCTTGTTCTTTGTCATCTTCCTTGTTGAACATTGAGTGCTGTACTCCACAGTGGTTCTTGGACCTTCCCCTTCTTTGTCTACACTTTGCCTCATCCAAGTTGATGCTTTGAAGTAGGTTGACGACTTCCAGATCTATCTACAGCACAAACCTCCTTCAGATTGTTATATTCAACTGCTTACGTGACATGGCCACTTAATTATCTAATTAGATAGTACAAAATCAAATGGGAGTCTGCTACTCCCATAATCTTTCCCATTGTGGCATAATGTATTCCAAAGATGACTTCCATAAAATCATCCATCCCATAATTTCTTACAATATGACATTGACTTGCTTTCCTTCAAGTGGTAATGTGTCTGTACCCTCTCCCTTTAATCTGGGTGCCACTTTGTGACTGCCTTGTCCAAGAGAGTATAAAAAAGTAACGTGTGATTTCTAAAACGAGAACATAAAAATTTCTTTAACTTCTACTTGACTTCTTGGGTCACTCACTCTTGGAACCTAGCACTATACTGTATGGAAGACCAAACTTCCATATTGACATGCCATCTCAAGAAGCCATATGCAGTTATTACTATCAACTACCAAGCTGAGGTCCTGCAAGCTAGCCATCAACTGCTAGACATGGAAATGAAGACACTTCTAGATAACTACAGTCCTCACCTTGAGCCAACCCCATCTTTTGTGCCTTCTCAACTGAGGCTTCTGATACTATAAATCAGACAAAAGCACTCCCTGCTGTGCTCTATTTGAATTCCTAGCTCATTAAAAATTGAGTAAAATAATATGACTAGATAACACTACTAAGTTTATTATAATAGTAACTGGAATCAGTTTATCAGTTGCTCATCCAAAACCCCTAGAGTCAGCTTCAATTTTTTTCCCCTCTTATATCCACATTATCAGTGAATCTTGTGAATCTAGTGCTTCCTTTGAAATACATCCAGGATTATAACTTCACACCATCATATCTCTTATCTGGACTATTACAGTAGCCTTTTAAATTGTGTCTATTTCCCCTCTCATAACACAACAGGAAGAATACATCTATAAAAGTCTAAATTAGTTCATGTCACTTCAATGCTCAAAAAAAAAAAAAAAATCCAATTCCTTTCTTTGTGTTATAGCTAAAAATCTCCAGTCCTTAATACCCTTTACACCTGGGTCTCTACCACATTCCTAACTTTAGCCTCCTACCACTTTCCCTTTTTGGCTTGTTGCATTCTAGATACACAGGCCTCCTTGCTCTCCTTAAAAATAAAAAATCATACCTTAGGGCCTTTATATTTGCTGTTCTGTTCACTCTGCCTGGAAATAAGTTTCCCTGAAATAACCAGTAGCCACTTGCTCATTTTTTTCCAGGTCTCTGCTCGAGTCACCTTATTAGAAAGAGCTTCAAATATCTTGTATAAAATAACATGTCTTAGAACCATCATTCCCTATTATTCTCATCCTGACATCACCTGAATTTTATATATATGAAATACATATATATATATATATATATATATATATATATATACACACACACATTACCCCCTTATTGTCTCTCTCCTGTAGTATGAAAGTTTCCTGAGGACAAAACCTTTGCCTTGTTCAAAGTTCTAGTCCAGGACTACAGCAAAACCTAGCGATAGCTTGTTGAACATTGCTTGTTGCTCAAGACCATTCCAAGGAGAAGGGGGAGTAAATGCAAAGGCCAGGAAATAGAAAGTTGCTTGACTTGTTTGAGAAACAGTGTAACCAGGACCCAGGGAGCAAGGCAGAGTGCAAATAATACCAGATAGCTAAGGGGGTCAAAGTTCAGATCATGCAGGACCTTGTAGCTTTGGTGTGATGAACATAAAAAAATGGAAGCACAGTTCTGTGATAATTGCCATTTAAAAAATTAATTCTATATGTTTTGTGAAAAATTTCCTGTTTGAGGAACAATAGGGGAACACCAGTTAGGGACACTATTTCAGAGACTTTAGTAATTCAGACAAGCAAAGGATGACGGTGGTTTGAACCGTGATGGCAATGACAGAGGGTTCAAAGGTGGTCAGATATAGGATATGACTGAAAAGCAGAATTGAACAGATTGGATAGTTTGGCTAGAAGATAATGGGAGGAATCAAGGATGACTCTGGATTTGGGGTCCCAACAAATGGTTAAAAAGTGCTACTATTTTACTATTAGGTTTACTTTAAACAAGGGCTGTATTTTCATAGACTGAATTCAGAGTTGGCAAGCTAGTCCCCAAACAATGTTCATTTGTACAAGGTAACTAACAACCAGTGGGTAAATTCTTGTATTCTCAGAGAGCCCTGAAAACTTGAATAACAATATGCCAAGATATTCAACAGTGAACACCTCCAATAGGAGACCAGTGTGTGAGCCTAGTCTTGGAGAAGCACCCTCACGCCTGCATGCACTGGTGGACCTTTGCATACCCTGAAGACTGGCACCTCCACATCTGATAGGCAAGCCATCAAGAAAATCAAACAGACATAGATTTCTGCCCTTGGAAAGAGAGCTCTTCAGAACATTTACAGATACTTTGCAAACAAACAAACAAAAAAAACCCCCAAAAAAACTAAAAACCCCAATGAAAGACTAGATAAACAACACCATTCCTATAAAGAATTAAGTACTTACATCTCTCTTTTTTTTTTTCAACATACACATAAAAGGAAACAAATTTCTAGGACATCTGCTGACCAGGGCTAAAAAGGAATATAAAACATTGAAACATCATAAGAAGTACAGCCCTGTAGGGAGTAGTCATTAAAGTGGGCTTCACTGACTTGGCACTACCCAGGCAGAAAAGCAAGCTTCCCTGAACAGCTCTTCTCTTCCATGAGCTAATAACTGTTAACATATTTGTCATGCAGTTTCCTTAAAATATTTTGGCAGTGACTTTTCTTACTCTTTCCTCCAGAAGTACGAATGAAAACTATTGCTGCACTATCTTTAAGGATGATTCTAAGGTGTCTATAAATCTATCCATGAATCTGGCTCTTCACTCTATCAGAATCATTATATGTGTGTGTGTGTTTATCCGAGGCCAAAAAATAAAAATATATTCTTTTCCTAGTTTGCAGCTAACAGAGAAAGACAAATAACAAGATGAAAATATCAGCTTTATTACTGATAATGCTGATCACAGAACATGGCTTCAAGGTGCACCACAGTGAGCTCTCAAACACTGTCTAATACCCCTGCATTAGATAGTTGCCAGCCAACTATCTTATACCCCTGCATTAGATAGTTGCCAGACCCGGGCCTGAAAGCTCACTGAGTAAAGGAGCAGAGAATATCTGTGCAGCAGTTGGGAGCCCAACGGAGTCAACACGGCAGCACTTTTTCCTTCTGCCAAACTCAGTTATGAAAAGAAGCCACTCTTCCTGTCCTAGAAGGAACAAATGATGAGGTGGAGGGAAGCAGACATCTTCCATGCCTGCTTCTCCTGCTTGGAGAGTGGAGTTGGAATTGCCTTCCTCTTTGAAAAAGGACAAGTTAAGGGGAAATGTTCCTCCATTGTGCACTTCAAAATTGGATGAGGAACTTAACCTTCTCTTCAGTTGTGCAGCTGCATTTTTACTGGCCATCTATGTGCTTTCCCTTTTCATTATTCTTCACACATGAGTGAGGCAACTTGGAGGTCTGTTGAGTAGCAACACAGGTTTGAAATCTGTTCCTTCCATCTCTAGTTTACAGAATTTTGGAAATAATCCAACTTAACAAAATCCAAGTTTTTAAAATCAGTGATTATACTATTTCCTAGTGTTTTGTTAAATTTAATAGAAATACATTTAAAGGTTTTCATGTGATCACATCAATAGATGCTCGGGAAGCATTCAACAAAGTTCAACATCCATTTATGATGAAGGTCCCTAAAATTCTCGGGATAGAAAGAACATACCTTAACATAATAAAAGCCATATACGACAAACCCACTGCCAACATTATTCTCAATGGTGAAAAGCTGAAGGCCTTTCCTTTAAGATCAAGAACAAGACAAAAATGTCCTCTCTCACCACTGCTCTTCAATGTAATACTGGAGGTCCTAGCCAGGGCAATAAGACAAAGAAAGACATACAAGGAATCCCAACAGGAAAAGAAGTAAAACTGTCACTATTTGCAGACAATATGATAATATACATAGAGAACCCAAAAATCTCCACAGGAAAACAACTCAAAATAATCAACCAGTTCAGTAAAGTAACGGAATACAAAATCAACACACAAAAATCAGTAGCCTTCCTATACACAATCAATCTGAAGAAGAAGAAATCAAGAAAACCATCCCTTTTATAATTAAAACAAAAAAAAATCAAATACTTGGAATAAACCTAACAAAAGAGGTGAAAGGCCTATACAAAGAAAATTATAAAACACTTGTTAAAAGAAATAGAAGACACAAAGAAATGGAAAGACATCCTCTGCTCATGGATTGGAAGAATTAACATTATTAAAATGTCCATCCTACCAAAGCAATATGCAGATTCAACACTATTCCAATAAAAATCTCAATGACATTCTTCAAAGAAATAGAACAAATACTGATGAAATCCATGTGGAACCACACACAAAAAAAACACAACACAAAACAAAAAACCATGAATAGCCAAAGCCCTACTGATGAAAACAAAGGAGAAAGAGGTATCACACTTCCAAACTTCAAGCTATACTACAAAGCCATGATAATTAAAACAGTTTGGTATTGGAACAAAAACAGACACACAGACCAATGGAACTGAATAGAGAGCCCAGAAATTAAACCACACTTATATGGGCAACTGATCTTTGACAAAGGAGCAAAGACTATGCAATGGAACATGGACAGTTTGTTCAATAAATGGTGCTGGGAAAACTGGACCACCACATTAAAAAAATGAAACTAGACCACTACCTTTCACCATGCACTAAAATCAACTCAAAATGGATAAAAGAACTGGACATAAGACCTGAAACTATAAAATATATAGAAGAAAATATAAGTAAAACACTACAAGACATACATCACAATAACATCTTTAAACACTCATCACCCAGAGAAAAGTAAGTCAAGGAAAAGATAAACACCTGGGATTACATCAAACTGAAAAGCTTCTGCACTGCAAAAGGGACATTAACCAAAACAGAGAGACACCCCACTGATTGGGAAAAAAATCTTTGCACCCCAGTCAACTGATACGGGACTGATCTCAAAGATATACAAAGAACTCACAGGACTCAACAAAAACAAAATAAATGATCCATCAAGAAATGGGCAGAAGAACTTAAAAGACATTTCTCCAAAGAGGAAATGCAAATGGCCAATAGGCATATGAAAAAATGTTCAACATCCCTTATCATCAGGGAAATGCAAATCAAAACCACATTGAGATACCACCTTACACCAGTGAGAGTGGCACATATTAAAAAAAAAAAACAAGCAAAAACAAATGTTGGCGAGGATGTGGTGAAAAAGGAACTCTCCTACATTGCTGGTGGGAGTGAAAACTGGTCCAGTCACTATGAAAAGCTGTCTCGAGGTTCCTCAGTCTACTAAAAAATGGAGCTACCATATGACCTGGCAATTCCACTCCTAGGGATCTACCCAAAGGACACAAAAACATTGATTCAAAAGAACACTTGTACCCCTATGTTTATTGCAGTACTATTTACAATAGGTTAAAACCTGAAAATGGCCCAAATGCCCAAAAATAGTTGACTGGATCAAGAAGATGTGGTACATATACACCATGGAATATTATTCAGCAATCAAAAAAGATAAACTCATGCAATTTGCACCAACATGGATGGAACTAGAAGGAATAATGCTCAGTGAAATAAGCCAGAAGGATAAAGAAAAATATCGGATGGTTTCACTTATAGCAGGAATATAGGGGAACCCAATAAGACATCAGTGTAAAAAAATAATAACAGTACAAAACACAACAAAGTAAAAACAGACAATTATAAATCAGAGACATCCTGCAGTGGAGGAGGAGGAAGAGGGATCAGAGGGAGGGAGGGAGGAGCACAGGGGACTGAGGTGATGGTGCACAGGTGCACTGGTGAAGGAAACTCTATGGGGACTACACCTGAGGGGGTGGGAGGAAGCACATATTGTTTAAAATGAACAATGATGTAAAAAAATATACAAAAAGAAATAAATTTAAAGGTTTTGTCAAAGCAGTGCTGAATGAATATGATTTTCTTCCCTTTCTTAAATGTGACTCAGGAATATTTCAGAGATTAAAATTTGTATTCATATTGAATTAAACTAACCTTTATTCTAATTCCTGTCATGTGGTCTCTTTATATTCATTAGCACTAAAACTTAGGCTTATATAGTCCTTATTTCAGGACTGCTAAGATTCCTTTAAAAATATATCTTCTACTGTTCTTACATAGTGCTTAAATTCTATCATCAGCTAGATCTATAGATCTATATCTATGTTGTAGTTAAGACATTTAGAACATTCACCTTTAAAATATACAAACCACCACCAGAAGCAGAATCTGTCCAGCTTCCTAGTGACACTACCACAGTGTGACCATTATCATTGTCACCTTGGGACAAAGTAGTTTCTAGGTAGCAAAAGAATGTCTTGATAAGATGAAAAAGATTCTATAGAATTATACATTAACATTTAAAAAGAAGTTCATTATAGTCCCAACTAAAGTTAAAAATAAAGATTAAAAAAGCAGTTGTACACTTGGTTAGCAATAGGACCTGGCCATGTTCTGACCCCTGGCTCAGTGCTCTTTCAGGTAGTTCAGAAACATGGGGAGGAGGTGGGTGGCACAGAGGATTGGGATGCAGTGGGAAACCTGGGCAGTCAGGGAGGATTCAAGTCAAGTGTTTTGAGAGCCGAGTGAGAAAAAAGAGTGAAAGCAGAAAATAGCCAAAAATGACCACTTTGCAACACAAGTCTCCACCCCGCTGATATCCTGTGCACTGATTGAGGGAACCACTTTAAGACTTTGGTCTTGCATCTGGAAATTCTGTAGGAATAAACTAATATACAGAAACTAGCAACAAAATCCCTAACTGTCGGATAAGAGCAGAAGGCACCTTTCTGA
The DNA here is from genome assembly GCF_964194135.1 of Talpa europaea. NCBI lineage: Eukaryota > Metazoa > Chordata > Mammalia > Eulipotyphla > Talpidae > Talpa > Talpa europaea. Next base: position 121,425,191 of record NC_140069.1, read on the forward strand.
CCTTCAAGGAGGTGAGAACAAAGCGATGCTTGCCCTGGCAGTAAGACAGAGAGTAGGACTCAGAACTCATCCAATTCTCCCAACCCAGAAGCCAAGGCACAGAAGGGTAAAGAGTTCAAGGCAGAAGTAGAAACAGAACTCTATATTCTAGACACAAGCTCAAAATGAAAATACTTTCTACTCGAACATATTTTCTTCTCTTCATGGTTCAAATTTTTTTTTGTTTCTGACTTTTAAAAGGAGGTTTTCTACTCCACTTTCTAACTGAGTATCATTGGGCCATGTTATCCTATGATAGCTTATTAAAACAAATGCAAAGTGAGACCTTTCCTAAATACTAAAAATATACACTGCATTACAGAATATATTCAAAAGAGAGATAAAGCTAAGCTATATAAGGAAGAATTTGAACAGACTCTGCTAACCAGCAGGAATTCTGATGTCACAACCCACTGTTCCAGTTACCTTGTATGCAAAGATCACAGGGAAAATATGGGCTTTCTTCCTTGAACATTGTTTGTTAATCAAGATTATCTACAGGGTGTTAGCCAAAAACTCCAAGAAGTACTGCATATACAATGGCACACAACGAAGAGTTAAAAGACTTAACCTACATTAGCTACCTTACTGACAAACACCTGCTCCCCCAAATCCCTGACAGTGTCTCCTTTTCCTCCCCCTCTGTAAGTAAATAACTCCAAAATACGTATTTTAGGGTTGCAGAGAATTATGCCTCTCAATGTCACCTTTCAGGATTATTTTTTCTGAGGGAATAAGCTCTATCTTAACTTCTGTCTCAGTGTACATGCAAAAAAAAATTTGCTATGATGAAACAAATTATCATTACCTTACTTCAAAAGACTGAAAAAACCTCAGTTTAAAAAAAAAAACACTCAAGAGAACATCTCATCTATTTTGAATCATCACACAAATCATATAATAAGCTTGATAGGAAATATTACAGGCAGCTTGGGTGAGGGTTTGGGGGTAGGGGAAGGGGAGCAGGGAGCAGGTAAGGTTGGTTTTAGGGAAAAAAATTAAGAAAAATTTGAATTTTTTGAGTGAAAAGCATACTTTCAATTTCATTTCTTCTTATCTTTGCTCTAATTAATTCAGACAGGTAAAATTCATCTTATTTGGAAACATTCAAATACATTAAACCTAAAAAGTAATTAAAATGCAGCCAGACAACACATTTCTGTTGTGCCTGGGGTAACTCATGCTTGTGAGTATGAACAGGAACTGATTGAATTATCGCTCTCATGTGTACTAGTTATCTACAAGGGGAAAGCACTCTGCTAGGTCCTATAGGATGGTCAAGAAAATAGGACAGCCCGTGACCTCCTAGAAGTTGAATCGTAGTAACAGAAGACACACACCTGAATGATCACAACACCTGACTGGATTGTCAAATCATGTAACACAGGTCTCTGTTTTGAAATGGATTCCTCCTTTTGCCCATGAAAACTTAACCAATGAAGAATATGGGTTTAAAGAATAACTATTGTACCTGTGAATGATGGGGGGGGGCAAACAATTATTATGTTATATTGAAGTATAAGAGAGGGTATAATTTGCAATCACGAAGTCCTAAGAATTCTTTAGAGGTCATAGAGTTTACGCTTCATTTTTATCAATCAAAACTTAAATAGTATATTCTTTGTGATCCTAATTATACCAGGACACATTACAGAAAAAGCATATAAGCATTTTAAAATATAGGTGCTGTAATTAACACATTCAGGTAATAAAACTCATCTCATTTTGAAACACTCAAATAAATGAAACACGGAAAATAATAAACTAAGAGAAGAGACAATTAGTTAAACAACATGTATCTGATGAAATTACTCTGAGCTTGGCAAAGGAAGGTACAAAGAAGAATTTGAGGGGATATTTCCTAATGATAGGGAGTTCAAAAATCTTCCCACGGTGCCTTGTATATTCTCTGGCCAAAAGAAATTTAGAGAAATGAGTGACCGAAATAATGAATAGCAGAAACGCTAATTCTTTGCATTTATATTAGTTACTTGTTTTTAACCTATTTCTAGAAAAAATATTGTACCATTTTGCCATAAGGTAGCATTAATGCTTAAAAAAAACAAACAAACAGATTAAAACCCAAAATGGAAAGGGGAAAAGAACACCAAGAACTAAGGAAAGATGGTGTTGTCTGTGGAATAGCATATCTATTTCTGAGTTTCCTGGCAGTCAAGAAAGGGAAGTAATTAATTTTGCAGTTATTATCAGACTAAAGAAAAAACACTTCTTTGGAGAAAGACACTTTCTTGGAACCATAACAGAGATCTTTAATGCAGAAACTTAACATATAAAGAATTTATATGTCAGGGACTCTGTGTAACTTAAAGAGCAATGATGTCAGAAAGCACCAACAGGTTCTTCCTGTGGTCCTTTGTTACAAGTGATTGTTTCTTTATCAAGACAACATTTGAACGTGCTTTACCATCAATCCATGTTTTAGGAATATAATTTCGCACTTCAAATCTAAGTTGCTACACCACACTCACCACCAAAGTATAACCTCTACTACCATCCCTTCACTTTTGATAACAACTATTAAAGCAGGTAATAAACTAACTCAAACAAGGCATTTTTATTGGCAGTTAATTAAGCTTTTTGCTTTCTGGTAGTTTTTAACAATGTTTGCGAAAAATATAAAGGAGGAAGTGGGGTGCACCAGCAATCTCAAATGTCACTTGTGCCCCTTTGATATTCCTCCTGGCCGGAGCAGGACAGTAGTCCATTCAAGGTTGAGGTATTTGCAAAGATTGCTCAGAGTGCAGATTCTTCTCTGAATTACATGCTTACCACACATATGCCTACAAACTTAGAATTAGGAAGCACAGGCCTGAATTGGAAGATCTTAAAACCAGTTTTTCAAAAGGGCTTTCACTAAAACTAAATGAAAAGGAATTTTAAAGAGAATTCAAGGAGAAGTCAATGAATACTTTCCATTCTGAAATGTAGGCCAGGACTATTTTTAAGACTGATACTAAGGATATTTAAAAAAAACAATTTAGAACACAATATTGTTTTTCAAAGGATAAAATTATTTTCTATTTTTATACCACTGAACATGTTTTTAGAAGCCCTTCAATCAAGTATGGATTATCTATCTCCCATTCTGAATGATCTACATACTTGTCCAAATGCTTTAGGAAAGAGGCATACACTGAAGTCATTCACTCAAGAAAGCCGAGTTCATAATTTCTAGAAGTAAACATCACAGGCAGCAATTTTTTCTTTACCACTGCTCATTTTATTTCTCCACAAGAAAGACATACTATTTAGTAGTAGCATCTTCAGGCAAAGTGAAGACACTAAAGCCAACCGTGTCCCTGGCAACCAGCTTAGTACTGATGTGGGGCTAGCCCAACTCCCCTGTTATTCATCCCAGGAATATAAGGGTGGATTCTGAAACCCATTTCCAGAAAAGTTCCTAGACATTGTGCTATAAATTATTTTAACACAAAACTGACCTTAAAGACTTGTTAAAATATTAAATCTACAATGTTTAAAATATTAATTTCTTCTTTATTACAAAATCATCATTGTCCACACAAAGAATTATTGCCCTTAAAAGAAGGATCTGATTACTTTTTCATCCTTAAAATCACTTACAAATCTAGTTTGTTTTGACTGTATACACTATAAACAAGACTTCAACTAGTACAGAAGATAATTAGGAAACATGAGGAAGTACCAAGCAAGAAGTCTGAGGAAACAGCTCCAACTATAGTATTAGAAGCAATTTGAGAAGAGGTATGACATTAAAGAGCAAATAGCTCTCTGCATACCCACAGGTGAATGGCATGCACATCTAAGCTAATGACATGTTTTCCTATGTCATCCAATTTTTATCTTATTCCATGTCGCATCCAAGATCAAGAAACCTATGGCATGTCTGCACTAAATACAGGCAGCACTGGGCATATGCTCACAGCCTTGCAATGTATATCTTTACTGTGTTAGCAGTGAACCAGAGGAGAAGCAAATTTGAATTAATTCCAAGCCACTGATCTTGCTATCTTTGTATCTAGATAAGATTCTATGGTATTTTAATATAAATAGAAAGTATGACTTAGAATTAAAATTAAAAGAAACTGTGGGAATTTCTGAATGACCAAGAGAGGTGATGAGATCAAAACCAAAATAATGAAGATGTTTAGTAAGTAACAAAAGATCAAATTCACAAAAATCCAGTTTCCTGAGACAATTCCTTGAGCTATATAAAAAGACCCATGGTTGCTACTCACAGAGCTAATATTATTATTTGAATGAAAGTACATAGATTAACCATTGTTCACATAACATTTTTCCTAATAATGCTTTTTAAAAATTATTATCTTAGTATTTTCATCACTGTTGCAAGGAGCATTCCACATTTTCTTAGAAAGAATGACAGTTTAGCAATATTAGTCCCTTGAAATGATACTATTTCTAGACAATATACTTGAATATATAACAACCCACCATAACTTCTTTATGCGGTGCTTCTGGGAAAGGCAGATACCAATCCCAATGATGTGGGGTGAAGTCACTCCAAGATCAGCCTGGCCTCTCATACAGACTTAGTCAACCACTTCATAAATGGAAGCCACCAGTTATGGTGATGGCTTACAAAGGAATGTAAGGCAAGTTTTTTTTTAATTATTTCCATCGAACCAAATGACTCACAGCAGATTCAGTTTTATATATAATAGTTTTTTCTGTAATTCCTTTCATCTCACTGACTCTGCTAAACATAGTTAAACATGATTCTAGTCCTAGATTTTCACTGGATTTCTAGGTCTGGCTAGAAAGTCAAAACAGGACACATTCTGAAACTTAGTCCATGTGAGTTATTACTGTGTATGTAGCTGGTGATCCATTTTCAAGTATATTACTCAGATTGAGTCTTCTCATAAACCACTCGTATGAACTTGATTAGAACTGCCCAAATTAGAAATAGTGTATGCTGTGTAGGCCTGGGTTTCAAAACTGGATTTTTCAAATTTGTGCTTGGCTTACATTTTTTGTTGTTCTCATGAGAACTAACCTAATTGACTGAGATTTTGAATAGGATTGCTAAAAATAATTATAAACAGTGATGCCCCTTCATCATTTCCTAGGGGACAGATAAGAGAAGGCTGGACATTACTTTTTAATTCATGTTCCTTAAGATTCTATCTAGAATTAGAAATTCAATACAACTGTAGAAAGTGAAACTTTAAATATTTATGAACCTTCTAATAAAAAAGGACCTAGCGTGTGGCTAGTCATAACCAAAGACTATTTCTATATGAACATAAATGGAAATAACCTAGGCCCTAAACACTGGTAAGGGACATTTTCCTAGTTGTGGTATGGCAACAATAAGGCCTGGAACACTAGGTAACAGACACGAAGTTGGGAGGCATGGCTTGCTGAGCATAATAATTGCTTTGTTAGGCTTTCGCTGGTATTAACAGACTGGGTGGGTTAAAAGGTAGCAAGCCCACAGTTTTAGGATCCTCCATAGCTGGCAGTAATATCTTATTCCATGTCGCAGCCAAGATCAAGAAACCTATGGCATGTCTGCACTAAATTCAGGCAGCACTGGGCATATGCTCACAGCCTTGCAATGTATATCTTTACTGTGTTAGTGGTGAACCAGAGGAAAAGCAAATTTGAACTAATTCCAAGCCACTGATCTTGCTATCTTTGAATCTAGATAAGATTCTATGGTATTTTAATATAAATAGAAAGTATGACTTAGAATTAAAATTAAAAGAAGTTTGTATTACTAAAAATACACATCCTGAATCTTCATGGAAGTGGAAAATTTGATATTAACTTCATGAAATGATTACCTTTAAAAGGAATTTTTATTTTGAAGACAATTTTTATGTATGTTACTTGGTAGGTATCCTTTACTATATTTTTTCTACTTGGTTAGGAATAGTCTGCATTTTATTCCACATTAATATATTATAGATTATTTTGTGTTATTTTTTATAAATGCACTGTAAATATTTAAAATATGAAGCATTTACTATCTTGTGATACATTAAGCATTCAGATATTGGAAAAAAATTTAATAAAATTATAAGATATGGTCTTTTTATTCAGAATATGTATTTTTAGTATATTCTTTGTTATGGGCCATAAAAGCCAGTAGCTATATAAAGTCCTTTTATTCAGTAAGTATTTATGGAACATCTGCTTTCTTCAAAGCACAGCACTAAGAACCATGAGAACATAAAGCCAAAAACAAAGCACTGTCCCTGAGGAAGCTGTAAAGAGAATGAAGTGGAAAGAGCTACGGAAGGCTCGTGGGCGCATTACAAGGCAACATGGGCACATTATTCAGCTCAGTGCGATGGTTCCAATAACATATTTCTAAGCAAAGTTATCTGTTCATGGCTAACTGAAGGTGTGGCCCTTCTCCCCAGAGAAGTCACAGCTTAGATGGATACAGGAATAAAAGAACACCTGCACACATACTTTTATGAGAGTAATATGCAGAAGTCTAGATTATAACTAAGTACTAGAAGAATGTCAAGATCAGATCTGCAGTCATTTGATAGGGAAGGCTTCGTGAAATAGGAACATTTGGATTTGAGCCTTGTAGTATACATAGGGTTAGGGCAGGTGAAATGACAGCATCTGAGAGGGATTTGGGGTAGTGGGAGCAAAAAGGATGAAATTTGAGACAAGAATCAATAGGAGTTGTACATGGATTGTGAGGATCAGACAGGAGAAGGGAGCTGGAACGTGGCTGTGAGTCATGAGCTATACAATTTAAGGAGAGCCAGTTGAGGTCAATCTTTAATAGTAGATTGCAGAGACTGAACTCAATCTGATTGGGCAGAACATCTGGATCATTACAGTTGCAGTGTGTAGATTCTAGAAAGGTCAACTCTGAAACAGGACTCATTCGGGATGTTTATTAGAGGGCTCTTGAATCTATGCATAGGCAGGAAAAGGGAGAAAGCAGAATGAGGCCAAGGGAGAAGTCACCTGACTGGCCAAGGAGCCTGGGAGCTTAAATATCCAGGAGGCCAGGAAGGTATCTGGTGTTAGATCTGAATACCTGTCCTGTGGGCAATCAGTGCATGTGGTCCAGTCCAGGGACAGGTATGACCTTAGGACAGGCAACTCTCTTTCCACTGGGTTATTCCCTAGTGGCTGGCAGGCTGTCACTTGTAGCACTCCCAGTAAGGGGGACAAATCATTCCTTAAAAGAGGATCTGGGGCATTACAGTTTCATTTAATTCACTGGTTCTCAAAGTGGTGGTCCTAGAACCAACAACACTATCACCTGAACTCTTGTTAGATATAAAACTTGTCTAGTCTTACCCAAGACTTAATGAATCACAAACCCTGGGAGTGGGCCCATTCAGATATCCGCTTACCTAGACTTTCAGGTGATTAACATACAAGCTGAAGTTTCAGAACAATTGGCAAAAGTATTTCAAAAAGGAAAATAAGGAAATCAGTGAAGCAAAAGTATCTGCTTCTGAGTAGTCTGCTTTGAATCCATGTATAAATCCTATTAAAATTAATAAAAGAGTAGACACCCTTCTGTTTTATTACCATATGTTAATAGACCTAAATATTCAGGATCTTGGTGGTAAACACTCACTTTATAATCATGCTGCAGGAAATTTAATATTTATTTAAATGCTAGATCCTTCTTTCCCACCAACTATTTTTAGATGGAAAAAAAAAATGCATGCTACACTAGTCCTCTGAGAACGTTCTAAACATATCTACATGGCAAAAGTTCAGAGTACAATGAATTTTTCAGTAGTAGGTTGCTCTGGATTCCTGGAGCAAAACCTAACTACATGAAGTCTTTGTCATCTAATGATTCACCTATCACTCATGAGTCTGACCATGGTGTGGTGCTCTGGACACTGGTTTCTAAAGTGCACTGAACCTTGTGGCACACTGCTAGTTGTTCTCCAAACGCATTCCTGGGCATATGGTGACTGAGCTAGAGACTAAATTTCCCAGCCTTCCTTGCAGTGTGGAGTGCATAGTTAACTTTGAGTCCATAGAATGTGAAAAAAGTGAAGCATGCAATTTCTATGTATCTTCAATTTAAAGATAATCAACTTTCCCTGGATTTCTACCACATTCTACAAACACCCAGGGGCTGGAATGCATCTGTGACAAAAATCTAGTTTTGAACATGCAGATGAAGACAGTTTAGAAGATGGAAGAGTAGCATGTAAGGACCCTAGGTCTCCAAAAGACCTAAGGGTGCAGAGCCACTCTGACGGTCTAAAATAGAATATTATATATGTGAGAAAAATAACCCTATCTTTTTTGTTCAGTGGTTTAACTTTGCCTCAACTTGCACACTTATAGCAAATATGTTACAAGAAAACACATGAAATTAAATGAAGAAATAAGATCACCGATATCCTTCATGTTCCTGAGCTACCTGAAAAGAAATTTGCTTTCACTGTAGTATCACCATAGATGCCATACTGAAGTGTTTCCTAACATTAAACAGAAAGTAAACGAGTTGCACTAGTTTTAAGAGGCAGGTGAGAGTAGGTAATTCAGATATTCTCTTAATAACAAAAAGTGCTTCAGCTATCACTGCTATAACAAATTAAAGTTTAATTGAAAATTAAATTTATAAAAACAGGCCTTATCAGCATGACATCTGATAACCTTTAGTCAATAGTACAAATCATAACTAGAAGGTTAGCTCCTCAAGGGTTGTGAATCACTACTAGAAGGTTAATTCCTCTAGGGTAGTGTATGTGCTAAGTGTACAGAACCTAGAAATTACTCTTTTATTTTTATGCCCTCCCCACCCTCTAGAAAACATTCTTGGTCCACAATAGAATGAATAAGATTGTAAAATTAATGGTTGAAGTTTCTTCCATGGTCCAACATCTGAATATTTAGAAAAAACACATACAGAGAGAAACTGAAAGAAACACATTAAGGCTTCAAAATAAACTTCCATTAGGTTATATTTTTTTTTAAATCCCCCTCAAATACATTGATCCTGTAATTCTCAAAGCTTGTGCTTCTGAACTTACCGATTCAACTCAAGATAATTGAGCAACTGTGTCAAGGGAAAAAGATAAATTCCCAAAACTATTATAAAAAAAGTAGAAAATCAAACTGTATTTTATCAGAACCAAATAAACACAGTGCATTCCTTTTAAACAACAAAATAACACAGGCCTTCCAATTCTGGTGTGCTTTAAAAATGGCTTTTACTATATACTGTTTTGTTTTAGAGGTAATATTTGAAACTTTGCTTAGATCCATAAATTAATGAAATAGTATAATGTTAAGCCCAGAGCACATTTCAGTTAAAAAGGTCAAAGCCTTTATATTTGGCATTATCTAGTTGATTTTCATGGTTTTAGTCAATTCTAAATTAGATCAACCCTCACTAAAGTGGGCAAAACCATTAATCCACTAAGTCAGTGAGTGGATTGGCATTTTTTGTCACCTTTTAAAAACCAAAGACTGCATCCTTAACTAAGAATGTTTGCTATTGATCACAGAGGGATCCTGGCAAGTAATAAGATGGATAAATACATTAAAAAAAAAAGTGTGAAGCCTATCGCATGTGTTGAAGGCAAATGAGCTCAAATATCAGTGAAAGTTCAGAACTCGTTCGCATTTAGACCTCAGGTTCTTTTCTGTATTGTTCTGGATAACTCATTTTGTACTTCACCGTATCAGGATTTTTCAGGACTATGAAATGAATATATGATATGGGTCCAAGATTTAAATCTTTGTATTACTAGAGAATACGTGCCCATACTTTCAAAAGCATTCCATGTCTCATTCGTTATTATCCTGTGATTCAGAGAATATAACCTTCTTCATTCTATGAATAATTTTTAACAAATCTTCCCCCAAAAATGAAATAAATGGCTGGCTTCAAAAAAACCTACCCAAATAAAGGTATGTTGCACATTAATATAGCAATTAAAATAATGAAATAGTTCTGTGCTCAGATCCATGATTGCCAAATTTCTAGTAACTTTCCAAAACAGATATACTGTCCAATTCAAATGTGCTTTAAAAAAAAAAACAAAAAACAAAAACAAAAACAAAAAAACTTCCTCCTTCAAGTTCTCTGGCATTTTCGGAGAATGGTGAAGTGAAAGAATAGAAAAGCTTAGTCTTGCCAGAAAGTCCGAGGGAATCTTAAAAGCACACAGCATTAAAAAAAAAAAAAAAAAAGTTTAATATTGCCTTAGGATGATTTGTTCCCTTAATCAAATAATCTTCCCATCTCTGCATCATTTCTTGGTCACTGTCTCAAAAGACCTGTTCCTGGCTCTTAGTTTTAAAATTTGGTAGTATGTACATTGAGCCAATTATATGGTCTAATTTTACACACTCCTTATAGTCACTTAATTTCCCCACTCTGAAAAGCTTTAATTTCTTGGAACTGATTTTTTTTTTAATTCAAATGGAATTCTACCCCATTTTAAAACTGATGCATAGCTTCACACTGCCAAATATAGTTAAGTAGGTTCTTAAAAACAGACTTTAAGCAAGGTGACTTGTAAAGAAACCAGGTCCTGAAATAATATCCTTTCTTTCAACATTGGCTGGACTTCTTTTTTTCTTACCATCATTAAAAACAACAAACCATTATTCAAGGACCTACTGTTTAGGATTCTCTTAGGCTTGGGACAGGAGAACATTACTGTATGGTTATGGAAAAACCAATGTGAAGCCAAATCACAGTTTTCTAGTGTGTGTTTGATGAACTCTTGTTCATGTTATCAATCTATATCTTAAACAAAACAAAGCAGCATTCCCAACTCCTCCTAATGAATCCCCTTTGTTAGTTAGCGACCTGTCCCTTTTTATAGTCATCCAGTCACAAAATCTAAGTTCTGCCCCACAAGTACTCGATTAAGTTATTTAAGATCCACATGAAAGTAACTGGCATTCCCAAAATAGTAACTTGGGAAAACTATGTGTATATATGTATAAATATTAAAATGTTTAAAAACTACTAAAATGCCATGTAATCTTTGTATTAATTTTTTACTATCACTTCATTAATTTTATGAAGTGTCATCCTAGTTGGAAAAGGCAAATTTTCAATTCTGTATGTAAATCCTGTCATCCTCACAAAACTAGACCCTCCGCTAAATCACTGACACATTCTGGTTCCTTTAAACCAGATATCAGTCAGAAGAAATCAATATAACTTCTGCCCTAGTGGGTGGTACATACTGGCTCAATACCTGTGTGTTCGGGTAACAATGATTTCAAGAGCTACACATGGTCTAGAGGTTTTTGCTTAAGAAGTTCCTTGAGAGTTTGTGGAAATATTTTCAAAGAATCTTAATTTTTACCTTAAGAGCTTGCCAAAGACAGAGAAGTGTAATTATTATAGGGAAATTCACTACTTCACATTTCTCTACATGCTTCCCATTCAAATCTGCTTAAAATATGTTTGGACAAAGACAAAAGGTATCTGCAGACATAAGGACTGTAAAAATTCCACTTAAATACATTCTGTTGAGAGTGTCATTTTTATTTTGTGCTAATAACTTAGCTCTCACCGCAGAAGTTAGCACAGGGGCAGTATGCTCTCTCAACCAGGGCCTCCACCATGGGCTAATGATCTCAGTACATAAAATATCATCCCCCATTTCAAATATTTATTCTACTGTTCTAATAGGGCAGGGAATCAAGACTTCCTTTATTTAAGGCAGTCCTTTTGTGAATGAAATCGGACACTAAAAAGCTAATTGTATCTTTGGAGCTATTAATTGACTTAGCTCCAGGAGTACTCTATAAAACATATGGTGCAAGATCCAAGCAACTGTCCAAGCCTGTGCACAGGGGGCAATTGACTTCTTTTTGAAAAGAACCACCGAAGGTAATCCCTTTGCAGCTGCAGTGCAGATGGTTTTCTTTACACCATTTCACTGAATACTAAACAGAAACTGGAAAAAGTTTGAAAACATAATAAACAAACAGCTGAGTGTTAGCTTAAATGCTCTCTGCATCTATCAGAGAGAAGCATTCAGAATCTTTGGATGTTTACCAGATAGTTTAAAAGGAAAACAGACATGAAAACTGAATGAAGTGATTTTGAAATTGTACCTAAGTGTGGTTCTGTGTGGTATTCTTCATAAGTAACAATATAATTAAATCTCTCTGAAGCTTCAATTATGGGTGTCATCATTCATAATCTTCCAGATCATCTAAAGTTTAGGTTTTCCTGAGAACATGCTGAAATGCGCAAAGCTGAAATCACCTTTCCCTTAAGAAGTTACTGGAAAACCAGGGAGACATCTGTTAATGTTCATTCTTCCACCTTGGTGTGGTAACCTAACCTTGGTGTGGTCATCTTTTTAAATAGAAATACACAGTGAAGCTCAATTACCATTTCAACTGCACATCATTTATTCTAACTTGCACAGCAAGAAATAATTGACTAGAAGACTGGTTAGCAGGAAAAAAAAGCAAAGTCATATCAAAGACTAGGTTTGGCCTGTGATTATTGTAGCAGGTAAAGCTTTTGTGTTCTCAAACCTCTTAGAAAGCCATGCCAAACATTGTCAAAAGCTGAAGTAAACAATTATCACATTTCTCTAAAAAGGTTTCATCAGTTGGACAGTCCTGAGTTGTAAACAGAAAAACAACTCAAAATACATTCTGAAGCCCTTCTACCCCATGGCATCAAAGCCAAAATAAACTAAATGAAAATGAAATCTCTTCTCCATTGCTCTTCTCTTCCCTCCACTTGAGTTCCATAAGCTTTTCACACTTTGGAAAAATAGCAATAGCCTCGCATTATGAAAAAAGCAAAGACAAACCATGCCAATGCTGGCCAGTGCCAGCTCTACACTGGCCGCTGCTATGACGTCTATCTGAACGCTGCCATCTGGAAGCCTGCACACTAGCTGCTCTGCCTCGCCAGCATCCAGATCAGCCCAACTCTCAGCTGAAAGTGTTTTGCTTATCCCTTGTTTAGCCCTCTTGATTTCTTCTCACTAGGTTGCCTTCCACTTAACATGGTAAAACACTAACGACTGAATTTTGATTCACTTATCAATGTTCAGCTAAAAAGGAACACAGGATCTGCATATGGCTGCTGCTGGCACTTCCAGTCCAACGAGTAGAAAGAATTCCTGTCTGAAATACTTCAGTGAGAAATTCTGCAGTCTCACACCAAGGAGATAACTGGTCAAAATTTCACATCATTTCTAAAGGTGCTAACTTAATTTCCCCCCTCCAGAAATCTTAATGTGTTGGTAGGCATCTGACTCCTCCCTGCACAGGTCAGTGATTAAACAGTCTAAAAAGAATGTTGACCCTAGTTGACATGAAATCAACGTTTAGGTCTATGACACAACTGCGTGTCGGTACTTGGGCCATGGTGAGGCCTTTAATAAGCCCCCAGCATCCTCAGGGTCCTGCTGCTTCTCAGCAGCAGAGCTTGAGACTCCAAGAGAAACAATCTATAGTCTAACTCAGTTGGAGAGTGGATTAGTCATGATGAGCCATACCTGCACTTGTTATGCTGTACTGGGGAATCATTTGAGTCTCAAATATGTGGTTTTCTCAAAAGTAACGGAATTCATCTTTCTGAAACTTTCATTATGGGTGCCATGATGCATCTTAAAACCTTTGGGTTTCCCTGAACATATGCTGAGATGGGTAAAGCTGTAGCTGCCTCTTTCTCTCAGGCCGGTACCTCAGAACACCATCTGAGATGTCCCTTCCTAGAAAATGCTGATGGGACAGAGACCGGGGTAAATGAAAGACTCCTCAGACTGATTTCTGATAAGGCCAGGTCCACACATGCCTAGATGCTAATGATGTGTTTGGCAGGTGATTGTTTGTGAAATGAAACCAAAAGATTAGTTCTTGTTGGATTGTCATTTTTCTTAAGAAAAAAAGCAAACATTACTTTTTAGCAATTTTCTTTATTTCTACAACATTGCAAAAATACTTTCATTTCCAAATGGAATCCAAATGTACCATAAGGTTTAATGAACAAAAAGTTATATTTTTGCCAATTCTCGAATAACCTTACTGACTAATACAAAAAGATGTCACAGAAAATCCTAAAACTGACATCTAGAAGGTCCTAATGCCAAGCATTAGTCTAGTGATAAATGTGATAAAGGGTAATATATTCATAAACAAATGTAAGGGGTGACAATTTATTATAAATAGCATACTGGATTTATTCATCAAAATGTCTGTACAGGTGAAGGGTAAGTATACAACTTTCCTATTCTTTACTATTTTTGTCCTTATAAATTCTGGCATAAGGATCTCTTCAACCTCTAATAATTTAATTAAAACTAAAAATAAGTATTTGTTTCATTTTTCAGCTTTTTCAGCATTCATCTATGCAACATTTTGATCATTAAAGTAAATGATACATAAATACTGTAAATCAATCAAGACATCCAGAAAAGTACTGTCACAAACAGCTGCAGTCTTTACTGTCCAGGATCCTATATCCTCATGTGGAAACAGTTTCCCTGTCTTTCTTTGGGAAAAGCTACCTTTCTCCACCTATTCAGGACATACGGTTTGGGTAGAGGGACTATCACCTGGCTTTGGGGTGAGCTCACCGAGTAATAGTAATTTTGACCCTCTGACTACAAAGATACCCTCTGACTACAAAGGCTTAGGTCATGTACGGAAGATTCAAGTTCGGGCCTCTCCTGCTACTTCTGCCTGTATTTCCATTCCCAGAGATAATCTTTCTACCAGTGGCTTGGTATGTGTCTTTCCAGACTTATTTGTTGTATTCATCTATAAAATAGGCCAATATATACAGGGGTATATACACCAGATGTGTACATACACACTCCAGTATTTGTGTATGAGGCTCACCCCATGCCCATTATTTGACACCTTGTGAGCACCCGAAGAGTTCGGAGCCATAGCAGAAGGGAGAGAATCTTTTGAGAGGAGGGATTAGGGTCAAAATAAGGGGAGGTGGGAATTGTATGGGGAATATAACCAAAATGAAAATGCATACATGTGCAAAAATGAAAAATGATGTAAGAATTATATAAAATAAAATATATTAAAAAAAAAAAAGAGTTGAGCTTGAAAACAATCTCAGCATAATAGGCAAAGAACGTAACCCGAACCAGGTTTTACTGCTGCCTTCCTTGGAGTCTCACCTGGGAGCGCCAGATCCAGCAGAAAGGGTTTACTATATTTAGCAGAATGGCAAAATCATATTTGGTTATAGTAGAACCAGGCTCAGGTTAGCCTTGAAATTGAGCCACAGTTCCTTGGAACAAGTTTGGGAGTTTGGGATTGAGATTTCAAGTGATTTACAAGAGCTGGAGGATGGGAGTGAGTGAAAGCAGCATCCAAGGAAATCACAAGCATGTGAAAACTGAAAACTAGGGGCCCACTGGCTATTCATAGGTTTGCCTGTAAAATAAGTACAAAACTTGGCCTGATCAATACCCCAAACTGCAGGTTTATTTGATTTTTTCATTGCACAGAAGCTTTCAACATGTAACCCACATATGTAATAAACAGTATGTCTTAAAGTATTCATTAGACTGGGGCATACAGTGGTTCAAATTTCATGGACACACACAATTTCTCTTTCTCTCTAATATGCAACATAAATACACAGAATAATTACTGATAAGAAGTAAAAGATATAAGGGGTACTATTAATACTTTTTAAAATGATCTGGATAGCGATTTATGAAAGTCTTTCACTTATTAGACTTTAAGTTCCTTTAGGAAAAGGAACATATCTATTTGATGGCTATTGTATGTGTAACATGTGTCATGTGCTCAGCCTAGCCAAAACATTTTGTTCAATGAACAGTGATTAGTAGAAGAAAGAAGGGGAGAGAGTCAAGAGGGACAAGAATGAAGGAGACGATGAAAGAGGAGTTACACGGGGAAGGAAAAACTCTTTTCAAAATGATGTATGTTAATCCACAAAAGTATTCCATGGAGACGTAATCTTAACTTTTGCAGAGTAACTAAAAATAGGGTGCAGTGTGACAAGAATAACTGCTTCATTTTGTTTTTTTTTCTTCCATTCTTACCTAAAATTCTATGTATATATAGATTTTAAAAAGGCCAGTCAAGCAAATGCCAAATTCATTTTTATTATACCAAAATGTATATATACTCACATAACTGACATTTCCAAATGGTACTATGTTTTTCTTATGCCAGCTAGTTTGCATAATAAATCCCCCTAGAAGACCTAAAGCATGAAACTGAACTAGAATTTTGAGAAATCTCTATAGTATTTCCCCTTTACTTAAAAACTCTGTTTTCTCAAGATTAGGTATATTGTGAAAAAGTAACAAAAATCAAAGGCTACCAAGTAAAAAGTAAGTTAAATTTTTTATAACATTCTTAATCTCATTATTTTACCTTACTCAATAATAATTTTCTATTCTAAATGGAAACCTCTTATTTTAGCAAAAAAGTGACAAACTATTTCCCCTTTTAGGCTGGATCATTTTAGGAGGAAAATTTGACCTCTTTGCAACATTACTTTAGGTCTCTACTGACTATGATTCTTTCTTAGTTGTAAAATTTAAGATCATTTAAAAACATCAATTCAAAACATTTCATAATCAGAGAAGGAATGGGAGAATGCATCACTGTAAACCCATTTGAATTTTATATTATGTGTAGAGTTTTGCATGTCTGTCATCTAAGTTTATTTATTACAACAAAACAAAAATTGAAAAGAAACTGCTCTCAACTAGACCCCACTAAGTATAATACATCTCTGACCTTAAGAATGGTGTCTCATAGAGCAAAAGAAAACCATTAGAGTGTATTAAAACAGATAGTGCTTTTGTCTAAACATAACATTACAAGCCATCATTTTTATTAACATATGTACCTTATTTATATCTTATATATTCATTAATATATAAACGCTGGATTGATTTTTCAACAAAAAATGTTAAGTGTAAGAGTCATATATAAAACTTAATTTTATGTGAATCATTTCTAATGATTGCTCACAAAAAATTAACCTCCTTATAAACAGGTATTACAATCATAAAATGAACCTTTAAGGCACAAAGCAGTCATAGTACTTCATTTGCTAACAGGCATTTATTATATTGTTTGATCTATCTCCTCCTCACTGCACTGGAAACTATGCAAGTTACAGAAATTAAACACATGGCCCTTTTACCTTTGGAACTTAAAATATAATTGAGATGAAAGCCAGCCTCATCAACCATCGTGAACAGTAACCACTGCATTGCGAGGTGTGGCAATTGCAAGAGTGCTCTAGGAGTGGCGACAGTGAAAACAGTGGATGGGAGGAGCCCAAAAATGCCTTTAGAGAGAACGAGTCTGGCAGGATCTTGATGAAAAGCTGAGTAAATGAGTAAAGG
Source organism: Talpa europaea (assembly GCF_964194135.1). Taxonomy (NCBI): domain Eukaryota; kingdom Metazoa; phylum Chordata; class Mammalia; order Eulipotyphla; family Talpidae; genus Talpa; species Talpa europaea. Next base: position 121,442,563 of record NC_140069.1, read on the forward strand.
AGGAAGAGATGCACCTTTGCTTGGGGAGACTCAGCAATCTCTGGGGGAATGAGGCTGAGATGGGATTGAAAAAGACCTTCACGCCCAAGTGGTTAGAATGTGACATGGGGATTCCATGGAGCCGAGAAGCTCGTGTTTGGGCTGCTATGCAGATGTGTGCCCATTTTGGAACAGGTGAACAGTGCTCAAGGGCATGGTAAAACCATGCATGAGGTAAGAAAGGGACTCTCTAAAAGTGCGGAGGAACGTTGCTTGCAACCACTTTTTCATCTACTTGGGCAAAACAAGGCACCAAGGTCACAAATGCAGTGACCACAATGGCATGAGGTTAAGTTGTTCAGTATGAACTTCTGAAAATACACAGTATCTTTTTTTTTTTTTTTGTAAGCTTGGCCCAAATGATTTTACTAAATAAAATATACCACTGCAAAAAAAATCATGAGTTTTAAAGCTAATGGAGCTCAGAAATGGGAAAACTGAATCATAATTCAAATTAAAAGAAAACGAAGTTACCAAAAAATTGCAAACATCTTCTAAGCAAAATATCTATCTTCATGCATTCACATGAACTCTAAAATGCTTTATTTGGCAATACTTTTTAATGGCACTTTTTAATGATTAAAAATAAAATCAGTGCTCAATTTTATCACCTCTACCTAACTCTGAAAGAATGCTACACACAAATCCAATAAGAACTCAAATCTTATCTTCAGGGTACAATACAAAATCCAACCATTTATTCAAGGCTTTGATTAACAGCATGTATATTTATGAAATGCTCTGGGCTCTTCAGGTGAAAGTATTTCCTATGAGACTCAAGTATTAAGTAATATTCCATGATGTTATCACAGTGTTCTGCATGCATGTGTGCAAATGTTCAATTACTTTAGCCTGAAGGCCAATATATTTTAAGTTTATAAACATACAGCACAAGAAAATGTCTTTTAAAGTCTGACTATACTTTACCTACTAAATAAAAAAAAAGATGTCTATGAAGGAAAATGTTTTAAAGTGTCTTGATGTTTTGTTTTCCATTGAATATAGAATAGTCTACAAACTATTACTGAGCAACTATTAAATATTATCTGAACATGGGGCCTCTCTGGTGGCACAAGGGTTTAAGCACTGCACTATGAAGCAATCCACAGCTTCTGCAGCACAAATTCGATTCCCGGCCTGCCAGGGAGCACCCAACATGGCTCACAGCAGACCTCTCCTGACTCGCCCCCTGCTCCCCTCAGCAGTGTACTTCGGTCAATCTGCCTGTTCTGTTTCCCACTCTGTCTCTGGTGAATCCTGTCACCCATATCTCTGGCTTGTATCCCAGTTCTTATATGCATAAATAAATCTTTAAAAAGAATATTTTCTGAACATGTCTATGTAAAATAACATGACTATTACTTCATACAGACATAAAAACCCCTAAGAACTCACGTTCAACCTAAATTAATATCCATAGAGGGATCTTTTGATTATTGGGAAACACATTAATAAAGTGTAACATTTCCAACTCTATCGTAATATGTATGATACACTAATTATCACCTAAAATTTTTGCCTAACCTTACGAATACACAAGGTTTTACCTTTAATATAGAGTGCCAAGAAGTACACTGAGTTGAGCAGTATTTGAAAGTCAGTTCTATCTATCTTTTGCTAGGTATGCCCAATGGAATATATCTTAATGATTCTGGACTTTTTTCCTCACCTATAAATCTACAGTTATCTCTGATATCCCCACCTCTTGCGCACTAAAATCCTTCTATTTGATGTAATAAATTGTGATGTTGCTATAGCCTCAGATTATGAGAGGGAAAATATCAATTATACACTGAGGCCTTAATTATGATACAGTCACTATCCTACATACTTTTACATACATTCATTTAAACTTCACAAAACCTATGAGGTAGGAAGAAAAAATAACTTATCTGAAGTAAAAAAAAGAAAAAAAGAAACAATTGATGTTTACATCCAAGCAGTAGATTCAGCCCACATTCTGAACTGTCATGCTACTTTACAATGTAACTACAGGGTCCTTATCAATGAATTTGCTCATAACTGCACTGCTGCTGACCTTAATCTAATTTCAATATTTAATCACTATAGAAGCATTTTAAAGGAACTTCAGTTTAAAAGTGGAATCCTTACAACAGCCCTGTGAAGGGTATTGAGAGCTAAGATGTAAGACCTAGACCCTAATTACAAAGTTAAATTACTTTAAATCACTTGAAGAGCAAGGAAAGGAAGCCCCACGTGTTAATATTCTTTTGTTTCTCTTGCTTTTGAAGACAAATTCACAAAGATATCACTAAAACCAATGTGGTGGAAGGTTTTCCCTGTTTTTCTTCGGTGTGTTTAATGATCTTAATGATCTTAGGCCTTATGTTGAAATCTTTAATCCATTTTGAGTTAATTGTTGTGTAAGGTGTGAAATGGTGATCCTTTTTCAGTCTTTCGCATGTGACTGTCCACAGCAAGAAAGAATTAGCAACTCTTGCCATTTGTGACAAAATGGATGGCACTGGGGGTGGGGAGGGGGTAATGCTAAGCAAAATAAGTCAGAAGAAGACAGACAAGTATCACATGGTTTCCGTTACATGTAGAATATAAAGAAATAAAACAGAGTGAAAGCCAACCAGTAAAAAAAAAAAAAAACAAACAGAAATCTGTCTGTAGAATTAAAGCTATCGGAGAGGACGAGGAAGAGGGCACAATGGACTACGGTGGACTGAAGGTGTCCTGATGGTGGGCGTGGTGTGGTAACTCGCATCTGAAGAGGTATAATCCTATATCTCTGAACCATATACAGTGTTGTAAACCAATGTTACTCAATAAAAAAGTAAATTAAAAATAAAGAAAACAAAAGGGTTTTTAAAAGAAAAAATTGGACTTGAAATTTGAGTTGTCTGGATAATTGCCTTACTTTTTTAATGTATTATATATAAATATGAGATGGAAATTCAGCCAGTTTTGTAAATGGTGACGATTTGGTTTTATAAACTTCACATTCAGACTACAGGTGTTACACAAACAAAATAGACCTACCAGAAAAGATAAACCAGGTTCCCAAAAGATAGCTAGGGTACAAACTGGGGAATCCTGACTTTACTCTTCTACTCTAAATGGTTAGCACTCTTGAATCTTTTCTCTAACCTAGATCACTCTCCTGCCTAAGGTACTGACAACTCAGACTTACTAAAATGAATTAAGTTGATGATTTTCTCCTTAAACCTACCTTTCCCTAAATTCATTCTTCTGATCAACAGAAACAATAATTACCTAATCTTCCCACCCCCGCCCCCATCAACTGCACATTGCCACTCAATTCTGTAAACACTACTGTCAAAATATTGCACAAGTCTATTTATCTCACATCCATTGCTATTGCTAAAAATCGGGAAACACTGAAGGGAATACAAGATCCCCTGTGACAAAGGCCCATGAGCTCACCATCTTCCTTTCAACTCTTCTGCACCTGAGGCTACAGTCTTGCCACACGACTTACAGTTCCAGGCCTCTGCATAGAAATCTCTCTGCTGGCAAGTCTCTCCCTTGTGAATACCTCTTCATCCTGAGCATGTCTTTCCTAAGAAACTTTTCTTTATTAGCTCTATCCCCAAATTAATCACTTTCTTGTCTATGCCCATATTATTGTTCCTTCATATTGCATTTTAAGGGTGACACATATTTTCCATTTGATGAGATTTAGTTCTAGGTTTTTTGTTTTTAATGTTTTATTAAATTCATACAAATATCATGCAATGAAAATATTATGCCCACATTACAGGTGAAATCTCTGGAACATAAAGAGGTTAGAAGGTAATGCAAATCTGAAGTGGTGAAGCCCATCTGTAAAATTGTGAAATTGCAAAGATTCAAAATCTCATGAGTTCCCATTTTACTATAGCACTTTCTTATTTGTTTACATGTTTGTCTGCTCCACTGGACATTGAGCACTGAAAACACAAGAAGTTATGTCTTATTTAATATTAAGGCCTCAGTGCATGATACACAATCTGGCAGTCAACAAATAGCTGGTAAATGAATAAACTCATATATTGACACTCTAAACAGAATCCTATTGTTATTAACTACCATTTAAGTAGAAATGCCAGTTTTATGAACAAGACTGATGAAGAAAGGAGATTTGAAGAATGTTTATGAGTTTTTAATGTAATTTTTATTGAGTTTTGGTATCTTAACTCATTAATAAAAGAAATAAAGAAGAATACGGGTGCGCTTTATCTCCCAACATTTTTCACATTGGCTTTTTTCTTTCAATAAGATTCTTAGGATAAATTATGAATTTCTGTTCTTCTAGAAAGGTCCATCCATTTCTCATATAATGGCCTAAGCTCCATTTGCGCTATTAAAAATAAATCTGCATATACAATCTTGCATATGTTTGTGCAATCTTATTTGGACTCATCAAAAAGCAGTACCTGCATTAAGCGATTTTTAAGCAACAATAAGAACTGGAATGTTCTTTAAGAAGGCAAATTATGGCCCTCTCTGGTGGCACAGCGGTTGAGCGCTGGGTTGCGAAGCTGCCCGCAGCCTCTGCAGCGCTGGTTCGATCCCCGGCTGCTCCCCGGCCACCAGAGGAGGGTCCCACATGGCGCGCAGACCTCTCCTGCGGCCCGCTGCTCCCCTCAGCAGTGTACTTCGGTCCTTCTGCCTGCACTGCTCCCTGCTCTGGCTCTGGTGAATTCTCTCACCCTCCTGACTGTACCCAGTGCTTGTATAAATAAATAAATCTTAAAAAAAAAAAAGAAGGCAAATTATGCCATTTGTTTCTAAAACTAAACGTACCATCAAGATAATCTTATCCTAAGAATGGGGGCATTCTAGCAAATAAATTCCAGCTTATGGAACTGGCAATTATGAAACAAGTATAATAAATTCATTTCATAAGATCATAAAAGATGGAGAGGATCCTGCTATGACATAGTACAAAGCTAAGTGAGTATTGTCACAGAAGCTTTCATACTTGGAGGACAAAATTTGCAGGGGGAGAGGGAGTGAGTTATGTGAATATTACTGGATGGAAAAGAAATTCTTAAGTTTTTTTAGTATAGAGTCGAAAATGAGCGTTTGGGAATAATTATCTAATTGAGGGAAGGTCAGGGGAGAGCCCAGTTTGAGTCCCAACCTGTCCAGATGGTGGATAAGCCAGGATGGGAGAAACAGGGTGCTTAGAGTAGCTGCACTACCACCATCACCTCTTTCCAGACATGCAGAAGCACATTCACTCTCCTGGGAGAACTGGAGTTGCTAAAGGACAGTGCAGGGAGATGGTATAAATACAACAGGGAGCTCTAGAATCCAGAGAAAAGGCATCTGGGGAAAGAGGGAACCCAGAGGCACACATGGGCATTCAACCAGACCTGGTATCCATCTGCAGAGAAAAGGTTGAATATTTTTGAAATTTTTTTAAGTTGCTCAGAGTACCATTTGGTAGAAAACGGTTGCTAGAGAACTAATTCTCAAAATAGTATGGCTATTCTTTCATGAATAATGGGATCAAAAGATATCCGACTTCATCCCTAGAGATCAGTTAGAAATAACATAAGAATTATGTCTGAGTCCATCAAATTATTATATTATTCTATCATTACTTGGAAACAACCATTTACTTGTCCAACCAATAATTACTGAGTTCTTATTATAGACCAAAAGATTCATTTTCATTACAAGTATTATCACCTTAACTTTTTTTTTTTCTTAAGATTTATTTATTCATTTATACAAGCACTGGGTATAGGCAGAAGCCCGGGAGGGTGAGAGAATTCACCAGAGCCAAAGCAGGGAGCAGAGCAGGCAGAAGGACTGAAGCACACTGCTGAGGGGAGCAGCGGGCGGCAGGAGAGGTCTGCGCGCCATGTGGGACCTTCGCCAGCGGCTGGGGATCAAACCAGCGCTAAAGAGGCTGTGGGCAGCTTTGCAGCCCAGCACTCAACCGCTGCGCCATCAGGGGAGGCCCACCTTAACTTTTCTAAACCAAAAAGTGAATGTGATTGAGAAAAATTAATGGACAGCTATGAAAATGAGAAAGAGGGCCTCTCCAGTGGTACAGCAGGTTGAGCACAGCACTGTGAAGCTCTCTGCAGCCTCTGCAGCGTGGGTTCAATTCCCAGCCGGCCAGAGAGAGTCCCACATGGTGCAGCAGACCTCTCCTGTCTCGCCCGCTGCTCCCCTCAGCAGTGTCTTTGAATCAGTCTGCCTGTTTTGCTTCCTGCTCTGACTCTGGTGAATCCTCTCATCCTCCCATGCCTCTAACCTATACCCCAGTTCTTGTATTAAAAAAAAATAAAAAAAAAGAAAAGGATAAAGGTTGGAGAAAGCATTCCCTTCTCAATCTCTAGTCACACTACCCCTTCCCTATATAACTTTGATCCCCAGTTTCTACGTATTTATCTCTATAAGCAGAGATCGGCTATTTATTCACATAATGGAATCATCCTAAAAACAATTTCCTCCATCTTTAAATAACACCCTATGCTTTTAAGATGCTTGATTACCTTGCAAACATTTTGCATAGTTTCCATAAATATCTAACCATTTTAATGTCTGCAAAATGTAGACTACTGTACTGTGTGGGTGTACCTGTTTAACCAGCCTCTATTGCTGTGTGCTTTCTTTAGATCTCACTTTCTTATTTTGTGAATATAAGCAAAATTGTGCCATACTGCAGAGTCAATCAACACATGAAGTCAGTCAAGTTTTGATAGCCATTTCCAAATTGTTCCCAAAGAGCTTGTACAAACTTATACCCACCAAAGCATTCCAGAATGCCTGCTCCCATCAGCATCCTGTCCGGGCCCCGTCTTATTTTTAAAAATAGAGGGATTCAAAAAGTTTTTTTATTATCTGAGTTGTGTCTATCAATATTGCACATATTTAACATTACAACTGAGAAATTAAAAAATACCAAGCTTCTACTGAGACCCGGGCGAGGCCCTCCCTGAGTGAGCAGGAACAAGGCGCCCAGGCAGGGGAGCGGGATTCAAAAGGCGCCATTCCCGCGCCACTGATCTGGGCTACAGCCCGCGTCCTGGAACTGAGGGCTTTGGAACTGAGACCCGGGCGGAGGCCCTCCCTGAGTGAGCAGGAACAAGGCGCCCAGGCAGGGGAGCGGGATTCAAAAGGCGCCATTCCCGCGCCACTGATCTGGGCTACAGCCCGCGTCCTGGAACTGAGGGCTTTGGAACTGAGACCCGGGGCACGAAATTAGGGGCGTGGGTTCCCCACGACGGTGGGGCACAAGGCAGACACAGCACCCCAAAGCTGTTGAGGTGTACCCTACCATCCCCGCTCTGCTCCCTGTCCCACGGGGTGGAAAATCAGCTCCCCAAGGGCTCTAGGAGAGATCTCTGGTGCCACCTAGCGACTTGACCCCAGCACAGGCTACTGAAGGAGCTAGTGGCCAGCTGGGGAGTTAGCCCACACCGGGCCCCTTCTGAACAAGTAGTCTGAGCCCACAGGGAGAGCGAGCACCCACAGCCGGGGCAGACCAGGCGCGCAGAAGAGTGTGCCTGAGACCAGAAGCGCAGGGAGTGTGTCCCACATCACCATTTTAGAACAGGGACATTTCTTCAGTAAAGACTACCTGCAGAAGGCTTCCTCAGGAGCCAGAGGTGAGCGGGGGAAGTTCGCCCACGCCAGACCCCCTCTGGCCTGCAGTCCAAGCCCAGAGGGAAGCAGGAACCCACCGCCGGGGCAGACCAGGCGCACAGGGGAGTGTGTCCCCACATCGGCATTTTAGAACAGGGACCTTTCTCCAGTAAAGGCTGCTTGAAACTGACAGATGACTCCTGGAAGAACCAGAGGGGAACAGAGAAGCCCACCCAAGATGCCGGCAAGTCCCAACAACACAGTGTCCCAACGCATACGGCAAATTAGAAAACAGACAGTAGGGAGGAGAAGAACCACACGCAACCTAGCAACTCTCCAGAGAAAAAGCACACCACAAAAAGAAAGCCAGCCCCCAGATTGCAACGACAATAACTTGGAAGAATTTCTGAGCCTTCCAGAAAGAGAATTTAAAATTGCCGTGATTAAAAAACTGACAGAAGTCATAAAGGAAAACAATGATAAGGGAAAAATAATCAACGATCAGAAGAATGCAATTGAGTCCCTAGAGAGGGAAAACAATGGTCAGAAGAAAGAAATTGAGTCCCTAAAGAGGGAAGTAAAAGAAATGCAGGAGATCAAAGAATTAATGGAAGAACTAAAGAATTCTGGGAAAAGCAATGAAAGCAGAATAGATGAAATGGAAGAACGAATAAGTAATCTTGAAGACACAGAAATAAAAAGAACCAAAACAGAAAAGGAAAGAGAAGTACGAAGGAAAAAGAACGAAGAAAGACTTCGGGAACTATCTGACTCCATGAGGAAAGGAAATATAAGAGTTATAGGAATACCAGAAGGAGAGGAGAGAGATGTAGGAACAGAGAAAATATTCAAAGAGATAATTGAAGAGAACTTCCCAAATGTGAAGAAGGAGCTGAAAATTGATATACAAGAAGCAAGAAGAACACCAAACTTCCACGACGAAAGGAAAAATACAGCAAGACACATAATAGTAAAGCTCCCAAGAATCCAGGACAAGGAAAAAATAATGAAGCTGGCAAGAGGGAAGAAACAGATAACATTCAAAGGAAAACCAATCAGGCTGACATCAGACTTCTCCGAAGAAACACTACGGGCAAGGAGAGAGTGGAGGGACATAGTCAACAGACTCCAAGAAAACAGATGCCAACCAAGAATACTCTATCCCGCAAAGCTCTCCTTCCTCTTTGAAGAAAGAATATGGACCTTCCCAGACAAACAGAAACTCCGGAATTTCATTGCAACTAAACCCCCACTCCAAAAAATACTACAAGGAGTCCTAAAGCCAGAACCTCAGAGCGACGAATAACAATGAAAGAAGGCCAAAAAAAAAAAAAAGTTATTAAAAGAATAAATAAATAAAATCAAAGGAAAGACAAACACAATGGCAAATACAGATGTTAACATATCAATATTAACTCTAAATGTAAATGGACTAAACTCTTCAATAAAAAGACACAGAGTTGCAGCCTGGATTAAGAAACAAAACCCAACCTTTTGCTGTCTCCAGGAAACACATTTAGCTACAAAAGATAAAAATAGGCTCAAAGTTAAAGGATGGAAAACAATCCTACAAGCAAATGGACCAAAAAAGAAAGCAGGAACAGCTATACTTATATCAGATAAAACAGATTTCAAACTCAAAAAGATAAAAAGAGACCCCAATGGTCACTACATTATGATCAAGGGGACAATACTTCAAGAAGAAATAACACTCATTAACATATACTCACCAAACGAAGGAGCACCAAAATATATCAGACAACTGTTGTCCTCTCTGAAAACAGACATCAGAGAAAACACATACGTAGTGGGAGACTTCAACACACCACTATCAACAATGGATAGATCAACAAGACAAAAAATAAGTAAAGAAACCAAAGCTCTAAATAAAGACCTAGAGCAATTGGGCTTAACAGACATCTATAGAACACTAAACCCCAAAAAAATGGAGTACACATTTTTCTCAAGCGCACACGGATCATTCTCCAGGATCGATCACATACTGGGGCACAAGACAAACATCAACAGATACACCAAGATTGAAATCATATCAACCATCTTTTCTGACCATGAAGGCATCAAACTAGAAATAAACCATAAAAAGAAGGCAAGGAACTTTCCTACCTCATGGAGATTAAAAAACCACACTACTGGAAGACCACTGGACTAATGAGGAGATCAAAGAAGAAATTAAAAAATTTTTTGAATTGAACGACAAGGAGGACACCAATATCCTAAATGTATGGGATGCAGCAAAAGCAGTAATAAGAGGAAAATATATAGCAATAGAAGCTCACATCAAGAAACAAGAAAGAACGCAAAGAAACAACCTAATCTCGAAGCTCAAAGATCTAGAAAAAGAACAACAAAAAAACCCCAAAACCAGTAGAAGAAAAGAAATAATAAAAACCAAAGCAGAAATAAATGAAATTGAAACTAAAAAAACAATCCAAAAGATCAATGAAACCAAGAGCTGGTTCTTTGAAAAAATCAATAAAATAGACAAACCCCTAGCCAGGCTCACAAAGGAAAAAAGGGAGAAAGCACAAATAAACAGGATCATCAATGAAAGAGGAGAAATCACAACGGACACAGCAGAAATCAAAAGAATAATCAGTAACTACTATGAACAGTTATATGGAAACAAGTTTAACAATCTAGAGGAGATGGACAAATTCCTACAACTCTACAATCACCCAAAGCTAGATAAAGAAGAAATAGAACACCTAAACAGACCAATTACAATTAGCGAAATTGAAATGGTAATCAAAAACCTCCCCAAAAACAAAAGCCCAGGACCTGATGGATTTACAAATGAATTCTACCAAACATTCAGAGACGAATTAGTGCCTATCCTTCACAAACTCTTCCAAAAAATTGAGAAGGAAGGGACAATACCAAACACGTTCTATGAAGCCAACATTACACTAATACCAAAACCGAACAAGGACAACACAAAAAAGGAAAACTACAGGCCAATCTCCCTAATGAACACTGATGCAAAAATCCTCAATAAAATTTTAGCTATCAGAATCCAACAATGTATCCATAAGATAATTCACCACGACCAAGTTGGATTCATTCCAGGGGCACAAGGATGGTTTAACATCCGAAAATCAATCAACGTTATCCAACACATCAACAAAAAGAAATATAAAAACCATATGATAATATCAATAGATGCTGAGAAAGCTTTCGACAAAGTGCAACACCCATTCATGATAAAAGCCCTTGAAATTCTTGGGATACAAGGAACATACCTCAACATCATAAAGGCCATCTATGACAAGCCAACAGCCAGTATCATTCTCAATGGTGAAAAGCTGAAAGCAATTCCATTAAGATCTGGAACAAGACAAGGATGTCCACTCTCACCATTGCTTTTCAATATAATACTGGAAGTCCTAGCCAGGGCAATAAGACAAGAGAAAGACATCCAAGGAATCCAAATAGGAAAAGAAGAAGTCAAACTATCACTATTTGCAGACGATATGATATTATACATAGAGAACCCCAAAAACTCCACAGAAAAGCTAATTCAACTCATCAATCAGTTCAGTAAAGTGGCAGGATACAAAATCAACACGCAAAAGTCAGTAGCCTTCCTATACACAAACAATAAATCTGAAGAAGAAGAAATCAAAAAGACCATCCCTTTTGTTATTGAAACAAAAAAAATCAAATATTTGGGAATAAATCTAACAAAAGAGGTAAAGGACCTATACAAAGAAAACTATAAAACACTGTTAAAAGAAATAGAAGAAGACACAAAGAAATGGAGAGACATCCCCTGCTCATGGATTGGAAGAATAAACATTATTAAAATGGCCATCCTTCCAAAAGCAATATACAGATTCAATGCTATTCCAATCAAAATTTCAATGTCATTCTTCAAAGAAATAGAACAATTATTGATGAAATTCATATGGAATCACAAAAAACCCCGAATAGCCAAAGCTCTCCTGAAAAAAAAAGAAGGGAATGGAGGCATCAGACTCCCAGACTTCAAACTATACTACAAAGCCATAATCATCAAAACCGCATGGTATTGGAACAAGAACAGACATACAGACCAATGGAATCGAATAGAAAATCCAGAAATAAACCCACAGGTTTATGGTCAACTAATCTTTGACAAAGGAGCAAAGACTATGCATTGGAGCAAAGAAAGTTTGTTCAATAAATGGTGCTGGGAAAACTGGGTCGCTACATGCAAAAGAATGAAGCTTGACCACCACCTCACACCATACACAAAAATCAACTCAAAATGGATTAAAGAACTAGACATAAGACCTGAAACCATAAAATATATAGAAGGAAATATAGGCGAAACACTACGTGATTTGCACATCAAAGACATCTTTACAGACACATCACCCAAAGCTGTGATAGTGAAGGCAAAGATAAACAGCTGGGACTATATCAAATTAAAGAGCTTTTGCACAGCAAAAGAGACAATAACAAAAACAAAGAGAAACCCCACCAACTGGGAGAACATTTTTGCACCCAACACTAATGATAAAGGACTGATCACAAAAATCTGCAAAGAGCTGATGAGTCTCAACAACAACAAAGAAAATAATCCAGTCAAAAAATGGGCAGAAGAGCTTAAAAGAAACTTCTCTGAAGAGGAAATGCAAATGGCCAACAGGCATATGAAAAAATGTTCAACATCACTTGTCATCAGGGAAATGCAAATCAAAACTACCATGAGATACCATCTTACACCAGTGAGAATGGTACATATTAAAAAAACTAGCAACAACAAATGTTGGCGAGGGTGTGGAGAAAAAGGAACTCTTCTGCACTGTTGGTGGGAGTGCAAACTGGTCCAACCACTGTGGAAAGCTGTGTGGAGATTTCTGGACCTACTAAACATAGAGCTTCCATATGACCCAGCAATTCCACTCCTAGGTATTTACCCAAAGGACACAGAAACATCAATTCCAAAGAACACCTGCACCCCTATGTTTATAGCAGCACTGTTTACAATAGCTAAGCTTTGGAAACAACCCAAATGCCCAAAAATAGATGACTGGATCAAGAAGATGTGGTACATATATACCATGGAATATTACTCAGCATTCAAAAAAGATAAACACATGCAATTTGCTGCAACATGGATGGCGCTGGAAGGGATCATGCTCAGCGAAATAAGCCAAAAAGAAAAAGAAAAATACCGGATGGTCTCACTCATAGCAGGAATCTAGAAAACTTAAATAAGGGACCAGGAAAATGAATAACTATAAGAAAGTGAAAATCAAAATCAACAAAAAACTATGAACCAGAGACACTTTTAGGGGGGCGGGGGCGGGAGGGGAGGGATTGGGGTCAGAATGGGGGGCTGCAATTGTATGGGGAATATAACAATAAAATTTATAAAAAAAAAAAAATAAATAAACTTGGGTAACAAAAAAAAAAAAAAAAAAAAAAAAATACCAAGCTTCTTAAAATGAAAATAACCCATTCACTACACAACATTTTTATAACTACAATCTGAATTTTGAACCAAGTTTAGTAGATTAACTAAAGTAAAACAAAACAAACTCGGGCCTCCCCGGTGGCGCAGCGGTTGAACGCTGGGTTGCGAAGCTGCCCGCTGCCTCTGCGGCGCCAGTTCGATCCCCGGCTGCTCCCCGGCCACCAGAGGAGGGTCCCACATGGCGCGCAGACCTCTCCTGCCGCCCGCTGCTCCCCTCAGCAGTGTATTTCGGTCCTTCTGCCTGCTCTGCTCCCCGCTCTGGCTCTGGTGAATTCTCTCACCCTCCCGCGCTTCTGACTGTACCCAGTGCTTGTATAAATAAATAAAATAAATCTTTAAAAAAAAAAAAACAAAACAAAACAAACTAGTGAGGTTTGTTTTAAATTTTTTTGGTAATTTTTAAATGTGTTATTTAATACTGTTGTATTTTCCTATCTGCATTAATGCATTGCTTAAAGTGTACAAAGAAAATTGGCCTCATCCAGCAGATACAGATTTGGAAAAGGGAGTTACACTTGAGGTAGCCATTTCACATAACTGTAGATGTTCTTCTTTGCTACCACACCAGAATTCTCCTGTAATAATTTCTTAAATAATCGTAATGAACAATCTAAACATTAAGAAATTTACTATACTTCTCCTGTTATAATTTAATGGTCATGAGGCACATATGTAGTGTACTTGTACTGTATCTTTACTTATGGATCATTTTATAACATCATGCACTGGTCATATGGAAAATGCCAGTTCAAGTTACACAGATCTTCTAGATGGTATCTTATTTTACTAGCAACGTCTTAAGATACAACTCATATCATCACTGATCTCTTCAGAAAAGTCTAAGTATTGAGAAGATCTCAAGTTTACTGCACAAGATACAAATTTTCCAAAAATGTATTGCTAAAATGCTCGTCTATCATTGGCATCACATGTAATAGTTGTTTACCTTGAAGTGATAGATTCACTTCATTAACTAAGTTATCTGCCAAGTTCTAAAGCCCCGATAAATTACGCTAATAGTTTGAGAGGATTTTCTCAAGCAAAAATGGTGCTACATGGAAAATAAAGGCTAGTTCATCTGGCAACTCAAAAGCTTTAAGTTCTTTCCCTCAACACAGCCCCTTGTATTCAAATGTAGTAAATTACAGAACCCACAGAGAAGGTGTCTGCAGGCTACTTTCCATTTCACCACACAAAATATTTAAAAACACATTGTACTTAAAGGTTGAAACTTAATTAGTAATTTCACTCCTTCATGAAGGGCATTCTTAAATTAAACTAGCATGCTTTTATTTTCTCTGGCAGTGTTCAGGGAGAAGAAAACAATTACTATTAATTTAACTAGGTGTCTAATTTTTGCTAAGCTACAAGTTTCCCACTATTGTTTTTGCATCATCAATGAAACTCAGTGGGGGAGAAAAAAATAATGCCTTAGCATTGCTATATAATCTTGACCTCACAGACTTCTTAGTAGGCCTTAGGGTTCCCCTGGTGTCTACAAGTTAGAAAACTGCTGGCTATGTCATCTCCATTTCAAAATTAAGGAAACAGGTTTAGAAATTAAGTAACCCACCCAAAGCCAGTCAATGGCACAGTTAAAATTCAAACCCAGGCAGTCTAATACCAAGTTCTCATCTCTGATGTCTGTGCATCTGCTTAGGGCATTTTCTATGGTTGACACTGATATTACAAAGTTCTATTATGAGTCAGACACCCAGCCCCATAGTGGAGATTCCAAAATAAGATGTTGTTCTCACTTTCAAGATTTCACAGTCAACTGGAGATACAAATGTTTAAACAGCTACCTGTAATGCAATGTGATGTTATAATAGTATTCTGTACAAAGTATAAGTGCAGAATAGTGATTAATTCTGTTCAAAGAAGAGAGGAAGGGGAAATCAAGGAATTAACAGAAAAAGTCACTTTAGTTGAACTTGCAGGACAAAACAATCTAATCTTTTTATTCATACCATAGCCCTTAACATACATGAAACCATTTACTGTGTGTCCTACCTAAGTTTCCACTACTTGACTTAAGAATCGTCATTGCCTTCAAGAATATACCATGAAAATGAATAGAGAAAACAAGTATTTGTATTATGGAAAACACCTCCAGAAAATATGTATTGATCCTTCCTTTGCAAGTATATATTCACATTTGTTAACATCAAACCATCACAAAAGCCGGACAATTTTGCTAAAAGCCAAAAAGATCTTACTGTACCCTACAATCAAGAACAAGTATGCAAATTAAAAAGACCATTTACAAAGTGCCCCCAATCTTTTTCAGTCTTTTCCCCCCTCAGTCAAAAGTTGGAAATCTTTTCTGTAAAGGACCAGCTAGTAAATATTTTAGACTTTGGAGGCCAGATGGTCTATGACACAATTACTCCGCTCTGCCTCGGTAGTATGAAAACAGAGCCTGTATCCTTCTCTTTACCGTATATTAGAAAGACAATTAGACTTGGAATCAGGAAAATTAGCTTTTAATTTTACCTTGCCAATAACAAATTACATGATCTTAGGAAAATTATTTACCATTCTGTCAAATCAGGGATATTTAGATTATAAGTTCAATAATGGCACTTCCTACATTCCAAAGAATCACTCCAAAGAACCTCTTCCCCACACTATAAGACTTTCTAGAGGAAATTAACCAGGGACTGTCTTTCAATTTTAGCAAACCACTTGCGCTTGAGAGAGCTGGACAAAGAATAGGAAGCAGAAATTTAGTGTGAATAATATTACTTTTCAAATGCTTGGAATCAAAGATTGGAACAAAATAATCTAGGTCTGAATGATATTTTTGAGTTCTGGATTCTGACCAGCCATAAGTTTTGTTGTAGAATTATCAGTCTCTTAAGTAATTTCTAGTAGCACTGCTGAGGTAATGTCACTCATCTCTTATTTAGAACTTAGAATTTAGTAACTATTTAGAATTTAGAGCCTTGCATCTTACATTATTCAAGCTTCTTGGCTCTCTGACACTGGCAAAGATGAGGCAGTATCATTACCTTTTTACAAATAAGGAAAGAGAAATTCAAGAGGCTTATTCTCCACCTGCAAGATTCTTGACTTAATGTCATACAAAGGGGAGGGGCTAATGTTATCTTCCCAAATCAGCTTAGAAAAATGTAGACTGAATACTAAAAACAGACATCACCAAATATTTTTTAGAGCATCATCCCTTTTATATTCTAGGAGGACAGAGAGCTTGAGGAAGTGGGATTTAACAGCTTAAGGGCTTCATAGTGTTTTAAATTTGGAAATAGTTGCCTAGCATTTTGCTTTAGTTGTTAGTGTTCAATTTACCTAGTTTTTCTGTTAAGAGATTCAACCAAATGTAAATGTTCTATGAATACAGCTCATAAGATATATGGGGGTGGGAGTGTTTTATATTAAAACAACCTCAATTGGGAAGGATTCTGAAGGCAAAGGACAGTCCTTTCAGTTGATTGGCCTCTTAGTTAAAAGGTATAGTATCACAAAATAAAATACAAGCAGGTGTGAATAATTCAAATCATTGATGACATGAATGGACTCTAAGGTTGTAGTTGCCTAGTTGCCTTTTCTCCATATACACCTTTGAACATAATAAATTTGGTTTTAGAACTGAAATCCCCCAAATTCTGAGTTTTCTTTAATATGTATAATTAAATTTATCTTCACAGACTCTTGAAGTTTGTAGAGGACAGAAGAAATGTATTTTTATTAAAATGAGCCAATCTGTGGGAGATCTTTAGAATTTCCTACCTGGAACACCACAAAGAGACTGGAGAAAGCAGCAACATTGAAGCAAGGCTATGCACACAGAAAGTCTACTATGAGGAAACCCGTGGGCACAGAGGATACCGTGAGAGGAACGGAGTTGGGAGAAATCACAGCATATGCACTGGGTGTTCTACACGTCCCTTCTCCTCATTAAAAGATTAATGGAACACTTGGCAGTGTATCCTTTGAAAAGATATTCCAGTGGAAAAAGTTGAGGGAATTCACAAGCTACCTGCACTTCAATCTCATGATTTTCCAGCAGCAAACACTGATTCACTGTCCTGTGGACTGTCTCCTAGAAATAAACTCTCCAAAGCATCTGACTTGGAGGGGCAGCTTTCAGGGCCCTGATGTTATTAGACATTACACGCTGAGTTAGTTTCTAAAATCAGCCTGTAACGCAAAACTCATAAGCAAACAAACATGGAATTATAATGCCCCTGAATAGCCCTCATATTTTCTTTAAAGCACTACAGGTGCGGTTTTGACTCTAGAACCTGATAATTATACATAAATATAATGTGTTCAATAGTATACAATTCATAAAAACATTTCATTTTAAGAAGAGCCATTTCAGTGTTAGAGTTACACTCAGTCCTGCGAGAAGTAACTAGAGGTACGCCAAGAAATCACTCGGGATCATCGTATCTTTAAGAGGAATGGAGGCCAAACTGTCCCCACCCCCACACCACCATCCCAGTCTTTAATGCTAGACCCCTTTTCTCCTCTTTTGCATTCTCTCTTCCTTCCTTCATTCTTCTCTCCCTTCCCGATTTGAGTCAAATTCAAGTAATCCTGGATAAGAAGATACTGTAGTGCGTCCTGAGCCTTCCATGGCTCAGTATCTGATCACCACCGTAACAAGGTATCACAGGCTTTAGACAACTTAGCAAACACAGGTTTGAGAAAAGAAAAAAATGCTTTTCGCTTACGGATCTGCAGGTCAGATGGCAGGAGTGGATGTGTGGGATTCTCTGCTCAGTTTCCCAAGGTTGGCAGGAGCTGACTGGGCACTTGGGGAGACCCCCCCTTGCAAGCCCCTCCACGTAGCCGGCAGAATTCAGTTCCCCACAGCTGTAGCTGAGCTCCTACTTCTTTGCTGGGCCAGGGGTCCCTCTCAGTGTCCAGAAAGCCACCAACATTCTGGGGCTCCCAGCAAGCTCTCATCTTTAAAGCCAGCAACAGTGAGTAGAGACCCTCTCATGCTTACAAATCACTGCTCTCTTCAGTCCATCTTTGAATGACTCTGGCTTTCTTCTTCTGATTTTAAATGCACATGATTATATTGGAGCCACCTGGGAAAATACTGATCCTATTTTAAGGTCAACTAATTATTAACTAACATTAATTCTGTCTGCAGAGTCCCTTTCACAGCAGTTCCCAGTTAAAGACATGGGGTGAGAGGAGTCTTGGGAAGATACCTTCACTCTTCTGTCCACCCCACTGTAGTAACAAGCTCTTGGTTTCACAAATATATTTTCTTATGAGCCCTACATCATATTGCACATCTAGCCCCAATGCACAGAAAGCCAAATTGGTAAATAAGATTTTGTTTGCAAGATGACGAGTGTAGGGGCAGGAATGGACACAGTGCGGGTTTTCTGATCCCATGCAGACCGGGTAAAGGAGGAATCGGGGTCCTAGAGAGTCCTCAGTGGTTTTTGCAGGTCTTTTATTTAGGTTTACCAGGCATATGGAAGGCAAGGGTGCTGGGGGCCCTGGAGGCTGGCAGTCCTCCCAGCCCCCAGCAAGTCTTCACTCTATCTGGGCTCTCAGGCATTCTTGGCTTCTCTCTCGGCTTCTGCTGCTTCTTTCTCGACTTCTCTTTTGGCTTCTGCTGGCGTCCCAGTGACGCTGCCCTTAAACGCACAGTCTTAGCCCAGGTGAATCCCATCTACCTATGCCCACACCCTACTCCAGGTGTCCGCCATCAGGCATGCATTCAGGACCGCAAGGATCCATCATCTATCCTGATGGTGGGAGGGCAGAAAAGCCTGACATTTTTCCTTACCCTACAACGAGCCAAATGAATACTTATCAGAGAACTATGTCCAAATATTTGAATAAAACTATAAAGTGTTGCAATGGAAAATATGGAAAACAAGCATGTACTAAAGGAAAAATGCCCTGGTCTGAGAAAAATACCAGAAGGAAATATCAGAAGAAAAGAAACTGCTGAAGTTTTATTTGTTCTTTAGATTTTGGGGGTCACTGATTTATTGAGAGGTGCCTAGGTTTACTTCTCACCAGGTAAAGTCTAAAGTGCTTTGAAGCAAACAACACTCCCAGACTTGTTAAATGCCCAGGTGCCCTAACTGAATCTATAGATCTCAGCTGAGTATTACTTCTGTGTGTTACTTCTAAACTAACTTGACTTTAAAACCACTGCAAAACCACTGTCACTCTGATGTCAGCCAGTATTTGCACTGTTATGGTCTTTATCCTGGCAGATTCATGGACTAGCTAAATAACATCACAGCAAAGTAAGCATCCTGGAACTCCCACTAGATGACACTTTCGCATTCCTTAACCAGTGGTCAGAAATTTCACCACTCCAAGACCAGCTAGCCACCTGTCATTAGGTATGAAAGGGGCCTGCTAGGCTCATGTTTTGTGGCTTTTCTGCAACTTTATTTGGTCTGGTGGCATCAGTCAGCTCAGAACACTGTGAATCCCAGAACCTGTGCAATGCACTTTCCTCACACTCACCATGATTTACATCATGTGGCCTGTCACACACCCTGGACAGGCATTTCATAAGTATATGGCACTGATAATGATGAAAAGATTGCTTTTCCAACACCAGCTTAAAATTCTTCACAGGATTCTAGAGACCCAAAATTACTGAATATTAAGAATGCAGAGGATGGGATTAAGTTTCCTCTGACCGTTTAAATGATATAGCCATCTATGACATGGACACAGTAGTGACTTTTTGAAAAAATGATCTGGGACGCTGACTTTAGGTAATGGAACCAATAGGAGAAAGGATTAGAAAAGATTTCTCTGTTCCTTCCAGTGCATTTCCTGGCCTGTTTTCCTCTGACAACTCTGCAGTGATTTCCTCCATGCCTCTCCCTTCCTAAAACACAAGATAGAATCAATAACCCTTGAATGGCACAGAGTCTTATTTAACTCGGGGACTGCAAAGATTTAATGCATTGCTAACTCAAAATCATGGGTGAACAACAAAAAGGGGAGTTCTTAAGAAGAACTCTCATCACTAAATCAAAGTATTCTTAACTAAGTGTGTCCTGCCACCTAGGGGCATTCTTAGACCATTTGGGGGGCATGTGTGGTTTTCTGGAGACATGATTATCGATATATTCACTAAAAGTAAAACAATATAATTCATTCTTTCATTTTTTTAGTATTTGAATATTGGAAAGAACCTTTTGAGTAATTGTAACAGGGTGGTCCCCAGGAAAAGGGGAGGTTTCAGGTTCCCTGCCCCACCCAAGGGAGGGTGGAGCTGAGCAGGGAGAAGCTGGAGAGGAGACTGGGGAAGGAAGAGAGAAGTATGCAGAGCCGGAAGGAGACCTGGAGGAGGCACATGGAGCCGAGAAACATGTGAAGAAGCTGCACTTGCTGTTTGATCCTAGACTGGTTGAGACAGATGGGTGAGAGACCTGTGGGGAGGGTAACAAAGGCAACTTTTATTTTGATTTTGATTTTGCTCTTTTCCTTCCACTTGTCTGCCTGTTTCTGAGCCTGTTCTATGGGCACCCAAAGGTGCTCTAAACTTGTGGCAGGCTTTCAGGTCTCAGAGGCCCTGCTTTCGGCCAACCCTGTTTGGCTGGGCATTTACCCATGAGGAGATGAGTAAGTTCAGGTGCTCAATTTGGAAACTCTATTGTTCCCTATTGTTCCCCTTTTCTGTATTGCACACTAATTGATTAACATTCCTTTCCAGTGAAGGCCTTATGCGCTTGAGTGTGTTTTGTCTTGATGCAGCAAATGGTAGAACAAATTTAGAGTGGGTAGGTTTGGGGGTTTTGGGATGACCCTCTCCCTGCCCTGTAACATAACAACCACTTCTATACTTTTTCACTAAAACAATTGACACACTCTTCATTGTATTTCATGTTACAGATGGCTAAATGGACAGGCCCATGCGAAACATTTTTCCTAGATTTTAATTTTAGCTAAGGACATGCTGACTGGTGTCTCTCCCCATCCCCACTTTTGGTTTTCTTTGGCCAGCAAAGATTTTGTTTAGTTTTCATTCCTTTGAACAAGGTGAACAAAAGTTCTACCATTGTCTTTGGTTCACATCCAGTTTCTTTACTCATTTTCTTACTAGCCCAGACCCTGAGGGTCTCTGCGATGGCCATGGAAGCTCACTTCAGTTAAACAATGAGTACCACTAGTTTCTTTTTTTTTTATTTACTTGCCACTAGTTTCTTTTTTTTTAAATTTACTTGCCAATAACTTCACAATTGTATTTAATACTCCCCTACATTAATACGGGTATTGAAAGTTGCTTCTGACTTCTTATCATTTCACTGTGCTGAGCTTATTTTGAATTTTCAAGTTTTTTACCTGCAATTTATTTTTAAAGCTTCTTCAACATCATTACAAATAATAAATAAATTGTAATTGCCCTTTCAAACAGTGGCTTGCACAGAAATATACCAAATGCGGTTACCGCTGTAGCACACTCAATTGGGTACAGCTTTCCCCCACGCTAACACAGCTGTCTATAGTTTAAGAAACAATCACTAGGCATAAATTATGCCTTCTCCACCTTGTTCTTACAAAGAAGTTAATTGGGGCTTAAGCCTACATCATATTACATGTAGAAGGGGACCAGACTATGTTACTCCAAAATACACCGCTTTGGCATACTGATTATTTTCAGCTGAATAGCAGATAGATGCAAGAAGAACACTATGACCATCCCCTTTTACCAAAAAGTAGGTCATGAAGTTTCCCATGGAGAGGTTCCCTCTCAGTACCAGGAAGAGAACATTCTTATACTGGAGGCTGGGACCCTTTTCTAAAATGGATCTGTACAAATATATCTACTAAAATTGCCTTTTTGTTCCAATAATCGCCCCCACCACATATTTCCTAGTCACTTGGTCACAATTTACTGCCCCTAACCCAAAGCCCTTCATCCAGTCTCTTCACAAATTTATCATTTTTGTTACTAAAGATTATAAACTCTCAATTCTTACTGCTTCTTTGAGAGTTCACATTTTCTCATGAGGGCTCTTATTTACCCATAAAAGTATTAAATGAAATTGGATGCTTTTCTCTGGCTAATATTTGTTTATGTCAATTTAATTCTCAGACACTTAGAAAGCTTCCCCAAAGTGTTTTTGATTCATGAACCTATTCTCTCCAAATATCTAGAGAGCTCCAGGACCAAGGACAT
Organism: Talpa europaea; assembly: GCF_964194135.1. NCBI lineage: Eukaryota > Metazoa > Chordata > Mammalia > Eulipotyphla > Talpidae > Talpa > Talpa europaea. The sequence goes on from NC_140069.1 coordinate 121,464,813, forward strand.
CAGAAACCAGAGAAACCAGCCAGAAATAGTGAAGTTGAGAAAAGTTAGCTATTTGGTTATAAATTTCAAACAATTTCTCCAAATTGACATACTTGCCTTTCTTCTAAAGACAGCTATGTACTAAACTTAGTGGCTATTTTATTTTTCCTAAATCACTATTTCTTTCTTTGTGAATTGGATAGAAATGAGATTTATTATTTTGCGTATGTGAAACTATAGTTAATAAATGCCAAATACCTGATTAGAAGTCTTTTACTCCTGTTTATTATTTTCATTATCTGTATTCTCTTGTTCTTTTCATCTAACAAATCTATTTTCAAATGGATCACATTAAGGGGGTTACTCTCTACCCTGATGGTTCATTGACTTTGTAGAGCATGGCATATGCTGAATTGAGCATTGTAATTACATTTAGACCTAGGGCAACACCCAATTGTTCACTCTCATTTGTAGCTGGAAGCACCTACAAATGACATATATTAATGAATTACAGATCCTGTGGTGAGTTAATAGGATAACAAATCTCAGTCAGCATAGCATAAATCAGGGTGGGGAGAAGCTGAGCTCTTTGTAAACATAAGAATTGGTGGGAAGGAATTCCTCTAGAAGCAGTTAAGAAATGATGAGGTTGAGTTAATGTCAGTCTCTGCATTCTCATTGTTCTGTCAACCTACTCAATTCATATGTTGCAGCTGGCTGTTTCCAAGAATTTCTCTGTGGATAAGGCCTGAATTTACAAATGTTGTTGTAATTTGAGGAGAGGGGATACACTCATAAATGCATATGGAAAATCCTCTCATGCTTCATAAATTATTAGAGTCCCCTTAAAAGTTTCTGTGACTCTAGGCCTCTGTTTATTGCTCTTGTGCTGATGTAGTATAATGAAACATAAAGAATTAATGATATTCTATTTTATTTTTACTTATCACATTGGAAAAAATTTAAGAGATTGATAACATCTAGCAAGGATGCCTAGGGGTGCGGGTAAACTCTCATTCACGGCTAAGGGGCATGCTCATTGCCACCACCTTTCTGGAAAGTAATATGGTAATAGCTATTACAATTTAAAGGTAAAGATAACTTTTGAATCAGCAATCTCAGGTAGGGAGATTTTGTCAAACATATTTAACAGAGCAAACATATGGATTTATGTTCAAAGTTACTTATTGCAATACTGTAAGTATTGGCGCAAAATTGGAAGCAACCTGAATGTTCACTAATAGAGGGGTGATTAAATAAACTATGATATGTGCACATTATAGAATATTACACAACTGTTAAAAAGATTGAATTAGATCTAGAGATACCAACATGAGGCAATGCTTGTGGTGCATTGTATAAATAGAAGTGAATTACAGAATATATATGCATATTATCAATTTGACTTAGGAAAAAGGGTATGGGGGAATAAAAGGGAGAGAAACAGAGGGAGAGAGAAGGAGAGTTAAGGGAAGGAGATGGGGAAAGGAGAGTAGACAAGAGAGGAAGGGTAGGGGAGAAAAGATGGGGATGGGGATGTAAGGGAGGGCAGTGGAGAGAAGATGAGAAGGAGAGAAGACAGAGTTAAGTGGAAAAGTAATTTCCTTCCTAGCAGGAATTCCAATATAATTTAGACATGAAAATGCCTACAAGGCCTGACAATCGAATCTTTTATTTCTACCTATAAATTCCAATTTATAAGTTGAGGATGACTCATGATGACAATGACAGTTCAACAGAAAATACAAGAACATACTGCTTTTGGCCAGGCTAGGAGTATCCAATTTCCTTTTGCCTAATACATACCTGGAATAATTAGATGCTATCAGTCTTCCAGGAAAAGCATTAACTTATGCTTAGAGTCTTTGGTAGAACAGAAATTAGAATTTTTAATAGACTAGTTCCAAGCACTCTGAAATTATCAGGTCCAGTTAGTAGTTACTTTAATCATATATTCTCAAAGAATACAGAACCTGTATATTCCTTTTTGGCATTTACTGAATCCATGCATATGTTCCATTAGAAATATTGAATGGTTAGAGTATTTGAATCAGAAAAATACATCACGAGGATAAATCTCTAACGACCATTCAAATGTTGATCTTAACATAGTCTTAAATGCATAGAGTGATTTTTTCATGAATATTCAACACATTGGATCCATTAGATACTCTTATTAATAAGACTAATATAACAACACAATATCACTGCATTCTTCAGAAATATTGTTTTAATTCAGCAATTCATTTCAGTGATATTGTTTGACCCTTAAATCCTTTGATTTAAGTCACAAAAATAAAATCTAGACTTGAACAAAAATTAAAATATGATTAATGTAATAACAGGATACTTATAGTCAGTATGGGGCAGATCTATTAATGCTATAAGTTATCTGCAGAATTATGCTATTTATATACATTAGGTAGGGGTAGATACCAACAATAACATCAAATGAACAAACTGATATGCATTAACACTTATAAACAATGCTTGACTGGTCAAGTAGAAAGAAAGAAAAGTAAGTTTTTTAGACTAATACAAGCTTTGCTGAATAGCTAAATCATTTTCAACAGAGATTAATACCAATACCAGTTTTTCTAGACCTGTATATAGACTTAACAGAATTAATATTTATGACAAAAAGGATCAGTTTTTACATGAGAATGCTGAGTCTGTCCCCCAGAACTCCTGCCTTCTCTCAATCCATGTACTCAAATATAAATATGTCCGTAGTCTGAGAGTGTAAGGAGTTTATTTAAACATTTACATCCCCTATATTATCCTTCAGAATCAAGTGGTTATATTTTAATGTGCTGAAACATTTAGAGACTTCATCATTGTTCCACTCATTCATTAAACATTGATAAAATATGCTCAGAGATGCAGACTTTGATGTACTATATTGATACACTTCTCTAGCCTTTGGTTTTTGTTGGATTTAGCCAAACCAAAGCCAATAAATAAGAAGAGGTGAGCAGTCAGAGAATAAGGCTCCTTTTATGCTGGGTTTCAGTTTTGTAGTAGCCTGAACACCTCTAAAGTTCATGGCTCTCTCCAGGAGATAACTCAGTTCTCTCCTATAGCTACAATCTCAGTTACAACTCTGCAGGTCCTGACAATTTCTTCTCACTTTTGCCCCCCAGACCTAGAAGCTTTAATAGCTCTCTGCTATTGTGAGCCCAAGAGATTTTCACCATCCTTGTACTCCTCATACCCGATCATATCTTTATATATAGTTCCCTTATTAAGCACTTTTGCAATTATATTAAGCATGCCATCCATTTCCTTATGAGATCTTGACCCATGTATTTTCATAAATTAGAAATTGATTCTCCTTTCAAAACATTCTACAGTCTGGTATAAGAGATAACGTGGCTCATCGATATTATTGGCTAAGGTCTATATAGATATAATTAAGAAGGTGCATTAAGAGGAGGCAATAAAGGCAGGAAATTCCATGGAATGACTTGTTATGTATATGTTGGTTTGAAATCAATTAAAATTTACTTAGACAGAATGAAATCATATTTAGCATCATTTTAACAACACTTTAAAATGTCTATCTTCCTCTGATTTGTGCACACACGATATGTTCTTTCCTAGGGCAATTAAACATTACATGCCTTTGCTCCAAGTGATATTTCATATATATATTTGCATTATGAAACATTTATTGTGTATTTTATTTTTTTTAAATATTCATTTATGCATACAAGAGCTGGGGTACAGGTCAGAGATGCAGGGGGTGAGAGGATTCACCAGAGACAGAATGGGGAACAGAACAGGCAGAATGACTGAAATACACTGTCAACAGGAGCAGCGGGCGAGACAGGATTGCTCTGACACACCATCTGGGAATCTCCCTGGCTGGCCGGGAATCGAACCCAGGCTGCAGAGGCTGCGGAAGCTTCATAGCACTGTGCTCAACCCACTGCACCACCAGGGAGGCCCTATTGTATATTTTAATGTAATATTTGATTTTTAAGTATTTGTGTATCAGTTCACATGATAAAATGGTCTTTAATAGAATATTTAAAACTATCTGGTGTTCGGGGAATGGTTAATTGTATATTTTAGGAATTTGGTGAGGAACAAACTCATGTTGGTAATAATATAATTATGACATACAATTGACTGTATTCTAATAGGAAGTAACTGATATTTCAAGCAAAAAAGATATCATTTGGGGTCCTCCCTGGTGGTACTGAGGGGTTAAGTCTCAGTACTATCAAACTATCACCAGTCACTACAGCATGAGTGTGATCCCCGGCCAGGGAACTACCCACATGGCACAGAAGACCTCTCCTGTGTTGCCCACTGCTCCCCAGTGTATTTCAGTCAATCTGCCTGTTCTGCTCCCCACTCTCTCTCTGGCGAATCCACTCACCCCTGCACCTCTGGCCTACACTCCAGTTCTTGTATGCATAAATTAATAAAGTAAATCTTTAATTTTTTAAATTTAATGGTGCTTATTTAATTCTGTTTCATTTAATAAACTGAAAAAAGCAGCACATTTGCATTAACAGTTAACTTTAGATTTTTAAAGCCCTAGTGATTTATCAGATGGATTAACAAACATAAAATACACATATCTCAACAGGACATTCACTTTAAATGTTTTATTTGACATTCATATTTTGTCAATATATTAAAAAACAGATAAGATTTATAAGAGAATTCATCCTTAAATTTTACAGTGGGAAACCTATGTATGAAAATTGATAGCATACATGCAGGATCATTTTTCTATAGTTAGTAAGGCTAATCTAGAATAATTTAGTTTACTTAGAGTTTAGAGAAATATTCTCAGATGAATATATTCATGTTTGCTTTACAGCTTCTTGGCTTTCTTTTATCATAATAGATTTGTCATTCATACTGCATTTCTCATCAAATTTTACATGACTTCAATATATATACTATGGAATTAACAAATATTGAAATACTATGAAGTCTTTGAAGAACTGGGCTTTAGGGGAAATTAATTTTTAGGAAAGTTGGATCATATCTGAATTGGCAAACAAAGTACTTAAGCATTTGCAGAAGTAACTGTAAGGAACAAAGCGTGCATTTTCAAATTGTCTATGAATAGATCTAAGATTTGAAAATTTGTCTGTGTTGCAACAGCCTGGATTTCAAAAGGGTGAAAACACAAATATGTCTTAGTTAAAATAAACACTGGGGTCAATAAATCTCAAATTCATAAGATACGCTCAAAGCTTTGAACTGTACAGCCTCAAGTGATACTTTAGTAGACACACATTAAAGCACTTAACATGAAAACCATCCACTGTAAAATGGGGCAGAAACACATTAAATATTCTTATCAATTTCAATTCCAAAAGGATTACAATTAGAACATATGCAGTTTCAGTTATGCAAAATGGACTCAATAGCTTCTCCAATAATTTTCTCGCTATTTGGGTTTTCTTTTTTCCCCCCTATACTTCTGAGTCTGCTGAACAGGGAGAACAGAGAGGAAATATTTCAATAATTTATTTTTGTTTATTTGGCTAGAATAGCAAATCATGAAACACTCACTGAACATAATTAGCTCCTCTACACTGTGATTCTAAATCTCTTTGGATGCGGGTGCCGCTGACCAGATGGTGCACGGTAACATAATGCCTTTGAAATGGAGGCTTGAGTTCAGGTCCACAAGCCACAGGACAACAGAGGCAGATTGCAACGTGGAAGTGATATATTCGACTAGGAAGACCCAGAGCTGGCAAGTGCTGCTATATGCTATTGCCAAAGGGCAAACCAAATGCCATCTTCCTCATGCCCCTGGTGCTACCTTAGCAAGTGCCTGCTGAGTATGTTTTTAACTTCTGGAGGGATTTTGAGAAGTTAGAAACACAAAAAATGAAGAAGAGGGGAAAGAAAATTAGTGTCCAAAAGATCCATAATCTGCTATGCTGAGAAAAGGATTTGTAGGCATTTACAAAAAAGATCATCCCTCTAAATCACCTTGTATACAAAAGGGTAGGCTTAGAAATCATCCTTTGCTCTTAATTAATGAGACTGATTGGTTAACAGTTTGCCTTATGACTAAGTCTGACAAAGTTTAATGGAAAAGAAGCTTAATTGCAGAAAAGCAGTAGAAGAAAGTCATTAGAGAAGTCTTGAAACCTGAAAATTATGGGCAAAGCGGGCTACCTAAATGGAAATTGAGCAATTTAAGTTGTCTTAATTAGATTTAGAACCAGAGCTTAGAAAAACTAAATTAGCTCTAACGAATCAGATAAAGAAAAAATCTGAGATAAAATGCATGGTTATTATTGAATTACTCAAGATAGTCTGTATTGCATTGTGCTATCGTCAGTCTTTACTGAGGTGTAACAACAACAAAAAGATAAAAAAGATAGTGAGCATGAACTTTAAATAGTATTCCATTTTTCTTATCCTACAGTAAAGATATTAAGATGTTTTCAGAACTTCCCTGATCTAAAATCTTGAAGAAATCTAAAAAGGCAGAAAAAAACTAATTTCAATTTTAGAAGAAACAAACTTTGCCCCTGCCCAACCCCCCAATAAAAGAAGGATCAAGCCAAATATTTTAATTTACAATTCAGTTGAGGGCTAGAAATTTATGTAAAATTGTTGCAATTCAAAGATAATAACAGAATGGGTATGGAGTGAGCAAACCAGACAACAGAAAATTAGATTTACTAGATAGGAATGTGGCCTTTAAGGTTTAAAGGGAAAAGTACACGGAAAAAACCTACAGTAAGTAAAATCCTAAAATCACCTAAAATCCTTGTCACTCATTTATTAGTATTTGTTGTGCAAAAATATCTCAGGTACCACGATGGGGACAGATCTTCAAATAAAAATCATACAGATAAATGTAAACTATACAATGAAACAAGCACCATAAGATGTATAAAATTACCAATGTAAGATAATATTAGGGGGGGTATATTTGGATAAGGGCCTGGATGAGGAAGGAGAGACCTAAAGTTGGGTCAGGAAGAAACAACTAGCCAATGTCAAGGAAGGAATATTCTAGACAGAGGGAGAAGCCCTGGTGGAAGCCTCATGCATTAAGGCAGGACAGGTGCTCAAGATGGCTGAGCATGCCATGGGAGAGGAAGGTGAGGAAAGATGAGCCCAAAGAAGGGGAGTGGACTACAGTGAAGATTATGGATTACATGCCAAGACTTAGCACCTAAATGAAGCATGTGAGCTTTGGATGGGTTTAAGAAGGAAAGAGACACGATTAGATTGGCATTTTTAACCCATCACTGTCATTTATGAGCCCACAGGCTTTCAAGAGGGAGCTCTCTGGCTTCCCAGAGCATACTGGCTAGTGTACTCTCTTAATAACCATTCTCAAAACATTTTTCAACATCTACTATTTGCTAGTCTAACTGAAGAGAGGAGAAAGGCAAAAATCAATGACTTAGATTTCACTTAAATATGATTTATCAGAGAATGTGTGTATTTAGAGTATGTATAAAATGGTAAAGAAAACTAGGGGAAAACTTGACAAAAAAAATACACTTTGAACTTGGCCTTGCAGGGCATTAAGAAGGGGAGGAGAGGAGAAATATTTTAGGCTGTGGCAACTGCAAAATAATGGAGCCATAACAATAAATGGAATGGAGACAAGAAGTTCAGCAACATTCGAGAAAAGTTTGGAAGAAGAGGCTGGGAAAGTTAAACTTGTGACAAATAGAGATATTTTAAGGCTAACAAATTTAAACTTTATCTCATGGCTAATGAGAAAACTATTGGATGGATGTAAGTCAGATTAACATTGTATTTTAGAAAGATAATTCTAATCCCATGAGGAAGGCTGGCCAGAAGAGGTAGGCAAGAGTGGCAAAGAAGCACAGCTAAGAAACTTTTACAGTAGTACTGAGCAGTGACAGTGCTATGGACTGAATGTTTGTGTCTCCAAAACTCCTATACTGAAATACTCCATGTGATGACACTAGAAGGTGGGGCATTTTGGCAGTTATCAGGTGATGAGGGTGGAACCCTTATGAATTAGATGAGTGCCCTTATAAAGAAAGAACAAGAGGGATCAGTAGCTCTCTTTCCACTATAAGAGGACACAACTCCAAGTAGCTTTCTCCAACCCAGAAACAAGTCCTCACCAGACCCCAATCATACTGACACCCTTGATCTTGGATTTCCAGTTTCCAGAAGTGTGAGCAATAAGTGTAGTTGAATGCAATGAGTTAGAGCTTAAAAGAAATAACTTAAGTGAGAGGAATGACACAGCAAAGGTGGACAGATTTGCTGCCCTACTTCCTTCATATTCCTATTTCTGCTTATCCTATGGCTGGAGAGCCAGCAGTTTCCATTACATGCTTCCCACAAGCATGCAAGTGTCCCTAAAGTCAAGATTCAATGAAACTAAGAAAAGGTAACTGAGACTAGAGATTTCCAAGCACAAATTTCCTGACTTCTTTTATTTTATCCAGGAAATTGGATGGTTTGCACTTCTATCTCCAAACTCTCATCAACTGAGATTTTAAAATAACATGTGCCATAACTTCAATACGTCAATTTAAACTCTAAGGGATCAGCATTTTTTTTAAAGATTTATTTATGTATGCATACAAGAACTGGGGTACAGGCTGGAGCTGAGAGGACCCATGAGATACAGAGCGGGGAACTGAACAGGCAGACTGAAATACACTGCTGAGGGGAGTAGCGGGCGAGTCAGGAGAGGTCTGCTGCACCATGTGGGGCTGTTCCCTGGCTGGCTGGGGCATGGGACTCTCGCTGCAGAGGCTGTGGACAATTTCACAGAGCTGCACTGTGCTTAACCCCTTGCACCACCAGGGAGGCCCTGGGATCAGCTGTTTTTGTTCTACAATGTCCATATTCTTTTTCCCTTTTGTCTTCATTCATTGTTTTCTATTACTTGTATATCTGTCTTCCTCAGCACCTAGCATAGTGCTTAGCAAGTAGTACAAACAGAATTAACATTGGTTTAATGTTTACTTATGAATATAATAATTGATGAATGAATGGGTAAGCAAAGATATATGTTAATTTTTTTGTTGTTGTGGTTTCAGTCTGAGTGCTTTTGAAAAGTATCAGCTCCATTTCCCAATCCCCTGATTCTACCTTAATTATTGGAAATGGGGCCTGATTATGAGAACTCTTTAAATCTCCTGGGTCATTTTCCCTTGTAGACATGTTAAGAACTCAAGTCTTATAAATCCCTGATTGTTATTTTCTATTCTTTGATACTAAAGTCTGTATCTCTCACAACATAGGCACCAAAATGTTGATTACATCTATAACTCAATAAAGTTGTTGAATTGCATTGGCTTTTAAAAAAGCCACATTCTAACAAATTAAAACTATACAGAAGGACAAATTCAGTAAGGTTGAGGAAATCTTAGACCATCATACATTAGAAAAGTTTGTTGAAAGTTTCTAAACAAGTAGAGTATGGCGGGGGAAATGTAACATATTTGCAAAGCAACTGGTTTTCTGTAGTATTTTTGCACTAGCATTATATATTTTATTTTAAATATATTTTAACCTGGTTAAACAAAAGGTGATATGTGTTCATTTGTATATCTCATTTCAAATGATGCAAAAATGTATAAAGAAGAAAGTAAAATTCATTCTTTCTCTAGCTAATTAGCATAAAATATTTTGGTAACTATATTTTGAAAATGTCATGACCCAAAATTAATGACATAGCTGAAAGGTGGGGTTATAGAGACACTAAGTCAGTCTACAGCCATACCACCCTGATTGCGCCCGATCTTGTCAGAGATGCTAAGTCATCAATGACATATCAACTCCACAGCACAGGAGAAACTAAACTCCAAGGAAAGAAAAAACTACAGGAATGTTGGGATGGAGGAATCTGGAATGCACATTACTAAGTGAGAAACTCATATCTGAAAAAGCAGCATACTGTATACCAACTGTATGACAGTTTGGGAAATGCAAAAACTATGGAGACAGGGATAAGGAAAGAGAGAGGGATGAACAGGTACAGCACAGAGGATGTTAGGGTATTGAAAGTATTCTGTATGGGCCTCCCCGGTGGCACAGCGGGTTGAGCAACGTGCTGTGAAGCTCTCCGCAGTCTCTGCAGCACGGGCTCAATTGCCAGCCTTTCTGGGAGCTACCCACATGGCACGGCAGACCTTCCTGCCTTGCCCGCTGCTCCCCTCAGCAGTGTCTTCAGTCTGTCTGCTTGTTCTGCTCCCCGCTTTGTCTCTGGTGAATTTTCTCATCCTCCCGTGCCTCTGACCTGTACTTCGGTTCTTGTATAAATAAATAAAATTTTTAAAAAAAAAAAAAAAACAAGAAAGTATTCTGTATAGCACCACAATGATGGATACATTTGTCAAAACCCACAGAATGAACAACCCCAACAGTGAACACTAACATAAATGATGGGCTTTGGATGGTAATGTTTCAGCAGTTGTCAGTGCAGTTTCTCCAAATATAAGAAACATTAATGTAGATCCCTCATTGTATAATGAATATAGGTTTATTAATTGTTTCTAATACACCAACTCTGTGGTGCAGGATGTCAATTTGAAAGGAAGTTGTAGGTGTAGGGTCAGAGGATAATGTGAACACTGTACTTCCTTCTCAATTTTGCTCTGAATCTGAAAGTGCTCTAAAAATTACTTTCAATAACTGAAAAAAACCAATTTAGTGTGTATTATCTATTTGTCCTCTAAGTGAAGAAGAATTTAAAGGAAGTGAAAGAAATCAGAAAGATAAAATACCAAGATATTTGTACTAAAACAAAAAGTATAAATGTAAATGAAATTAAAATGCAATTATAATGTAGGAAAAATAGTTACCTCCAAATATAACTATGATCTATTATGTTCTAATTATTTAAATCAACTTGAAAAAAACCTATCCAAATTACAAAATGGACTAAGTTTATGAAAGATGAAAATCACAGATGAAACATAAATCACTAATGAGCATATGAGACAATGTTCCACTGTACTAGTAATCAAAGCAAAATGTAAATTAAAACAATGATATTATCACTTATCAAATTAACCCAATTAACATAAGTGATAGAATTCCAAGCTAATAAGGAAAATGTGAGATGAACATACCACTATACTTTCACTGGGATTATGTAGCAATCCACATTTTCTAGAATGCAATTTGACAATATAACAACATGCATGAAGAGGTTAAAAAAATGGACTTACTTTCAACCCACTAATGCCTTCTCTAGAAATCTAGTTCATGGCAATTATCAGAAATGCATTTAGTAAAGATCCGCTTATAACGGTGATTATTATATCATTATTTATAAGTGTTTAAAAAAATCAACCACTTGATGGTCCAAAATTAGATCATGCTACATAGGTAGAAAATATTTCAGTGATTTAAATTCCTTTTTAGTGATTAACACCAATAAATCAAAGTGAATTGATTGAAAAACTACTGGAGCCAGATTATTGATTCCTATAATTACATAAGTGCATAACTATATAACTATATGAATGCATAATCAGGAAATAATTTCAGGAAAGAAATACTAGTCAAAGCATATTAGAAAATATAATAAAAAAAAGACATAACATTTAATGCTCAAAAGTCAGAAACCATCACAAGACTGATAGACTCTTCCTCTGACAAAAGAGAAAGTAAAATTTAAATCAAAGATAAATGAAAACATGAATATATATTTACAAACTTAGACAAACAGTTCTTGTTCATAATCTCCATAGCAAGCTAAAACATAAAAGAAGCAAAAGAGGTATGCTCCGATAGAAAAATGGGAAAAAAATAAGTAAAACAATTCACAAAGGAAAAAGGAAGATGATCATTAAGCAAGTGAAAAGATGTGCACCTTCATGAAAAGATCAAACAGAAACTAGGAAAACAAAAGTAATATTTTTCTTTTGCCTAATAGGCAGTATGGTAGATGACTGAACAGTGTGGGAGTGAGAGACACCGCCCCTGGCACAGTGGAATATCTTTATATAAATTTGACTGTCCAAATCGTAACTGCTAATAGCTTCCTGTTGGCTGAAGACCTTAACAGTCAATTAACATATTATATATTTACATATATGTACTATTAGTTAAGTGCAAGTGCATCATCAGAAAGGTCTTTATCCTGGAGGCTTCACAGTTGAGGAGGTGGTACAGAGACAGCAGAGGTGAATGAGATAGAGAAAGGTAGACGGGAAGCAAGAGAGGCAGACATACCCCATGAAACTTCATGGAAATACATCACAATTTGTCTGACTTTTTGCTATTTCGTTTCTCTAAAAATGTTTTTATATGGTACTAATCACTCTCCCACCATTTGCTTTCATCAGAATCCATTCCATATAAGTGTCTTCATTGTAAAGAAGTCAAAAGCAGTGTTGAGGGGCCTCCCTGGTGGCACAAGGGGTTAAGCACTGCACTATGAAGCAACCCGCAGCCACTCTAGCATGAGTTCGATCCCCAGCTGGCCAGAGAGAAACCGATATGGCAAAGTAGACCTCTCCTGTCTCGCCCGCTGCTCCCCTCAGCAGTGTATTTCAGTCAATCTGCCTGTTCTGTTCCCCACTCTGTCTCTGGTCAATCCTCTCACCTCCTGCATCTCTGGCCTGTACGCCAGCTCTTGTATGAATAAATAAATAAATCTTTAAAAAAAAAAAGCAGTGTTGAATAATTGGGACCCTTCTGCCAGATTGTCTGATTTCATTTTATTTTCAGCACTGCTTCTTCTGTTCTTTCTTCTTCTCTGGCACTGGTTCGGAAGCTCTCATCTCCATTAATTTGTCTTCTGTTGACAGCTCTGGGGTGTTGTCTCTCAGCTCTTGAATTTCTCAAAGATCCATCACTTTTCCTCTCCCTTTTTGCAATATCCACTATCTCCTTCAAGCCTTTTATTGCTTCTGTCATGGATGTTGTGAAGTCATGCATGCCATCAGGATAGTTTTCTTTAGCAAGAACATATTATCTGGCTCTGACAGCCTTCAGTTTTTTTTTTGTTTGTTTGTTTTTTGTTTTTTATATATATAGTAATGATGGCATCTTTAATGGTGAAATCCTCCCAGACTTTCCTGATGTTCTCTCCACTGGCATTTTCTTCCAGGAAACTGAAAATTCTTCTCAAGGAGTACTGTGTGAAATGAGTCTTAAATGTCTTTAAGAATACCTGCTTTGGAGGCAGAATAAGAGACATTGAGGGCAAGTAGAACACTCAATGCCCTTGGTGTTGAATTTACAGGGTCTTGGGTGGGAGGCATTCATTGTCCAATATCAAAAGAACTTACAAATTCACTGCCTTACTGGGAAGGTACTTCCTGACTTCAGGGACAGAGCACTGCTGGAATCAATCCAGAAAAAAAGGGTTCCATTGTCCATGAAATCTTGTTCAACATATTTTTTGAAAGAAAAATACTCACATAAGTAGACCTGTGCAAGTCCAACTGTACTGTTCAAGGGTCAACTATGATTAGAACACTGACTGAATCTGGAGTAGGAGACTAAGCTTTTTTCCTGATTTTTAGGTAGTGTTTAAATGTACATAAATTTTACAGAGGGAAAATTAGAATATTTGTCAAGACAATAAGATTTCAAGTGCATGTATTCAAGTTCTTAAGATTTCAATTCTATAACTTTTTTAGGGACATATTTTGGTGGATGCACATAGATTTATGTAGATAATCTTTCCACCAAAATTTATGACAGCTAAGATACAATGGTCAATACCTCTTCTTAAGCCACTTCAGATCTACTAAGTCAAATGCAGATGAAACACCATCCAAGTAAGTTGTAGGATGAAGAGAGGAATGATGCCCCATGAGGAAACGTTGATCAATGGGAGATGGGAGTCAGCAGATAGATTACTTTCTTTCCTTGTCCAGAGACAATGTTTATGTCACCTTTTAGAAGATGGTTCTGCAATTGTGCTGGAGACTGAGTTTGGCCAGCTCAATAAATCATTCTCACCTTGGCTCTCTTATCCTACTTCTCTCACTCCCCTTTTCCCTCTTACTTGCCTCCTAGGATTAGACTAACCTATAAAGTCACCACAGGAAAGCCTTTGCTTTATACATTGCTATGTAAAGCATTCAGGCTAAATGAAAAGTCAAAATTGTAAATGTCTATCAATAGGAATTTAAACTATGCAGAAGTTAAAAGGAATGAGATACCTTCCTTTGTATTAACACGTGTATCATATAGAATTTGCCAAAAATGACCTAACAATATCTCAGGTCTCGCACTCTCTTCTGGAATCTTGTCATTCTCTTATGATTTAAATTTTATTTATTTATTTATACAAGCACTGGGTACATTCAGAAGCGTGGGAAGGTGAGAGAATTCACCAGAGCTAGTGCGGGGAGCAGAACAGGCAGACTGACGAAATACACTGCTGAGGGGAGCAGCGGGCGCGGCAGGAGAGGTCTGTCGTGCCATGTGGGACCCTCGCTGATGGCCGAGGATGGAACTGGTGCTGCAGAGGCTGCGGACAGCTTCGCAGCCCAGCGCTCAACCGCTGCACTACGAAGGGAGGCCCTTGTCATTCTCTTATTAAGAGTTTAAGTCTAATTCCTCTACAAGTGAACCTAGGTAGGCCTTTGTTAGTGATGGACTGATGTGAAATCCACCAGACTGACACAGCATGGCTTCTGAGGCGAGGGGAGAAAAGGTAACATGGCTCCTACCTGGTTCTATCTTTCAAGACACTAGTCTTTTGAACACAGTCACCATATGAAAAGGAAAATGTTATGTCAGAAACTGTAAAAGGTCTGAGATTTTTCATGCAAGTAAATGATTTAGATGGTGACTGTATGTGTATATACACATATATACATATATGTAATACCATAGATATCACTTGATGTATGTGTATGCAGTGTGTGCACACACATATGGGGAGTGGGAGAACAGCCATATCTTTGATCTTTATTCTAGAATGCAAGAAAATCTGGGGAGGCAGACAGGTTTTTTTTAATCTCTACTACCTTGGACTGCCTATGGGGAAGGCGTTGTCCTGGATTGCCTCTTTCTTAAAACATTCTGAAGCTGGATATAGATGCTTCTGTTCAGAGGACTGGACCATGTAGAAACATTCATGGATGATGCTTCCAAACTGAAACCCAGGCCACATGGAGAGCCCAAGTGGAGACATTCCAAGGGACAGGCCCAGCCAAGAGCCAGCATCAATTGCCAGATGTGAGTGAACAAGTATTCTACATGATTCTAGTGAATGATTTTGTGCCATCCCAGCCAAAGCCAAGTGGAGCAAAGATGGGCTGTCCCAGCTGAGACCTAAGATGGAAGATGCTACAGTTGCAGTAAGATACTACATGTTTAGGTGGTTGTTAAGCAGCTATAGATACTGAAACAACATGGGAAATGTGACAAATTAAATTACATAAGCAGTTGCAGAACAAAATGTGTAATTTTGTTTCACGTAAAGTTACATATTTCTCTATGTGTATGTATGTGTGTACAGACAGATACAGAAATAAGATAAACACAAGCATAAACAAACAGAAACACTATGATTATATGCCAAAAAATGGTTTGTTCTGGCAGGATTTGAAATTTCTTTTATACACATACACACACACACACACAAACAACGTATATATGCATCTTTATGTTTTTTTAAAACAAAGGTAATGTATTGATTTGATACCCCCAAATGATCTTTACTTTTTAAAAAAAGTGCATGTATACTTTAAACTCTGGGCTATATGTTCATGAGCTTTTATTTCCATAAATTTTCTTCCCTCCCTGCTCCCCCAAGTTTCTATAAAGAGGAGGCATTGAGTACATAGGGATGTAAGATAATTAGGATAGCAGTGAGAATGGTTTCAGACAGCAAAAGCTGGTTTCTTTTAAAGCAGAAATGTCAGGCCATTTTTCTATAGCCTTGGTTACCATCTGAGATGATAGTACCTTTAGAAGACTTTTAAAGAATAAAGTGTTCTCTACAGAAAGACAGATAGTGCCTGTCCAACTATTATTTTGAAACTTGATCTTGACCATCATGTTATTTTCCTCTTTAGAAATACCAGTAAAAACATATCTAAGAAAACTCAAAAAATACAAAATTTGAAATTGCCATAAAGGGCAGGCACTTTATCTAACTTATTTCAAGAAACAAAAATTAAATTAAAGAGAGTTTCAAAACCAAATTGTCAATAATGACTGGCAAATCTGTGGTTCATTGGACTATGTACTTTAATATGAACTAGTCAAAGAAACTGTAACTTCTATAATAAATGACCACAGAAATCTACAGACTATAATATATAGTATAAATGCTGTGCTATAATTAGGCAAAATTGTTTTCTGATTTGTAAGGGTAGACTCAGTATTTAATAAGAATATTAAGTCAAAATGTAAACAAAAGAGCATATTTCTTATAATTAATACAAAGTCCAAAGTATTTAAAAACCAGTTACTGTTACTCAGGTAGTACTCAGGTACTCGGGTACCTATTTAAAACATAGGTTTTAAATACATGCATTCTATATACTACAAGTATGCAATATTACCATAAATTTTGAAAGAATACTATTTTTGCAATTAGCACACTTAACAGTCTTTTTTTTTGACAACTTATGTATCAGCGGAAAACAAAAGAATAAATTTAATATTTATGCCTTATGCTTTACTCAACCCTTATGAAATAAGAGCAAAGAACACATATTTACTCTGAGTAATTTTGGAAAAGCCACAGGAGGGAACTGTGTAGTCTTTTTATTACTAACATAAAATAGTGATATTGAAAATTGTTCTACATTTAGGTTTATTCTGTCAAAATAATAAAAATGTGCTTTTTATGTTTTCCATGTTAATAATGTTGTAACTTAAAACATGACTAAATAGAACACCTTATTACTAGATTATGAGTCTCTTCACAAATAGTTAATCTAATCACATAAAAAAACAACAAAGGAAATAATGTGACCATGTTAAGATTCCAAGATCATTATCACTTTGAATCATTATCATATTTAATTTACATAAACTCTGAAGACAAATACTAAAAACACCAGGAATTTTTATCAAATGATCAGATTTCAAATTGATGATCACATTCTTGAAATAAAATGGTTTGCCTGCATCACTAGTAATGGTCTGCTTACTCATGTCTATTGTCTACAAGACTGGTGTTCCAGAAGTCATTGAAGTCAGTTGCTGTCCATAGTTAGCTCCATATTCCCAGTGCTTAGACAATGCCAAAAATACAGCAAGGACAAAAGAAATATTTGCTATTTAATAAAGAGAAAAGAAAATATGATTTCCAGAGTTGTGTTTTTGATTTTAAAAATCTGTGTTTTATCCCCAAACTCATGTTAACAATGAAACCATGAAGGAATGGTCATACATTTTTGAAGGCAAATTCCATCACAATTTAAGAAAGTACAGGATGAGAAAGTCTATAAATATTTAATTCAAGATTCAATTAAATAATCTATTATACTATACATTAAATTATAAACCATACACTACACCCTTAGATTATAAAATAATCCAATACACTAAGAAGGTAACAGAGAATATACAACAACACGTTGGAGAATCAAGATCATAATTTAGAAAGAAATTTCATGTTAAATAAAGTAATAAAGTTTCTGGCCAGAGAGAAATACTTGTACGAGAAAAGAAATAGTTAATGAGTAATTAAAGTTATATAATTTGGGGCCTCCCTGGTGGTGCAAAAGTTAAGCACTACACTGTGAGGCAGTCTGCAGCCTCTGCAGCACAAGTTCGATGCCAGGCTGGCCAGGGAACAACCCACACGGCACAGCAAACCTCTCCTGTCTTGCCCGCTACTCCCCTCAGCAGTGTATTTCAGTCAATCTGCCTGTTCTGTTCCCCACTCCGTCTCGGGTGAATCCTCTCACCCCCCACACCTCTGGCCTGAACCCCAGTTCTTATATGCATAAATAAATAAATCTTGAACTTTAAGTCCCATATGTTGGGCTCACCTATCTCTTCTGTAGGTATAAACTGTTTAGACTAAAGGATATCAAATTCCTATGGAGGATAGAGTGGTGGGAAGAAATGTAAGAGACTACACTACACTGTGCCTCCAGTTTCACAGCTGCCAGCTGTTTGGCACTAGGGAAGTCAGCTACATCAAAGGACTTGTTTCTTTAGGTGTAATGCACAAGATGAATTCAGAAAATCTTCCAAATAGTTCTATTGCCATGCTATAAACAATGTGGGACAGAGTCAGACTTGGCAAATGAAGGGAAATAATTGTTCATGGTCATAAAGAGAATACTTAGTAATCATTCTACTCTAGTTACCTGTCAGTTTGTTCAACTTGATTGGCATTTCAGCTCCCCAACCCAAATTTATCCCTCTTTTTCTTTCAAAATTCTCCCAAAACTCATCTCCAAGATTTCTTACCATACATCTTACCTTTTTCAAATCACTATTATGGGTCCCACAGTAGTAAAATAGTTAGATATGCCATGCATTAAAGATAAATTAAACACGAACTTGTCAATGGATATCTTAATTTATAGATGGTTACCAATCTCTTTATAAATTATACTTAATATAGGAATATTAGTCAATTCAATAATCATAAAACAATGTGATAGACCAAACAATGGAAAACTTTGTTTATACTAAAATAAGTTTTAAAAAGCTTTGAAAATATGTAAACTCTCAATTTATCTTTTCCATATACCTCTTTAAAGGACTATGTTACTCATCCACTATAGCAACCATTTTTCTGACTTAATGTACTTTCCTCCCAAACCACAAAATTTATGAAACTTTCAGTTGGTGAGAACTGTATCACTTAAAAATACTCATCATAAAGTCTGGTAAAGTGCGATTGCAAGAAAAGACAGCTTAAGGGACTTCACTCTATTTTCTTTTTCAGTCAAGAGGTCTTTTATATGTCAAACTTAAAAAAAAAATCCTACACTAAAAAGCATGGACAGATTTTTAAAGGTTATAAGTACACAGAGATAAGGACAGAGTAACACCATTGAGAGGTAAGAAGATAATGTTAATTTCTAGGAGGGAAACCAATCATCTAGAACATGTCACCTAGAAATAAAGGCAAGACAAAAGCAGCCTTCCATAAACCTTGTGATGTATAGTGGAAGTGACACTATTTTAGCGGATACAAATTCATGAAAAGGGGAAATCAGGCTATTTTCTTATAAAAGATCAAAAATTACATAATGTCTTGAGCAACTAGCAAGACCTGACATGTCTAATCAAGCTTTCTCTTCAGAGAAATTGATTTGGAAAAAAAGAGAGAATGTCCATTTTTATATTTCTTTCTAGTACAAAAAAGGTTGTGGTTAATGAACATTTATATCAAAGTGTGCTTTGGAACATTACAAATTAACCACCAGAGGTTGGGACTGGTGGCCTTTAATTAATAAGAAATAAAAACTAAGTAGTTTAGACCTCCTAAATGCTGATGAAATGGCTTGATGTTCATTGAACAGGAGTGGTCTTAGACAAAGAGGCCTGGGATCTGCCAGCTGTTTGGAAGAATGACTCATCATTAACCTTGATGAAGCAAACACCACTGCCTCTGGCAGACATTCCTGATATTCATCTGATAGATATTAAATAGCATCACAGAAGAGGTCAATGTGTTCAATTGTCTTGGGAACTTTTAGCAGCTCACTCATTCTGGCAGACATATCTGGAGACTTGCATAGGGTAATAACTAAGACTTTTGGATAGCTATGTTATGACATAGGCAACACTTTCTTCAAAGATTTCCAAACAAAAGCTATCTTTAACTAGTTCTATCTTAACATCTGAAATCATCAGTGATCCAAGTGCTGATACAAACTCAAAGCTGTTTCCTGAGGAAAATCTAACCTTGACCAGAGGAAATTTATGGAGGGCTGGTCTTTTGTCTAGGTTCGGGTACTGGTCTGGCTCTATAATTTTCTTTTTTTTTTTAAGATTTATTTATTCATTCTTCTGTTTTAAAGATTTATTTATTCATGCATACAGGCCAGATGTGCGGGAGGGTGAGAGGATTCACCAGAGACAGAGTGACAAAAGGAACAGGCAGATCTACTGAAATACACTGCTGAGGGGAGCAGCAGGCAAGACAGGAGAGGTCTGCTGTGCCATGTGGGTCACCTCTCTGGCTGGTCGGGGATCAACCTTGTACTGGAGAGGCTGCAGATAGCTTCACAGTGCTGTGCTTAACCCTTTGTACTACCAGGGAGGCCCTTGAAGGTCTAATCTTAATTATTGTACCTGAGTTAAATTTAAAGAGCTACATGGAGCTGGTAGTGGTGGTATTGGAGGACATGAACACAGACCCTCCAAACACCTTCCTCTGAAAATCAGGGTCCCTGAGAGAGAAGGGTACACTTCTCTCCTGCCCAAGGCTCATCTCGTCTAAAATGTTTAAATTTTGGTAAATATTAAAAAGACATTTTCAAAGCTTTCTTGGAAAGAGTCAGGTCATTAATTTTTTCTAATAAAATTATTATAGTTTTATTATTTTTTGCCTCCTTGATTTAGAATATTCGTTGTTATTCCTTTGGGGATGGCCTTGTTCTATTATTTTCCATAAACTTGCCTGGACAGATATGTAGCAAGTCAAGATTAGTCACATGGTGTCCTTAATCCCTAAAATCTCCAGAGATGATTACAGTTTGTAGACTACAGTTTTGGAACATTCAAAATAAAATTCCTTGGAATACCAGAAGAGGAGAAAACTAAAACTAGTCATTTATCAGTCTGAAATCTATGTCCCAGTGATAATCCAAACTCATGACTCAGAATTCCACATTGTGTATCAGATACACAGGGAAACCACAGGGTTTACTGGAGTAGACCTGCTGGAAGTCTGTCCCACTCTGAAAGAACTTAAAAGTGACTCCTTTCTGCTTCCTGATCAAATCTTTTTGAAAACACTAGATTAACCATATTGGGGTATATTAGCCTCAAAACATTGGTTGACATTATTGCTTTCCATTATTGATTATTTTCCCTTTAATTGGTAGTGATTAGTGGATTAGCTTAAAAATAAGTAACAACTGGATTCAACAACGGGCAAAAGACCCCAATATATACTTCCTAGTGAAGATATATACATGGCAATGAGCACATGAGAAGATGTATCACATCAATTGTCTTTAGAGAAATACAATTCAAAACAACAATAAGATATCACTACAAATGCATGGGAATGGTCAAAATCTAGACTACTGACAATACCAAATGCTGGAAAGACAAGGGAGGAATAGAATTTTCATATGTTGCTGATGGAAGTAAAAAATGATACAGACACTTTAGTGGAAAGTTTGGTGGTTGGTGGTTTCTTATAAAACTAACCATACAGGGCCTCCCCGGTGGCGCAGCGGTTGAGCGCTGGGTTGCGAAGCTGCCCCGCAGCCTCTGCAGCCGGTTCGATCCCCGGCTGCTCCCCGGCCACCGGAGGAGGGTCCCACATGGCGAGCAGACCTCTCCTGCCGCCCGCTGCTCCCCTCAGCAGTGTACTTCGGTCCTTCTGCCTGCTCTGCTCCCCGCTCTGGCTCTGGTGAATTCTCTCACCCTCCCGAGCTTCTGACTGTACCCAGTGCATGTATAAACCAAACAAACAAACAAATAATAAATAAATAAGACATGCCTCTAGAAAAATTAAAAAAAAAATAAAACTAACCATACTCTCACCATATCATCCATCCATTGTGCTCTTTGGTATTTACTCAAATGAGGTAAAAATGCATGCCCACATGAAAACCTGCACATGGATGCTTCTAGCAGCTTGGTTCCTAATTGCCCAAATTTGAAAGCAACAAAGATGTCTTTCATTAGGTGAATGGCTCAATAAACTCTGGATATATTCAGACAGTGGTATTATTCAGTGTTAAAAAGAAATGAGCTATCAAACTATCAAAAGACATGGAAGAAACTAAATTGCATTTTCCTAAGTAAAAGAAGCCAATCTGAAAAGGGTGTATATGATAAGATTCCAACTCTGATTCTGAAAAAGGAGAACTATGGAGATAGTAAAAGAATATGTGGTTGTAGGTAAGAGGTGAATAGACAGAGCATGGGAAGATTTTTAGGGCAAAGAAATTATTCTGTATACTGCAATGGTGGATACTTGGCATTACAATTTTGATAAAACCCATAGAATGTACAACACCAAAAGTGAATTTGAGTGTATTCTGTGGACTTGGGAAATAACGATGTTTAATACAAGTTCATCATTGTATCAAAGGTACCACTGTTGATAGTGGGGGAGGCTATGAGTATATGGAGGCAGAGGCTCTATGAGAAATTTCTGTATATTCTGCTCAAATATTCTATGACCCTAAAACTGCTCTGAAAAATAAAGCCTATTAAAATATAACTTTGGAGAATAAAAAGGCAGGCAAATAAAATCTTAAAAAAACTGTCTCTTTGTCAGGGATATTGCTTTTCAGTTCTAAACTTAGAGTAATCAAAGTATCCAAGTTAATAGAGAACATCCATCATAATTATACTTACATAAAATATTGAATTATAAATTTATTACATTATTTTACTACTATGGACTTAAATGGCTGTTGTATTTTTAGCCTAAAATGTTACTATTAGGACTTAATGAGCCAATATGCAACATGCATCATTGTTTGCTACTGCCATTGTTATAATCAACATTTAGTTTTACTATGAATTTAGTAGAGAACAACAGCAATGCTTAGGACGTGAAATTAAACAAATCAACTACTGGGCAGCATTATGTTCCTCTTTCTAGAATGGGCAAAGTAAACAAGCTAGACTAAGGGAAACAATGTAAAAGGATTCAACTACCTAATTTAAAAATGATACCCTGTCTACTTTCACACTTCCAAAATTTTCCAGTCATTTGAATATATCCAGTATGCCACATATTTTCTTCAACAAATTGTACATATGATTGAAAACAACATATATTACATATTCATACATACTATGGACTTGATGTACCCATACTCTGTCGTTGTGACTAGGAATTTGCTTAGAGGAGTAAACTCTGAAAGTGAAATTCAATAGAAAAATAAAACTTCATTTTTGGATTTTAACAAAATCTTACCCATTATTCCAGTGCCCATAAAGACTTCTGTTTTCTGAGCACATTAATTTATTTTAGGTGAATAGTCTTTTTTTTTTCAGCAAATAGCAACATTTCATTTATAAATGCACAAAATAACAATGCAAAATAATGGTAAACTTCTATTTTTTGCCACGAGAATGTGACAACTTAAACACATTCTTCCTAAATTGACTAATGCCATAGTTTGTTCTGCATCGCTACTCTTTTGCATTAAGCAAGAAACATGTATGAAAGTGAGACAATATCCGGGCTGGAAAAAAAATAGTGGACAGAAAAGCAAAAACGAGATTTGATCTCAGTCTTTTGAAAATATAAAGGGAAAGAAAACAATCTTAACTCCTCTCCTTAAAAAGAATAGGAAAAACTACTGTTCATCCATTCACTTTAATGTGTGAAATTTTATATATTCTTATTATATTTATCTATGTTGACTTGAGGGCTGGAATCATTCCCAGTGAACAACATGCATTTATCGACCCAGCACTATTCAAGCAAACATGAGTCTCTGCTTTCTGGTTTACAAGTTCCAGTTATTTTGATAACTTAAAAGTGCTAGACAAAATTTCCCCACCATTCACTGCAAAGAAATTGTGGTATGTGTTCAAATTGATGATGGTTTGGAATATACATTTCTATGAGAATAAAGACCATTTATCCATAGCATATTTGCTATAGCTGGTATTCTTTACTGTGTATAATAATTTAAAAAAATTGTATTTGATTATGTTTCCCACAAAGACATTTTCAGTTAGTTCCTGCTTTTGTAAGTTCTCTTGGCATGATGTGCTGTTTTTAAAATAATACTTCACAGCATTATTAAAGTTATGATTTTATATTTATCTGTGTGATTATTTATGAGTGTCTCTTGTCTTCTGTTGTCTGTAATCGCCATGAAGGCAGATGACACAATTTGACTTCATTTACCTCCTAGCATATTTTAATGAAATTTAATGATATATTTTATTGATTATATCTAAATTTAAATAAATTATATATAGTTTATCTTTATATATATAAATTATATATGATTTCAATAAAAAATTTCCTAAAGCAGCCTAGGCTAAATTAACTTCTATTAATCATGTCTTTCCATAATCTATTATATATACAATCTCTCTAAAGAATATACACATACTGACTTGGAGGTTTATTTTGTTTTGAAATTAGACCACATGATTGCTCAGGGCTGTGTGAAATACTTATTTCTTAGTTTCTTCTGTTTTGCATCCTAAATAAGTAATAGTGTGCTTCCCCCAAATGGACTCTAAACAATTTTCAGAGACTAAAATTCCACTTAACAAAGTACATAACAGATATGAAAAGGTAGGTCCCTAAAACTATCCACATTTGCAACAACTTAGAAAGTGATGATTTAAAGGAGCTGTTTTGCATTTCATTAGAAAAAGCCATGAATAACTATGGCTTTTTTTTTTTTTTCAGGAAGTTATTTATTTGAGGGCTTGGTTGCAGTAGTTTGGCCAAAATTCCTTTAAAGTATCCTAAAAGCAAAGTGGAAATGCGAAGTTGTTTGGGTTTACAGTCATTAAGCACTCATGCTCAACAAGTATTAACTAATGAATGGATCAATATCAGGTATAACGAGAAAATTTTCTCTGCTTGTCCTTGCTGATTTTTCCATCATAAAGGCTAGGGAGTGTGTATATCCAATAAAAAATAATAGCTAGCAGGAAGGAAAGGTAAGGAACACACACTGTGTATTCCAAAAGACTTGAGCTTGAATCCCAACTCATCATTTCAAAATCCTTCAACTTGGACAAACAACTTCATTTTTTTAGAGTTCAATTATATATAGAAGAGAAATAATATTAACAAGTTATATGGTTGAGTTCCTAGTGCTATGCAGTACACAATATATATTAATAAGTATTCAATAAATTACTACTTATGATAAAAAATTAGAGGCCTTGATAGTTGTGAAATAATAAAAGGTAAATTTTCATTATAATGCATAATGCTCTACGCACTTGGTGGCTTTTGCTAGGTTAAACTGAAGTAAGAACTTCTAGAAAACAATTCCCCATAGTTCTCTTACATTACTGTGCATCTCATGAGAAGAGGCACGGACTGTCTTCGTTCCAGACTATCTTTCAAGGGTGTTTGTCTAGTAAACAGTCTACAGTGAAAGACGAAGTTAAATCTAAAATACCCTCAAAGGACAGATTTTCTTATAGTCTTAGAAGACAAAGCTATCCCTGTTAGAAGCTGGTATATTTTATGTCCTCTTAGATAAAAGATTCAGATTTCCTAAGTTGAGGGTTGCTCCCCTGTAACAAGATGCATTGTGCATGTGGTTTTCACCTAGCCCTCCTCACATCATCTGGTGGAAACTGGGACTCAGGAAACCAGCACAAATTCTGATATGTTAGCTACTCCTACTACCGTAAGCAACAAACTATTCTTTGTCTCTCCTCCAGAAGCCTTGACTCCTCTACCACCATTCATAACCCCATGGCAGGCTCACTTATTAGCTTTGAAATAAGGTAAAATTTCAGACCCTCCACAGTTTTTGACAATGACCTCCATATCTCAGGGGTTTAACAGGGTTTTTTTCTTTCTTTCTTTTCTTATTATTGCTTACTTTACATGTCAGCCATGGGTCACTGTGGGTTAGTTTAGCTCTGCTCCACTTATTTTCTTTCCAGGCTAAAAGAACAGTTTTCATGGCACAGAGAAGAGAGTCACATAGAAGCCACATCATGGCTTTTAAAATGTTTGCTTGATTGAGGCATACATCATTTTCACTACTATTTGATTGCCAAAGCAAGTCACATTAACAAGCTTGATATCTATGGGGAAATACACTCTTCTTGCAGGAAGAACTGAAGTATTCTCATCCCACACAGGAAAAGACAGGGATACATAATGTTCTTATAAGGAGGTAGGGTAGTAAAGGAAATAACACATTCTTCTGAACAGTTAATGACGGTTATATTAGGACATGCCATAACATAACAAAATTGTTGCTAGAACAAAATTTGAAATATCTTCTCAGTGTTTCAAATTGTTTCTAATTATTTTATATTACATTTAAGATAGTGAAGAATATATCAAAATTTAATGGCTACTGTCTAGAAATGAGGTCAATAAGATGGTATATGAGGCAGAATAAATGTAGTAGAGTTGGTTTATATGTGTTCAAATACACACAGGGACACACAAACACGGAAAACATATTCCTAAGTGGAGTAAAGAGAAATAATGTTTGCTTCTATTAATGGAATAAATATATATACAAATACAGTTTTTACCAAACCATCATTTAATCACAACCAAAGCTCTTAGAATTCTCTTAGATGCTTTGCATCTCTCAGATTCCTTTTTAATTTTTCTGTGGTTTTTCTCAAAACACTGCCAAGAAACATAAGGTACATAAAGAGTTATTTATGATGTTTCTCTGGATTATTTTAGATGTAATCATCCTCTGAAACATTTTTTTCATCAAATAATCTCTCTGAACTCATTACCTGTAAATTACCACATATTATACTTTAACATGACATGAAATTACCACGGTTTATTTTGAGTCCAATGAGTCAATTGAAAATTATCTTCTTATTGTCTCTGATTTTCCACCAAAAGTCATAATTTTGCTATCCTAGGAACTATGTCAATCAACTCTATTCAACCAAGTCTTTTTACCCTGAACCATTTCCTCTTCAAGTTAACAATCTTATGAGACCTCATCTGTTGACCACATCTATCTTTTTCTAATGTGGCTATATATGTGATAAGAAATTCAAGGAATATTTTCTAAATGACCTAAGTGATTCACTATTTAATTATCTGATATCAAAATATCTAAATTTTATCTGTTGTTATGCTATTTAATCTAATGTTATTTGGGATCTTCAATTTTTTACTCTGACTCACCTCCTATATAATTGCTTTAACTTCAATATTTGAAATTTACATATTTAAAAATAAATGTTAACTTTTTTCTGTATTATTTATATGAAATTTACATGTCAAGGAGTGTATGCATCTGCACACACACATACATGCTTCTTTTTTTTTTTAAAGGATTTATTTATACAAGAACTGGGGTATAGGCCAGATGCGCAGGAGGGTGAGAGGACTCACCAGAGACAGAGTAGAACAGAACAGGCAGACTGACTGAAATACACTGCTGGAAGGAACAGCAGCAGGAGAGACAAGAGAGGTCTGCTGCGCCATGTGGGACCCCCGCAGGCCGTCAGGATCGAACTGGTGCTGCAGAGGCTGCGGACAGCTTCACAGCGCAGCGATCAACTGCCTGCACCACCAGGGGAGGACCTACATGCTTCTTTATTAGAAGTCAGGACCATAAACATTAATTGAATCAATGAAAAGACAACAGAGAAGCAGTAAATATTTATCATCCTCTTAAAGTAAAAATTAAGAGAGGGACTTTTTATAAAGAAGTGTAAATATATTTCCCATCTTTTAACATTTTCATATCTTGTTTCAACTCTAGTGTCATCTCACCCTTACTTGCATTCTTACCACTACATTCAATCAGCATTTACTTTGAGTTCTATTTCTTAATTATAAACAATTGTTTAAAGCCCCAGCTATGGCTGATGTGTTTTTACCTTACAATGCTGTTCTCCTGAACTTCTTGCTAGAAGAATGTTAGTAACAGATGGTGGAGCTTCTTGAGATATAAAATGAGACTTTGCATATCAATGCAAATCTGACAAGTGACTTAATCACAAAAGACACTCTCCTTCAAAAAACAATCAGCTAGGCAGCATTAATGAACCCAAAGGAAAAAAAGTCATCTTAGCTATAGACTTATCTGTATTTTTCTTTATTTGTTAATTAAGCAGGATAACAGTTAGGGCAGATTTCCATTTATACTAGTTATTCTGATAACAGCTCCATTTTTAATAAGGCAATAAAGCAAGAACCCTGCATTTATTCCTCAAATTAATTTTTCAAGGAGTGTATGGATATCAGTGCACTTCAGTATTGATTAAAAACTGAAAGCAGAACTACTTCAAAAATCACCTAGGCATGTTAAGGTGATCTACATATTGAGAACTATGGCACAAAAAAAGTAGAGAGAAGGCAAAAATATCCCTTAGAAAAAGCAATGAAAGAATTTTGTCCAGCAAAAAGATATCTATGATCTTTGGAAAAGATTTTAAGGACATCATTAACAATCTTTAAAATTTGTTATTTTTATTATTATTATTTTTTTTTTACTAGCAAAGCCTGATGACAAATTCTTATCCATGAGTAGCTAATGTATTTGTTATTTTGGTTCAATTTTCAGGCTCTTTGCTGTTACTGTACTTTGGGTAACTTCTATTTGGGATAAAGAAAAGGAGATAGGAAAAACATTAAATAAGAAGCAACAAGAAATAGAAACAGAAATATAGATATACGGAATGTCAGAGATGCATAAATGCCTCATAATAAGTTATAGAGATGGGAGCTGGGATTAAAACAGAATATAGGTCATGTTTGAGAATACTCAGATTATAGGGAAAAGGTGGAGAAAATGTAGAATGAGCCGCAGAGCCAAGGACACAGTATCTTCTCTTGGCATATTCCATGTACTCAATGCCTCAGCTCTTCCTCTGCCACCTAAGCTCTCCCTGAGTTCTTCACTTTCACACCCCTTCATGTGGGCATGGCATGATCCGTTCCCCCATTGCAAAACTCCCTATTCTAAAATCTTCCTAGTTTAGATCTCTAAAATCGTGTAGACCTACCCTCATGACCGCAACTAACTCTACCTGCTGAAGACCCTAGCTCCAAATACCACCATCTCATGGACTAGGGATTCAATGTATGCATTTTGAGAAGACACAATTCAGTCCACAGTAATGACAAATCATTCACTACATTTTTAAGGTATGGTATATAAGTAATGAAATCATGCATATGCATGTGGAAAGATGAAAGTTAAGAAATAAGAAAAATTATTCAAAAAAACCCTTCTCATCTATTTTTTAAAGAAGTTTCTGTTAGTTTAACTATCCCTGAGTATCTTTTCTTTGCCCTCTTCTCTAGATTTCACCTTAGATCAAGTTGAGAGGCAATGTCATTCCCCTCCCTGTGAAAGTAATCACCAATGCAGGTTCCTCCAGGCTTTTGTTTGAAAAGTCTTTATTTCAATAGGTAAGCCTCAAGCTCTTACATTTCAAAAATAAGCATGGCTACACTCAAGTGCCATTTTCTGAAGCTGGTTGGTTTTTGAAATGCCTGAACTCATTATCTTCACATTGTGGTTTTTGATGCTGACATTTCTCACTCCCTCACACACACCACTCAGTCAAGGGGCTGTCACCCTAGGAGAGCCCCATGGGTCTTCAGAGCTCCAGATGAAAAGTACCAACATACAGGGCAATAAGACAGAGCAATTAGCTAAGGCAGCTGACCTTCAAAGAGACATAAACTCAAACTGATGTTCTTCTTTTTATTTTGAATATGAGGTTCTTGTGAGTTAAAAAAAAAAGTGTAACCAACTTTAAAATTCAGTGATAGAGACAAGCATGATGTATTGGATGAGCAAGACTAACTGAATCAAACTGAGAAAAAGGAACACCTGGTGTACATTATTTTGACTAAGGAGTTCTGTTTTTCTTATTTCCCCAGCCCATTTTTCTTTTTGGAACAAAAGAGGCATGAAATTTGTAGATTCAGTAATTATAGCAATAGTAGCAATGTTGGATCAAGACAACCCCTTGAGCTAGTTTGGCCACCAGGACCAAAATCAATCACTCTGAGTGTAACATAGCACAGTAGGTTACATGGTTATAATTTTGATCAACAAATCTGGGCCCAGAGGCTAGAGAGTTCAACTCATAGTACATTATTATAGATTGTATTCCAAACTGCTCTAAATCGAATCTAGACATTCATTAAACCTTTGAGTGTTAGGCTTTGGGTTACACAAAGAAGACAGGCACAAAGATTGCTAAGACATCTTCTAACAGTAATATACATGAAATGTCATCAGGCAGAGACTGTGCTGTTTACACACACAGTCATGCAAACATAGCCTTTAAATGAGTATTTGTAAGCCTAGAATAGCATACTAATCATTGCAATTGGTGCTTTCTACACATACAATTTTCCTTTAGTCAACTAGTCTATCTTCATTATCCATTCTACAACCTAATCAACTTCTTGTTCTGGAAAATACCCAAGTTTTTAACAGTTCCTGAACTAAGAGACTTCTGTAAAAGGAACAAAATTTCCAGAAAAACATTTTAACAAAAGAGTAAGGAAGACTCCAATTTTTTAATGTTCTCTAGGAAAAGTAAACTCTTAAGTTTTTCTAAGTTAAGAGTATTTCTAATTAGGGCATGTGATCATTTATACTAGAGTAGCCATTCTTACAATTAAACTTTTGCCTTTTTTCATTGTTACATGGTCTTGAAAAACTGCTTAAGCAAAAAACAAATAGTGGTGTTGTTAGGGGGAAAGGATGTCCTGAGCAACTTCCATACAGGCTTTGTGGACTCCACCCCCACGACACTGGGAACTACAAATACCATGATCACCAAAGGGAAGGTTGTGAGGGCCTGAGGGCAGAGTTAAGCAACTAGCCTCTCAGTTTGGGTATTTAACTGGCCGTGTGTGGGGGAGGGTGGGGGTGGGGGTGTTCGCTGGCTTGGCCATGAGGCATGCTAGGTTTTTTTGCGAGCTCAGCGGGTCATTGGGATTCCAGGTCAGCAGAACCAGTAGGATGCATTTACGAACTTATTTCCCTCTTTTTCTCCCTACGTTATTCATTTCCCCATTTTCTCCTTCCCTTGTAAATAAACCTTTTATCAAACTTTTGTGCATGTCTGCAGTTTAACATTAATAAGTCCCCTTTAAGTGCGTGGGTGAGGACCCACAGTCAGGCAACCCCATTTTATACTGGGGTTTGTCCTGTAACAGCTAAACCACATTTCAAAACTGAAACAAAAAAAAAGGCAGAGTATGTATGAGAGTAATAAAAAATGAGAATGTATAGTCTTTGGAATGAGATGTGTCTAGAGTCTCACTATATCTATATCACCAACAATTAACAAAATAAAACCAAGTATTCACAACATTACTGAATTCTGTTAAATGCTATGAGAGAATAAATAAAATTATGGGCTCCTTTATGCCAATGTTTCTTAAAGTATGGTATGACTGTGCATAGTTGATTTGGGGAACACTTCCTAAGACGCAGCTTCCCAACACCTATGCAAGTCCTATTTAGGACCTCAAGAAGACCAGGAAATCTCTATTTGAAGTCAAGCACCCACAGATGATTTTGATGCACACTGAATTCTGAACCGCAGTTATAAGATTTCAGTCACGTGTAACTGCAACAAGATTTTGATCAGAGAGCTCAAAGATGGAATCACAGGCTTGGCTCCATTCTTCTATCTTAGAAGGAAGACTATTTTTCAACCCTTTGATTTCAAGTCATCCTGTATTAAATTGAACTTGGCTTTCTTATTATATGAGTACTGTTTTAATAGCACCATATCTGATAGTCCTATCACTGGCTCTCTAAATAAGGCCAGTATTTTCTTTAAGATTTTGTGCCCCTCTTCCAGGTTTCATCATCTTTAGGAAGATAATTCAAGGGAGTGGATCCAGTTAGTACAAAAAAGTTAGTACAGAAGCAGATCAGCCTGATCAAGGAATTGAAATTTGAGCAGAGTGGAACAAGCCTAGAGAAGAGAGAATAGAGCAGCCACATGGTGTGGCACCCCTTTGAAGCCCATAGTCAAGTGAGTCAGAGAAAATTTCATGGAAGTTTTTAATTGTAATAGAAATAGGAAACCACTAAAATGCCTCAGGCCAGGACTCCCCAGTAGTGCAGCAGCTGAGCACTGGGCTGCAAAGCTGCCCGCAGTCTCTGCAGCGCCGAATCGATCCCTGGCCACAGGCAAGGGTACCACATCGTGCACAGACCTCTCCTGCCGTACCCGTTGCTCCCCTCAGCAGTGTATATCGTCAGTTTGCCTGTTCTGCTCCCCACTCTGGCTCTGGTGAATTCTCTCACTCTCCTGCGCTTCTGACTGTACCCATTGCTTGTATAAATAAATAAATAAATCTTTAAAAAAATAAAAAAAATAAAATAAAATGTCTCAGGCAGGAAAGGGACATGGTTTGAAGGTAAGATAACCCCAGCTGCAATCTAGATATTAGTGTGAGAAGATTAGTAAGGCAAGTATGTAGACGAGAAAGAAACCTACTGTGGAAGAATGACGATAATTTGCTATGGAAGCAGCAGGAGAGATAAAAGAAAGAGATGAGTTTGGGCTGGATGATAGTGGTAGAACTAATAGGCCATGATGGTGGGCAGCAGCAGAGAAGGCTCAAGGATGATTTCTAACTCTTTGGCTTGAGTCACTGCTTAAATGGTGAAAAAGGAAAGAAGGGGTAAGAAGAATGGAATGAAGAGTTTCATTTTCATGTTACATTTGAGGTGCTAAATGTGATACTATCTGGAGATATAAATCTGAGCAACAATGCACAAAACATAATTTAAAAGCATGGTGTCTCCTCATAACATGGCATACACCTCAGTAACATCTTTAAAGACACATCACCCAAAGCAGTGATAGTGAAGGCAAAGATAAACGGCTGGGACTACATCAAATTAAAGAGCTTCTATACAGCAATAGAGACAGTAACCAAAACAAAGAGACACCCCACCAATTGGGAGAAATTTTTTCACACAACACTAATAATAAAGGACTGATCACAAAAATCTACAAAGAGCTGATGAGGCTCAACAAACAAAGAAAATAATCCAGTCAAAAAATGGGCAGAAGGGCTAAAGAGAAACTTCTCCAAAGAGGAAATGCAAATGGCCAACAGGCATATGAAAAACTGTTCAACATCACTTGTAATCAGGGAAATGCAAATCAAAACTACCATGAGGTACCATCTTACATCAGTGAGAATGGCAAATATTAAAAAAAAACTTGAAACAACAAATGCTGGTGAGGATGTGGAGAAAAAGGAACTCTCCTGCACTGTTGGTGGGAGTGCAAACTGGCCCAGTCACTATGGAGAGCTGTGTGGAGATTACTCAACCTGCTAAAGATGGAGCTTCCATATGATCCAGCAATTCCACTCCTAGGTATTTACCCAAAGAACACAGAAACATTAATTCAAAAGGGCACCTGCACCCCTATGTTTATAGCGGCACTATTTACAATAGTTAAGCTATGGAAACAACCCAAATGCCCAAAAATAGATGACTGGATCAAGAAGATGTGGCACATATACACAATGGAATATTACTCAGCTATCAAAAAAGATTAACTTGCGCCATTTGCAGCAACATGGATGGAGCTGGAAGGGATCATGCTCAGCGAAATAAGCCAGAAAGAAAAAGAAAAATACCGGATGGTCTCACTCATAGAAGAAATTTAGAAAACCTAAATAAGGGACCAGGAAAAAGACTAATAACAATAAAGTAAAAATCAAAATCAACAAGCAACTATAAACCAGAGACATACCACAGGGGTGGGTGAGAAGGGAATAGGATCAAAACAAGGAGAGGTGGGAATTGTATGGGGACTATAACAAAGAAGAAAATGCATACATTGTGCAAAACTGAAAAATGATGTAAAAATATATAAAATAAAATAAAATTTAAAAAAATCTATGAGTCATATTAAAATGTGACAGGCTGTACAGGTTCAAGGAAGCCAAGAGAAGAACATTTTCAAAATGTTTTAAAGAGGAAGTGGTCAACCATATCAAATGCTGCTGAAAGTCTGAGTAAGATGAATATGTGTAAAAGATCACTGGTTTTGGCAACATGAAAGTAACCCTCACAAACCAGGAGCCAAATGAATGAATCATCTCTTCAAAGATAAGACATCTAGCTGAGTTAAAGAGGAAATTATGGAAGAAAGGTAAAATGGTTAAAAGGAAAACGAGGATGCAAAGAAAATTTTACCACAGCTTCAGAACGTTAGGAGCTTTTAATCTTAGATAAACTACAGTGAGACATATTTCATATAAGTAAAACTTATGACAGAATTTAAAACAAGATGTAACACACTATATGGAACATATTTTAAATCAATCTAAATATGGGCCTTAGAATTTATGACACAGGATAATCATTTTATTGTTCCTGATTAGGAAACACATGGGCTTTTTAAAAGACTTATAATTAAAAAGTTAACCAAGAATAGCCAAAGTCCACAAATGCATGCTCCTACAAAAGTACCCACAGGAAGAGTTAGCACACCTCCCTCCAGAGCAAAACTGCCAAAAACCTGATGATTAATACCATTCTCCCACTTGTTAAACAACCCAAATCACCCTTTGTCATTTAAATTACAATGAATTTGAATTTGCATAGATCATAAGTAGAGAACAGAATCTCAAAGCCACATAAAATAATCACACTTAGTCTTAAAACAGAATCCATTAATCTTTTCTGGCACTTCTCTCCCACTGAAACCACAGAAATCAAAGCTATTCTGGTGAGTCATGCTATAAAATGTCCAGTTGACTTATCCACAGAAAGATGGCACCACATGAAACAGGACCCACGTGAACTTTGGAGAAAAGTGAGGTTTCGTGTCTTCTACCTTCTGCTTGGCTCAAACCTCGTATATTACACCAAAACTAAGGCTAACTTCCTGTCCTGAAAGCTGGGCCAGTTGCAAGAATGACAAAGGATCCTTCATAGCCAGTAATTCTCAAACTGTTTCTCCAAATTACTTCCCAAGATCAGCATTTTTTAAAGTGTGTTCCTTTGACCATATGTACCTGGTTACTGGAACTTAAAAGAAAAAAAAAAAAAAGTCCATTTACTGCTAATCCACCAAATCTTTGAGAGCCAGCTATAGGTATTTGCATTTTAATAAGCTCACCAAATATTTCCTAGGCACACTAAAATCTGAGAATCCCCAATTTAATTAATTGGATGTGGTATATACTGTATGACTTTTTAGGTTTTTTTTCCCAAACCTTTTGTTTCCCCAATCTCCAAGTGCTTTGACACAACACTGATGGATAATTGTTAATAATTTGCCATTGTAAAAATGTTTCTGCTATACTCAAAAGCCTTCTGAGAGCTTCCTGGCCTAAAGAACAATGTCCAGTCTTTGTGTGATATTCAAAGATTTAGTTATGGATTTGGATTTTGCTATTCCCATTTCTGAAGTTTAACACAAATAAAATTGTTCAAATACCCAATACATGTACTAAACACTTTCACCTTCATGATTATGCTTCTAGATATGCTCTTATTTCTAGAAAGTTACTTTCCCACTTGCCCACACATTCAACTATCTTTTCCTTCAAAGTTGAACTCATGGAGGTCTTTCCAATTCTTTCCTGGTTGCTGACTTATCTCTGTCCCTGTTGTAGTATCTATGTTTCCACTTTTTTATTATATGACAGCATGACCTAGTCTTTTGTATGCTCAACTAACCTATAGAAGTTGGGAAGAACAACTCCCGTCTCTATGTTGGCATCAGCAGTTACAATTGTTTTCTAACCCTGGCCCCTCTCCACAGTTAGTTGGTCTAGAGATAGATTCCTCACACTATGCAATCACAGTGCCCAAACCCATACACAGAATGATTGATTGTTCCAGGATGGGCGACTGACTCAAGTTAGTCCAGTCATAACCCTTTCTTCTCTAGATCTTGCTATACTGCAGCCAAAGTTAATATGTTGAAGGTTAGTACCCTACACTCTGGATTTAGAGTCAGAGGTCAAGTTATTCCCCCTCCTGAACTTCAAACTGATATAAGGTACCGGAAAGCTTTCCACAGTTGTGGCCACGGAATGGACTTCTCCTCAGCTTCAGAAGACCATCGGGTGGGGGTGATGGGCTTTTGATCTTGAGGGAGACTGGAGGTCACTTGTTGAGCTCTCAGATTCAAAACACTCTGAAGCAGTAGTCTCATTTGTCTTCAGGGACAAGTAAGGTGACCTGGTGAAACTAGGGGGAACCTTCACCACAGAAATAATTCCTTTGTCTGTTTATTGATTTCCACCATCATTTTTTTTTCTTTTCCTGATGATGTTGAATGGAAAAGAAATGTTCTTGCTATATTTATAAAAAGTTGAAAGTAATATTTGCAAGAGATGGTATTTCTTCCTTTTTTGACTGTGAACAATAATTAGATTTCCTCTTTTGAGAAAAGGGTAGAGGAAGAGAATTGTGAGCATAGGGAGATCTGGATTTCTAAGGTAGAACATGGGTCTTCTACTGTGTAGTAAAAGAAACGAAGGGCTGAAAACACAGAGTGTATGATGAATCTTGAAGACTTTAAATTCACTTTAGGGCCAGTTTATTTTTAACTGAGCAGGAAGAATATACAGTGTATTTTGTGTACATCTGCAGTGATTCTGCTATACATGATTCATGATGTTTTTGGTTGGCTTATTTTAAAACTGAAGTTTTAGAAAAGCACATTCAAAGAAGAAATCACTAATCAAAGGCTCACGGTAATAGCCTACATTGTGGAGTCAGGAATTAAAAACAGAGAATGTAGAAAATAACTTTATAAAGAAGGAAATCTTCCAGAACCTAAAGGATAATGATATATCAATTTTGGGTAATGTCCTCATATACAAGCATATCCAATTTAAACTCTTCATAAAGGACATCTTATTCATAATCTTACTTAAAACCAAATACTAAATTTCCTCTGGTGAAACAAAAATACAGTATTGTGGATAATGAGATCCAAATGAATGAGTGAGACAGCGAGGAGCAATGACAGTGGAGAATCATAGAATAAAATTTCATATTGATATATTGTTATATAGCGGCTGTAGAAAGACCTTCCTGCAATCAAATAATATCTTACCTAAAGAGAAAATTGCATCAACTAAAGCATGTATTAATTAAAATACAGAGAAGTATTATGTGACTACAATAAAATCAAAAAAGAACTTACTCTTGAAACTTTATTTTAAAGTTTTTTATGAAGTATACTTTATAAACAGTAAAAAACTGTTTGAAAAAATATGCCAATTTAACCAGCTCTGTCCATCTGGGCAAAAAGGTTATTTAAATACCATGCACTTCGATGAATGACGTTTTACATGGCCTTGCCCATTTTGTACTATTCATTTTCAGGCAAATCAGGGTAATGTATTAAATGTAGAAACAATAGCCTAGTGAAACCATATATTTAGATTTAAAGAATTTACTCCATTAATGGTATTGCCATTCCCTATTCAGTACATAATTTTTTTGCTTGGAAGACTGAGAAAATTCCTTTTTTTTTTTTTGGAGGGGGGAGGGACATGGATTTTTAATGTCAGAAGAAGCACACAATAAATTTTGTTTTAAAAGCTTCTGGACCAAATATATTTTCCCTTGACCAGAGCTTACATAACTCATAATGACTTGTAGAAATGATATAATTTATGATCTTATTAGTTTTTTTTTGAAGCGCAATATAATTTATATGAACAACCTAAATATAAGCCTGGTTCATTTGAGAGGAATGTTTCATTTGCCTGCAAATTCCCAACAAATACTAGGCAGAAAGACTATAAATCCTCTGGAGGTAATAGGCTCCATTTCATAACTGGGGGGATTTAAGTAACTGTGAAAATGGTTTGGTTAAAGCTGTTCAACTACAAATAAATTCAATGGAGAGCTACATAAAATTTTATCTTAATGTAGTTGTTATTCTAAGTTATATCCTAGTTAATAATTATTATCTTTATGAAAATCAGGTTAGTGACCAAGAAAAACCAAACCCTAAATTCCATGACTTAATGA
Source organism: Talpa europaea (assembly GCF_964194135.1). Taxonomy (NCBI): domain Eukaryota; kingdom Metazoa; phylum Chordata; class Mammalia; order Eulipotyphla; family Talpidae; genus Talpa; species Talpa europaea. The sequence goes on from NC_140069.1 coordinate 121,502,540, forward strand.
AGTATTATAACTCCTTCCTTCCTTCCACTGATCATAATACCAACATATTTATTTATTTACTCATTCATTCATTCATTCATTCATTCATTCATTCATTTTAAAGGATTTATTTATTTATATAAGCACTGGGTACAGTCAGAAGTGGGGGAGGGTGAGAGAATTCACCAGAGCCAGAGCGGGGAGCAGAACAGGCAGAAGGACCGAAGTACAGTGCTGAGGGGAGCAGCGGGCGGCAGGAAAGGTCTGTGCGCCATGTGGGACCCTCCTCTGGTGGCCGGGGAGCAGCCGGGTATCAAACCAGCGCTGCAGAGATTGCAGGCAGCTTCACAACCCAGTGCTCAACCGCTGCGCCACCGGTTATATATTTATAAATATATAAATATTAATATATTTATAAATATATAAATACCAATATATTTATTTTAGTACTGCAAATTTTAAGGGGAACTTAGTTAATATAAATCAAAATTAATGCGAACAATCTACATATTCCTTCTGCAAAATAAATACTTTTTCTTTTTAAAAGTATCTTATTTTGAGTATATCATATACATTTACACTTTAGTAAAATAATAAAAGATTTTTTTAATGTTTTTCTATGATTCAGTTTAGCAATCAGCTTTTTAATGTATTTCTTTATCACTAGCCTTTGCATTTTTTTTTAAGATTTATTCATTTATACAAGAACTGGGGTACAGTCAGAGGTGTGGGAGGGTGAGAGAATTCACCAGAGACAGAGTGGGGAACAGAACAGGCAGACTGACCGAAGTACACTGCTGAGGGGAGCAGCGGGCGAGGCAGGAGAGGTCTGCTGTGCCAGGTGGGTTTCTCTCAGCTGTCATGGATGCAAAGTGTAAAAGGACATAATTTGGATTGGATACTTGCTTACAAGTGTTAATGAGTCATAAGCAAGACTAGATTCTCCCTCCCTTTATGGGAATAACAAGTCTAGCCATTATAAGGCATTGGATTCTCACCAGGTAGCCAAGACTGGCCGCTCACTCAAACATCTCTTCAAGTCTTTGCAAACTAAAGAAGCCTGGAGGCATCACTTTGCCACGTTCAACTTCTATTTTCCATATAAAAATGATCACAAAAATATCACTGTGATTTAAACTCTCATTGTTCAATTTTAGAGTCTGATCCATCATTGGTGAGCATGGAGACAGTTCAGCTTGTGAACTTCTCTAACACATGTGCTGAGTAATTTCAGGCAGCAGAATCTAATACACATCTAATCAACTGTTTGTTCCTAAGGACTCTCAAATCAATCCACTTCATATTTTTATTACCTCCACCTTAGTCTAGAAACTAATCATCTCCCACTTGAACTAATATTATCATCAAGTAATTGCATTTTCTACCTATAGCCTATTTGCAACCTAATATTTCATTCATAATTTTCCCAAATCAGTCTTACTGACATGTCTTTCTTACTTATTACCCTCTTGTCTAAAAATTAAAATGATTCTTAGTGCCTCTTAAATTTGCATGTTTATCATTTAGGAAATAATATGCATGCAACATAATATCATCTCTTTACATGGACAGCTATACAGAAATTAAAGCCTCAACCTGTATATCAATTTGTTGGTATAAAAATATATAATGAAATTTAATTAGGTCTCATTTCTAAATTCAGTTTTACTTATATAATTTTGAGATTATTTTCACATTCATTAGTATTCATTTTATTTTGCCTTTTGATTGTAAAGGGTACTTTTGATAGTTTGCCAAAAAAAAAAATAAATTTACTTCTCAGTTTTTTTGCATTTACTTTTCATTTACATTGTGATAAACACTCAAGTTTCTACACTCCAAATGCAATTTAATATTTTATCATGTAATTACTATAAATAGATTATGTGAATATCTTAAGACAACATAGTGATTTATTTTTGAGTTTTGTGAACAAACACAATAATTTATAAATTACATGCTTTCATTATATTATTCTTCCAAATATCTTAGGTCTTTCAGCAGAATATCCAGACTTGTAATAATAGTTAAATTGATTCATCTTTGCTCTGCTTGCTGGTGTTAGTATATGAAGATATGTTCATAAAGTTAAGAAAGGGACATATTTCATTTAACAGTTTGTTGACTTGATTTGTAGCTATTAAATGTTTAGATATATGGATCTCCAAGATCTAGGTCCCACAAATGTTTGGGGGAGAACTGTCACTGATGTCAGCTTTAATATTTTTATTTAAGTAGTTATTAAAATTATCTTGTTTCAGATATGAAAGGTATGAAGCATAATATGATGAATATCTATACACTCAACACTGTTCTTAAGATATATGAGTGTCCCTGATCAAGCCTCTCTTATCACATTCACATAATTCCCTTGCAGAGGTAATCACTATCCTGAATTTTTATTGCTATCTAAAATGGCAGATTCCTTAAAAGTGTGTTATCAATTTGTTGATGATATTTAGACACGCTTGATTATTGTATATAATACTTATTATACTAGTAAACTTGCAGAACTGCTTTAATAATCTTGCAGACTCCTCTTGAGTTTTCTGAATAGGTAATAACATACTTGAGAGTAAAAAAAAAAAAAACCTGTTTCGAATCTTCCTTTCCAATTTTTACTTCTTTTATTTCATTTTCTTGCCTTAACCTACTTTGGCATGACAGTTGCACATTGTTCTAGCAAAGTGGTAAGAGTAGACTTTGTTTCTGATTTAAAACGGAAGACTTCTGGGCCTCCCTGGTGGCACAGGTGGTTGAGCACCACACTGTGAAGCTGTCTGCAGCCTCTGCAGCGCGGATTAGATCCCGGCCGGCTGGTGAGAGACCCACATGGCGCGACAGACCTCTCCTGTCTCACCACTGCTCCCCTTAGCAGTTGTATTTCATCAGTCTGCCTATTCTGTTTCCTGCTCTGTCTCTGGTGAATCCTCACCCTCCCACGCATTTGGCCTGTACCCCAGTTCTTGTATAAATAAATACATCTTTAAAAAAATAAAATGGAAGACTTCTACCATTTCTTAAATATAATAGATACTGTATGTAGATTGATGATACTAAGGACATGATAGGATTAGAGCTCTTTTCAGAAAAAGTCATTAATGACAGCAGGATGGAAAGGCACTGAATGATCCAGGAGTCATATAAAAAGAACCATTGTTAATTAGTGCAAAAGCTAGGAGACCAACAACACCCTGTCAACAGAAGAAACCTCTTGGGTCTGGTAATGACCCCTGAGAAAAGTAATTGCACTTGAACTTGCTTCATCTACCAAATTAGACACGTTAAAACACCTCAAACCCATCTGGGCCTTTTATGGATAAGGTCTATGACTGATTCATATACTGATTCCGTATTATGAGTCTCTTACATGGAAAATAATTTCCCAACCCCTGACAACAAAGTCAGGACATTTTAGTAAATATAACTAATAAGTTACTACTATAAACCAAAAATCATTTTCAGGATTATCCATCAAGCCTCAAGTAAATTAAAATTTTCCTGAGAAAATTTTCTCCTAGAAGTTCAGACAATTGTATAGTTTGGTCTTTGAATATTAAGGACAGAAGAAAGAAAAATAAAATTACCCAGTAATGTCTTACAAAGAAATATCCATTTAAATGAGACAATTCAGGGGACACCCTGCTGGTTCAGGAGCTAAAGTTTCAGCACTGTCAAGCTGTCACCAGCCAATGCAGCCTGAGTTCAATCCCTGCCGGGGAGCTACCCACATGGCGTAGCACACCTCTCCTGTCTTGCCTGCTGCTCCCCTCAGCAGTGTATTTCAGTCACTCCACCTGTTCTGCTCCCCATTCTATTTCTGGTGAATCCTTGCACCTCTGGCCTACACCCCAGTTCATATATGCATAAATAAATAAAAATAAATCTTAAAAAAATTTTAAAAATGAGACAATTCAATCTCAAACCTTGAATTACAATATTACATAGCAGACCTTTTTTTCACTGTCTAGTTACGCAAATCACAAATTCTTCTCTTTTGGGTGTCTTGTATTTTCTATTTCATTCTTCTGTGTAGATACATGATAAAAACACCAGTCAGATCTCACAAATAATGAGATAAGGGTTTTAGCCGCACTTTAAAAAATCTAATAGCGTAATAAAACTGCTAAACGAAAAACAATATATATATAGTGATATATATATATCACTAAATCTTGACTCTTGACCCAATATCAAGTAAGTATACATTTCTAATAAATTGAGTATGCTTAATTTTGTAACCAAGGGCCAAAGGTACAGATATCAGCCATAGAAATGAAGTTTGCTGACAACTTTCCTATCTGAAAATGAAATCAGTGGAAATGATAAAGTGGAAAACAATAAAGTGGAATACAACTTCTACACTAACAGAATAATTAAGACGGAAGACAAATCTTATTGATTGGTAAAGTTGGAAGCTTAGATTGTCTCTGTTCTCAGAGGGCAGTGGTTGACATTATTTACTTCACCACTGAATCTCTAGTTGACATTATCTTTCCATTCTTTTTAAAATCCTGTTCCTTTGGGGCCTCCCCTGGTGGCTCAGGCAGTTGAGCACCATGCTGTGAAGCTCTCCACAGCCTCTGCAGCGCAGGTTTGATCCTGGCCAGCAGGCAAGGGTCCCACATGGCGCGGCAGACCTCTCCTGTCATGCCCGCTGCTCCCCTCAGCAGTGTATTTCATCAGTCTGCCTGTTCTGTTCCCCACTCTGTCTCTGGTGAATCATCTCAACCTCCCATGCATCTGGCCTATACGCCGGTTCTTGTGCAAATGAATAAATAAATCCTGTTGCTATGGATGTCCAAACTATACAGAAACAAATTCAACTAAAACCTAATTGTAAGGATCTTTTGGTTGTTTTTTGCTGTGCAGATATTTCTCTGTTTTGAGTAATGATCCAGAGAATGGACTCTACTGAAGCTTAGCCATCTTTGGTTAGGCGTATATTTTAATTATAATGCTAGTTTCAAAAATTGGCTTAACCTTTTTATCAAATGCATTTCTTTGTCTACACTAGTCATATGAAAATTATGCCTAAATAAAACAAGTAGAGTTGTTAGGCTTCATCAGTATTTAAGAGAACTGTGAGAAAGAGTTCAAAAGAAAACACCAAGATAAACTTCTATAACTTTGAAAACCATAGGGCTGTTGCTACCTGCTCTTTTTCTCTAAACCACAGATTATTTTATTTGAAACTTTTTTAATGAACCAAAGCATGTACAAGAAAACAAAAAAAAATACATAACCAATTAAAATCTAAGTAACATTTTTCAAAGAAAGTGTGAATAGAACAACTTATTTGTATCCTGTCAACATGGTCTAATGATCCTTTTCTTTATTGAAAATGGCTCATTTTAAATAAAACTTATTCTAGCTGCTCTAGAGAACTTACTCAAGGGAAAATACTACACTTCAACAATGAATAAAATAAAATGCAATTCATTCCCTTATGTCTATAAGATTATTCTGCACAGTATAAGCAGAGTATTTTCAATGCAGCTGAAACCCATTAGCCACTCCAGGCATAAACCACTTCATTCACAAATCATACAGCATCTAAAGTGTTTATGCAACAAGAAGCTTTACGAAACAGTTATTATTTTGCTGGTTTCAGAACACACTGTTCTAGCAAATCTCTCTAGGACATTTTATAGTTTTATTCCTACTGGTTTTTAGTTCACAAATGTCTATGCTTATAGGCGGCTCTGTCATAATAACCCTGCTTGGAGTACTTACACTGTTTTGTAACTGCCTGTTTATCTCCTCCTCTAGGCTATCCTTTCTTTCAGGTAGGGGTTACACCTCAGTTATCACTCATGCTGACCTTACATCTGCTTCTCCTGGGCATCAGGACATTTACTGATGATACACAGTGACTGGGCAGATGCACAGATTCAGATTGCTCCTTATTAGCTACAAATTGACTCTTTGCCCTAATAATCTGTGAATCTTTTAATCATCTCCCGAAGGTCTACCCCAATTCCTACCTTTGTCATGTGATCTCAAAATATCAAAACTTTCCTTCTCTTTTTCTGTCATTCAGCCTTCTTGCCTCTGTGAAAATCTTGTTTTTAATTAATCATGTACCATATTTCTCTTCTACCAAAACCCCATTGGAGGGGGAAAAATTCAAGAGCCATGACTAGTGAGTAAAGCTCTTACGATGTCCATTTCCCACATGTATTACCAAGTCTAGCAACCTCTCACTAATTAATAAAATGCTTGTCTCTCCTCTCCTGATTCATTTCACTCATCAGAATTCAGGCCAAAGTCAATCTGCACTAACAGCAGAAGCTCAAAAAATGTGCCTTGAAGAAATAAATGAAAGGCTTACATGATATGAAAATGTGAACTTTGTCCTTCTCCTTTACCTTTTCACTAGTTTTTAAAAACTAAAGAACTTTGTGAGTTTTGTTAAGTTCAAAAGGTAATGCATGGGCATTTTAATCTTCATTTCAACGCTCTTTTTTCAGATATTATTATTACTTTCAGACCATCAGGTCATTTAATTAATAATAATATTTCTATTATTCATTTACTCTAAAACTATCATCTCCTGTTAGGCATATTTACTTCAAGAAAACATTCTAGGGGGCTAATATTTTATTTAATTAGGTATCCATGAAATAAGCGATTAGATTAACTCTTTTCAAATGACTTGGAACTAAAAAGAATTCATATTGAGTATAATGTGAATTTTCCATTCTCAGAGAGAGGTGGTATATCATGCATAGTTTCTGCATCAAAATTGTTCAGTTCTGCTTCATGGTTCCTGCACACAAATTGTTCACAAGGTGACATTCTGATCACAAACCTAAAAATCAGAATAGTTTTATACATCTTGCAAAGATTATCTTTCCCTTGAAATGTGTAAGCCAAAGTTGCTCGTTTTTCTCCCCCTAATGTCCTTTGGAGTTAAAACGGAATTAAAATAAATTACTTATTTTAATTAAGTCACTAGAATTTATATTACAACATGTATTTCTTACAACAAATCACCATATAGCAAATAATGAAAGCATCTACTGTCTCTTACTATTATAGAAAAACTTCTAAGACAGAAAATACACAAGTTAAATGGAGGCAAGCAAAGAGTCATTTATATTTTCATAGCAATAAGTATCTATGAGAAGATTTCAAATAGCAGTACTGAAATGACTATAATAAATGTAGAAGGAACTGCTGTCATTTGTAATAGTTAAAAACTACAATCTAAAGAAGATTATCAATGTGGGCACGCAAGCAAATACAAACATAAAATTTGCTTTTTATGTACTTTCATTTTAAAACAAGTAGAAAATATATCAATATCTATTCTAATCAGTTATTTTTGGGTGTGGCCAAGAAGAACATGACTACAATATAAAATGTATTAATATCATCTACATGGAAGTAGAGATGGCAAAAAGAAAGACACTAATTTCTTTCACAAAAGCATTACTAAGAGGACTGCTTACCAACTATTGTAAGCAATAATAAACCTACATTACAAAATCATCAGATTTTTTTAAATATATAATCCAACAAAATCAAGTAGTAGTGTGCACTGAAAAGTACATCTAAACAATTATCATAAGCTTTAAAAGAAACTTATAAAAGACATTTCTCACACCAAAAATCTAAGTTAGTCATAAATTAGTGAATCCTATTATCAGAAAAAAGGACATATTCTCTTATTGTGTGATAATGATATATTCAAGATTTTCAGCATGAAGATATTCTGTAGAGATAGTATTCATAACTGTGACATTTTTCCCTTTGGCCATAGCACTATAAGACATTTTCATAGAACTTAGAGTCATATTGAAACTTAGAAGTCATTTACTTTAATCACTTTGTCCTACTTCTAAAAATAGTTATTTTTCTGATTATAAAGGTAATAAAAACTTGTAGCAAATCCTTTAAAATAGAGAGAAACACGAGATATAGAAAAGAATTTAGCACAATCACAAAAAGAACTGGGGCAAAAATATTGAATACTCTACTATGTATTCATGTAAATGATGTCATGCACACTATGTTATTAAAGTTCTTCACAAACATAGTTTTGTAACTACATAATATGTCATCCTCTGGATGCACCATACTCTTCTATTGTATATAGTACTGTGTATGTATATATATAATAAACTATATAAATAGTATTTATTTACTCATTTTATTGATTATTTTTTTAAGCTAGATTCAGACAGCAGGAAATTCTTCCTTCTGCATGAGGACATGCAGAACCATAGACGTTAAGTGCCTGGTGAAGTTCATAACTTTTCTGATTTTGCTTTATTTCATCATCTATATTCATAAGAGATCTTAATAATTTTCTTCCATAATGTTATTGTCTACAAGTTAAAAGTGCAGATGTTGGATCTTGTTCTGTTGTAATATATTCTATTATTATTATTTAACATTGCTATCTTTAAATTTCATAATTTATTATACAACCTTGACTCATAAAACCATTGAACTCCTTCTAGAACCTGTATGTGATGGCAATAAACCAAATCAGTAAAGCAAATACAAACATTAAGAAACAGAAAAATAGCAAAATAAAATAGATGAAACAGAATGAGACATTGTTTTCTATTGCTTAGATTACAACTAGAAATCACTTGAACATGGAAAATGTCAGCTCCTTTATAATTATCAGTAGGCAAAATATAAAGGAAACTAGGTAGATTCTATGATAAAAAGAAACTATTATTCAAAGAATTAAAGCATGTTAAATGGATTTGGATATACTTCTGAAGTTATTCAGGAGGGAAATGAAGGGCAAAGGCTTCAATCAATTTCCACACAGTCAAGATAAGCATCCCAGAGACAAAGCTGGCTGCCTTTAGATAGGTTGTTTACCTCCAGAAAAAAAGTGCAGTCCCTACTTACAAGGGGAGAAATGAATCAACACGTCAGAAAGTCAGGAGATTCCTGATGGTCTATAAGCATGCTGGTTAACATGCCAAAAATCTCAGTTGAGAATATTGGGGAAAAATAACAACTTTGAGTCTGCATTTTAAAAGTCAAGATTATTTTAACACTTTAGAATGATAAAATTTCAACTTTTTTGTTATAACATTTTAAAGTAATTATTCAGATAACCATTCATGAATCAGAACTAAAATAATAAGTCTCTATTCAAACTTCACCGTGTAGCTTTGAACTTCAGGTTTCACTTCCGCTGATTTTAGAAATTGTTTAGAGTTGTTTTTGGTGGAGGTTTCTTTAAGGATTCTCATGAATTTTATCACATCATCTGCAAATAGTGATAGCTTTTCTTCTTTCCAATTTTGATTCCTTTTACATTTCTTTTTGTTTGTTTAATTGCTCTGTATAGGACTTCCAAAATTACATTGAACAGTAGTGGTGAGAGTGGACATTGTTCCTGATCTTAGAAGAAAAACCTTCAGTTTTCCACCACTGAGCCTGACATTAGTTGTGGGCTTGTCACACGTCGTCTTTATTTTGCTGTGGTATGTTCATTCTATACAAACTTACAAAGATTTTTTTTTTTTATCATAAATTTGTGGTGAATCTTGTCAAATACTTTTTCAGTATCCATTGATACATTCATGTTTCTGTGTTATGAAGTGTGTTATATTTATTGATTTAGAAGTTGAACGAGTCTTACATCCCTAGAATGAGTGCTACTTGGCTGGGTGAATGATTCTCTGAGTGCACTGTTGGATTCAATTTGCTGAGGTTTTATTGAGGATTTTTTTTGTCTATTTATCAGCGATATCAGTCTATAGTTTTCTATTTTTGTGCGATCCATGTCTGGTTTTGGAATCAGTGTAATAACGCCAGCCTCCAAAAATGGGTTTGGAATTGCTACCCCTTTTGGAAGAGCTTGAAAATAATTGATTTCATTTAAGAACATAATTTAAATAAAATGATATTACAGTGCTTTATACAATATATTAATATTTTAAATACTACAGCTTCCTATTGCAATAAACAAAGTGAGATTTTCCTTCATACAAGGTTCTTGTTTCTATTTTTTTTTCAATAGATGTAGATCAAAGAATATTTCCATCCTTGATACACCTTCATGGGTAACTTATAGTTCAATGTAGCCATTGCAAGAAACAGGAGAGAGAGTCAGTAAGTTTCGCACCATAGATACAATATGATTTGGTTGACCAGCAATTCCTGGTTTTGTGGCTATCGACTCCATGCTTTGCTCTCCCAAAACATGAATGCATATGGAATTCAATGGACCACAAATATTAATTATATAAATAACATTGGTTGCATTGGTTTTATTATTAATAAAGAGCAAACCAATCATTGGTTTTATTATTCATAAAGAAAGAGCAAACCAATCACAAGCTTGTATTTTATTATTAGTAACTAATGATTTACCACATACCCTACAACCAGTAGCTGACATCTTTTTAACACTTCATTTCAGAGTTACACTTAACCAAGAAAACTCAAACTAAAGTTAACCAACATTTTCATGTGAACGTGGTCAACAATGTGATATATTTAACAGATTCAATCTTAGTGATGAGAGAGAAATAAAAGTGCTTTTAGGTGATTTATTTTCACTTTAAAATTCATACTTTACTGCATATTTTTGCTACTATCCAAGTGACCTATATTTTCCAAGTTATTTGCCCCACCTTTCATATACACTTCTAAGAGTAAATTGTAATTCTGTAGTAATTGCTATTCAAAAGGAAGAAACTGTCTTAGAAGTTTTTATTATCATCATTGTAGCTAGAAAAAAAAATAGAGGTCTCCTAAAGTTTTCTTCCACTATCCACAACACTTCTTAACACAGCTCTTACTGTGCTTTTAGTCAAATACGAATCAAGATAGCAGTTCCTCTAGTGAGAAAGTGGTCTCTCATTACATGGGGAGCAAACTGTTTGAAAGAGATCCCTAACATTTAAACAAAACTATGTGGCTACATATACCTTGCAAACATATGTGAAAGTGCTCAACATTAATGAAAACATGCATCATATGTCTTGTTTTAAAAGAGTTTATGGGACAAGATGCAAGTTTGCAAGCAAACAAACATTAGTAACCAGAAATCAAACAGTAGTAACCAGGTAGTTTCCATTACTAAGGAATTCTTCACTTGGTGATTTATTGTAGGGGTTCATAAATAGAAAATTTCTGTGTACATTCAAAATGAAAAAAATTAGTTTAACATATTTTAAATAATATAAACATGGCATAAGAAGGATCTGGGTTTTTGCCATAAATTAAACAATGACAAATGTTACTTGCTAACGGGATTTCTGTTATACTTGTATTTTAAACAAACAATTTAGAAAATTGATGTCTTTAGGTCTTTTACACAATATATCTGTTAAACACTAACTTAAAACATAAAGTACAAATAATTTGTGTGGGAAAAAACAGACTTCCTTATAGGGAGGAGTCAGTCAGCTAAAAGCATTTTCTCAAATTTTATTGAAGAGTCTATACACTTTTCTATAAAACACACACACACATACACACAAAACATAACAGCTTGTATCATCTATGATATCCAAAAGAACATTTTCAAATACAAGCTACTCCACTATAGAATTTATGATCAGTTTGAACTGGATTACCTGAGCTATCTACTTGACATACCTTTGCTTCTACTTTTGAAATTTAATTATATCAGCAATATGGTGACTTACCGGCCCAAAAGAATTACTGTCAAAACTGTGTCCATGATGATCACCTTCCACCCAGATGTGACCACGGGGGACTTTCACATACCGGTTTTTGTGCCCAATGGTTCTAGAAATAAACATCATAATCATTATGATAAGCATAAAAAGGAGATCAAATAATTGACATCCGGAAGGTCAAAAATGCTGTTATAAAGAATGCAATTTATTATTGTGTGAACCATAAGGCTATTGCATAACTTAATTTTTAAGTAAGGTATGTTTAGGACTGTATAACGCTGTCCACAATATTTTATTTTTATATTTTGGTAGGTAGGAATTTTGTACTTAAATAAAATGTACTAACACCAAATATAATATGTTGCTACTCAAATTCACAATATTCTCTGTTTTTATTAAACTTAACAATCACTAATAAAATACAATCTATTTTTTCCCCTGAAAGTTGCTTTCACATGACTATTAAACTCTTGGTTAGCTGTAATACTCATTTTTAAGTCAAATAAACTTCTGAACCAACAACACTTTTCGCAATCTCTTAATATTCTAAATTCAGCTTAATGAGAGACAACAATCTAGATGATCTCTTGTTAGATATAAGCTATCAATGTTAGCTCAAGATATTTGATAAATACTTTTTAATTTCATAAACAACTCTTGAAATGAAAAGGCTTTGAGCAATTACGAAAACTAAAGATCAATGATACCAATTTAGGAGAACCTTTTATATTTATGTTTTTATTGAGGTAACATTGGTTTACAACATTATAAGTTTTAGTAGAACATTCCATATTCTTGAAGCTTACAAGGAAATGGAATACAGAAAGGCTCTCATACAGTGTTGATTGCAATGCAAAATGATATAATCTTTTTTTCTTCCTTTGTCATTTGGGGTCAATTTTTGTCAAATTGAACAATAGACTAAAATGCTCATGACTTTTGGCCTTAGTAGCATTGCTGACTTATTGTACTGGTGGAATATCTATTTCAAGGAAATAGTCAAAAATATGTATAAATTTTATTACCTAGGGTATTCAATAGAGGCCTTTTATAGAAAAAATACACAACCATTTCCCTGAATGTCCAACAACACAGAATTGATTAAATCCTGATATGATCTATTAAATAAAAGGGATGGATTTAGAATATCACCCCAATACTTAATAATAAATTCCTTGGGAGACACTGTTCTCTTCTTTTTTTATTTTGCAAAGCATTTGGGAAAATACCTCAGCTAAAGCTGTCTCTCAATAAATGTTGGTCGAGTGAATGAGTGAAAAAAAATGTTATCCCAAAACTATGGTGTTAATCTCAAAAACTAAACTTGGTACACTTTTCTTTGAGGTGGAATCCTTATCTGACCATTTTTGCTTGTTAGTTATCAAGTTGTATATATACAGAAAAATACATAAAAAGGAAAAGCCAAACATAAATTGATTCTATAGAAATTGAAACTATTCATTATCTAGAATGTTTTTTAATTTTCAAGATAATTACAGTGTTGAATTACTTTGTTTTAGTTCAGTAAATCAGTCATGTTGTGGCCATTAGAAGCTCACAGTAAGTTAATGACTGCTGTTTATTTTTAATTACTACTGGGAAGAAGAGTTTCAGCTTTTCAAAGAAAAGTAAAAACAAGTTGAAGACATCTTACCCTCACATACTTTGTAATATAAGTGTTCTCCAATTAAAATCAGTCAATTAGTTCCTGACATCACTACTGCTTCTTTCATGAAATTGCTTCTAAGAACTAATATCCTACATCAAGTGTTAATAACAGGGAGAAGACCCTTTTACTTAATTGCTGGCAAGGCACACTCTACTAATAACTCCAAACATTTGTTCACCTTATTAAGCTGGCTATTTTAAATACTTAGAAAGAAAACAATTACCCATTTTGTCTCTTCAAATAATCATTCAAGCCAAATTATGAAATAAAACCAGCATAAAATCATTTCTTCATCAAAATGGTAGGTTTTAAGTCTAGCATAGTGTTCTGAAGAATGCTATAAAACTTAGATTGAATTTCAATGTCATATAAGCCAAGGACTCAAGATACTTCTTTTTTTTTTTTTAAATATTTATTTATTTATACAAGAACCAGGGTATAGGCCAGATGTGTGGGAGGGTGAGAGGATTCACCAGAGACAGAGCAGGGAATAGAACAGGCAGACTGACTGAAATACACTGCTGAGGGGAGCAGCAGGTGAGACAGGAGAGGTATACCATTCCATGGGGGTATCTCACAGGCAGGCTGGGATTGAACCTGCACTGCAGAGGCTGTGGACAGCTTCACAGCACTGTGCTCAACAGCCTGCACCACCATGGAGGCCCACAAGATACTTCTGATAGAAAATGACAGTATCATAAAATTACCAGTGACAGTTGCACATTTCCCTGCACTGTCTTATCTAAAATATGTAAATATTTTACACTCTATTCCCATCATTTCCTAGTCCCTTAAAATAACTTACTCTTCTTTATTGCACCTAACACTTGACAATCACTTATTGATTTATTTGTTCATTGCCTATATCCCCCAACAAGAACATGAACAGACTTTGCATTTCTTTTTGGCTTAAGCATGTACAGAGCTCTAAAAAATGCATAGTGAAAGTGCTCAACAGATATGTTAATTGCATGACAAAATCAGTAAATAAATGAAGAATAAAAGGTACTGCTACCAAGAATAATATATTGGAAAGAGAACAGATTTCTGAAACAGAGTAACCCCACTTTAATCTTACAATATTTGCCCATCTATAAAATGGGATGAATAAAACATACTGTAACTGGGTTGAGATGAAATTAGTACTTTGATGACAATATAATTGAGAGACTATTATAGAGCATAATTTCTGCAGTTAACTCTATCTTCCACTGGTCTCTATACTTTACTTACTTTCAAGTCTACATAATCTCGAGAATGAAATTCTGTGTTAGTTTCAAAACTGCACAAATAATAGTACTTAACTCAAAAAAATTGGTCTGTGGATAAAAGTGGCATATATTAAAAATCTGAAAAACGATTTTGTTATAGTTGAGACTGTTTTTAAGTAAATATCTTAAGGTAGCTCTGATGATTAGTAAGAACGCAATAAATGGTAGCTAATATCACTGCTATTGTCTTGCTCTTTTTATTATTTTATTATATTTCATAATGCAGAATGTGCTCAACCTCTGAAACCTATTAGCAGCAAATTTTTAAAGTTACCTGAACTGTGCTTCAATAATTTATTTCCCCATAGTTGCACTGTGACTAAAAACTAGTTTAATGGTATAATAAATGTTCTTTTTTCTTACTTTTTCTTATGCCTTTTTCTTATGCCTTTCTTATGCCTATGCTCTAAAAATTGCATGTGAAAACACTGTCTGCTTGTGCATACTCAAGTATGGAGAAAGTAGTAGGTAAGAGAACAAGCCCTTTGGTTTTTTATCTAGTAATCACTTGTGTATTTGAATGTTGCTTGCCTAGAATGGTTTACCTAGATCCCAGAAATATGTGAAAGAACTCTGAGCTATAGTAAAACCTGTACAGAACCCTGGCCAATTAGTAACAACCACCCAAAATTAACAGATTTCACAAGGGGATAGCAAGCATTAATGAGTCAGGACTAACAGTAAACAGCAGAATTAGACCCCAAAGACTTCAAATACCAAATTTATTAAACACAGAATATAAATTATATATTTAAATATGTCTATAACTAAAAAGACATGTTTAAATATGTCTATAACTAAAAAGGGAATTAAAAACATGAGTGGAATCAATATCACATTTTTAAAAGAGAGACATGAAAAAAGAACATAGTAGAATTAAAAACTGAGATATAATTAGGGATATTAAAAAGCAGATCAACAGAAGCCAAATAAAGAAGTAATAAACTGTAATATATATCTAAAATATTACTTAAGGGACTCCCTAGTGGCCTATGGGTTAAGTTTCAGCATTATCACCTCTATGGCCTGCCTGAGTTTGATCCCCAGACAGGGAGGAACCCACGTGGTGCAGCAGACCTCTCCTGTCTCGCCCCCTGCTCCCTCTAGCAGTGTATTTCAGCAGATCTGCCTGTTCTGCTTCCCTACTCTGTCGCTGAAGAATCTTCTCACCACCCACACCTCTGTCCTACAGCCCATTTCTTCTATGCATAAATAAATAAGTAAATCTTTTAAAAAAGTATTTACTTAAAATTTGATACAGAAGGTTAAGGAAAGGGAAAACAGAATAGATATTTAAGAAGCATAATAAGCAGTACTAGGAAATGCACCAAAAGTATAATTAGAATTCATGAAAATATATTTAAAAGATGGCAGGAACAACAGAAAGCAAAAAGAACAAGATGGCATCCAAACATATCAGTAATCACAATAAATGTAATGAATTAATATAGCTAATTGAAGAAATGGTTGAATATGGAAAAATTTTAGTTATTTGCAGTTTATAAACATACACATAAAATAAAAGACTCAGAAAATTGATGATGAAGACAGTACATGAGGAAAGTTATAGCTATGTTAGTATGAGACAAAATAAAAATGACATCAGGTCTCAGATGAGACTGGACTTTCAATGCATACTGCCCATAAAACATCATTAGTACCTATTTTATTCTCTAGAAAGACTCTAATTTAAAATTTTTAATGAAAGAAGTTAAGTTTTGTTCCTAAAACCTACGGTCAGAGTCAGCATTCTAAAAATTTTACAGCTCTCTTTCATCTCACGTAGTAAACTATTTTTTACTGTTTAATATATCCTTTCTGTCTTCTAAACTGAATGTTTCCAATTGTTGTGTTTGCTTAGTAATTAAATGTTGAAGAATAGAGTTGGCATTGAATGAAAAAAATGAAATATAAGTAGTTAATCAAGGGTGAATGTAAGCAAATTAATTTAAAACATTTAAAGGAAGATTAATCACCTGTATCTAATGATAAGTGAGAGGTTACATTGTTTAGGATCACATTTGGAAAGACTTTAGTGATGACCTCCTATAACTCCTCTGACAAAACAGAGGCAAAAACCATTTAGGTGAAGTCAGTGACAAGGTGAACACTAGAAGTTAGATTCCAAGATTTCCCTTCCATTGAAGCATGGATCCAAACTACTTGAGATACCAAAGAATAAGAATAAGTCTTAACATCTTTTCATTATGAAAAAAATTAAGTTTTATCTCTATATTAGAGACTAGGTGTTAGTTTGTCAGAGCAAAAATCTATTTAATTTATTTAAATTAAAAGTTAGATTTATACATCTTTAAAATAAAGTTGCAAGAATAATTTTATAAATTTAGTATGACTGCTCTTAGTACAACTAAGAATTTTTTTTTTTAAAGATTTATTTATACAAGCACTGGGTATAGTCAGAAGCGCGGGAGGGTGAGAGAATTCACCAGAGCCAGAGCAGGGAACAGAACAGGCAGACTGACGAAATACACTGCTGAGGGGAGCAGCGGGCGGCAGGAGAGGTCTGCGTGCCATGTGGGACCCTCGCCCGGTGGCCGAGGATCGAACCGGTGCTGCAGAGGCTGCAGGCAGCTTCACAACCCAGCGCTTAACTGCTGCGGCACCGGGGAGGCCCCAAGAATTTTCTTAGGGATGACTGTTCCTAATGTATTTTTTTTTTTTATAAATCTGGATTATAGGAGCATAAGTGTGACAATTATCTCAATATATAGAAAGTTTTCTCCTGTTAAACATATATTTTTATGATTGTCCATAAAAATCATTGCAATTGTTAGTGAGATTTTAAGAATGATATCAAGATTTGCCAAACATCAGATTCCATCTCTGTCAATTAGGCCATGTATTAAATGAAAGTTAGGCTCTGCTGAGCAACACAACAATGGAATGGCAATTTATGCTGTGTTATCTTGTATATTGTAGCTAGTTTCTCTAAACTGAATCTAGAGATACTGCTTTTTCTTGTTTGGTGTAAATAAACTTTCATTCAATGACTAGTAAGTGAAACAGAAACCAAATAGTTTAAGATTCTGTTCCTTCTATCAAGATTTTAACTCATGCCATGACTCAAAACACAAGCAATAAAAGTAATCTGTGGAAACTATTACTGTCCCAATTACCATAGATCAAATTTAACATATTGGAAACATATATAAGAAAATAATTTCTGACTGGAGGAATAAATGAATGATTGTTAAACATTGCCTAAGCATTCAAAGGATGATATTACCTCGGACAGGACAGACACAAAGGATATAAAAATAAATATTTTCTTTTACTTTGTGCTTTATTTCCCAGAGATAGGATCATCATATTAAGGGAAATACTTTATAAATCACTTTCTAATAAAGACATCTGACTATTATAATTATATTGAAAAATTAAATATATTTAAATTGCTTAATTCTGAAGATATTATTATGGGTATTTCTCTTAAATAGGCTATATGCTATTATAGTATATCTAAAATTATCTTAGATCATACTGAGTCAAAATTTTAAGTAATTATAACTATTGACAAAATTATAAATTAGAAAAGATGACTCCACATAGTTAAAAAAGATGCATCTAATTTTCATATATTTAAAATGAGGTTTTGCTAAAATGATAATCAACCATAAATAAGGTTAACAATGTAAATACCATAACCAGTTTACCCATTGTCAAAATGGATCCTATTCTGAATAGGAATAGTGGTATATTATTAATGCATGTATGGTTTGCTACAAAAACAATTTAAATAAAATTGTGAGTTTGTACTGCATAGTTTTATTTTTATAAATAAGTCCATATTTATAATAAATGGTATTGTTGCACTGGTTTTCAAAGCTCTCTCTAAAAATGATTTCCTTGTTGTCTGCATCATTCATCATTTATTTTCATAGGTTTTTCTCACATGGTAGTTGTATGGGAGGGAACCATTTTAAAAAGTTGCTTTTTAATGTAAGGCTTAATAACATTTAATATTTGAGGAAAAATGAACAATTTTCCAACTGTATGTTCTGATTTTAGTCTTACAAACAACATGCTATTATTAAAAGAAATGTATATTATTTCATTTGCTATAAAGAAAATTAGTGAGCTTTTGGATTTATTACTAGCAAATCAAAAAACAGACACCATAGAGTTAAAGAAATCACCAATGATTCTTTAAAAATACCTTCTTAGAGAGAGGAACAATGTTAAATTTGAATCAGGAATTCAGTGTGGCAAAGAGAAAATTTGTGTGAGTTTCTGTGCACGATAAAAATGTACTGAAACAATTTCTTCTCAGTTGCATGGCCTTAAACCTTGGGATTTCAGGTTTGTCAATTATAATATAGGATAATTGTAGTTATCTGCTCCAGAGAGCTGTGATGAAATGTGAGATAATGCATCATTTTTAGGATACGATTTGGCAGAAGAGACTCAGTCAATGGTAGACATTATCTGAATTAGTGAATAAGCTTAGTTGTTTTTATATCCTAAGGCAGCTAGGAAAAAACTTTACTTTGAATTATTCCCACAAATACTAAGTGCTCACTAGAATGAAGAATTGTGAGGCATTAGAGACACACATAAACAAGATATAGTCCTGCCCTGGAAGAATTTATAGTTTAATTAAGTAAACAGATGATTTCAAACAGGCCATTTCAAATCAGAGTGGTAAATTCCATGCTACAGGTGCAGATAGGGCCAATAAGAAATCAGACAAAAGATCTCCAACATGGCAAGAGCTACAGTGACAGTTTTCAGGAAAAGGGGACAGACACCTTTGATGCTTCATACCTGTATTTCTGAAATTATCAGTATTCCTGGGTTGCATAATGGGTATGAATACCTGCATCTCTGAACCATCAGATGCCAAAGAAAAGGTACATAATTTTGCAAGTAAAAAAAAAATAATTCTTTTAAATAAGACATAAAACAGAGTAATTGCAGAAGTTTGTACATATACAAACTTACATAAGTTGTGTGTCACATGAGAGCCCTCATAAGACATGAAAACCAAAGAAATGTCAAGACATATATGTTTTTTATAGAAGGTTGGACAAAGAGAGGCAGCTGTTGAAAAGCAATTGTGGAATTATGTGGGGAGGTTAAAGGAAAATAAGGATTTTGGTAGGACAGTTTGTATAGACTTCTCTCCATCTCAATTTTCTCTGCTTGACAGAATGCAACTTTTCTTCTAGGACAGAGAGGCCATCTTGCTCTTGAGAATTTCATCTGTTTTTAAGAAAAAGAAGGAAACAGCATGTGCTGTTTTCCAAGTCTCTTTAAATCAAAAAAATCTTACTGTCAAGATGACATATTTTGGGGTGGCATATTCTGTCACCCTTCACAGGCAAAAGCAATACAAACAAACAAACAAACCCCACCAAAAACAACAACAACAAAAACAAGGAACAAGAAGAATGGAAATCAAAGCAAAACCTGTTTTTGACTTCTCAAGAGACTGCTCTGCATCTGTGATCAAAATGAAGAGAGAAAGATGTCGTAGTGGAATACTAGTGATGGCTTGAGGCTGCTCTCACTCTTTCCCACATGTCAACCATAAAGAAGCAGAAGATGAGGTCAGGTGAGTTCAGGGTGGTATGGCAGTAGACAACATGCCTGGAGCTGGAAGGGATCATGCTCAGCGAAATAAACCAGAAAGAAAAAGCAAAATACCGGATGGTCTCACTCATAGCAGGAATTTAGAAAACCTAAATAAGGGACTGGGAAAAGACTAATTATAAAATCAAAATCAACACACAACAAGCTACTATAAACCAGAGACACACTACAGGGGGGGAGAAGGGAGTAGGATTAAAACAAGGGAGGAGGTGGGAATTGTGTGGGGACAATAACCAAGATGAAAATGCATACATTGTGCAAAAATGAAAAATGATGCACAAAAAATATATAAAATAATCAAAAAGAAATTAAAATAAAAAAATAAAAATAAGTAAGTAAATAAATAAATAAAAAGAAGCAGAAGACGCTCTCCAGCTGTAAAATCACTCTTCCTTTCTCCTGAAATTCTCTTTAATCAGAGGACTTATTAGCCACCAGTCTACATAGTCATTAGAATGAAATTTGCTATCCTCTTGGGGTGGAAATCTTTGGAATCTTTGCACTTATTTCAGAGTTAATGATTTAATGTTTTGAAATAACATTTTAGATCTTCTAGGAACCAAAGACAACTATCTAATCAAGGAATATGAACTGACTGATAGGATTTCTTTATTTCTGTTTCTTATAGAGAAGATTGCAATATTTTTAAAGAATTCCTTTCATTAACTCTACTCATTATTTATCACCATGGTTATGAAACCATTTGATATTCAAAGTGTAGTCTGATGCAGTACCTTTCGAATATAAATTTTCATTTTGTTTTTCTAAATCACTGATTTTAAAGCTTTAATTACCTATCAATAGCATTTCTACACACAACTATACCACAAGAATCAATCGGAATTCAGCTGAATTCAAACTGAGATCCTTCTGTCTTCATGATCAATACTGTAAAATAGTAGAGCTACCTAATCAAAGTCAACAGTGATTAACTGAATTATCAATCATTTTTCCTACTGATTTTCCTTAACATGTCTTATTTAACAGTTTCAAACAAACAATGTCACAGAGAGATAATATAAAAACTCCTCAAAAATTACCAAACTAGATTTAACACCTGACAGCTACAGATTATTCTTCATAAAATATAAATATAGATGAAATAGGTTTCACAATTACCAACTAAGGATCTTTCTGATTCAAGCTTAAATTGCTTTGGCCTATAAGAGCCTGATTTATAAACATTTATAAGGTCAGAATATTAGCATTCATATATAAGTAGGCGAGTAAATTGTTTAAAGTGAGAAAATAAGTCTTTCTTTTTCTACACATAGGACCATTATTACATGGTGATGGGGTCTTTCTGGCTTACAAGTGGCTTTGATTAAACATAAAATTTATTTATATATCCCAAATAGATGCTGTTTCATACTCATTTTTGCATATTTGGTATCAATTAGTCTCAAGTAGAGAGCAGTTCCCTCAGATTATAATGTGCCCTCAAGTTTAAGTTTGACTTTTCCACTATGGAAGAGAAAATTCAGGGAATGTTCAATTCAGGTAGGAAGGACCAGGAATCACTTTTATGAGACTTTATTAAACTTCTAATGTAACTCAGGATAATATTAAACAGCATAAAATTGACTTCTATACCCACTGAGTTCAACTGGTGAATGAAAGAAGTTGGGTTCAATTAAAATGACTCTTAAAAAGGTGTTATTTCCCACATTGTGAAGATTTAAACTGAAGAATCAATCTACAGACTCATCCTAGATATCTGATCTCTTAAGGTAAACTTTCAAATAATATAAATCACCTTGTAAAACTTTGAAATCAAATAGAAAAGCCATAGCTAAAAGGAAAAAAAAAATCAGTATTCACATTTATTTACACTTGGAATCCAACCCCAATTCCTTCTTCCTTAGACCCCACACTGGCCCAGGTCACCAGCACCTCTTTCTTGGCCTCCTGCAGTCATTCCCCATTCACCTCCATTTTGATTTGTTCCCCACACAAGTCAAATCATGGCATAATCATGCCCTGTTAACAAATTTTCCAATAGCTCCCCATCCCACTTACGACAAAATAATAATTTCTTTACTGTGACCTACAAACTTTTATAATCCTGATTCCCAGCTCTGGCACTGCAGACATTTTGAGTTGGATAATTCTTCAGCATGAGGGGCTGTCCTGTACAATTTGGGATGTTTGATACATACCTGGCTCTACACACAAGATGCTGGTAGTTTTCCCTTCACAATTGTAACAACCAAAAATGTTGCTGGGCTTTGTCAAATGACATTTCGGGGTGAAAGTTTAGGAGGAGGGTGCTAGCCTTGTGTGATCTGGCCCCTCACTGCACCTCCAGCCTCATCTCCTCTTGCACACCACATTCAACCGCACCAGCTCCTTCTGGAATACACTAAAAGCTCACTGGTCCACTACTGAAATTGCTGTGCTGCCTAGGCTCCTCTTCCTTCCTCTTCATGTCTTACTCTACGTCTTAGCATTTTTTTTTTTTGTAATATATATAACTTATCTGTTCCTTGGTTTTATCTATCATTATTCACTTGATTTTTGTCTATGGCCCTTTGTATTGCAAGTTTCACATAAAATTTGTTTTGTTTAACACTGTTTTCGTGATTCCTAAAAACAATGCCTGTCTGTGTTTTTGATGGGTGTTCAATAAAGTATATTAACTAAATGAATGAATAAGTATGAATAGTAGATTTATTAGTATGAATAGTAGACTTGGCTTTCAGAAATCTCCACACTGATTTCCACAGGGACTGGATTGGTTTACATTTCCACCAACAGTGTAGAGTATTCCTTTTCTCCACAGCCTTGACAATACATGTTGTTTGTTTTTGACATGGGCCATTGTCATAGATGTGCAATGCCATGTCTTTGTGGTTTGGATTTGCATTTCCTTGATGATAACTGAGGATGAACATTTTTTATGTGCCTATTAGCCTCATATTTTTAAATAAGAAATTCAGAAATATATCCAACAATAAGTGTTATCATTCAAAAAAAGATGGCTTATAATTTAAAGATATGATATTAGTTCTGATTATAAAAAACAATTCATAATATAAAATGTATAGAATTAGATACCTGGCACCAGCACCATCTGAAAAGATTAATTTTATAGCTTTATAAACTGATTTTCATCAAAGTTGCAAATCTAAATGAGGAATAGATATTATTAAAGCATACAGCATTTGGATTCACTATAGCTTATGGTAATTTGTAGCATGATTAGTGAAGTACATTACCATCAATTCAACTCAATTCACATTTATCAAAATTAACATCTAAAATGTACATGATTTTGGAGACTTCGTGAAGATTAAAAAGCTAAGTATGGTAAAACCGCTGTAAGAATCTTACAGTTCAAGAGATGAAGTACCTAGAAATTACAACACAAAAAATATGATAAATGCTGGCTTTGAAATATAATTACGGTGATAACCTACTATCTACTGCACACTTATTATGGACTGTGTAGTATGCTAAATGACAATAACTTAGGTTTTGTCAAACAGATAAAATGATAAAAAAATTTGAACTCAGATACAAAAACATTGCGCTGTTAACTATTATTCTATATTCCCTTGAGGAAAAGATTAATTCTGACTAGATTGATATGGACCAGGGAAATTAGAAAAATCTAAATATAGTCATGAGTGGTATAAAATGTAGATGGCTCAAATGTATCATGAGTTCATGTTAGAAAAATCTTGAAATCTTTGGTTTGGCTAGAATGTGGTTTAATGAAATACAGAAAATGTAGGTGGGACTGGATAGATTGTAGAGAAAATTAAATATCAATCTAAGAGGTTTATTTTGTAGACAATGAGGAACAGCTGAAGGATATTGAAAAAAAAAAAAGACAAAGATCATTCATCATTACCTTGAGGCAAAATGCACTACGCTGAGCCTCAAAATGCCAATGGAAACATTCCTCCAGTTCTAAGACACATGTCTGTGAAAGGGGAGGAGTGAGTCATTGAATGGATGTCATTTCCCCATCCCCACTTACACGCAGTAGACTTGAATTACAAGTAGCAGCATGCCATGAACCAGACTTCCAGAACAGAAGCTGGGAGGAAATAAGGGAGATATATGAATGGAGGTGTAATGAAGAAGGAGAAAAGACACACCTGAGAGGAGACATATGTAGAGATGCTTTTAAGAGACATAGGGTGAGAGACATGTGGGGAGGCTGCTCCTGGTCCTTGGCAGAGACAATGGCAGCTCTTATCTTGACTTAATAGAGGATTATGTAGTATATTTTGAAGTTTGAGTCTTTTTCTGTCCCAGCTCTCTGCCTCACCCCTTCTTATGGTTCCTTGCTAGTAGGTGTCTTTAGATAGGCCTTTAGTTCTCAGCAGCCTCACTTAATGACAAGCCAAATCAGCTAAACATTTATTTACGAGGGGATGGGTAATTATTGTAGTTTTATTAGGAAATGATTAGTTGAAACCCTTTCTTCTATCCTCTATGTATACCAATTCTATAAAAAATCTTTGACACAGAGTATGCTTCCTTTGCTTTTGTGCATGCAGACGGCCAGACCACTTTTAAAAGCATTCATCCCTGAACAGTTTGGGGTTACTGGGTACTCCTTGTCATTCACTAACACAGATAGAGTCAATCCTACTAGTTTTCTCCAGAGTGGAACCCTGGCATTCCACTTAGGCCCATCTTCCACTGATTACAGGAACAATGTTTCAGTGTACATGGTATAGTAACTTCATTTGGGGATGACATTCTTACTAAGACTTAATCACATTCAACTCACCCTCTTGTTTTGGGGAACTTTCTATAAAGGGATCACCAGGGAAGGAAGACATGCAAGTACTACAGCTCTCCAGTTCTAGCACATCATAAGTTCAATGGCTACTTGTCAGTGAACGTGAGTCCAAGAAAGGCTGTATTCTCTCCTAAGCACCAGAACCACATAGTTAACATAATCTCTGTATCTTCTGATTGGATATCAGAAGATATCAAAAATCATCTCATTTAGATAATAAATGCTTACAATTACATTCTCTTCATGATTGCAAAATATAATGCTGATTAGCTGAAATAAGCTTGCCATGGAAACCTCTACATTCACCTAAAACCTACTTTGAATTTTACTGTCTCAGTTTTATGTTCATTTTTAGTAACATGTCTTGTAGTTACATATCTATTACTAACAGCTTTCTCTCCTAAAAATGACAGACTGTAGCAATATCTAAACAACAAACCTACCTTCGAGAGCTATCATTCTCAAATCCAAATTTTGCATGATTCCTTTGTAATTTGGGTTCTATCCTCAGCAACACAATATTTTAATCTTTAAGTCATGGTCAAGTCTGTGATTGCCTTGTAGATTTATTCTAGATAGGATACTATGATTAGAAATTTTAATTTACTATTCATCCCTATAATTATATGTTTTAAAAACTGTCCTATCACTTCTTCCTCATACAAAGAAAATGATTAGAAAGGATTAATGCATTCATCATTTTCTCCAAATATTTAATTACAATATTTCTTCTCTTGGAATTTGCTCCTAATACACCTTTAGAGGAATATTTAGCCTGTCTTGGGAGTCTGAAAATACATTGCAGAACAGATAATATCTAAAACTAAGAGAGTAATCATAGTCAAAAACAAACCAAAACAGAACAAAAGACACAGTGTAGGAGAAAGCATTTTGGGCAAAAGGAAATTGTGTACAAAGGCAGAAAATGAGAGATCATAATGTGCCTTGTAGGTTAATATTAGCAGAACTCTGAGTTCTGTGGTTTGGCTAGAATGTGGGTGTGATGGTACATATGGCACCATATTTCAAAGAGATTAGGAATTCTCTCATCCAGCACAAACCAGACTGATAACTGTCATGTTAATTATTTTCAAGTTAGTAAGGCAAGTAATTATACCAACAAATCATATATTCCTTAATCATAGATTGCATAAAAAATAGAATGTATAATTAATTCATTAATCTCTTGAGATCAGAAGTCAGTATCTTTTGGGTATAAGTCCACAAGTTGAAGTTCTGAGAATTCTTCCATAAGCCATACTCATGCTGCACTTTTTATAGTTTTCAGTTTCAGTTTCTTTACATTGGAGTGAAAACTTAAAAGATATTTGTGACAAAATCAAGTACAAAACCCATCTAGATTTTTACAATTTTCCCCAGACTTTCACAGTTGTCTCAGCACATATGACAGTCATTTAAAAAAGAAAACTCATTATAAGTTAGTCTTTCAAAATATTTGACTTTTTTTTCAAACTCAAGTTTTATTGTTTTGTATAATATTTAATTAAATTAGAGAGATATAACAATCCGTACAATTGTTTGAACATGTTTGGGAATAAACACCATTGATTTTTTTTAAAGATTTATTTATTTATTTATACAAGCACAGGGTACAGTCAGAAGCGCAGGAGGGTGAGAGGATTCACCAGAGTTAGAGCGGAGAGCAGAGCAGGCAGACTGACGAAGTACACTGCTGAGGGGAGCAGCGGGCAGCAGGAGAGGTCTGCGTGCCATGTGGGACCCTCGCCAGCGGCCGGGGATCGAACCAGCACTGCAGAGGCTGCAGGCAGCTTTGCAACCCATAGCTCAACCGCTGCGCCACCAGGGAGGCCCACCATTGATTTTTTTTTTTTTTTTAGAGATACATTTTAGCTGGGTGGGACAAAAGCATTGTTAGAGTGAAACCTTTCAGCTGGGAGCATTCTTGGTCATAGTCCTCAGGCATACATTTTACAGGAGGGATAGAGAGCTGGAGTTAATTAAGCTAGTAGAGGTGAAGGATTCATTTAAGGGAGCATCTGTTTAGTTCCATGTGGCAGAATAGCAAGACAAAGGAATGCAATGCCAGTGAAAACTGAGACTGAAGAGAAGACCCATCTGCCCACCGTGAGCATGGTTCTAGAGTCTGGGAGCTGCTGTGGAAAGGCAGCGTGGGCAGTGCTTCAGAACATGCATTCTGGGTTGACTGCTGTCCCTCCCCTTACTGAATATCCATGTGACCTTGGATAAGTTATATAACCCTTATTTAGTGATTCAGTGATTCAGATCCCACAATGAAAAAGAAAGAAAAGTGTCTATTCATGGAGTATTGTTAGGGTTAGATGAATTAGTATTTCAATATGTGTGCTTAAAACTGTTTCTTCAAAATCAGCAGTCAATTAATGTTAATTTATTATTATACAAAAGTGATGGCTGATAAGAGTTTCTAGATTTGCTCTGCCAGGGCATATTCATGACTTTATACATGTAGGGTAATTTGAACAGTGCCTGGCATGTATTACACATTTTATATTAATTTGCTGTGGCTGTAGCGGTAATGGTGATCGTGTGCCATTTAAAGATTTTAAATGAAAGAGTGATCAGGTTTGCCTCTCCAAAGGAGCTATGCCAAGTGTGAGAGGGAGGGATGGGGAGTAGGTTGGAGACCAAATCTAAACATGGAGGAATGCTTAGAAGTTTATTAAAGACACTCTCAGAATAGACAGGTAGAAAGAGGGTCAGGAGTCAAGTCTTACTCCTGAGGCAGGACTGACAGTGTGGGGCTTGACTGGATGTGAGTTAAGAGCGAGAGGGAGGACTTGAAGACATTTATCATGGATGCTTTTTTCCATGCAGTCACACTCAAGTATTATGTGTCTTGTAGTCTGTGGGGAAACTCAGGAAAGCAGTAAAAATATCACAGCAGATATTTCTAAGAAATTCACAAAATCAGCTACAAAAGGAGGAAAAGCTTTATCTTTATAAACAGTAATAGTGCATCCAACAGCCTCGGTGTCCAGAAAGAACTGACCCCTTTCTTATTAAGCCATCAAACTTTTCTCTCCTTCAAAATTATTTATAGTTTAGTATCACTAAACCATGCAGGTGTTCTTTGAAATTTTAGGCATGAGAAGTCTTGTGGAATGATTCTTTGAACATCATTCCTTTAAAATGAACTTGCTGGATAACTGATTTGGTGTTCACTCTCCTGAGAAAACGCTACTGAGAAAACCACAAAGTCAACTAGTAAAATCATTATGCTCCCTCTATTGAAACGTGAAAGTCTTTGAGGATACTTTAGATTTTTCTATGTATAATCTTGCCTGGAATTGGCCAAATGTTGATACTTAAGATCTATATCTTATGTTTCCATAAACCTCACAAAGAGGGAGAAAGTTAACACTGTGCTTAAAAAACTATTTACATGCATTCTTTATTATGTAAAAGACAGAACAGCATTTTGGCAAATATATATATATATATGTATATATGCATGCTTAGACTATTCACATGTATATGGGTTCTTTGGTGTTTTAAAGGAATAATTAGAGATAACAATGCTACAGGATAAAAATATGTATGTGGAGTAGAAGAGTAGCTATTCACAAGTTAAATTCAAGTTCTCAGTTTACTTATTAATAACTATTTATTGACTACCTCGTAAGTGCCATAAACTAGGACACAAAAATGAATAAAACAGAATCAATCCATCATCTCAAGGAACTTCAAATCCGGTGGGAAATATGGACATTAATGAAGTAACCGCTCAGACATGTAACAGTACAACGAGGTTAAGGATGAGGAGAGAAGTCACAAATGCTTATAATAGGGGAGATGAACAAATCTGGACGAGTGAAAGGGACTGTGTAAAAATGGAAAGGAAAGTTTCCGGCAGATTGAGAGCATTTATAAAAATTCTGTGTCCAGACATATTTGAGAAAATAAAAAGAGTAGCAAGGGTAATAAAGAAGGCAGGGAGGCAAAGAGAATGGTTGTTTAGTATGGAAAGAGCTAAGTGGTTAGCAGTGACTAAACTCGCAGCACATGAGAATTAAAGATACCAGTCCAGTGACTTAGTTTATTCAGATGGTCATGTGCCTGAAAAAATATTTTGGTCAATAAGTGAAATAATTGCATACTAACTCACAAGAAAGAAGAGTTCATTTTACATAGGAACCCAAATATTAATGGTCTACAAGAAGTACTTAATGAGACAGGCCAATGTAACATGCTGGGTTATAGTGAAGTAACATGAACTACCAAAAGGTACTTGAAAAACTTTGAATACATTATTTAAAAAAAAAAATACTCTACTTCCTCCTTCCAGGAACACCAGATTAATCGGGCTAAGACAAAGTTTTGAAGAAGGACATACTAATTTCTAGAGCTTTATTGTATATGTGAATTTTCTTCTCTTTCAGAGGCTACTTTCAAGGTTAAACATGAAGTACTACTACCTCTACATCCTCTTGAGGAGTTTTCTTTTTATTTTTTAATAAAACATGGGTGATGTCAAAGATTTTATTATATAGAAGGAAATACATTGAGAATAAGCATCATTAAAATATGGAAACAGGGCCTCCCTGGTGGCACAAGGGGTTAAGATGTAACCTATGAAGCTTACTGCAGCCACTGCAGCAAAAGTTCGATCCCCGGACACAGAGCTACCCACATGGTGCAGCAGACCTCTCCTGACTTGCCCACTGTGTATTTTAGTTAATCTGCCTGTTCTGTTCCCCTCAGTCTCCGGTGAATCCTCTCACCCCGCACCTCTCGCCTGTACCCCAGTTCTTGTATGCATAAATAACTAAATTTAAAAAAAAAAGGAACCAGAAAATTACACGAGTTTAAAGCATATGCAGAACACCTCCTTTCTGTGGTTGACTAGATCTATTTTTAGGCTCCTGTAAAAATAGTCATCTTTTTTAAGCATTTGAGAGTTTTTTGACTTAGTTTTAAGGGAAAAAACTTGAAAATCCTAAGATGTCTCCTGAGGGGCTTTCAATTCTAATGCAGCCTTCTAACCACAACCCTCCCATTTCATTTACCTAGCTATGTTACCTTTCCCTAGACCAGGGTCTACAAATTCCACTTACCACTTGAATTATTCAATCAACTATATCTGTATTCTCCAAGAAGATGGAGGAGGAGATTTTCACTCTTATGAGCTAGGAAAAGGCAGACATTCAAGAATGTTACAGTGCTAAAAGAGTGCTACTCTTAGTTTATTATGGCACTATCTACTATAGCTAAGATATGGAAACCAACTAAATGCCCCCAAACAGACAAATGATTACAAAGTTGTGGTATATATACACAATGGAATACTAGTCAGTGATCAAAAAGATAAGCTCATGCCATTTGTGGCAGCATGGATGGAGCTGGAAAGGATCATGCTAAATGAAATAAGTCAGAAGGAAAAAGATAAATATTGATGGTTTCACTTACATGTGGAATGTAGAGGAACCAAAGAAAAGGTCAAGGAAAAGATGAAGCTGGCAAGCTGATCAATGATCTGATGCATACAGTAAGGGAGACTGAGGGAGAAGGTCAAAACAGGGGGTTGAAGAGCACAGGGACTATGGTGATGGATTACGGGTGCAAGGGTGGTAGAAGGAACTATGGGGACTGTGCCTAAGGGGGGAAATCAAATACTGTACAAAAATGAACAACAATGTAAGGAAATAAATGAAATAAATTTAATTTGGATTTTTTTTTAAAGAAAAGGAGTGCTAATCATTCTTTAATATCAATGGGAATGCCAAGAAAGGACACACAACTGGGCCAACAGCGACCTAGGCAGCTTTTAAATATAGGAAGTTCAGTAAAGACTTATGCATACAGAGGGAGCCTGGACAAGTTAAGTCCAGGCTCTAGAGTGACCCAGATATAAAAATGCAGAATAAAAGAATGATGCAAACTAAGGCTTGGGATGAAGCAAGAGTGTCAGGGGAAATTTTAAAACTGGCATAACTGCAACAGAGCATTCAAAGTGAGAGTAATAACCAAAAATAAAATGAGAGCAATAGTCTAAAGAGCACAAAACACTGCAGTGAAGAGATTTCTCTTTCCTCTGCTAGTATTTGAGATCCACAGGCAGCAGTGTAACTTGTTGAGAGTTGCATTTCAATAAATTATTGAAATGACTCTTGTCGCATTAATCCACTCACTCATCATTTATTTCTTTATATGCCCCTACCCAAACACAGTGTTAGGTACTAGGAGGGAAGATAATAAGCCAGTAAGGAAATAATCATTAATATAAATGTTGAAAAGTTTGCTGTAGGCTGACAACATTGTGAAAAGAAAGGAAGTATCCTAGAGACTATAACAATTTTATCATGAATTAATCATTGACACGAAAGGAGGGCCTCAAAATGAACTGCATAGTTGAAAGTTTATGAGATGTGGAAACTGTTATATCAAGTAGAAAACCATCTCATAGTTGGGGAAAAGGTGATGAATCTGAGCTATGAAGTTTGAGTTTCAGGTGGTAAGTGAGGTCAGCAAGTGGAGAGCTCCATTGATAAATGGAGTTCAAGTGCCTGACCCAATAATTCTCTCTTCTCCCTCATCAGTTTTGGTTGACAATCTCTATTTCTGATGGTTTGGACCCATATACGGTGCCCAGTCATTGGAGAAGATATTCTTAATTCAGTAAGTGACTTTATAACAATATTGTGCTTACATGTTTATTACTGAAATTTAATACAGAAGCTACTTAATGGGAGGATTGTAGGATGTGTGAAAATCAAATGCAAAAACATTTTAATTACTCTTAAATATATATGAAGCATGTTTACATATTTATGAATATACATAATTACATGTATGCACATGCATAAATACATGTGTCTGTATACACACACAGATATATATAAATATAAACACATTCATGTATGTATACATTTTTCCCCACAGAGATGAGAGCATCTCTTTTTAGAGTCAAGCAGAAGAAAGCCAAACATTTATTCAAGACACCATCCAAATAAACCATCTATAATTTCACAGATACATTTAAAAGTTTTTTTAAATGCTTTTTGCTGCTTAAGACAAGTCATAAATATGGGTTTTTATGATCCAATCGAAATTAAAATTAGAATATATGTACAGCAATAGAGAAGGAAATTACTCAACCAAGAATTGCATGCTTTCTCACCGGCATTTACCTAAGTTATCTTGTATGGTAGAAGTTTTAATTCAAAATGTACAAGCTATAAAAACACATGGAATTCAAATTCCACTTTAAAAGCAAAATTAAAAGTACATTGAAAAATGTAAATCGAAAGGCATTAATTTATGCTAAAATTGCTTTTTCCTCCAAGGGTTTTTAATCACTAGGCAAACTTGATTTTAGCAGTCATGCTCTAATTTCAATTATGTGCAAATTATTCTATCTTCCTGGACATGAAAACAGAAGAATAAAGTATAAATGATTTGTCCCTGTTTAAACAGTACATCAGGAACTGTACAAATAAAGGGATTCACATGGGTAAATGCTGAGTATTCTTAATAAATGAAATTGGCTAAAGAGTCTGGAAGGGGACTTCTGAAATATCTTTGAGAATCAGACAGTAAATGAATGTCATTGAGCAGAACTACATATGTTTTTATTTTCCCATCTTGACAGCAATATCCCTATTCTCTCCACTGGCAACGCAAACAAAATATTTTCTCTAGCTTTACCCACATTTATCAAGAAAGACAGAGACAACTATTACTGCTATCTACTTTAACCTACCCAATCCTTCAGTTTCTATACCAGATTTCCTGGAAATTTCATGTACCTATTTCAGCCATGTGATGGAATAGTAAAAATGTATCAGAATAATTTCCTCTACTGAGTTCCCAGGAAATGCACTGAGAAATGTCTCTGACTTAAAGATAGGAGTTCCTGGAAGAAAGCTTTCGATAGTACATGTGATATTAACAACATGGTCAGTCACCCACATTCCAAAACATAGGTGGAACTTGTACCAACATACTCCACTCCAGCATTCAGTTAAAAACAATATCCAAACAAGCAAACTAGAGACAAAAGCTTTCACGCAAGTTGTAAATAAAAGAATGAATCATGTATCCACCTCCTACATTTTTTTTAAATAGGCAATTTGGCTGTACATTTGGATTTTAAAATGTGTGAATCTTTTGATCTAGCAAATCTGAGATTCTATCCAGTAGTAGCAGTTGCAAAATTGCATAAGGACATATGTATGAGCATGATCACTGGAATATTATTTGTAATAGCAAAAAAAGATAAACAATGTAAGTGTTCAATGATAAACAAATGGCTTGAAGTTATTTTACATTTAAACAGCGGAATGCTAGGCAGACATTATAAACAATAAGATGTGTGATGGTATAGATAATTTTCATAGTGACTCTTAGACCAAAAATGTAAGTTAAAGAAGATCCATGTTCTGGATTAAAAAAAAAAAAAATACAGGCACATTCATATACATTTCTAGGAGAACTAAAAGTTAGAGGAGATACATTTAAATGTTAAGATTGTTCACCTCATGGGAGTAGGATATGGGATACCTTTTTGCGAAAAGAAACCTTTAACACTTATGTAAGGTCAGTATTGGGGTTTTTTAAATGTCATGCAAAAACAAGAAAGCAAAGAAAAACAGTGACTAAATGCCATAGACTTTCTGGGAAGTTGTTGTTATTTGCTTCTAGATTGATAATCATGGTCTAGAGTCACTGTAAAATAGAAGTAGCCACCTCTCCTACTGGCCTGATGTTCCAAGACACACAAGCCAATGGCTATCCCCAGCCAACACTATCTTTGTATTGATTTACTGACTGCAATTCCTAGGATGCAGCAAGATCAGAGACAACAGACATGGCCAGACAAGGACTGAATAGTGGCAAACAACATTTTGGAAGGTTAAGATTACCACATAATAAAACATGTAAGTGAGGAGTCAAGAAAATTCCAGGGAGTGGAAGTTTATCAGTTGTAGTTTTTCTTTTCTTTTTCTTTATTTTTTAAAGATTTATTTATTTATTTATTTATAAAGCACTGGGTACAGTCATAAGTGCAGGAGGGTGAGAGAATTCACCAGAGCCAGAGCGGGGAACAGAACAGGCAGACTGAAGAAATACACTGCTGAGGGGAGCAGCAGTCAAGACAGGAGACGTCTGTCGGGCCATGTGGGACCCTCGCCAGCAGTGGCCAGGGATCGAACCGGCGCTGTAGAGGCTACGGGTAGCTTTGCAGCCCAGCACTCAACCTCTGCGCCACCAGGGGAGGCCCAGTTGTAGTTTTTCATGTTTTGTTGTCAAAGAAAATCTTAAAGTCAGCTAGGTTAGGAAATGCTTTGCCTTCCTTACAATCAGATAAGAAGGACATGAGAGCAGATGTTTCCCATCTGCCCAGGAAGGTCCTTATAGATTAACAGCCACTAGGTATTGGACAATAGATGAGTGGCTACATGTACACTGTGCTTTTCAGCTTAAGACCTGACAATGGCACTCAATGAGCACTGAAAGGCCCAGAGCAACTGCACATCTTGTTGGTTAGAAAATAACACATAGAGCTAAATTTTACCTTCCTCAAAAATGCACAAAACAAATCTGCATCATACAAATATTCTTTAGTTATAATAAAGTAAAAATCAAAATCAACAAGCAACTATAAACCAGAGACACACTACGGCGGGTGGGGGGGTATAGGAGGGATTAAGTTCAAAATAAGGGGGGTGGGAATAGTATGGGGACTATAACAAAGATGAAAAAGCATCCATTGTACAAAAATGAAAAATGATGTAAAAATATATAAAATAAAATATAAAAAAATATTCTGTAGTTTAAAAGGAAAGCATATCTCTGAACAGGATTTGGGAAAGCTTTAAGAGTGAAAGCTTAATAATGTATTTATTAGTAAAAACCATACCATCTCTTAAAGTATTTCTGTCATGCAGGCTGAGGCTAAGACTTGTAACATATTTCTTAGGCAGCTTAACAGGGCCAATACATTTTTTTTTTAATGCTGCCAACTATAAAACATGTTAGTTAAAAGGTTAACATCATCCATAATGACCCTAGTACTCTATTCCATTATGGGTGTTGCTATAAACTAATTAACTATAAAAAAATTAAAATCAGAACTAGAAATCAGTGCTTTTGTCATATAGTATAATTTGGTCATACAAAAACTATAGGATATTGCAGTGACTATGTTGATATGGTGGATGAAATGAAGCTTTTGCAGCATAAGGACCTACTTGTTTGTGATGCAATCAGATTTTCTTTCTTAGAAATAGTGATTCTTTGAAGCAGAGTCATGGATTCCAAAGAAAAAAAATCTACATTTCCTCCACTCTTCATTCCAAAAGTTACAGAGAAAATGCATCCAGTGCCTCTATATCTTCTAACTCTTTTATGCTATTACAGAGTAAATAAGTCATTCTACTATTATAGAAAGGAGGTAGAATTCCAAAGGGATAGGAAATTTACAAGACAGATTAAAAGTGAATCCTTGGAACAGTGACAAGCCAATTCACATTTCTGTTACTAAGAGGGATTAACATTCATTAATATATCTTTTTAAAGCTCTGACTATCCAGTCTTCCTTCTTTTCCATACAAACACATACTGCCAAAGGGTAGCAGAACAACCAAATAACTGTGCAAGCAAAAATAATGTATTTTCCTTAGTTTTTGCTTGTTTTATTCTCAATTTGATCATTGTATATTACACAAGTGGCCAGTAAATTTTTACAATGTGTGATATTGATATAAAACAAATGCCAGTTACAGCTTCCATACATTTCAATTTTACAGTTTGTAATACATTAGTGGTCCTTAAGAAAATATTTTGTGCTAATAAATTATTAATCATCATAAAATAAATTACAAAGAGACATTTGTATTAGTTGTTTGTTTGATTCCCCCAAGAGCTTTATTGCCACTCTGATCCTTAGAACCTGAAAATAGGTACTTACTTGGAAAAAAAAAATCTTTGCAAATATAATTAAGACTCTGGAGAGGAAATTCTCTTTGATTATTGGGCAGGTCCTAAGGGGTCCTTATAAATGACATACAGAGGAGGAACAGAGAAGGTCATGTGAAGACACAGCAAAGACTAGGGAGATACAGCCACATGCCAAGGGATGCCCACAGCCAACGGATACTGGAGGAGGCAAAGGACAGATTCAGCTCTCAGAGCGTTTGGAGGTAACACAGCCCTGCAAGCTACTTGATTTCACACTTCCAGCCTCTAGAATTAAGAGCGAAGACATTTCTGTTCTCTAAGTCACAAAATCTGTGGTAATTTGCTCTGCCACTTCTCCTAGGAAACAATTTTTTTTTTTTCTTTCTATGTCCTTCCTTACATTCAAAGGTAATGATAATCACACTCACTGAGCACTATCTCCATGTCAGATACTGTGGTAAGTTTTCTACAGTCTTTTTCTCATTAAACCTCCCTAACTCCCCTAAGAAAAATGGCAGTATTATTAACTCATATTGCACATGAAGAAACTGAGAACTAGAATTCAGGCCCAAGTCAGCCTGACCTCACTTATTTTCTCCTTTAAAAGTACTAGAGAAGGGCAAGTACACCTTCGTTGCTGGTGTACTTGCAATTATCAGTGCTCTGAAAGGTAGCAGAGAGGCAGAAGAGAAGTGAGGGGTGTAATCTGGTCTGACATTTTCCAAAGATTTTCTAAACCAAGGTACTATATTAAATATTTTTGAAATAACAAAGACAGCAGTAGCTGCCTACTGAAAAAGAAAAGAAGTCACCAAATGTTGGCAAGAAATTAGTGAAAATAAAATTTATTAGAAAAAGAAACAGCTTTGAGAAGATAACTAAAACCGTGTAAGACTGAGAAAACAGCATGTCAAGAAATTATGAGATGACTACTGAAGTGCTATGATCTTTTGTTGTTATTTAAAATAAACTCTGAAGTGTGGAGATTCCTCAAAAGACGGAAAATGGGTTCATCATGTGACCCAACAATTCCACTGCTAGGTGTCTACCCAAGGAACACAAAAACAATAATTCAAAAGGAAACCTGCCCTCCCATGTTTATAGTGGTGCTGTTACAATAGCCAAGACATGGAAACAACCTAAATGAAAACAACCTAAATGCCTCAGAAAAGACAATCGTATTGGATCCATATACACATCCAAATAGATATACACAATGGAACATGAACACTATACTACTCAGTGATCAAAAAAGATAACTCATGCCATTCGCAGCACCATAGATGGGACTGGAAGGGATTAAGCTAAGTGAAGTGAGCCAGAAAGAGAATGATGGTTTCACTTATGTGTAGAATATAGAGAAATGAAACAAAGGATCAAAGGCCAACTATAAAACTGACCCCTGAAAACAGACCATAGATTTGAAGCATCAGACAAGGACAGGGAGGGAGAAAGGGTAGAGAGAAAACAGGGGTGAGGGAAGAGCACAATGGACTATGATGGAGGACTATGTGTGCTTTGGTGGTGGGAGAACTAAGGTGATCGCCCCTGAGGGGAGAAATCCCATGTGAAAAAATTTATAAGGATGTAAAATACGATACCTCACTAAAATAAAGTAAAAACAACATAAAAGGCCCTGTGAGTAAAAAGATTTTATAACCACAAAAAAACAAACAAGTCTTTCCTACAATATCTCTTAACTCTCCCACCTTTTGCTCCATTCATAAGCATCTATCTCCCCACTGATAATGAACAGGAGTGACCACACCTCCCAATATTCAATGTACAAGTCTCTCTCTGAGGCATTTCTCTCATTTCCTATAATTCCGAATAATTCCTGCAATTACTCGCAATTTGATAATGTATTCTAAGGGTATGTACACACCAGGTGTACCAAATGCAAATGATACAGATTATTATGACATTATTGTTGAGGAAGTTATAACTCCATATTCTCTGGATGTTATTTAAGAAGCAAGAGGTTTTCCATCCTAAGTGACTTATGGAACCTATTTTGAGTCAAACAGAATCCATCTTGTCTCTAAGCTGTCATGTTGAAGAGCTCCCTATCAGCAACTAGAAAGAACAGCCAACTCACTGTTCTCACCTTATTGATGACTACAAAGACAGTAACACCCTCTTCTCTGCTTATCAATGATTGAGGAAAAAACCAGGAAGGCCATCTGCTGATTGTTACAAAAGACCCAACACTCCAAATTTTGATCTGAAGACTCCTGGAAACAAACGAAAAGTTTCAAACAAACGACAGAAGTTTCCCTAGGCTACTTCCATCCTAGATCCTCATACTCCCTTCAGTCTTGCCCCCGGTGGAGCATGCTGGAGAACTGACTCTGGGAGTTAGTCTTCATCATAATCTATTTCTCAAATAAACTCTCTTTACTATATTATAGACTGATTAATTTTCATTTGACAGCATTTAGACTAAGAATTAGAAAAAAGAAGTACTGATGACCTCTGATAGCTATTCCTGAACCTACCATTCTAAAATTTTAGAGCCTTATGTCAAATCCTCTTATCTAAGACTTGTGAGCTATGAAAATACCATCTAAATAGGATTCTCACTATTATATTCCTCTCCCTAGTAGTCATCCTTATTCAATCACTTTTCTTCTCATTAAAAAATAATTTCCCTCATAATTTTCAAAGGAACAAGAAACTATATTTTTATCAAAATAGTGACTCAGTTTTTCGTTATTATCAATTAGCATTTTATCAAATCTTTACAACTACTCAATATGCCAATAGAAGTTAGTGCTTCATCTTTCCCAGAGACATGCAAACCCCAAAAGATAATTGAGTAGATTAGAGTGAACACCAATAAAATCTAGGTCAAACTTAATAACCTTCAAACAGCAGCAGCTCTGGTGCATACTAAACACACCAACCATGAACAAGATGTTTTGATGAAGCCAAAACCAATGCAGGGCCTTCCGAGGATGATCCATTTCCATATGCTGACTTTTGCATGACTTTCTCTTTTCAGTGTACTTACTTTCAAATGTAACTTTTAATTCACTACTTTCAATAGAGTGTTTAAAGTGACAAACCGATTACTGGTGATTATTTTCTGTTTCATTTGCCCTAGTATGACTCACTGAAATGAACCACGAAAGACAGAAACTGGCCAAGGTAGAAAATGGCGGCTGGGTCTCCCCGGGTGGCGCAGCCAGTTGAGCGCAGCACTGTGAAGCTGTCCACAGCCTCTGCAGCACGGGTTCATCCTGGCAAGCCGGCGAAATACCCACATGGCATGGCAGACCTCTCCTGTCATGTTTGCTGCTCCCCTCAGCAGTATATTTCGTCAACCTGCCTGTTCTGTTCCCTGCTCTGTCTCTGGTGAATCCTCTCACCCTCCCGCACATCTGGCCTGTACCCCGGTTCTTGTGTAAAATGAATAAATAAATCTTAAAAAAGAAAAAAGAAAAGAAAATGGTGGCTAAGTGATAGTCAACTAGCCCACACCTTCAAGTAACCAGGATTACAATATTAAAAATCACTAATGGAAATCAGAAACAGCAAAATTAGCAAATAAACTGAGCCTAGCTACAAGGCTTTTCTCCTGGAAACTCTATTTGTTTCTAGATCACCTACATTGAACTCTATGGAGAAGAGAAGCTGTATTTCCCAGCATCCTCAAGATGGCAATGGCTTCAAGGAAGGGTTTCTCTCCTGACTTGAACTCCTCACCTGAACTCCAGAGAGGACAGAGAATCGAAAGTCTCACCAAAAAAAAGGTTTATCTATACATATTTTCTCACAAATTCTCTGGTTCCTCTTTTTAAAAGTTTTACAAATACCTATTGTGAACTAAGGCATTGGGGAAGATAAACAAAAAAGAAGTTCCTGCCATGGAGGGACAGACATCCAAGTGGGTGGTGTGTGCTCAGTGCTGCAGCAGGTGCATGAGGTGTGACGCACTGGGGCCCACAGAGGAGAAGGCCACTGGCACTTCTAAAGCAGAGTGTAGAGACATTTCACAAAATTTCTTTTGAGATATAAAGGCCGTTGAAGAACTAGACCTTTAAAGGTTTTAGAAGTTGGCTTTTTGTTTGTTTGTTTGTTTTTTCAGATGGAGCATCCCATAATTTACCTGTATTATTGAGATGATGGCAAGGCATAAGGTAAATTTGAAAGTCATAGTGCTGGGAGTTAGCCATATGTTTTTCTACACTTTTAAATAGTATTTTTATATGAAATATGCTCTCCTAACTTAGGCTTTATAAAATAAATTGTTATCCTAGGATATGTAATACTAATTTTCATAGTTCTTATTCATGCCACACCTTCCTCCAGGGCCTGATTCAGTACTTGTTGATAAACCAGTAACAGACTCCTTATATCTGACTGCAAAATAGAGGCAATCTGAATGGGATGGTTGGGGGGGTGGGGGAGGGAGAGGACCCAGTGGAGCATGAAGAGGATTAGTGGAACACTGGTGTTGGATGTGGTGGGAAAAAAATGTACATTTATAGAAGTTTGAACCTACAACTTCCACCACAAATACAATGAAATAAATCAACTTAACTTCAATAAACATAATGGGAGAAAAAATTGTTTTGAAAAAATTATAAACTTACAAGAGACTATAAAAATAGTGGAGAAATTTCCCATACCCCTTTAACCCAGATATCCCGAATGTTAACATTTTATACACACATAATAGAATGGTCAAAACTAAGAAAGATTGGTTTAATACTATAAACTAAACTACAAATTTTATTGAGATTTCAACAGTTTCTCCATTGATGTCCTTTTTTCTCCCCCAACATCTTGATTTTCTGATTTAAAAAAATAATTTGGTGAATGCCAAGTTATATGAAAGAGAAAAAGGAATAGGAGTTAGAACTGCATGTTTCCTAAATAAGACGTTTGAAGAGAAG
This sequence comes from Talpa europaea, assembly GCF_964194135.1. Lineage (NCBI taxonomy): Eukaryota > Metazoa > Chordata > Mammalia > Eulipotyphla > Talpidae > Talpa > Talpa europaea. The sequence goes on from NC_140069.1 coordinate 121,543,282, forward strand.
AATACAAACTTTGTGCAAAGGGATAAACTTTGTTCAATGTTACTTTATATGCTACTTATTGTATAACCTGGCTGAACTCTGGTGTATGAAAACACATTTTTCACAATTCCATTTCCTACTCTCCCTGTTATTTTAAACTGGAGGGAGTTTTTTACATTGGGAAAGAAAGGCTCAGTCCCATCTGGTGAGGTTTCCCAAGAGTAGCTTCTAGAAGTGCCATGTTCTGGTGGGAAGCAGTAGCTGCAGACACCCACACTGAGATCCTCATCTGTTAGAAGCAGGAGCGCCTCCACCACCTTTAGCATCAGAGTAAGAGGAGATCTATCAGATCCCTCATTTTAGCCTCTGCATTCTTTTTTAGCCAATTGGCCAATAGAGGCCAAGGTGCTTTAATACGCTAATGACTCTCTTTTTGAAGGTTTTTAATGTAAACTTTACATAAGAATGCTAAAAAACTAGACCAAGGCTGGGGGCCAGGTGGGGGGTTCCTGTGGTGACATCCCTTCTGCTTGTTTCCTCTTCTGTTCTTTTCAGTCTAGCAGCATTGGTTAAGATCACATTACATTTTCATTTATTCAGCAATGTGAAAGCCTGAATGTTGGAATAACAAATGTGCTTAACTACCCATGGCACACCACAAGGAACATTATTTTGACATATATATGAAAACTGAAAGTATAAATTGTTCTGGCACAAGGAGGATACTCCATCTCTCCTAGAAGTTAACAGCAGATTACTTTAATATAACTGGTCAGGGATTTGCTTTTTAATAATCCTCCAGTGTCCTTGGCATTAGTCAGAAGTTATCATTTCTTGCAATGTCATTTCTAACTGTATTTCCAAGCACTTATACCACTGATGGAACTTGTAACCTTATCATAGATTTGGTTCATTACCTAGAAAAAAAAAAAACAACATTAACAGCCACAGTATTTCCTTGGATTAAATAAGAATAAGCTTCAGTCCCATACAACATTCACAGTACCTAGATGTTATGAAAATAGTAATTCCACTCTGCTTTAAAAATAAAAGCATTTATAAAATTGTGGAAATAATTGCTACTTATTGAAGAGATTGTTGGAAGGCGTATTGCTCAGGAGAGTGTGTATGTGCTAATGTTTGTAAACTTGAAAGAAGTATGAAAGCATCAAGCTTACATGCAATTCTACTTCTCTATCTTCCATCGATTCTTGCATTAAAGAAATCATAAAAGTTTGTCAGTCTAATATATTCGGTCCAAAAAACATTGATAGTGAAAACAGATGCCCGTCATTCACTTTATTTAAATAAACATACTAGAAACATATATACAAAACATGAAAACTCGATCAATTCAGGGTTTAGTGTAATTTAATGTAATATTTTAGAAGTTATATAATTTACTTGAACCATCTAAATCCATTTGACATATTCATGTCCCTAGGAGAAGACTTTAAAAATTAAACGACTCAGAACCCTTAATAAATTTTGGAAGCTTTAAAATGTCATTTTTTCCTTCCTCTCTCACTCAGTTGGGTTAGGCTGAAGGGAACACAAAAATTTTAAAGGCTGTTGTCTGAGACTGCTTTATATGCTTCGAGGTGGGATTTAGAATTATAAAAACATTATTCCACCGCCCTGTGCTTCATATGTCTAGGATGAGCAAATCATTTATTGGTTTCTCACTAAATTCAGGATGCAATGCTTTGCTTATCAGATTGATTGTCAAGACTTTCATTTTATGAGTAATAAGGTAGAACTTGGAAACTGGTAGAATCCATTTGAATTTCTGATTTGTCCCACTGCCTGGCACAGTCAACACAATCAACTAGGCAAGTTGCTTTAGGGGTTCACCCCTTAAACTTGAGACCTGAGAAGAAGCAAGCCTGGGGCAGTTGCTATGGTTACCAGGCCCGAGGTGTAGCCCGCAGGCATAAATATGTACATGAGACACTGACCCACCATAATCATTTCCTTTGAAATCTGGTTCTTTGACTACAATAAGGAGAAAGAACACTAAAGCTGAGTCATTTATTGATTATGAATCAACGTTCAGTGATGAAGAAACAATGAAATTAACTATTCTTGATTTTTGTTTTCCTCAAGAATAAGTAATTCTTGGATAATTAGAAGAAACTTCTATCTCTTGACCACAAATACAGGAAAAAAGATAGTTTCCTGTTAAAAAAACACTCTTTTGAGAATTAATTAAAGTAAAACATCCGATAGGGTCAGTTACCCAGCAAATTGCCTATCTATATCAAGACAAAGTCCATGCATACTTGGTGTCATTTGTATCACACAAAAAGGAAAAAGGAACAAACAGAAGGTGAACCTAAAAAAGCTAGATTTTTTTAGAAAGCAAGTTCATAAGAAGTGATATCTGAAATACAGAGGAATTTACCTGAAAGGAGCTGGTACTAGCATTTTGATTTTAAGAAAGATTTTTGTCCTTTTATTACTAGGATGTTTAAAAATAATTCACTAAGCTCTCCATATTTAAGCATTAATTTAACATAAAGTAAATCCATAACAACTATGTAAATATTTTTATCAGTTAATTATTAAAATATATTATAACACATTGTTAATTTGATCTAAATCATGGCTCAAAAGATTTCATTTTTTAAATTAGAATAGTATATCTTATCACTACAACATCTTTTTTTAAGCATTCCTTTGAGATAGACTGAAACTGATTTCCCAGAACTTAGGTTAATGAAAGTGCTATATACCAATGTACTATAGATTATTTCACATTGTGGCCCTATTTCTAGTGATTGACAACAGAAGCCCAGATTCACACTTGCCTGGCAATAAACTCCCATGGATGAAGAGGGGAATTAAATGCCTACCCTCCTCATTGGCTTTAAGATAGAATTCAGCTTACCTTGTCACTTAGTGACAAGCTACCTAATTGAGTCTAATGTGTGACAAAGTAACAGTTCACAGGATTATTTTAAAATCTGTCTTCTATTTAAACATTCTTCCCCTCACTTTGTAATTTAACAAGGAACACTGCTTTATTTGAACAGGCGGCCTTCATCATCATGAAGCCAGTATCTGACCGAGGACAACATGGACAGAACTGGTTTTCTTTTTTCCCAGTGTTTCTTGAACCAGCTTTATGAAAGGAAAATAGAGAAGAGGTTTCTGCTGAAAATATGTAGTTCTGAGTAGATAAAATGGTATGGCTGTGGATCAGGATTTATTTATTTTTATTTCTCCACTAATATCTCAGAATTGATATTTATTCTTAGGGAAAAGACCCCAAGGATGTTTGAAAGGCCCCTGGGGGTTCCAGTTCAGCAGCTGCTTAGCCAAAGGAATCCCATAAAAGAGGCACAGAGACACCCCGTCCTTCTCATTGAGGTGGGCTCTTTGGGTGGCAGGTGCTAGATTTATCACGTATTTGTCACTGAGAGAAAGCGGACAGGTTGATTTTATTTAATTATTGATATTCTAATAGTATAAATAAAAAGTGCATAGTAAGACCCTCACTTAGGAAGCAGGACCCTCATATTAGAGAAAAACATGTAGATAATCTGGATGTTGGATGCTTCACTTGTTATCACATCTCTGTTATAATTATTATTTCAAAATAGAATCGGCATGCAATCAATTAACTCCTTTGGAGGAATGTCCTTGTTTATGCCTCTTTCCCTACACAGACAACCCAGGTGCCTTTTATTCATATCATTTAAGAAAGGGTTAAGGATATTTTCTATAAAAGACATGTGGAATATAGAGAAATAAAATGAAGGGTCAGTCAAAGCAAGCCAAAAACAAATCCTAGAAATTAAGGCTACCAGAACGGATAGGGGAGGGTCAAGAGCAATGTGTTGAGGGGACCCAATAGGCTACGGGGGAGGCTGGGGTGCTCTGGTGGTGGGAGTAGCTGGTGATACACCTGAAGAGGTATGCTCCTATACCCCTGAATCCCACAGAGTGCTGTAAAACAATATTACCTCAATACAATACATTTTTTAAAAAGACAAAGAATTACAAAGACATTTAAAAAAATCTAACTACATCTAACAATTTAGAGTTCTCTCTGTTAATAAATGAATGAAAAGAACATGGCAGGGAAAGGATGATCTTGTATAAACTATTATTGGGATAAAAAAGTCAAATCATGGCACACAATGTAGAGGGAAATAAGATTATGAGGATGAGAAAGGACAATGGAAGATCTGCTTCTATTTTCTATCCAGATATATTCAAACATGTAAACCATGACATTTCTTAGTATGTTGTATAAAAAGAAAGTAAATTTTCTGTACATAATTGTGGATAGATGGTCACAATAAACTAACCCTAGCTTCATAAGTATGACTTCACACAAGGACCTTAAAGTCTTTCTACGCCTAAAGAGTATATAAGAATCAAACTTTAATTATGAAAACCAACATTTCAAAGGGCTTCTCCCAAAATGGCTACCCACTGCCAGCCACTTTTAGAGTAAACGTTGCATTGAATTTTCACATAGATCTATTGACATTATGTCTGAGGTAAAAAGACATGAGACCACTTGACAGGCACACCGAAGTTCTTTGTAATTTTCTATTGTATTAGGAAGCAGAAGGGGAAAAAACACAACAATAATCAAGTATGGCTACTTAAATGAAAGAACATTAAGAAGCTCATGAACTTGACTTTCTATTAAGTATGCTATGTAATTATCTTTTATTCATTCATTTCACAGTCTATATTCATTCATTTCACAGTGTCCTATATTACTTAATTGCAAAGGAAAGAGTAGACTGCTCGTGTGTACACTAATTGCAAAATGTATAAGTGATTGAGTAATCCTGGTCTCAATCCATGAGAAAAACATTTTAATGGAAACAATACAAAAAATGCAAAACCGGGCTGATATGATAGCAAAGTATATAATGTCCTCTTAATAAAATATGTTTTATAAATAGTATAAAAGAACTAATTTAGGTAACTCCCACACTGGATCTTACTGATTTTATTCATGTTCCACATTAAAAAAAAAAAATCGGTCACATCAGATTTAAACATCTGAAAAATAATATTAATGATGAAAAGTCAATTACTATAACCATTTTTACATGCAAGGATGGGAGTGCAACAGTAGCAAATGTACATTTGCCAAGAGGCTGCTGCACTGAAACACGAAAACAACCATTTTTAAGCTGATGTGTTTTCATCCCTGATACATAAAATGATGTGTTTATAGCTGAAATTGGTGACTACATGAAGAATGGCACATTTTGTTGTTTCCATTTTAGAAGTAAGCAAAATGACTGAAAAAGCTAATGAACTGCCCTTAACTAGTCATGCAGATTACTTTTACTCCAAGCTCTTGTCAAAAATCAGAAGTCTGAACTCTTTGATGTTAAGTCTTTAAAATGCTTATGATGGATGATCAGTTGAAGGATGTCTATCAATTTTTTATAGTCTTCATTTTTTTCCTGATTCTCTTTAGGCCTTTAAAGACTTAGAGAGTATTATGTGATGGTTTTGTTTTTTCTTCTCAAGCGTAATTTAGTGTTAACATCTAGAAAGGCTGTAATAAACACCTCTATGAGTTTTATCATTGAAGTTTTTATACAGATATTGGTAAGGCTATCAGCTTTTGCATCATATACAGTGTCATTTTATGAGACCCATGAAAAAAAATTATTTACTTGTTATACCCAAGAAAAGTTGTTCTGGGGACACTATCAATCCTTTAAGTGACTAAGATGCTTTTAAAACATGTCTGCCAGGGCCTCCCCTGGTGGCGCAGGTGGTTGAGCGCAGGGCTGTGGAGCTGTCCTCTGCAGTGCAGGTTCGATCCCGGCCAGCCAGCTCGGGTCCCACATGGCGTGGCAGACCTCTCCTGTCTCGCCCACTGCTCCCCTCAGCAGTGGATTTTGTCAGTCTGCCTGTTCTGTTCCCCACTCTGTCTCTGGTGAATCCTCTTACCCTCTTGCACATTTGGCCTGAACCCCGGTTCTTGTATAAATAAATAAATAAATCTTTGAAAAAAATACAAATTAAAAATTAAAACATGTCTGCCAATTATTTGGCACCCCTTCCCCTCCCTTCAATATGGTCTTGCTTTAGTGAATAAAAAATGATAAAAGTCATGACACATGTTTGGGAAGCTGGGCTGTAAGAGGCAAATGCTTCTACCCATTTCTCTCTCTCTTTCTCTCTCTCTCTCTCTCTCTCTCTATCTCTCTCTCTCTCTGTCTTTCTCTCTCTCTGTCTTTCTCTCTCTCTCTCTCTCTGTCTCTCTCTCTCTCACACTCTCCCCCCTATGCCTTGGAAAACTTAGCCAATGTATATAAATAAGTTAAACTTCCTGAGACAGTGATGCTCACGGAATACCAACTGTCCCAAACCAAGAAACTGAGTCTCCCCAGTAGCAACCCTCAAATATTTGAGTGAGAAAATCTTCAGATAATTCCAAGTTGGCTGTTGCTAGGAGGTAATGAGTTGTGCCCATTAAACTCGGTCCACATTAGAAGTTCCTGTGTAGAATACATGTTGTTACTCTCATGTGATTGGTATGCTGTGCTCCTCTGCAAGATGTCCATAGCAGAGCCCTGGAGTCTATGAATATGTCAGTTTACATGGTAATGAGGAAATAAGGTTGCAATGGAATTAACGTATTTAACAGCTGACCTTAGGAAAGGGAGATTATCCTGGTAAATTATCTAGGTAAATTAATGCAATTTTAAGAATCCTTAAAAGAAAAGGAGTGGGAAGAGCAGAAAGGAGGTATGAGGACAGAAAAATGGTCAGGAAAAATGCAACATCACTCATTTTGAAGAATGAGGAAATGGACCACAAGCCATGGAAAGTGTTTGACCACTAACACCTGGAAAAGGCAAGGAAATAGATTCCCTCCCAGAACATATCCCCAAATGGTAGCACAACTAACACCTCGATTTTAACTTCATAAGATCTATGTCAGACTTCTGAACTATAGAAAGGTCAGATAATAAATTTGTGTTGTTTAAGTTATTAAGTTTGTGATAATTTATTATAGCAGCTATAGAAAATTGTACTGTTGTATTAAACCTCTAAGTTGAGAGGAGCTGCATACTTAAGTACTATGCTACAAGTGGAACATGATCTTGCTAATTCTTAATTTAGGACTAAAGGAAGTTCAAATCAAATCAATGCATCTTTGACAATTTGGCAAGAATCCTCTCCTGTCTCCACCCTAACGTCCCCATTTTCTTTATGTTTTTCCTCTCTTGTGTTATATTTATTTTTTATACTACACCAAACCCTTTAGAACTGGGCGAGAAGTAAATAAATTTTTAAATATGATTTGCCAAAACAGCATATTTACCATAATAAACCAGAAGTAATAGGATAGAAGGAATGAAAAATATCTTTTCCTTGTCTCTATTAAAAACAAAAAGAAAACTTCTAAAGCAGCTCATAGCTATGAAAGGCATCACAGAACACAGAAGCTGAACACAGAAGTAAACATTTCATTTTAATATTTTCTAAAACAGAGAAATCAATTGCTTAACTTCACACATATATGGAAATATAGATATATGCATCTAACTTTCCCCTATACATCTATCTGTGTAAATGTCTATCTATCTATCTATCTATCTATCTATCTATCTATCTATCTATCTATCTATCATCTTTGTACTTTACCCAAAGAAGAATGGATATAGGAATAGAAAGTATAAAGAAAGAAAGAAATACAAGTCAGGAGTTGACAGGAAGAGACACAAACAGAATGAAAAGGGAGATGATTTTTAAAAATGTGTGGAAAAACAGAATTCCTCACAGAGACACAGAGGAGATGCAGGCTCAAACAGGAATGCATACAAAATGCGTACCAAAAATAGGTATACTCCAAAAGAAGAGAAAGCCATTTTCATGGCCTTCCTAGTAGTCCCAGAATGTGTCTGTTTAGGGATAGTCTCACTGACGATTTCTGAGACTACACTGGATTTTAATATTCTAATGCAATTACAGGAACGCTACCTATTTATCAGCAATTGTTCTACAAACTTGGTGAATCTGGCTTCAGAAGCCAATTCCCCTGAAAGCAGCCTGGCCTCTTCCAACTGCCAGAACAGGTATCCAAAGCACAGAAGGGACAGTAAAGGCAATTGCCAGACAACTGTAATCCTGATGACTATTCTGTACTTGCTGGCCCACTATCTGTCACTTGGCTGCAGTTATCTCTGGGTGGACCACATTCATGTCACCATGCCTCTTCCTCACTTCCCTAACCTGCCTTTAGCCCTCAGTGTACTTATAGGCTTAAAAGTGTACTCTGTCTCTCCTGTGGACTTTACAATACCTATTGGGGTCCTGTTTCAAAACACAGGCACAAAGTAAAGTCACAATAAGTAATGACCTCACCTTCAATTATTGTTGCTGTTCTCCAGTCAGCCACAATTTTCTATTTCCTTACAATATTATAATTTGTAATTTTGGATACTTTCATGAGATCACTAGCCCAGTTCTGATGCTACAGTTTTGCTCATAAATGAAATTGCAGGAGAGTCCCCTCACCCAGGGAAGAAGCAAAGTTACTGGTTTTATCAACTACCAGCTAGAAAAAGGAGGCCAAAAAAATTTAAGTCCCATCACTGCAGAGTCTCTTGATTTACCAAAAAGCTACTTTTTTAATGAGAATGAAAGTGGAAGGAGAAGAAAAACTTGGAAATACTTAAGGACTATATCTTACTCATATTTCTACATAGTTGGCTTTAATACTCACAGAATTTAATGGCTTTTGAAATCACTCTCACAATCAACCAAACAAGATTAAGTAACACAAAGAAATTTACCCCCACTTGGAAAGGTAAAGCTCCCTTTAACCTTGGCTATCAACAGGACTCCCTCATTGTTCTGGAGAGAGGTCCACCCATGGTCACTTAAATGTTGCATATGAATTCCAATTTATACCGGTACAGTGCTTCACAGTTTATAAGTACTCATGCATTAATCATATAGAATGAAGTCTTTTTCTCTTCTGGCTGTTTCTATGCAAGTACAGAGTATTATTTGCAGATAATGTGCTTCACTGAGCCTGCACTGAATTGTGCACGCAACAGCTGTAAATCAAGATTGACTTTTTGAACCTAACTTTGCATAATTCAACAAGCTACTCAACATCTTCTGCCTAAGCAGGCTCATGACTTATAAGAATCTGCAGAGCTAAATAACTACAATGACTGTTTCAAAGTGATTAACTAACAAAAAGGTTTTGCCTTAACAAATCAGGAATGAGTCACTTACTGCCTGATTCTTCGTTGATCAAGAAGTGACAAGAGAAGGGTGCCATTTATAAAGAGAAATGTCATATAATGATTGAATTGTGAATTTGTTCTAGTTCCCAATAATAAGAAAATGACCACAAAAGGAAGTGGCAGATGGAGGAAGATAACTGCTATTAATATTAGTCTGTCAAGAGACAAATTTATCAGTGTTGGTGGTAGATTTAGTATTAACTCAAAAGAAATGATTATATGGTCTTTAATCAAGTTTGCAGCTAATGAGTATACTACCCTTAATCATTTCATTTAGGACTGAGCAATGTAAATCAGAAACCCCATTAAGTCAACACATAGTTAATAGGTGTGTCAACACAACATAACAATAAACTTATTGGGGCTGAAACCTTTATTCCCTTTTCGTCTCTGGTGTAATTTTTTTTATAAAGATAGTGACCAGCATCTCTGCCATCAGGATTCCTTTTTCACCAAACAAATTGTCTCCTGTTCTTATCACCTCCTTCCACCAAGAGCATCTTTCTTCCCACACAGTGTGATCTTGGACAGCAGTAGACTTTTTATTATCATCTTTTCCCCCTAGCTTGAGCTGCTCCAGGGATGCAGCAATACTCAGGTCCCCAGTACCAGGAAACTCTCCTTTTTATATCACTTATACTAGCAAAAGATAAAGATAATAGGGAGGAGGAAAGCAAGTGCTTTTTGACTTCTTACCATGTACCAGACATATTTTTTTTTCATGGCTAAGTTACAATAACTACAGAGGTAGGTTATATTACTATTCCCAATTTACTAAGGAGCAAAGATAGAGTTAATAAACTTGCCAAAGATCACAGCCAAGTGGAACAATAAGGGCTTAAAATATGACATAAAACCCAATACACTTACTTATCACCCTAATAATTTATATTCTAGCAAAGTTTGAAGCCATCAGAGGAGATGTTGTATAGCATCACTATAACTATAAAACAATCAGTAAGTGCTGTATGATAATCTCAGCTCTATGGTTTCCACAAAGCTCATCTCTCTACTATTATTTAGTTATTCCATATGAATATGTTTATATGTTCATTTTACTCAAAGTGCAAGAAGAGCAACAGCTATGATTGAACAACTTAAAATTTCTTCTTAGGTGCCAAGCAAAGTGCTAGTCATCAAAAAAGGTCAAGATATGGTGGTTGAATCAATTATAAATTGTGTGATCTCAAAATACACTCTTTGGGTCTTTAAAGGGTACTTGAAATCTAATGCACATAAAATACATTTTTTTCTGGGAGAGGGAAGGACAGGAATGAGAGTTATAATGGTCCAAGGAATGACTGGGGTGAGGGAGTAAGAAATGGGGTGCTATAGAGAGGGAGGACCAGACAGGCAAGTAGAAGATGAAAAGCAAAGCATTGGGGGGGGGCCTCGCTGGTGGCACTAGGAGTTAAGACACAGCAGTATGAAGCTATCCGCAGCCTCTGCAGCATGAGTTTGATCCCTGGCCAGGGAGCTGACCCACATGGTGCAGCAGACCTCTCCTGACTCACCCCCTGTCCCCCTCAACAGTGTGTTTCAGTCAATTTTCCTGTTCTGCTCCCCACTCTGTCTCTGGTGAGTCCTCTCATCCCCCTACACCTCTGGCCTATAGTCCAGAAGAAATAAAAGGAAGAGCATCAGGACTAAGATGGGAGCCTTGGATTTGTGATGCCTATGAGAAACACTTTACTTCATTCTATGTTTTAAGGGATGTTCTAAATATTCCCACAGGGAGAGCATGAACCATACAGGCCTGTCAGGGAAATGAAGGGATATTATTAACTCCTATAAAGAGATGCTATTTGCTGCAGCAAAAATAACCATTCTTAGCTGAGTAAATGTTCAGGTAATTTATACCATATTCCTATTGCCATGTTATCTAGTTGTTCAGACCAAAATATAAGCTACCTGTGATTCCTTTCTTTCTCTTAGTCCCCATATTCAATGTTAACTTGGTCTTTAGATAATATCCAGGCTCCATCTACTACAGTTTCTTTCCCTTTCCACTCTATCACCCTGGTTAAAGTTGCAGTCATGCCTTGTCTGGATTATCACAGGCCTCCATGCCTACTATACTTCCCATCCTGCTTATATTCTTATTCCTCCAGTTATAATCAGATATAAGCTCAATTCATGGTCATTTAAACATCCTAATCCAATCATGTCACACCCTTGTTTTAGACACTCCAATAGTTTCCTATCTCACATGAAATCTAAGCTCTGCCATGACTCCCAGGCATTCCATGGTCTAACCCTACCTACCCCTCTGCCCTCACCTTTCACTACTTCCCACTTTATCCTTCAACAGAGGACCCTCCTTTTCCTTCCTGACAATGTCAATCTCATTAGCACCTGAAGCTTTAGCTGTGCCCTCTACCTTAAATACCAGACCTTGGATGTCACGAGACTATTCCTGTGCATTAATCAGGTCTGGCTCACCTTTCTTTGACCAGCTAACTTCTTAAACACTCCTATACTACTGGATTTACTCAGTGAATGTCATAACCCCTTTCTATTTTATTTTTTTCATAACACCTACATATATTTACCTGTATGTGATGTCTGTTTCTGGTCTCCACCTCCTTAATCACACTTACATGTAATCCTGAGAGCTGGATTTTTTTTCCAATTTATCCACACTGCTGGGAATAATACCAGTAACATAGTAAGCCTCAATAACTATTTCTAGAATGAAAGAGTAAGTGACTGGATTACATTAAAAATCTGTTGTGCTTAAGCCATTTTTTAAATTGCTCCTTAAGAATTTATTTTTTGAGTGTGTTGAAAATGTTTCTATATTCTCAGATGACATTTGAGAAACTGATATTTTTGCCTTACCAAATAAGGAAGAATATGTCACCTACATTTTTCTTATACATATACATTTAATTCCACAGTTCTCCCTATATGAATCTAAGCTCAGAATTATAATGTGAGTGGGAAGAGATAATTGAAAGAATAGTCTAAAAAAAATTTATATTGCCCTTCTGGAGCATACAATAGACTTTTCTAGCATGATAAATTACTATACATGCCCTTAGTAATAAGGGGAACCTGCAGAAATGTTATTTCACAATATTACATCAGGGAAGAGCTCTAACTCTTCAGTTTTGCCACAGGGTTTTTAAGATTGCTGTTACTGTGCTTACTTGAAACATAATCACAAATAAGAAGTGCGTGGAAACGACAGCTATATTAACTTTATCACATATAGTTAAGTATTCAATGCTCTTGAAAGCACTGTTCCTTCATTTTCATTGTGTACTCCACAGAAAGATAGACTGGGAGAAAGACATGGTGGAGTCACAGCTGCATTGCGCTTGAACAGTCGAGTCAAAGGCCCAGAGAGGAGGGTCATGAGGCACCACCAATCAAGCACAGGGTCCTCACTCATACCACAAGGGAACAGAGATAAAATATCTGGAAGTGGCCCAGGGGAAATAATCCAAGGGAGTGTGTAATAAATCCAGGAGGTTTGTCTTTGCTTAATTTCTACCTCCTCCCAAGGAACTCCCAGCTTTTCCTCTCTACTCCCTAGCACTTTGCTTTGAACATGGTGTATAGACAGTAAAGGATTCTTTGAAGTAAGCCCACTCGTGGTAGTAGAAGAAAGTATATGATGTTTTTATAAAAAGTGTGTGCTTTTTTTTTTTTAACACAAGATGAATGAAGATTGTTTGAAGTCTTCAGTCTCATGTGATGAAGATCCTCTCTCAGACTGAAAGGGAACCGCTAAGTCAATGAAATCTTTCCTGTTTCCTGCTAAAAGAGTCATAGGTCTTGTGCAGTAAATAATGCAAAGTAAATGTAAACAACAAGTTTTGCCTCTCTAAAACCTATCTAGATGAGATTACCTAAAGGAGGTTACATTTTAATAAGGCCAGACAGCTGCCAGGCTGATTGATCTCCCAGGGCATCCTAGAATACCTGTCTTATGTTACAAACTTTTGTGCTTACCGACAGATGTTATCAATGTAAGATGGTTATGTATAAAAGAAATCCTTTGTCCCTAGACTGGTGCTCAGACCTTACGGGGCTACCCAGGTCTGGGAACTCATGCATGAGTAATAAAGCTTCTCCTGACCGCACCATTCCTGAAGTACCACTTATTCTTTCCCTGCCTGGGTAAAAGGCTAGAATTTATTTCTGCAACAAGACAATGAGTGCTAAAAAGAGGAGTGGGCTACTGGACTCATGTGCACCTTGTCTGCAGTTTGGGGGAAAAACGATTGGCAGAGTAGGGTGTTGTGGTTGGAATAACGCAGACGTCATGCAATCTTTGACTTGCCATCTGCATCTTAGGACTCAATCTCATACACCCAGTGGTAGGAAAGGTATGGGAAGTAGGAGTTCACTTTTAGAATCATTCAAAGCCCATTCAGCTCTGCTCATATACCAGTTTCTCATTTGTGAAAGTATGAAACCCAGTTTAAACCTTATTCCATGTCCTGGCAAAGATGACTTTTTCATCCTGTCACAGACATGTTTTGAGCCTCTGAATCCTCCTGCACAGAGAATCTTACCTAGGTTTCAATTGTGCCAAAAAGGATGCATACAAATGCCCTACCAAATGCCCTACCAGTCTCTTTAAGAAATCCACAGACTGAGCATTTGAATTTAAAAAGGCTCATCCAAAAACTTAGGAGTCCTAAGGGGTGTGACCTCCACCCATCTGAGTAACTCTCTTTATCTCAACACACCCTTGACTCTTTCCTCTCCTGTTCCCTCTCCTCAACCTCCTCACTCCACATTTGTCTTCTCCTAGGCATGCAATTTCAGTAATTCCTGATTTCTCAATTCCCAACTTCCATGTTATCATCTATTAGGTAGTTGGTGAAACAATTTAACCAGGTTTACTCTCTTCAAAACACAATCCAGGTTATCAATGCATGATTCAATGCACATTTATGACAATATCAGTCTAAAAATTAGTATTGCATCAGGTGCTAGGAAGGAGGGAAGTAGCCCCTAAACTCCTCCTTACTAAGGACTTCAGACTATTGGGCAGACAGGCATGTCATATTAAAAGCAATACAGTTAAGGGTTAGAGGATATGAGTTTTGAGGTAGCATTCTCTGAGACAGACTAATTTGGAAATAATAAGAAAAGAAACACATTTCTTTATTGAAAATATGCTTCCAATGAACACCTTTCTCTAAATGAAATAAGGAATTCAAACAGTCCTTGTAAAATTGATTCATGTATGTATACCAATTATGGCTTACATATTTGAATAAGTAAGCATTGATAGAGTTTTGATTAAAAAAGAAATTTGATTTTTTTCCTAATAGTCATCTAAAAGGAAGAATATCTTTAAAGTATAATAGTCTGTTTCCATCTGAAGATGAGATAGGAGAGAATGAGATAGAATGGAGATGTGAATGCTAAATTATTTTATAAGCAAATCATTTTCTTTGATTCTATCAGAAAGCCTAAGTATACCACTAAACATGCCCTAAATAAGACCACTGCTGCAATAGTATAGACTGTGCAGCTGACACAGAGGTTGCCAGACCCCTTCACTCATGAACATACAAATATCAGACGGGGATTGTATTATTTGTTCCAGAAGAGCACAGCTTACATTGCTGGATCGTTTAGGCAAAAAATGCTGAGTCCTTAGAGGTGGAAGAAAGTTGAGTGGTTTTCCACCCTAGTTATGTGACAGAATCACCTGGCAAGCTTTTTTAAATGCTGGAACCTGGGTCATCACCTCCACGGATTTAGATTTTATTGGCCTGCCATGGAACCCAGCCTTTTTTTTTTTTTTTTTTTTGCAGTATATCAAAGAAGCTTCTAAATATTATAGATTCTTGGGATCCATTCCTGGGTGTTTACAATTCAGTTGATTTGACGGGACTTCCAGGAATCTGTTTTTAACAGTGTCCCAGGAGTTTCCATGGCAGGTCATAAAATCCACAGTTCCAAAGCAAATTGCAAGAAATGGAGTTAGTTGGTCCCAAAAGTATAAAGCTAGTAAATGGGTTAAAAACTACCAAAATGGTGTACTGAGACTCTGTCCTTGTGCTATGAGACAAGGGCAAGCCTACGGCCCCACAGATCTCACAACTTCCTGGGCTATCTGAAGAGCAATGCTGACAGCACTACGCAGTTGTGAACATGGCTCCTCTTGAACCCTCGTCCTAAGAAGGTAGGACAAATGACTCTTACTCTGTCCCCATTCAAGGGCAGACAAATATGTCACCTTTTAGAAAAGCATGTCCATAATTCAGCAGCCATATAAATAGGCATTAAGGTAAAACTCAGTAGTGAACTTCACCTAAAATGCACGCTTCCCACTGCACTCACTGTATCCACTATGGTGGATCTAGTAGGCTGCTAGAAAAGCTGGCATGTGACACCTCAAAGCACATGTCCACGAAAAAGAAATCTTAGACAGAAAAGACTATTGAGGTATTATTCAGACCCCACAGAGGAGGAATCCTCTGCTGAATTATGTTGAAAGGTGAAACATCTTTGCATTAAAAACACAAGATCTTGGCATTATAAATACATTATAAAGCTACCACTGGCCCAAAATACCCCTAACCTGGAAATAAGGGAGATAAAAATTTCTGAAGTTCCACACTGGGGTAACCATTTATAAAGTTTAAATAACAAAATTATTATGCAAATAATATTGGCAAGTAATACAATTCCAAAGATGCACATTCAATGGGCACTCATTAGAAATCACAACACTGTAGTATCTCGGTAATAAAGGGGTTTATGAGATCTCGTGCAACCCCCCATCCACTCCTAAAAAGCAATATACAACTACAGTATAGTTTATATATTTCCAATAAGTATCATCTGATTGCCTAAGAGTTAAGGGACCTAAGTTTTAGCTCATTAGCTTGCTACGTAAACTTGGACAGGTCTCATTACTTGGGCAGGAATCAAATTTCTCATCTTTGACATGAGAACTGAACCTGATCTCTGAGGTTCTGTGATCTAGTTATGCAACTGTATCTAATATTTTAGTATACTACTAAGTAAACAAAAAACAACAAACATCTTTAGATGAGTTGGCCCATTCAGCAGCCTTCCTTTAGAATCCCGTAATTGTGGAGTAATTTATCCTCCTATGAGAAAATGCTCCAGGTGTCATAAGACAGAAAAAAAAAATACAAGATTATATTTAGATGACTAGATGGTTCAAAAAAGATGAAAGAACTTAGAAAGTCTTTAGAGCTAATATGCTTATAAATGGTGTTTTCTTCGTTACCACATCACACACTGTCAGTGCACTGCATGAAGGAAGCGCCCTGATAGAATACCTAGGGGACCAATCACTGCTGTTGACATTCATCCTGCCTGACAGAAGAAATCCTACTATGGAGAGTTATGTTCAGTATAATCAGTGATAATACTGTCTTTAAAATGGAAATCAGAACCTAGAGAAAGGCACCCTTTCAGGTTAAATGCATCTCTCAGAAGAGTGGTTTGTGCATTTCTCATCTCCAGCACAAGGAAAAGATTTCATTTCATCCAGAAACCAACTGGGAGAAACATCACATTTTCAGGGATATTCTGTTGATGACAGTATTATGGCTACACAATATATCAATTGAAGCACCACAAGACAACGTGCCGTACAATTTATGTTGTTCAGCGTAATTTGTTTCTAAATCTTCATTTATTTTGCGGCTACTGGGGCCTTCTAGAATAATGATCTGAACTATCTTATTCTTTGGTGGTCTTTTGAATGATTAGTAGCCTATGATCCTTTTGCTTAGTAGAAGAAAAAGAGACCTTCTCAGCTATGAATAAGTAATGGCTTGAAATTCTTATAATTACATTAAAGCATTTAAGCATACAGTCAATGCTTAATTTATGGTTCATAATTCTATTTAGAGAATAAAGCAGGACATTTAATACTAAATGAGAAACAAGGAGTTTAAACGTGTGAGTAATTTGAATAAATCACAATTTGGTTTTATTTATTGCATTATTCCTAGCAGGTTTAATTTAAACACCTTTATGCCTCTAAAGTTTTTCTGCATGCCTTCCCTGTTGAGAAGGTGAAACACAAATCTTAAAATGGTCCTTCAGAGAATTCATGTACGATGGAACACAAAGGAAAATCAAGAATTCAATTTAATAACAGAATGCATCTGCAGGTTTCTTAGGGTCTGACAGGGTGGCAATAAATCCCTATTCATTAGGCATTTTTGTTCTTTCTCCTTCACAGAAATAATGGCAATTAATAACTTGAACTCAATTTTTGTTAAAATGATGTCCCTTAGTAATTTCCAAAGAATAGATTCACCTTTTAATTTCATTACATTGCATTTAAGAGTTAAGTTTCTTGCAACAAATATTAACATAATGTGGGAAGATTTTATAATTTTCCAACTGACTAGGAATCCCTGACATCCAAATGCTGAACTTAAATTGCAGAATAACTCATTAGAAAACATGCAACAGCAGTGTCAAGATTTACAACAAATACACTGGAAGTGCTTTAAAAATTAATATTAAGCTGCTATGCTTGGCTTAATTAGCTTTCTTCTTCATTTATAAAGCATATCTGTCTGGTTTTATGAACTTGGTCTCCAGTCCCCTTTCCTACAAACTTGTTTAATTAAAGTTTAACAGCTGCGTACGCTTTAGAAACAGTAGAACAATTTTTTCTCCCTTGAAATATTTAATCCTTTCTTAAAATATGATCCTTCTGAATATATGTTTAAGAGGCAATGGACAAGTAATAACCCACCAACAGAGAAACTGACAGCTGATGGCATCAGAACTATGTACACAGTAAGCAGATAGGAAAGTAACTCCCAAGTGAGGAAATCCAGGGCCCTCATGCGGCACAAGCAGATTTTTTTTGTTCTCCAAAAATAAAGGCCACATCACACAACAAATAACTAAACAGAAAACTAAAAGAGTAGACAGAGGCTAAAAAATACAATAGTTTGTGGCTTCTGTAAGACTTCTGGATACCATTATATACATTCAACACCAAAGAAGTATGACTAATAAGGCAGCACCAGCTCCTCTAATGAGTGCTACTGCTTAACCACCACACACACAAATGCTTCCTTACAGAATAATTATATGCAAGTATTATGTGTATATAGTATCTCAAAATTTCCGAATGGTAATAAAAATCAAAGATAAAATGTAGGGCCTCCGTGGTGGCACAGCGGGTTGAGCGCAGCTGTGGAGCTGTACTCAGCCTCTGCAGCAGAGCCGGTTCGATTCCCAGCCGGCTCGGGGAGCAACCCACATGGTGCAGCAGACCTTTCCTGCCTTGCCCACTGCTCCCCTCGGCAGTGTATTTCAGTCAGTCTGCCTGTTCTGCTCCCTGCTCTGTCTCTGGTGAATCCTCTCACCCTCCCACACCTCTAGCCTGTACCCTGGTTCTTGCATAAATAAATAAATCTTAAAAAAGAGAGAGAGAAAATGGAGGTGAGGAATCCCCAAAAAGTACACCTTAATATGGGAGATAAAAGAGAACACAATACAAAACTCATTCAGTTATTAATAGCTAAGGCATTTAATTTCTAGCTATCCTCACTTCAACTTCTCTCCTCCAAGTGCTCTTTCCAGCAGTACCAACCTGCCCACCGTGTAGGTAAATATCATATGTATTTTAGGCTCTTTGATAGTTGGTTTCTTAAAAAAATAGTCTCAGAATTAACCTCACAACCCTCCCACACACACACACCACACTCACATACACGCTGTACTCTGTAGTACATGATCAATCAATGTGTTTTGAATAAGCACAATGATACAAGAGCAAAACGAATTCACTTTCAAGAGAAAAACCCCAGAAGAGACTTTGAAGGAGTGTATTATTGATCAAAATATTTGCTACCCCCGCCGCCCGGGGATGGTTGCACACACCCATCTTGTTGATATTAGGCTGGGTGATGAGATTGGAAATAATAGGTGCCACTTCCAAAAAGAAGCCTTCAGGGGCCTCCCTGGTGGTGCAAGGGGTTAAGCACCACGCTATGAAGCTGTCTGCAGCCTCTGCAACATGAGTTTGATCCCCCGCCTGCCAGGGAGAAACCCATATGGTGCAGCACACCTCTCCTGTCTCTCCCGCTGCTCCCCTCAGCAGTGTACTTCAGCCATTTTGCCTGTGCTGTTCCGCACTCTGTCTCTGGTGAATCCTCTCGCCCCCCCCCCCCCCCGCATCTCTGGCCTGTACCCCAGCTCTTGTATGCATAAATAAATCTTTAAAAAAAAAAAGAACCAAAAAGAAGCCTTCAGATTCATGCCCTGCTTCCTTCACTCTTCTTTCTCCATCTCCCATTGACATCCTGCCAATGTGAGTCCCCAGAGGAAGAAAGCAAGAAGCAGAGTTCCCAACCTACCCAAACAGATAGAGTGAGAAAAAGCCTGTATGACAATAAACCACTACGCGTTGAGGGTAGTTTGCTATCACAGAGTAAGTGAGCCTGGGCTGACAGACACAGGGACTGATTAAGCCTTTTCAATAATGAACAAGTACATTCTCACCCCCTTTGCTATGCAGGGACAATCCCTGCAGCATCTTTGCTGTGGGAGAGAGCAAAGGAAAACAGATGGCTGGGACTCATGTTCTTTACCATTTGCTTTCCTTAACCTTCAGCAACATGAAAAACTAATGTTCAGCAAATTAGAGAGTTTACATTTTTAAAGATAAGGAGTTGGGATTGATACTAATTGGACTAAGCTGAAATATTTCCAAAATGAATAGATTCATTTCACAGAGTGCTAGTCAGGACTGAAGTTTTATAAATATTGTACTGTGCTTTCTGAAGTCATTAAATGTGACAAATGCTTATTGAGCACACTCTCAAAATGTTAGATGCCACAAGACAGGGCTCTGCTGGATGCTGGCTTCAGAAATAAGTCACTGCCCTTGAGTCCAGGGAGCTCACAGGTAGAGAGATGCACAGACCACCAGCTCTAATATAATTAGGTGCATTTTGCATCTGTAGGGCCAATAAGGTATACAGAGAAGGAACAGTCACTTCTGTAGGGATAAGGGCACAGGATATTTTTTTACGTGAGTTTTAGAGAAGGGTGAGCCCCGCGCAGGATGCATTCCGACATATGTAGAGCTGCATGCCAGCACTTTTAAATCTGGAAGAGTAGGGCTCCATGGTGAGTGTGTGTGCTCGAACATGGGTCTAGGGCACAGGTAGGGGGAAGATGAGAGGGAAAAAGTGCCCTCTGTGAGTGGTAAATGTTATGACAGAGCAAGTGTGGTCACAGAGTAGGAGCACTAGATCTGAGCCCAATTGCAGAAGTTTTTAGACAGAAATGCCTGAACTGAATCTTTCGTTTACACACACATGCTTACATGTATGTGTGCAAGTGGAAGGATTTATCTACTCATGTATACTTACACAAGGGTGCATATATGTGCTTGTGAAGAGGAGACAGACAGGGAGCTGGCCATTCCTCAAGGTGAACTTTAACCAACAGTATTAAAGGGTACACTGTGAAAATCCCCCTCACATTCCTGAACCTCAAGCCCTCCTGTTTGTTTTCTTAAAGCAAAACTGACATGTCCACTAACATCTCCTTAGCAGCCTAGACTGCAAAGAAAGTGGGAACAAAGTCCTAGAAAAAATGTGTGGGTAGCAGTGGAGGGCAGGACCTGATACCTGATTGTCACCCAGAAAGAAGTATATGTGTGCATGTGCGTGCACATAGATCTATCTTTTTCTTCTTTTGTTCCAGAGTGTTCTATTTTATAAATGCACCACAATGCCCTCACCTGTACTGACGTACATGAGACAGCTTCAGTCTTTCACTCCTGTATACAATGCCACAATGAACTCCCTCACACACACTCCTCTGTGCTCAACCACAGTCTACCTACCAAACAAAATCTTAGAAATGGAATTGCTGGGTCAGAGTTAGCCAGGATAAAATAAAACAAAAGGAGCAAAACAAACGAGTGCTTCCTGGAAAGGCAACAGTATATGAAAAGGGGCATTACTGCCAAGAGACTAAACTCTGAGTGCGGCCAGAGCACGCTGGGGGAGAAGGCTGTTAGGGGGACACCCTGGAACCAGATCAACAGGGGCTGTACCCACTGTGTTCCTGAGGGAGGGAAGCATAAGGAGATGTACATTTTTACAGTATCATCCCGTGGAGGAGTGGTGGAGGATAAATTGATAAGAGTAAGAAAGGGAAATCAGTTAGGACACAGGTAATTGCAATATCTAGGGACAAACAATGAAGACCTCTTGCCCCATCTTTCTGGGCACTGTGAGAGAAAGTTCTCCCTCATTTGCTTCTTGTGCTTTCTCCTTTTGGGAAACTTCCAAAGCCAGTGTCTAAGATACCTCCAGGTAGAACTGTAGCCACAGGAATGGCCCAGTAGTGGGAAGGGGAAATTCTGCTTTCTGGTGTTAATTCTTCCACAAACTTAACAACTTTCCTCTCTTCTACCAAAAAAAAAAAAATCATAGAATTTTAGAGCTGGAAGACATGTTGGAAATCATTTAGTCAATGGGCCCTCAAATTTATTGAGTTGCTTTCCATTTACCAAAAGGACTGAGATGGTAGAGAAGACAGAGATTGTAAAGACCGTAGGAATGAATTACTAAAAAGATGACTGGGGTGGAAGAGGTGATCATGATCTGACACTTCCATTCAAGTCCTCAAAGGGAGTAGGGAGCTTTCTGCCTTTCCCATTGAAATTTCCATCATTTGAGGTTGAGTTTAAGCAGTGAGATAATGGCGGCCAACTTGAAGAAAACTGATATTTGTGATCTAAAACATTATTGTCTGTGGGAAGGTAGAATCATTTCATATTTGATTAGACAAAAGCCTATGTACAGGCCGAAGCACACAGCTCAAGTTCAATTAATGGTGAGAGAACTAACACTAGAACATATTCCCAAATGTCAACCTGCATCAGAATTTGGGTTAACCAAAACAGCCTGGAGTTCCTCACTCAGAATCATGGGAGTGGGAATCAAAATTTTCATTTCTAGAAAGATCTGGGCAATACTTATACTGCTGTCTGGAGATCACACTTTGAAAAACTAGAACAACAACTCTGCTAGAACATTGCTGTCCACTACATGGCAGCTATGTTATCTAGAGAATGCACTTAGAAATATTATGGTCTTCAGTGATAAACCATTTCTAGATTATTGTAACTTTAAAATATTGAGAAAAATGTATTGCAGACTTTATGGTGAGCTCCCATTTATATTACAAAATTCCTAGATTAGTATTAGCATTCTAATAGTATTAGCTTACAATAGAAAACTGTATAAAAGTTATGTCAAAAAAATCAGTTTCTAAAGTTGAAACTGACATTTCAAAAAACTCATAGACCTTTAACCATCGAAAAGTAAAATTAAATGATTTTGAAACATTTTTCTTAAATAATCTATGTAAATTAATAAATCTAAAAGGCAAATCACAAACTGGAGAAAATGTTAATCTATACAAAAAAGGAGTTAACATATATATTTAAACTGATAAGAAAACATTACTACCTTTTTTTTTTAATTTATTTATTTATACAAGCACTGGGTACAGTCAGAAGTGCGGGAGGGTGAGAGAATTCACCAGAGCCAGAGCAGCGGGAAGCACAGCAGGCAGGAGGACCGAAGTGCACTGCTGAGGGAAGCAGCGGGCGGCAGGAGAGGTCTGCGCGCCATGTGGGACCCTCCTCCGGTGGCCGGGGAGCAGCCGGGGATCGAACCGGTGCCCCAGAGGCCACGGGCAGCTTCGCAACCCAGCGCTCAACCGCTGCACCAACGGGCAGGCCCGCTACCTTTTTTTTTTTTTAATGGGCAATTCTGGAACAGACACTCCTTAGAAAACAAAATTAAAATTAATACATATGGGAAATATTCATTCTTATGAGCAAGGAAAACAATGTAAATGTAAACAGTGATAAGAAACATTTTTGTTAACTTTCATATGAGCAAAAATGAAAATTATGTTGATATTCACTGCCAGCTTAATACACAGTGATTTGCATACTCTGCTAGGGTAAGTTTCATTAATATAGTCTCCTGATTTCCTTCCTTTTTATTGCTAAGGATGTTGCAAGCTTTAATTTAAAAAAAAAGTATTATTTATTGAAAGTCAAGTGAGAAAACTAAGGTTCAAAACATTATAAAGTTAGGAGTTATTTCAATTTCCATCATGCAGTGAGCATTCTCTTGATTTTAATGATAGTTGTATTAGATTTAGAATTCAGGCTTGATTTACATAATCCCTCAAGACAGCACCGAAATCCATTAAAGGTCACCTTACTTTTCCATACATATACCAAGTTCTAATCCATTCATTCGTTCCCTCTTCTATTATCATATTCCATGCTTTTGTAAAGCTTACTGCTTATTATACTTTCATCTCAAATAGAAAATCTTTCAGTTTGGCTTTTCATCGTACTAAACTGCATTCCAGTCAGTATTACTTGCTCCTCTTCATGTTAGAGTAAAAGATTAAATAGTCATTTACTTTTTGATGTATGTAAAATTGAAATCCAGACTCCAGAAATGTTTGTGGGAAGTCTCGATACAACTAGAGGTGCAGCAGAGAGGACACTAGTGTTTATCACTGCCTGCCCCAGGCTGCATATTAGAAAAAGGTACCCCAAAATGGGCAGGAAGGAGGATTTATTTGTGTAATAAGCAAAGTAGAAAATCTCCTTTGTTCCCAGGTGTCCAGTTGCACAAGCTGAAAGTTAATGACTTGCTACTCATCATACCCCAAACATACGACTTTCATCACACAATTCACTCTTCTGAAAGAACATGGTAACAGTTCCCTAGTGGTGAAAAAAGTTTTAATTATTTTCACTCAAATTCTCATTTGAATACAACTATGAGGATGATCGGTTTCAAAATCTTATTAGTTCTGCTAGCATGAATCACTTAGATTCTCACGCAGGATCACTTTACAGAGGAAAAAAAAAAAACAAGAAAGACTTTTAAAATGAACAATTTATAATTAATACTTCTGTCAACAAGCACTTTACAGTTTTACAAAGCTGCAAAATCAGACATTAGTTTCAAAGTCAACTTTTTAAATATGGGAATAATTACTGCTTGTACTATATAAGTATCTCTCAGAATAAGCTAGATGGCATTTGAAAAATTTCCATAACACAATAAATGATTTTAGGAACTGAACTACTATTTAAAAATTCCCTAGGTAGTAACTCCATCTAATCCTGTTGGTTTGGTCCAGCATAGACAGTTTGAGCTAAAATATCAGCCAAAAGATAACTGGAGTGTTACCAATGGACTTCAAAGAGGAGCTGTAAATAGCATGAGGTAGTATTCAGGTAGAATTTTTCCCACTGCAGGGCCATTCCTTTATATTAAGAAGAAACTATTTGTACAATAAAATTTACTCTAGTGCCTCCCTGGTGGTGCAAGGGTTAAGATACAACCTATGAAGAAATCCGCAGTCACTTCAGGAGTTCGATCCCCAGCCAGCCAAGGAGCAACCCACATGGTGCAGCAGACCTCTCCTGGCTCACCCACTGCTCCTTCAGCAGTATACTTTGGTCATTCTGCCTGTTCTGTTCCCCACTCTGTCTCTGGTGAATCCTCTTACCCACCACACCTCTGGCCTGTACTCCAGCTCTTGTATGCAAAAATAAATAAATCTTTAAAAAAAATTTACTCTACTATTTTCTAGAGCATATGGCTGTTTCCCAGTGAAGCTCTTCCATAGTGTCTAGCAGTAATAGCTCTCCCCATTCTGCTCGACAAATGTCTTCATTGTCCATGTGCACCCACATGGCTTTTAGCAATTCAGCAATGATCTTACTTAGATTATCAGCTCAATATTTTTTTTCTCCTAGTGTCCTGTTTCTCAACCAATATATAACCAGGGAGCCCACTGCTGTTAGGCTAATGCTTCTCTTTTATTTAAACTATTGCTCAAGACCAGATGTAAGGATTGCATTTTCTTTTTCTTTTTTTTTTTTATTTTTTTAAATATTTATTTATTTTATACAAGATTGATTGATTGATTGATTTATACAAACACTGGGTACAGTCAGAAGCACGGGAGGGTGGGCGAATTCACCAGAGCCAGAGTGGGGAGCAGAGCAGGCAGAAGGACCGAAGTACACTGCTGAGGGGAGCAGCGGGCGGCTGGAGAGGTCTGCGCGCCATGTGGGACCCTCCTCCGGTGGCCGTGGAGCTGCCGGGGATCGAACCGGCGCCGCAGAGGCAGCGGGCAGCTTCGCAACCCAGCGCTCAACCGCTGCGCCACTGGGGAGGCCCAAGGATTGCATTTTCTAATTAAGGGTATGAAAGTAGAAATGATAGATCAAAGATTAGCTAATTATGGCCCATGGTCCAAATCTAGTCTAATACCTATTTTGTCAATAAAGTTTTTATTGGAAGACTTATTTTATGCATCATTTATAAATGCTGTCATCTTACAATAGAAGATTTAAGTAGTAAAGATAGATACAATAGAGTCAGCAAGTGAAAACTACTATCTGACCTTTTACAGGAAAATGTATAATTTCTATTATAGATATAATTAGGGACAAATACTAGAAAGACCATAAATGGGATATCTTGCCAATGAGTAATTATAATGGACAGGAAGAAACAGCTCAAGATTCCACATATACTAGCCTGATTGATTATATGCATGAAAAATTTAAAAATGTTTTTCTTTTTGTCTTTCATAACAACATGGAACGAACTTGAGAATTTATGCTAAGTAAAATAAGTCAGAAAAGTAAAGTAAACTAGATGGTTTCACTCATATAAGCAATGGCAGTAAATAAGCAAAAAAACTCACAAAGCTAAACAAAAATAACTCTTAGACTCTGAGAAAGATATGGTGGTTACCAAAGAGGAAGGGGAAGATGGTTGGGAAGAATTGGGAGAGACGATCAATTTGATAATGGTGAATGGCACTTGAAGTATTTGGTGGTGGGAATGGTGTGATATATACACTTTCCAGGTGTGAAACTGTACTGTAAATTCTATAGCATCATAAACTAATGGTGAACCATTAAACACTGTTTTAAAAGTGGTTTTCTTTACAACTCTAGGGTTTACAGAATATGGAATGATATGTTAACCTAGCAATACAATCAAATTATTCAACAATATACAAAAATATTTGATAATTTAAAATGGGCAAGGCATTCTGCTAAGCTCTGAGGAAACAAATAGTTAACAAAGTACTGGTGCATATATTTTTTTCTCTTACTTGGGTTTCAAAATAACTGAAAATAGATTTTTTGAAAAAAACAATAACTCAAAGAAGTTAATAACTCTCCAAAGGTATGTAAGCAACAGAGCTTGAATTGAATCCACCATGTTATTCCTAGCGTAACACACCTTCTACTCTATTATGCTGCCCCATTATCCTTAGACACCAAAAACCTCAAAAATATTATATAAAAATTTAATAGCACCAGTAACAAATTAAATCAGTACTTTAAACACACCTGCTTCTTGACTAGAATAATTCCTCTAAACATTTTACAAGAGAAATAGTGGTCAATGTTAAGGTAAAACAAGGTTAACTGAAATTACACAAAAATAGAGTTATCTGTTCCTTAATTATTAAGTAATTATTCATGCTGAAATATTCTTGAATCTTTCTGGCATTCTTCTTAAGCTTAGTTTAAAAAAGGCATTTTAAGACAATCTTCTTAACCTCCTGCTGAGATAATTATACTTATATGTCTTTTCAAAATATTTGACAGACTTACATCACTTTGATCAGAGAAAAAAATAAAAATCAATATTTTGTTCAAAGGATGTACAAAAGTTAGTATTTCTCTATATTTTTATTTAAAGCTCACAACTTCAGAAAGCTATGCTACTAAGAAATGTAATTAAGCCAGCAGCAAAAAAGGCTAATACACTAATATGTTAACTAGCTCCAGGTGTGAAGTGCTCCCTGCTAGGTAACTGGACTCCCGAAGGGAACTTCACACAATCTGTGTTGGGGGAGCTGGGAGAGGCTCCTGGTAGAACTGAGGAGTAAAATTCTAAAGCTAGTCTATGAAGAAAGAAAAGGAGCTTATTGAAAAACATCAAAGTTAGAAACTTATATCTTTCAGAGAGAAGCAAGGAGATATGGATGAGGATGGAGACAGATCAGAGGGTTGAGCTAGGCTCCCTACTGCAGTGGTCTTTTCCTAATTAAAGCAAGCTAAAGGATTTTCTACCTGAAGCATCCCAGTTATTTCATTCAGTCCATGCATTACCAGAAAGGACAGGAGGGCTCTCTACTTCCTTATAGATATGGAAAGTTTAATATCAAGAATCTTAAACAATAAGGACATCATTTAATATTCACTTTTAGATTCTTACCTCTAATTTTCAATCAATCATTTTGTCTAGGTCAATCAGCATTGCTACCCAATACTAGGTACATGGTATCATGGTGAATATTATTGTTAGGACTATGACAGGCCTTATTAAATAAGTAATTCTGGAACCGTCATACTTCCAAATAACTGCCTAGTATAGGTATATGAGTAGGCCAGTGCTCTACACCTGTGTAACAAACACACTGAAAATATCAATCTTTGTATCTATAACTCAAGTGATTTTTTTGTGTGGAATATTCAAAGAAAATACTCCTGTATAAATATTTTTCTAATCCTTTGCATCTCCTACTATGAGACACAGATTGGCTAGATGCACACCATAGATACCTTGGGGAATGATTGGGTTAAGAGAAAATGGGACCTCTATTTTACTTTATATACTTGACTATTTGAATCTTCAATACTATTCCTGTATTGCAATTGTAATTAAGGAAAAGACTGTAGATATTAACCATCAACCCCAAAGTTGTATGTAACAGAGCCCACTTCCTCTAGTCAACGAGCTGTGCCTCTGGCTAAGCTCATCTCCATGGTCGCAATTCTCTTGTGGTACTGTACTTCTTTGTTGTCCTTCCAAATAAGTTTCAGAACTGTCTATGACTTGAATGTGTATATCAGCAGAAACCACCATAGAGCCTAGCACATTGTAAACAATAAAAGCACTTGATAGTGATTAAAACACAGAGATTACTACTAATAATGTCTGGTATTTACTGAACACATACTTATATGCCAGGCATTGTGTTATCCAAATTATATCCATTATTCCATGTTATCTTCAAGACAACTTGATGGAGTATGCAGTATTTCAATTTTCCACTTTACCAATGAGGAAAATAAAGTATAAAGAATTAGTAATTTGGCAAAGTAACACAATAAGTAGCAAAGCTGAGCTCCAACCAAAATGATTTTAACTCATAGTTTGTGCTTATGATCTCTACACAAAGGAATGGCTGTCCATGGATGAGTAAATATGCAAGATTTTCATATCTAAAGAAAAGTCTTATTTAAGAGAAGGGTAAAAATGAAAGCAGAGAAAACATTGAAGGACTGGGGATAGTAGTACAACAATGCATGTTACCATTATTGGAAAAAGCAATTCCATCTAATTGGTCTAGTAACTTACAGCAACTCTTGAATGCTCCTGGATAAAAATGTAAATACAATGTTTGGTGTGGTGGAAACCTCCATACATTGCTGGAAACCTCCATACATTGCTAAATTGATAACAGAAATAAGTTGATCTTAAACAATCATTATATATATATATGTTTAAGGTAATGACTCACTGATGGTTAAAAAGAGTGTCTATTGCTAAGCCTCACAGTTTGTATAGCAATTTCATTTTTATTCATTGATGCAGCAGTAGTGTGACAAGTAATTTTCAAAAAGGCATAGTTTATCAAGCAATCTATAATTCCTTAATAAAAGTATAACTATATAGCCAAGAACAAGGTATGAATGCTCAGAATATGTAAATAATTTCTCAGTCTGACATCAGAGGAAAATGAATGATTTTTCACAAACTATCTTTTATTTAATAGTAACTAAGCCCTTTAACAGATCCTAGGACACTTAACTGTACTGTTCTAGCCTTAAGTGCACTGTTTCAGCTTTAATGATAGCATTCATTAAGCCCTAAGTACTAAACAAGGAAGTGCCATGCCATTTCAATTCGGGAAGACCCAAGACAATATTAAATTGGGCTAAAGGGTCTCAGATATTCCTGGAAACTTATTCAAGTTACCAACAACTAGGACCTAGTGTATAAATATGTTCCTGTTGTCAAAAATGCCTGACTTCCCTTTGAGAACTATAAAGAAAAGCATTTAGCTTCATGCTGTAAAATATTCTACTCATCAATCTTTATCACAGTTCTCTATACAAGTTTCTTTTTCATTTTGTCCTTCCTTTTAGGACAGAATGCATTGCTGTTATTGAGACCACGTGCCCCTTGCTTGCTAAGCTGTACTTCCAGTTCTTGTTACTGAATCCAATCTCTAATTGCTGGGTAATCTGCACTTCTGGTTCTTGCTATTGAGGCCACCCACTTATTGTTTGCTAATTTGCACTTCCTGTTCTTGTTATTGAGCCCACCCACTCTTAAAAAAAAATCCATTCCTAATTCTTAATCTTCCAAAAATGTCATAAATCAATACATGCTCTCCAAAAAGAGCCCTACAGATATATTACTCTTCTATTATTCAAAGCTACTGCACCAACCATAAAAAAAGTTGTTAAACAAGCATCATTTTTAGTTTTGCTGAGGAAAACTCAATTTAGTTCTGTTTTTCTTCCTATAAAGCTTCATCATTTGCTGGAACATAATAAAATTCAAACATCTGTGATAGGCTAATATTGATTTCTGTATCTTCAATAGCACATTTAAAATCAACAAGCTTTAAAATGTTTAATTTCTAGTGATTCAATGGATTTTTTTGCTAATACCAGAAAGTTATTTTTAATAAATTAGGGTGTTTTGACATTTTACAATACAGTCTCTAGACTTGAAGAGGAATTATTTAAATATTTTTGCAGTGAGATGAGTCTGATGACTCTCCTCCTCAGACTGCTCTGCAATATCAATATTTGTTAGAGAAAGTCTTACAATGCACTCATAGTACGAAAATGACAGTATCATGCACAAGACATCTTCTCCACAATGCCACTGATCCTGCCTGACTTAATTCCTCCACAGGGCCCAGGAAGTGATTCTGTTTCTCATAAACACTTCTTGAAACTCTCCTGAAAACAGAGGGCCACAGACTAAACAGAAAAAAAAAAAAAAAAAAAAAAAGTAGATCACATTTCATCCATATGGTAACCATTTGCTCCAGTGTGTCTTGGCAGCCCCATTTAGGCTGATTATTTCAACGAAACAATGTGGATCATCCCTGTTCACTCTCAAAAGTGCCCTAAATGTAGGTGATAACTTATCTGGTTACTCTCTTCACTGAATACTAAAACAACTATTTAATTACTTTATGAGGTGGTTAACTATCAGGAACCCTAGATTCCAAATAACTACTGAGTGTATTTAACCAAGGAAAAGAAGAAATGATGCCAGGCTTCATTTCTGACTAAGCTGAGAAAATCTGTGAAACAGAAAGACGAGTGTACCAATAAAAAAAGTTGATGTCTTAAAATTTTCAACTGTGGTTGATTCATATTGACTTTCTGCAGTTTAGAGCTTTATATTCATTTTATCCTTTTCTAAAAACTTGCTTCTGTGTGAGTCATAACAAATTAATAAGGAAAAGCAAATAACTATGAAAAATATTTTGCTGGAACTAATGGATCTGTCTTAATATTACTTTCATTAGCTTTTTACTGTTCATATTATAGATAGGCATGCCCATTTGGTCAAACATTATGAAAGTGATTGCATGCCCAGCACAGTTATTCAGAGACTCAAACAATTGACTTGTGATTTTAATCAACACTGACATCACTATAGAAAGTTCAGACCCCTAAAGTCTCATCTCTTGGCTGAATTCTCTGAAGAAATACTTCAACTCCACTTTTCACCTTGTCAATAAAATCATAATGACTTTGATATAAATAATGCGACTACTTTTATGAGTCACTCTGAAAGTAACAAATCAAAGTAGTCATCATTCATGGCATAAACAAACATTTGCAGAAGAAGCTAGATAGTATTTTCTTGAGAGAAAAAATTCTTTTGACTAGTTACTGGGGTTAGAATGTCTCCCTTTTATCCATTCTCCACACAACAGAAAGAGTGAAGCCTTTAAACATTCTGATCCAATCACTCCCTCCTTCAAAACCCACCACTGTTTGGCTAACCCTTTAAAATAAAACTCAAAGTCCTTATTGTGTCTCACAAGTCTCTACAAACCTCTTAGAAATAATCTCCTACCTCAATTTTCCCCCTTCAGTGAGATTTAACAGGCTGACTTCCTGAGGCCTCTTAAACTCAGTTAACATATATATCCAAACACAGGTCTGCATTTATTATTCCTTTGGTCTGCACTACCTTCTCTGAAATACTAGTATGCCTTTCATTCTCCCTCCCTTAATTTAGCTGTCTGCTCAAATACCTTCTCTTTAGAGAGATTTACAGTGAACATCCTACCTAATATAGCAGTCCCAGAGCCCCATCATCACTCTACATACCCATTCCTTTCTTTTCTTTTTTTTTAAGACTTATTTTTTTATTTATTCAATAGCTGGGGTACAGGTCAGAGGCATAGGAGGGTGGGAGGATTCACCAGAGACAGAGCAGGGAGTAGAACAGTATGCAACAGGAGAGTTTCTCTGTTGCATACGGGTGCAACAGGAGAGGTCTGTCTTGCCATGTGGCAATCGCCCTGGCAGGCTGAGAATCGAACCCAAGCTGCAGAGGCTGCAGACAGCTTCACAGCACTGTGCTCAACCCGCTGTGCCACAGGGGAGGCGCCATACTTTATTTTCTTTATAGCTCTTCCAGCTCATGAAATTTCATTATGGGCGATATATTTGTCTGTTAATGTCTTCTCTGAACCACCAGAATGTAAGTCCCATGAGGATAAGGACCTTGTCTCTTTTGTTCTCTTATGTTTCTCCAGGGTCTAGAGCAGTGCACATTAAGTGAATGGTTCTAAGGCCTATACTGGCAGTGGACAGATTAAGTGAAATATAAACTGATCATCTCAAACTAACTTTAAAATTTGCTTTGAAGTATTTTGACTTCTGTATCTAAACTTCAAAACTTCCTCATTGCATATGATATTAAAATCAAGGTATTTGTTTCTTCCTTTGACAAAGGTATTTCACATAAGTGTTGATAAATGAGCATAGATGTACATAAATGTGAACAGAGTATAAATGTACATAAATCTCATCAGAAGGAAATTTGACTGTATATCTTAGAACTAAAAATAACAACACCAAGAACATGTGCTGGCCCAATATTTCCACTTCTAGCTATAAAGTGATGTATGTGCAAGGATGCTCATTATAATATTTTGAATTTAACATTTTTTAAATTTCTGTAATTAAAAAAAAAAAGTTTATCTCCCCAGAGAGCAATGGTATAGCCATGACCTAGTGGAGTACATTATAGTTTCACTCACTGTAAGGTTTCAAATAGTAATGCTGAGCAAATGACCATTAAACGCATTGTCCAAATCTGGGAGGCCTCACAGTATCTGCCATACGAGTCCTTCCCAATAGGTTCACCTGGTCTACACCAGGTGACTGGCCTCCCTAGCCACAGCTGACTAGACCAGGAAAGACCATCCATCCCAAAGACCTGTCAGGTAGACAGACTTCACAGGATAAACTCAGGTTTCTGTCAAATAATTTCAACATGAGGCACACCCAGAGAAGTGAGCAGTTGGCAATGGTTACTGAAACACAGACAAAACAGACAAAAGCAATGTACAAGTAGGCTGAATACACAAGTAAACAGAAACCAGAAGTCCTGCTATATTGCCATTTCTGTTGTTCGGTGAGGCTCTGCTGATCCTTGGCTCTCACAATCCTTGCATCTTCGGCTATGTTTAACATAAGTGTTCTTAAGCTATGCATTAATACAAACCTATTTGTTTTGTTTCGTAAACTGAAGGAGGTTAACTAACAGGTCATTAAATTGAGGACTGGATTAAGTCTTTGAAAGAGATTATGGCCCTCCCTGGTGGTGCAAGGGTTTAAGACATAATCTATGAAGTTATCCGCAGTCTCTGCAGCACAAGTTCAATCCCCAGGCAGGGAGCTACCCACGCAGCACAGCAGACCTCTCCTGACTTGCCCACTGCTCCCCTTAGCAATGTATTTCAGTCAATATGCCTGTTTTGTTCCCCACTACGTCTCTGTTAAATCCTCCCCCCCCCCACACCTCTGGCCTGTATCCCCATTCCTGTATGCATAAATAAATAAATCTTTTTTTTTTAAATAATAAATTTTATTTTTATATTCCCCATACAATTGCAGCCCCCCCATTCTGACCCCAATCCCTCCCCTCCCGCCCCCGCCCCCCTAAAAGTGTCTCTGGTTCATAGTTTTTTGTTGATTTTGATTTTCACTTCACTTTCTTATAGTTATTCATTTTCCTGGTCCCGTATTTAAGTTTTCTAGATTCCTGCTATGAGTGAGACCATCCGGTATTTTTCTTTTTCTTTTTGGCTTATTTCGCTGAGCATGATCCCTTCCAGCGCCACCCATGTTGCTGCAAATTGCATGTGTTTATCTTTTTTGAATGCTGAGTAATATTCCATGGTATATATGTACCACATCTTCTTGATCCAGTCATCTATTAAATCTTTTTTTTTAAAAAGAGAGATTATGGTTCTCTCTCTATACTCCAATTATACGTAATTCAAACCTATAGTAAGTATAACTCAGTCCCTAAGATGTCAGGACCACATGTTAGACAATGGACCTGGAAAGTTCACATGACAGACCATAGCGCTTGCCTACTATGAGTTAGGGCATCAATAGACAGATGACTTTTAATGGTAGAAAAGGATGGGTGGGGGTGTGATTTTATACCTCAAAATCATAAACAGTGTTGCAAGTCAAATATTACCTCAATAAAACAAAAAAGATTGTTAGCAGGTATAAAATAAAATAAAATAAATTTTAAGATTTTAAGATATAGTCTAACATAGTTAAAAATGGGTCACAGAGAAAAAATATAAGCATAACAGTAAATCACACTTTTAAGTTTTCTAGTAGAAAACTACTGTATGAATAGGTAGACAGAGAGAGAGAGAGAGCAAGATTCAAGTACTTATTTAAAGGCCAAGAAACCTAGGGTTTTTATTTGCTAAAGATTCAAAGGAAAGAAATTTTTTATTTCATTTTAAAATACACAAATCTTTTTCTAATTAATTATCAAGGAATTTTTAGAGGCCATGTAGGAAGTAGGAAAGTCTTCAGCCTTGGTAATCTCATTTTTTAGCTACTGCTCCATAGTGGAGGTACTCTAAATCTGACAGAGGTTCATTATAGTCTAATTGTTTAATCTGCACTAGCATTAGCATAGATAGTTAAGACTAAGCTTTTTGGGAAAACAGAATCAAAAAATATCCTCGATAGTTTTGAAAGTATGTTAGTTCTCACTTTGTATAGACCTGGCCACAGCTCCTTTTAAGTGAGCAACCAAAATGACATGTATTATACTACATCCCCCACTTACTTGCTAAATTTCCCAGTGTTGGTATAGATTTATAAGAAGTAGAATAAATAAGGCATTACTATATATTGTTAAAACACTTGAATATTACAATGGTCTTTTCAAAAGCTACAAATTTTATCACTGAGACAAAAGCTTCTGTTTCACAAACCTTTCCATGTCCACCAATTTCTGTTACAGGCATGGGTCATTTTAATGAGCTTCAATTTATTGTGCTTTGCAGATATTGCATTTTTTTTCAAATTGACAACTTGTGGCAACACTGCTTATATCACATCAATCGGCACCATGTTGCTAAAAGCATGCCTCTTTTCAAATTTCTGTGTCACAGTTTGATGATTTTTACAATATTTTAAATTTTTTTAATTATTACATCTGTGACCAGTGATCTCTGAAATTATTAATGTAATCGTTTGGGGGCACCACGAACCATGCTCATTACAAAATGGTGATTGATAAATGTGGTATATGTTCTGGCTGCACCACCAACCAGCCCTCTCTCTCTTCTCTGGCCTCCCTCCTCAGTGAGACACAACAGCATTGAAGTGGACCAGTAATAGTCCTACAACAGCCTCTATCTATTTAAGTGAAATAAAGTGTTGCATGTCTCTCAATTTAAATCAAAAGCTAGAAATGATTAATCTTAGTGAGAAGGCAGGTCACAAGCCCATATAGACCAAAAGCTAGGTCTCTTGTGCTGAACAGGTAGCCAAATTGTGAATGACAAGAAAAAGTTCTTGAAGGAAATTAAAGAACTACTTCAGTGAACAAACAAATAAGAAATTGAAGCAAGAGGGCCTTCCTGGTGGTGCAGGCAGTTGAGCGCCACACTGTGAAGCTGTCCACAGCCTCTGCAGTGCGTGTTTGATCCCGGATGGCCAGCGAGAATCCCACATGGTGAAGCAGACCTCTCCTGTCTCTCCCGCTGCTCCCCTCAGCAGTGTATTTCTTCAGTCAGCCTGTTATGCTCCCCACTCTGTCTCCAGTGAATCCTCTCACCCTCCCGCACATCTGGCCTATACCCCGCTTCTTGTATAAAAATAAATCTTTAAAAAAAAGAAAGAAATTGAAGCTGGCTTTTTGCCGATATGAAGAACGTTTAGTGGTCTGGATAGAGGATCAAAGCAGTTGCCGTTTTCTTTTCTTTTTTGTTTTAAAAAAAAAGATTTATTTATTTATTTATACAAGCACTGGGTACAGTCAGAAGTGCAGGAGGGTGAGAGAATTCACCAGAGCCAGAGAGGGGAGCAGAACAGGCAGAAGGACTGAAATACACTGCTGAGGGGAGCAGCGGGCACAGCAGGAGAGGGCTGCATGCCATGTGGGACCCTCGATGGCAGCCGGGGATCAAATCAGCACTGCTGAGGCTATGGGCAGCTTCACAGCCCAGGGCTCATCCACTGTGCTCCCTCCTGGGGAGGCCCATTGTTGCAGTTTTCTTTTAATTCAAAACCTAATACAGAGCAAGATCCTAACTCTCTTCAATTCTGTAAAGTCAGAATTGATGAAGTTGGTGACAAAAAGTTTAAAGGTAGCAGTGTTTGGCTCACAAGGTTTAAGGAAAGGGGCCATCTGAACCTAAGGGTACAAGGTGAAACAGCAAGGGCTGATGCAG
This sequence comes from Talpa europaea, assembly GCF_964194135.1. Classification (NCBI taxonomy): domain Eukaryota; kingdom Metazoa; phylum Chordata; class Mammalia; order Eulipotyphla; family Talpidae; genus Talpa; species Talpa europaea. Next base: position 121,579,581 of record NC_140069.1, read on the forward strand.
AAACTGCAGTTAAGTTTTCCACAAGATCTAGTTAAGATCATTGATAAAGGTGACTGCACTGAACAATAGTTTCAGAAGCAGTCTTCTTCTGGAAGAAGAAACCATCTTGTACTTTTATAGCTTGAGCAGAGATGTCAATGCCTGGCTTCCAAGTTTCAAAGGGCAGACTGGCTCTTTTATTAGTAGTTAATGCAGGTGGTGACTTTAAGCTGAATCAATGCTCATTTACAATTCTGAAATTCCTAGGACCTTCAGGAACTATGCTAAATCTACCCTGCCTGTGCTCTATAAATGGAACAGCAAAGACTGGATGACAGGACATCGGTTTACAAGATGATTTACTAGATATTTGAAGGCCACTAATAAGACCTATGGCTCAGGGGAAAAAGAGAAGATTCCTTTCAAAATATCACTGCTCTTTGACAATACACCTGGTCACCCAAGAACTCTGATGGAAGTGCACGGGTGATTGATGTTGTTTTTATGTCTGCTAACACAGCATCCATTCTGCAGCCCATACATTAAAGAGCCATTTTGAAATTCAATTCTTATTACTTAGAAATACATTCCATAAGATTATAATTAGTATCAACAATGATTCTTCTGTTCTGGGCAAAGTAAATTGAAAACCTTCTGAAAGGAATTCACCACTCTAGATGCCATTAAGAACATTCATGATTCATAGGAGGAGGTCAAAATATCAGCATTCATGGGAGTTTGTAAGAATTTGATTCCAATTCTCATGGATGACTTTGAGGGGTTCGAGACTTCAGTGGAAGAAGTAAGTACAGAGGTGACAGACACAGCAAGAGAACTAGAATCAGAAGTGGAATCTGAAAATGGAACTAAATTAACACTCATGATATAACCTGAAAAGGCGAGGAGTTGCTTTTAATGGATGAACAAAGAAAGTGGTTTCTTGAGATGGAAGCTACTGTGATGAAGTTGCTGTAAAAGCTTCAGAGTATTACATTAACCTAGTTAATAGAGCAGTGGTAGTATGTGAGAGGATTAACTCCAATTTTGAAAGAAGTTCTAATGTGAGCAAAATACTAGCACAGAGCATTACATACTACTGAGAAATCTTTCACGAAAGAGTCAACCTTTGCAGCAATCTTCATTATTGTCTTATTTTAAGAAATTGCTGGGCCTCCCCTGGTGGCGCAGATGGTTGAGCGCAGTGCCGTGAAGCTGTCCCCAGTCTCTGCAGTGCAGGTTCAATCCCAGCTGGCTGGCGAGGGTCCCATATGGCACGGCAGACCTCTTCTGTCTCTCCCGCTGCTCCCTTCAGCAGTGTATTTCATCAGTCTGCCTGTTCTTTTCCCTACTCTGTCTCTTGTGAATCCTCTCACCCTCCCACGCAGCTGGTCTGTACCCCGGATCTTGTGTAAATAAATAAATATTAAAATAAATAAATAAATTGCTACAGTCACCCCAAGCTTCAGCAACCACCGCCCTGACCCATGAACATCCATCAACAGCGAGGCAAGATCCTCTACCAGCAAAAAGACCACATTTGCTGAAGGCTCAGATAATGAAGTATTTTTAAATCATGGTACATACATCGTAAATTTAAACATAATGCAATTGCACATGAACTGGACTAGAGTATAGTTTAAACAAAACTTTCATATGCACTGGGAAGCCCACAAATTCTCATGACTTGCTTTACTGCAATATTTGCTTCATTGCAGTGGTCTGAAATGAACGTGGGATATCTCTGAAGTATGCCTAAATTATAAAAGCTCATCCATAGTATTTTTTGCTAACAAAATTAAATGTTCCTGAACTTAACTAAAGTGGTCCTTGACAGCATAATCTAAAATGAAATGCTAATTTAATACCTAAAAAATAATGATTTAATGCCTATTTTACAAAACACACTTAATTTTTATATCTCACACTTTACGATTAAATGAAAAAATGTGATCAAAAGTTCAAGTTTGCCTTACACCCTGGAATGATTGCGATGCTTGGTACAGATGTACCGGTTCCTTTGGAAGATCTTTGAAGCTTTGATCCTCTTTTGAATTGAGATGTACTTTCCAAGTAATGTAATTTAAATGAAAAGCTAGATATTTATAGTTTTACTCAAAAACAACAGATTACTTACTTTATAATATCTCCTTCAAGAGCAATGACTCTCTTAATGATCTTCTGTTCTGGGTTTTTAGGGGAACTAGAATAAGAAAAGGTTATACAGTTAGTTATGTCTCTATTATTTTAAGAAACTCTACAACAAAACAGGCTATATTAAAGTTATAACAGAATCCTTTGCACCCATGACAGGACATCAATCCAACTCAGGTACCAAGTGATATGAAGATACTATTGAAGAAATTCTCCTTTTAAACCCCTGGGAGAGAAGATACCATGATAAAACTTCACAAAAACAAAACAAAGACTTTTATTATCTAAGATAAGTATTTACAGGAAAGGATTCATACACAACAAAATGATTAGACATTTTATAAAAATGATGATGTAATTGTTTTTTCTTTTACTTAAAATAATTAGAATTTGATTTATAGTCTCAATAAAACAAGAATTTTTAAAATTAGGAATCAGAAAAAATTTTAAATTCCATTTAAGTTTAGCCATTTGAAGATAAAGTAATTTTAATGCTAAAACAAGGTAACTGGGGGGGGCGGAGCAACATGGCGGCGAGGAGACGCTGCAAGTAAGATCTCCCATTAAAAAAAGTTAATAGGGAGGAAAAGCGGCAGGTCCCAGTGAGAACTGGGACACGGAAGATAAACGGACGACTCCAGCAAACTGCCCGAAGAAGAAAGTTGCCATAAAAGAGGACCAGAAGGGAGGAAAGCTCAAAACCCTGCTCCCCTCCCCCGCCCACAAAGTCGGCACTCTCAGACCGGCAGAGAGGAGGGAAACAACAAACCAAAACGGCCAACAAGAACAAAGGACGCAGCAAGCGGGACTGTGAGTGGAAAGGAACTATTGCAGCCACCACACTCTGTGAACGGGAGCTGTGGAGAACCCTGCAGGATCCGCCGCAGAGGTGAGCTCCAGGCGCCATTAAAGAGAGCCCCGCCCCCCAGGAGGAGACCAGCACCAGCACACAGCCCCGGCCAACCGGTAAGCTTGCGCGGAAAGCGGCATGCTGGAAAAGCAGACGCAGATCAGGATTGCGCGGAAAAGCAGCGCGGATCGCGCTGAAAAGCAGTGCGGTTGAAAAGCAAACGCGGATCCGGATCGGATCGCAGCTGCCCAGGTCCCCGCGCCTGCGACCTAGGCTTGTGGGGAGACGCGCGGAGGCCCTCCCTGAGTGAGCAGGAACCAGGTGCCCAGGCAGGGGAGCGGGATTCAAAAGGCACCATTCCTGCCCCACTGATCTGGGCTACAGCCCGCGTCCTGGAACTGAGGGCTTTGGAACTGAGACCCGGGGCACGAAATTAGGGGCGTGGGTTCCCCATGACGGTGGGGCACAAGGCAGACACAGCACCCCAAAGCCGTTGAGGTGTACCCTACCATCCCCGCTCTGCTCCCTGTCCCACGGGGTGGAAAATCAGCTCCCCAAGGGCTCTAGGAGAGATCTCTGGCGCCACCTAGCGACTTGAAGCCAGCACAGGCTCCTGAAGGAGCTAGTGGCCAGCTGGGGAGTTAGCTCACACCAGGCCCCTTCGGAACAAGTAGTCTGAGCCCACAGGGAGAGCGAGCACCCATAGCCGGGGCAGACCAGGCGTGCAGAAGAGTGTGCCTGAGACCGGACACGCAGGGAGTGTGTCCCACATCACCATTTTAGAACAGGGACATTTCTTCAGTAAAGACTACCTGCAGAAGGCTTCCTCAGGAGCCAGAGGTGAGCGGGGGAAGTTCGCCCACGCCAGACCCCCTCTGGCCTACAGTCCAAGCCCAGAGGGGGAGCAGGAACCCACCGCCGGGGCAGACCAGGCGCACAGGGGAGTGTGTCCCCACATCGGCATTTTAGAACAGGGACCTTTCTCCAGTAAAGACTGCTTGAAACTGACAGATGACTCCTGGAGGAACCAGAGGGGAGAAGAGAAGCCCACCCAAGATGCCGGCCAGTCCCAACAACACAGTGTCCCAACGCATACGGCAAATGAGAAAACAGACAGTAGGGAGGAGAAGAACCACACGCAACCTAGCAACTCTCCAGAGAAAAAGCACACCACAAAAAGAAAACCAGCCCCCAGATTGCAACGACAGTAACTTGGAAGAACTTCTGAGCCTTCCAGAAAGAGAATTTAAAATCGCCGTGATTAAAAAAACTGACAGAAGTCATAAAGGAAAACAATGATAAGGGAAAAATAATCAACGATCAGAAGAATGAAATTGAGTCCCTAAAGAGGGAAGTAAAAGAAATGCAGGAGATCAAAGAATTAATGGAAGAACTAAAGAATTCTGGGAAAAGCAATGAAAGCAGAATTGATGAAATGGAAGAACGAATAAGTACTCTTGAAGACACAGAAATAAAAAGAACCAAAACAGAAAAGGAAAGAGAAGTACGAAGGAAAAAGAATGAAGAAAGACTTCGGGAACTATCTGACTCCATGAGGAAAGGAAATATAAGAGTTATAGGAATACCAGAAGGAGAGGAGAGAGATGTAGGAACAGAGAAAAAATTCAAAGAGATAATTGAAGAGAACTTCCCAAATGTGAAGAAGGAGCTGAAAATTTATATACAAGAAGCAAGAAGAACACCAAACTTCCACGACGAAAGGGAAAATACAGCAAGACCCATAATAGTAAAGCTCCCAAGAATCCAGGACAAGGAAAAAATAATGAAGCTGGCAAGAGGGAAGAAACAGATAACATTCAAAGGAAAGCCAATCAGGCTGACATCAGACTTCTCCGAAGAAACACTACAGGCAAGGAGAGAGTGGAGGGACATAGTCAACAGACTCCAAGAAAACAGATACCAACCAAGAATACTCTATCCCGCAAAGCTCTCCTTCCTCTTTGAAGAAAGAATATGGACCTTCCCAGACAAACAGAAACTCTGGAATTTCATTGCAACTAAACCCCCACTCCAAAAAATACTACAAGGAGTCCTAAAGCCAGAACCTCAGAGGGACGAATAACAATGAAAGAAGGCCAAAAAAAAAAAAAGTTATTAAAAGAATAAATAAATAAAATCAAAGGAAAGACAAACACAATGGCAAATACAGATGTTAACATATCAATATTAACTCTAAATGTAAATGGACTAAACTCTTCAATAAAAAGACACAGAGTTGCAGCCTGGATTAAGAAACAAAACCCAACCTTTTGCTGCCTCCAGGAAACACATTTAGCTACAAAAGATAAAAATAGGCTCAAAGTTAAAGGATGTAAAACAATCCTACAAGCAAATGGACCAAAAAAGAAAGCAGGAACAGCTATACTTATATCAGAAAAAACAGATTTCAAACTCAAAAAGATAAAAAGAGACCCCAATGGTCACTACATTATGATCAAGGGGATAATACTTCAAGAAGAAATAACACTCATTAACATATACTCACCAAATGAAGGAGCACCAAAATATATCAGACAACTGTTGTCCTCTCTGAAAACAGACATCAGAGAAAACACATATGTAGTGGGAGATTCAACACACCACTATCAACAATGGATAGATCAACAAGACAAAAAATAAGTAAAGAAACCAAAGCTCTAAATAAGGACCTAGAGCAATTGGGCTTAACAGACATCTATAGAACACTAAACCCCCAAAAAACGGAGTACACATTTTTCTCAAGCGCACACGGATCATTCTCCAGGATCGATCACATACTGGGGCACAAGACAAACATCAACAGATACACCAAGATTAAAATCATATCAACCATCTTTTCTGACCATGAAGGCATCAAACTAGAAATAAACCATAAAAAGAAGGCAAGGAACTTTCCTACCTCATGGAGATTAAAAACCACACTACTGGAAGACCACTGGACTAATGAGGAGATCAAAGAAGAAATTAAAAAATTTTTTGAATTGAACAACAAGGAGGACACCAATATCCTAAATGTATGGGATGCAGCAAAAGCAGTAATAAGAGGAAAATATATAGCAATAGAAGCTCACATCAAGAAACAAGAAAGAACTCAAAGAAACAACCTAATCTCGAAGCTCAAAGATCTAGAAAAAGAACAACAAAAAAACCCCAAAACCAGTAGAAGAAAAGAAATAATAAAAACCAAAGCAGAAATAAATGAAATTGAAACTAAAAAAACAATCCAAAAGATCAATGAAACCAAGAGCTGGTTCTTTGAAAAAATCAATAAAATAGACAAACCCCTAGCCAGGCTCACAAAGGAAAAAAGGGAGAAAGCACAAATAAACAGGATCATCAATGAAAGAGAAGAAATCACAACAGACACAGCAGAAATCAAAAGAATAATCAGTAACTACTATGAACTGTTATATGGAAACACGCTTAACAATCTAGAGGAGATGGACAAATTCCTACAACTCTACAATCACCCAAAGCTAGATAAAGAAGAAATAGAACACCTAAACAGACCAATTACAATTAGCGAAATTGAAATGGTAATCAAAAACCTCCCCAAAAACAAAAGCCCAGGACCTGATGGATTTACAAATGAATTCTACCAAACATTCAGAGACGAATTAGTGCCTATCCTTCACAAACTCTTCCAAAAAATTGAGAAGGAAGGGACAATACCAAACACATTCTATGAAGCCAAAATTACACTAATACCAAAACCGAACAAGGACAACACAAAAAAGGAAAACTACAGGCCAATCTCCCTAATGAACACTGATGCAAAAATCCTCAATAAAATTTTAGCCATCAGAATCCAACAATGCATCCATAAGATAATTCACCACGACCAAGTAGGATTCATTCCAGGGACACAAGGATGGTTTAACATCCGAAAATCAATCAACGTTATCCAACACATCAACAAAAAGAAATATAAAAACCATATGATAATATCAATAGATGCTGAGAAAGCTTTCGACAAAGTGCAACACCCATTCATGATAAAAGCCCTTGAAATTCTTGGGATACAAGGAACATACCTCAACATCATAAAGGCCATCTATGACAAGCCAACAGCCAGTATCATTCTCAATGGTGAAAAGCTGAAAGCAATTCCATTAAGATCTGGAACAAGACAAGGATGTCCACTCTCACCACTGCTTTTCAACATAATACTGGAAGTCCTAGCCAGGGTAATAAGACAAGAGAAAGACATCCAAGGAATCCAAATAGGAAAAGAAGAAGTCAAACTATCACTATTTGCAGACGATATGATATTATACATAGAGAACCCCAAAAACTCCACAGAAAAGCTAATTCAACTCATCAATCAGTTCAGTAAAGTGGCAAGATACAAAATCAACACGCAAAAGTCAGTAGCCTTCCTATACACAAACAATAAATCTGAAGAAGAAGAAATAAAAAAAACCATCCCTTTTGTTATTGAAACAAAAAAAATCAAATATTTGGGAATAAATCTAACAAAAGAGGTAAAGGACCTATACAAAGAAAACTATAAAACACTGTTAAAAGAAATAGAAGAAGACACAAAGAAATGGAGAGACATCCCCTGCTCATGGATTGGAAGAATAAACATTATTAAAATGGCCATCCTTCCAAAAGCAATATACAGATTCAATGCTATTCCAATCAAAATTTCAATGTCATTCTTCAAAGAAATAGAACAATTATTGATGAAATTCATATGGAATCACAAAAGACCCCGAATAGCCAAAGCTCTCCTGAAAAAAAAAGAAGGGAATGGAGGCATCACACTCCCAGACTTCAAACTATACTACAAAGCCATAATCATCAAAACTGCATGGTATTGGAACAAGAACAGACATACAGACCAATGGAATCGAATAGAAAATCCAGAAATAAACCCACAGATTTATGGTCAACTAATCTTTGACAAAGGTGCAAAGACCATGCATTGGAGCAAAGAAAGTTTGTTCAATAAATGGTGCTGGGAAAACTGGGTCGCTACATGCAAAAGAATGAAGCTTGACCACTACCTCACACCATACACAAAAATCAACTCAAAATGGATTAAAGAACTAGACATAAGACCTGAAACCATAAAATACATAGAAGGAAATATAGGCGAAACACTACGGGATTTGCACATCAAAGACATCTTTACAGACACATCACCCAAAGCAGTGATAGTGAAGGCAAAGATAAACAGCTGGGACTATATCAAATTAAAGAGCTTCTGAACAGCAAAAGAGACAATAACAAAAACAAAGAGAAACCCCACCAACTGGGAGAACATTTTTGCACCCAACACTAATGATAAAGGACTGATCACAAAAATCTGCAAAGAGCTGATGAGCCTCAACAACAACAAAGAAAATAATCCAGTCAAAAAATGGGCAGAAGAGCTAAAAAGAAACTTCTCTGAAGAGGAAATGCAAATGGCCAACAGGCATATGAAAAAATGTTCAACATCACTTGTCATCAGGGAAATGCAAATCAAAACTACCATGAGATACCATCTCACACCAGTGAGAATGGCACATATTAAAAAAACTAGCAACAACAAATGTTGGCGAGGGTGTGGAGAAAAAGGAACTCTTCTGCACTGTTGGTGGGAGTGCAAACTGGTCCAACCACTGTGGAAAGCTGTGTGGAGATTTCTGGACCTACTAAACATAGAGCTTCCATATGATCCAGCAATTCCACTCCTAGGTATTTACCCAAAGGACACAGAAACATCAATTCCAAAGAACACCTGCACCCCTATGTTTATAGCAGCACTATTTACAATAGCTAAGCTTTGGAAACAACCCAAATGCCCAAAAATAGATGACTGGATCAAGAAGATGTGGTACATATATACCATGGAATATTACTCAGCATTCAAAAAAGATAAACACATGCAATTTGCAGCAACATGGATGGCGCTGGAAGGGATCATGCTCAGTGAAATAAGCCAAAAAGAAAAAGAAAAATACCGGATGGTCTCACTCATAGCAGGAATCTAGAAAACTTAAATAAGGGACCAGGAAAATGAATAACTATAAGAAAGTGAAAATCAAAATCAACAAAAAACTATGAACCAGAGACACTTTTAGGGGGGCGGGGGCGGGAGGGGAGGGATTGGGGTCAGAATGGGGGGCTGCAATTGTATGGGGAATATAACAATAAAATTTATTAAAAAAAATAAAATAAAGTTTTCACTTTCTTACAGGGAAAAAAAAATAAAACAAGGTAACTGACAGTCAAAAGAAATTGTTAGGTTCTGCTACACTTAACATTGACATCATTTATTTTGTTATGATTAATATCTTATGATACATGTTTACAGTCATATTATTTAAATAAATAACCCCTTTCTCCCTTTCTTTCCCTCTCTTACTCTCCTTCTCCCCATTCACTGTTTCTCTGGGATCTCCCATTCTGGGAGAAGCCATGTTTGTCCTGACAGAGAGATTAATTTGGTGAGGAGCTAAGATCTGCCAGTACTCATGTGAGTGAGTTTAGCATAGATCCTTTAGCCTCAATAAAGTGATCTGAGAAGCAGTCTTCCTGGCAACTTCATGAGAGACCCTGGGCCAGACCAACCACCTAAGCTGTTTTTGGTTTTGCGATGCTCATATAATGCATAAGCTAATACCTGTTTTTGTTTTAAGCTGCCAGCAGTTTTAGCAATTTATTATACAACACTGGATAACTAACTCAATCTTAATATGACCAGTTTCCTGCCAATAATATTTTAAATCTTTTTATTGAATAGACCCATTTTAAGAAACACATATCACATGAATGATGATTTAATATGTCATTGGAAATAAGAGACAGATAAAAATATTTTCAATTCAAGTCATCTTTTGAATTGAATTCCTCTTGAAAACAAGGATAAATGCACAAAACCTAAAAATATTAAATATAATCAATAGGTTTTTAGTTTATTTCATTTAAATGTCATCCTTCATCAAAAGAAAAATGAAGATTCAATATGATTTATATTTCACATATCTTACAGAGAAAACAAAATCATCAAAACTATTTGGATCTATGTGTGACAATCTCATAATTTTCACTAAATTTAATAATAGTCTTTATTCTAAAGGGAAATTTTATCAGAATTTCTGACTGACTTGTCCCCTTCACTGAATAGACTTATTCTCTTTAAGCTGATGAAATGCATGTTTTCTGTCAGGGCTTTTTACAGACCCTGTAAATGTCTTGGGACACTCTATATAAAGTACGTGGACATGAAACATGCCTTTTCTGTGATGCAATATCAAAATGTTACATTCTCTTTAACTTAATTATACTCCCAAAGAATTTAGCCAAATGGAATGATTGTGAATGTATGCAAACTTTAGCTACATGGATATTGTCTATTTTTTAAATATGAAAAAAAACAGCAAGAGTAGATTCCTTAAATTATAGCCCATCCACATAATAAAATAGTTTCTACTCACTAAAAATGATGTTACTACAGAAAATTTAGTGATGTGGAAATGTCAACAGAATGTATGGATTAAAAATGTAAATTAAAAAATAGGTTGTGTAACATGACATAGCTGTAATTACAGAAAGAAAATATGCATAAAACTGTACTGGGAAAAGATGGAGGGAGTTCTTTGTGTGATAAAACATTTGCTAGACTTTTGATTCATATTACCGGGAAATCCATTAGGAGACAACACAACCTTTTGTATCATATGACATTACTTGACAAGAAATGCTCCAAGATAGTTGTGATACCATAATTAATTACCAAGTTGCATCTAATATTGATGGGGTATTAATGTAACTCAAATAATATGAAAAGCAACCCTAATCAGCATAAAACACTATTTTATACCAACAATCTTTAAGCATCTGAGATCATGAAAATTGTTTTGTATTTTAAAATAATCTATATTTTAACATCACAAGGCAAAATAGAATGTGCAAAGTGAAGCAATCTATATAATTAAAGTCTTATGAATTACTATTTCAAATATATCTATAAATTTTAATGTAATATTAAACTTATGAATCTCATCAAATGATTCAAATAAAAAAAGCTATTACTAACATTAATCCCATTACTGCTCAAAATCTATATCTATATTTTAATCATTAGGCTGTTGAAAGCATTACTTTGATGTAAGTAGAAGTAGTATGGGGAGTTATTACAGATTTACATTGTGAAAGTCATTGAATCTCTCTTTGTCTAAATTTTCTTCATCACTTGTCTATGTCCCAGGAAGTCTGAAGAATAAAAAGTAAAGGATTATGCCTTACTTTAGGGATACAATGCATGCTTCCCATTAAATACAAAATTTGCATTAAAGCTGTAATTTTAGTGTTTTCAGAATAAGTAATGTTTTACAATATTTATTTTTGGAACATGGATTTTAAACATTCTGTTTTATGCCAATGATTTAATTAGGCAAGATTTCTCCAAAGACTTGAACAAGATGACTAGAATTGTCTTTAAACTACGTAAGTCTCAGTAGATCCATTTGGGGTGGCAGACTTTGTCTCTAATCAGACTGGTCATGGGGAGGGGGAGAGGGTGTAACACTAAAGAAACATTACAGCTAAATTGATAGTGTTCATATTGGAAAGCCACAGGTTAGTTTTACATGCAATAGGTATTACCTATAATATAAAGATTAAAATGACTAATTTTCAGTGTTGGATTTTGTACACTTGCTTAAATATGGAGCTTAAATATGCTTTGAGAAAATTTTATATATATATATATACATATATATATATATATATATATATATATATATAAAATTATAAACTCCACAGAGCTGAAATGGTAGCGTAACAAGATGGAGAAACATAAACAGACTATGTATATATAGTCAATCCCTAACAATTACTTTTGCTTTGGTATCTCAGATAATGCTTCAACCTACTGGTCTTATTAATAGCAAAGAGAATTAGAGATGAGGTCACATGAAATGGGGTTAATACCGATACTTAAAATTTGTCTTCTATATTACTTATTTTCTTAGGGGACAGATATTGGTGGAAGGGAAAATGATGGGAGATGCAACATCTGGCAGGGACTAGGGTTGTAATACATACAGAAAAAAGAAGCAAGTAGAACTTCAGAGTGCTGAGGCCAATGCTCTCCTTAGCAGACTTTTGGGGGTTGGGATGGGGTAGGATAGGAATATGCTGTCTACCCTAACTGTTCTCTTACCCTCCCTGAATCAGACTACTGAGCTGATGCGGACAACCTGAGAGGTTTTAGTCAGGGTTATAGTCACCTAATGTGGCAGCAGGAACAAGTTTGGTTTTTCGGTTTATTTTCTACAATTCGTTATAAAAGTAAATGTATTTTAATGGTACTGATGAAACCAGAAAAGCTTGAACTTTAAAGAGCAAAACTGCTGCTACTGATAATTTTTTTTTTCTTGGTTAAATTTAAGAGTTGTTTTACTGTCACTAACTATGATTAGAAAAAATTTAATAAGCAAAAAGTGACAAGTGGTCTTATTAGTAAACCAGCTTTGATTATGTAAAATCAATTAAATGTGCATTATGACTCTAACTTCTGTAATTGAAAAGAGCTGAAATAGTTTTGTAATTGAGTGTTTTGATTCTGAAAAATGAATGTCTTCACTTAATTATAAAAAAACTAAGGAATTTAGCAAGTGGTTTAATTTCTACCAATATTTATTAATTAAAGCATTTCAAAAATAGAACAATGCAATCTTCAGGAATTGAACATAATTACAATAATACCTCACTGTCTAGAATAGGTATGTAGATGAATATATGTAACTTACACATAAAATATATATAGTGCACACATAAATGTATATGTGTTTGTGCACATTCTACTATGCTATCGTATATCTTGCTATTTAAAGAAACTCCTTTGTGCTATAAAGAACCTTCTTGGGCCTCCCCTGGTGGCACAGCGGTTGAGCGCTGGGCTGGGAAACTGCCCGCAGCCTCTGCAGCGCGGGTTGGATCCCTGGCCACTGGCGAGGGTCCCACCTGGCGCGCAGACCTCTCCTGCCGCACGCTGCTCCCTTCAGCAGTGTACTTCCTCTTCAGTCTGCCTGTTCTGTTTCCTGCCCTGGCTCTGGTGAATTCTCTCACCCTCCCGCGCTTCTGACTGTACCCAGTGCTTGTATAGGGTGAGAGAATTCACCAGAGCCAGAGCAGGGAGCAGAGCAGGCAGAAGGACCGAAGTCCACTGCTGAGGGGAGCAGCGGGCGGCAGGAGAGGTCTGCACGCCATGTGGGACCCTCCTCCGGTGGCCGGCGAGCAGCCAGGGATCGAACCGGCGCTGCAGAGGCCGCGGGTAGCTTCGCAACCCAGCGCTCAACCGCTGTGCCACCGGGGAGGCCCTATAAATAAATCTTAAAAAAAAAAAAAAAAAAAGAATCTTCTGGACTAAAAACTACATTCCCTCAATTATGTTCTAAATCTAGGTTTTTATACATCAAATATGCTTAAAATGGTACACAGCTGTGGAAGTGGAGAGGCATAACTAACACACTGACTATTTAAAACAGATCCACAAAGTGCATACCTTCATATGGAAGTACTGTTATTCTGTTCCCAGTCTAGCAGGTCATGCACTCAGGAGTGTCTGATTTCTTTTACAACTGCCATAAGTCTTAACCCTCCAGCCACACTATCTCACTGAATATGCCCTTGCAATAGAATACCATTTAAAGCCATGAAATAAAACAAAATTAACTGTCCTTTAAAGGAATTAAAACCATCAACTTAACTGCATAGTCCTATCACTGCAATTTACCTGACCAGTTTGATACTTTTCGTTTCAAGCAGATCGGGAAACAGTGCCACATATTTTCGGAAGGATTGGTGAATGAATGTACATACCACAAAACTGCTTGAAATTGCAAGCTCTTGCTATTTTCTCCATCAAGCTATAAGCATATCCAACAACATGGCGGAGGAAAAACAGACCAACTAAAATGTAATACGGTGTGTAGGAGCTGAAGTGAAGACATTAATGCTTATAATTGTGTTAATAGTATCTGCTGTCACCTGGAGAATGCTCTGAGAAAAATGGCACGGGACCAGGCTAACAGAGCTAGCTAACAGAGCTCACTCACAATTTGGCCACAATGTTAGTCATATAAGGGGATGAAATGCCAAGCTTAGGGCAGGGTATCTTGGTAAAAGTGAGGAAAGTAGAACAAAGGCAGTCTTGACCCGTTTATCTGGAGCTAGCATTTAAACCTGTTGTTGGGGGGAGGGGGCAAGAACTCATTGTCCCCACTCCTGGGTTCTTCTAGGCTGGCAAATAATCAAACAATCATCAGACAGATTGTCCACATAGAAGTTTAATTATAACATGTCTACCTCCTGTGTATTTGGGAGAAACCCAGCATGACTGAATAATTCACACACTTGGTTTCAGATGCCATCTTATATAGCTTAGCTAAGTTAGCTCAGACAGGGAGGTTGAGGAAGAAAAGGAAAGACAGCTAGGGTCTTTACTAGGGAAAACAAAGGTTACTTCTTGTAATAGATCCTCACAGAGAATTCAGATATAAACATCAAAAGCAGCCTTCCTAACTCCTCCTCAAGGCCCCTCCCATGAAATAATCCTCTTGCCAGAGACATGTTTTGGGATGGCATTTTTTGATGTCCTATAACCCCACCCACTTTTTCACCCATATTTTTTCATCAAGTAAATATCTGGGGGTGGGAGGAGAAAAAGAGACTAAATTTTTACCCTTACAAATATAAAAGTGAATATTTTATCCACACTGAATTAAGCTTTTGAAATCTGCCTAATTATTCCTAACAGTGCTTGTAATGGACAGAAACTGTAAGATTCACAAGTGCCCATGAGAGCTGTGTGTTCCAAACAGCATGGCTGGTGCGTCTTCAACGTAACTTTGTGTGCTCAGATAAAAATGTGGGATGTGCAAAAACCCTAGGTCTTTGTCTCATGACTACAGTTAGTGTATGGCACTTTTTAGGGTCAGTCAGCAGCAAATGAAGAGGTACATGGAAATGTTTATTTCAGAGGTTGCCAGCATAGGATTGGGGGGGTGAAGGGGCCTTTACAACTGAGACCTAGGGAGCTCAACATTCCTCTCAGCAGACACCAACATGGAGAGGCATCAACTTAGTTTCAAGTATTCCAACCCTAGTGCTATTACACAATAAATTCCTCTGAGTTTTGATGTTAATCTGACAAGATGTAAAGCCATAAATAGATAATTTGCCTTGAATTGCTTTTACAATTGGAGAAAAATACAGTTTTTCTTAAATAAGAAACTTAAATTCAGTAATGGCAATATACAGTTGTGTATTTTTGCATACCTGTTTTTTCTGGCATGAGAATTTGCACACATTCCATTTTCTTTATTTCACCACATATATCTGTGGATTAATATGCTCTCCAGTGATTGAGGTGACATGCATTATTAATGTTTTTTACTGTGCTCCTGGATTCAAAATTTCCTACTAAAATTGAGTTAGGTGTGGGGAGAGGTGAAATTCCTCATGAGCACCGAAACTATTCTAATTTCTCTAAAATGCTCAATCTCCTGGAGAATGCAGACAGTGTGGAGGTTAGAATAGAAACCAAATATGAAGCATCCTGACTTGTTTTATATAACCCTGTTTGAACTTATTAATTTTTAAAATATAATACTATTGTTTAGGGGAAGAATTCTCAGTTAGGCTCCAATAATCGCAAACAATATGCTCCCTTGAAAATGTCAACATTATGTCCCCACTAGTAGACGGAAAAGTTTTAGAAAATTATCTTCAGAAAACAACTATATGCGATTGGGGATTTTAAAATCAACTCCAATTAGTCACTTCTAAAAACAGCATTATCATATACTCACTCAGCTTGACAGCCACTTCCATAGTTCTAGTTACTAAACGATCAGAAACTTTTTCTATTTATTTTCTATTTATACAGCAATAACTTGTTACTATGATAGTTTATCAATGCTTTCAAAGAAAATATACTAAGACTAAACTAAATGTCTAATTCCTATTCCTAATGATAGGCTTTTATTTCTCGGTCTCCTAGTATTCCCACCTTCCTATTTGCTGGATGGGGTTACATGAGCCTACAAAGAGCAGGGAAGAGTGTAGCGTCTTATAAACTAGAAGGATGGAAATTTAGTAGGGTTTCGAGAGGCTGAGCATAAAGAAGAGAGTGTGGCATCAAAGTATTTGTTACAGAGGGTGCAGGAGACCTCTCCACTTAGGGCCAGGAGACTGTTAGGGTTGGTATTTGGTTTCTGATAATTTAACAGTGTGAGTGGGACCCTCTAAGCCAGTGGGTAGTGCTGATAACCAACTTGATGGTAGAAGGTGGAGCTTTCCAGATTCCACCTCTGATGTCAAGAGCAGTGTATTATGTGTGGGTGTGGGGAGATCCTGATGAGAAACAGGGGCAGGCCTAGGGCTTCTGCAGTTAAAATGCACTTAGGGAGTTAAACCATTGACAAGGAAGGATGGTCATGGAGAAGTGACCAGCTTGTCACATGCCTTCAACTTGAATTCCAGTCTCTGGTGAGCTGACACTATCTTGGATAGGACAAATGGCATGAAGTCACATGGCAGTCAATATTTAATAATCTCAATCTCTCTCTCTTTCCCCTCTCCCTATGTAAATAAATCCTATTATTGTTGTTCCTCCACAGTGTCAACTTTTGAGTTGTTTCCTGTACTCTTAAGTGCTCCAGTGAGAATCTACTAAGTCATCCCCAGTCCTAAAGTTTGCTCTTTTTCACCAGAGCCACAGAATTAGAAAAAGCTTGGTTATGCTGTTGCTACAATCCCATATCTACCCTATCCCCTTGATAGATTATCCTGGAAAAGTTTTATTCACTGTAAAAAAAAAAATTCTTTGTTCAAATGTTCCAGATATAGAATTGTAATGGAATCCCTTTCCAACCATATTTAAACATTACTCTATGAATGTTCAATGCTCATGAAAGCATTCTTTCACAAGACTCTAGACTGGCTCACTATTTTTAGATGACTATACACAATCAGCAATAACCACAAAATATGTTCAGGTATATTATCATAAAACTGAATATGTTGAGGCAACAGTTTGCCAGATGATTTACCACATTCTATCATTTTTTTCATGTACACATACTATACAACCTATTTTTCCTACTCCATAAAAGTTGATTCCAAATATATGGTACCCACTTAAAGTGGAACATAAAATGTGTGCCCACATGTGTTGCTCCTTACAAGAAGTCAGTTTGACTCAAGGAGGGAAGACATTGATTAATGTGAGAAGGCACACTGCTTTTCTGAGCACTGGTCTCCTGATTCTGTACACACACAAAATGGACTCTAATCTCTACAGCTGTCATGTTGATGCTCTTTGTGAGCTGTGCATTTCACAGGCTCTGAAGCCACTCTACAGCTCAAACATGATCAACAGCTTTCCTCAAAATTAGAACAGAAGTGAGAGATTAAGTCAAAGTAGGAGCAAACCCTTATCTTCATGTGTGGAAGAAATTCAGAGGGGACCTAATTTCCATATGGTTCCCACAGTTGAAACTTAATGAGTCTCTTCCAGATACAGGTATAACCATTAGTAATCCTCAAATACCTCTACGATGGAGTAAAACAAGGCCAAATAGAATTAAGGGAAATAATCTCCAACTGATTTTACATGCCTGTGGGTTAAATGCATGAAGGAGGCTTTGATTTAAATAAAAGCAGGTTCTCAAAAGCATATGCTTACCACCCACCACTCTTCATCTGAATGCTAAAAGAATTTCATTTCACTGTAGCATGGGAGCTGTGCCAGGACACATGAACACAAATATCAGTAATTAAGAAAGCTCTCCAGTGTATGATGTTGTCAGGGGTTTAATCTAATTTAGTGTGGATTTATAGGCAATGGCATCATTTTTGGACTGACCACATTCAGTGAGGTTTTGATTTAAGTAACATTATTAGACCCCATTTGGGATTTTCAAATAACCTTAGCCTCCTTCCTAAAATAAAATGCCTTTCTTGAAAAGATATAACAAGATCACAAAAATCCTCTGATTCAGCTTCATTTGAAAGTGTATAGACCCTAGGCCTCCCTGGGGGCATAATGGGTTAAGACACAACCTATAAAGCAATCTGTAGCCACTGCAGCATGAGTTTGATCCCCCAGACCGGCCAAGGAGCAACCCACATGGCGTAGCGGACCTCTCCTGACTTGCCCTCTGCTCCCCTCAGCAGTGTGTTTCAGTCAGTCTGCCTGTTCTGTTCCCCACTCTGTCTCTGGTGAATCCTCTCTCCATCCACACCTCTAGCCCATACCCCAGTTCTTGTATGTATAAATGGGTAAATCTTTTTAAATAAATAGATAGATAGATAGATAGATAGATAGATAGATAGATAGATAGATAGATAGATAGATAAAAAAAAAAGTGTATCAGTCCAAAGCCTTGCTGATGCATACTATAAACTGATAAAAGGGTCCCCTGCCTTTTATCAATTCTCTCTCCCCTTTGCTATATGCTTGCCTTGTTTTTTTCAGCACAATGCCCATCCCTCCAGGCTGTTCACTGGCACTCCCTACTTCCCTCCAACTCTCTACAGCAATAATCCATACAATCCATGAAATGCCCAGGTCTTTTCAAATTCTTCTTCCCACAGATTTTCTTCAGTACAACCTTCTGGAGATTTTGGACACTTACTCATCCCATATATCATTTCTCAGTGAAAAAATATGCAAGACTGCTTTGGCCCTCTGTTTCAAACACAATTATTTCCAGTTATATTGTTACTTGTTAGCATAGAAAGAAATCTTTCTGAACATCTTCTCTTATAATTGCCATTCCCTAAATTCTTACAATTTCAGGCTTTAAAGATTTAAAAACAACATTCTGAGGAATCGTATGATGAATTAGTAAATAATCCAAATGTTTCTGGAAAAGTTGTAATTCCTTTTCATTAATTTTTAATGCATAAAAGTATGTCATAGTTAAACCGATCAAAACACAATAAAT
The DNA here is from genome assembly GCF_964194135.1 of Talpa europaea. Taxonomy (NCBI): domain Eukaryota; kingdom Metazoa; phylum Chordata; class Mammalia; order Eulipotyphla; family Talpidae; genus Talpa; species Talpa europaea. The sequence goes on from NC_140069.1 coordinate 121,598,514, forward strand.
ATCCTACTGTAGAATGACTAGTGACAGATTTACAACAAATATGTGGCATGATTTAATAAAAGAAAAAGCAAAGAAATAGAATTCAAAGGTGTAACTCTACAGAACTAACAAGAAGACAAAAAAGTAAGGTAAATGGCCATATTTGAATCTCTTTCAAACTGCATTACCACCCTTCTAAATTAAAATCTCATTTTAATTAGTCCCAACAATCCGGTCTAATGGCTTTCAAGTCAAAGACTCAACTGTTTAGAATGCAGACTGTGTCCCTGCTGTGGCTATGTGTACTTGACCTCCTGCCTGTTAACAAAGAGACTCAATTAATTATTTGCTGTTTTGAATGGCTATTTCATTTCACCTCCACCTTTCTTTAAGTGTTAAAAGGCTCAATTGTTTTATCACCTTCACCTTAGCTTTGGAGGATGCATGAAGCATTTCTTAACTGCTAACTAATAAACCATCTTGATCCAGAAAGCTAATTTTCAGCACCATAGCTCCTACCTGTCTTATGCTAAAGTCAGCTAAAGTAACATATTGACCCAGTGGTGTGCCATCTTCCAAAAGCCCCTTCATTTTGAATGGCAGCTTTGGTGCTCAGCTCTTCTCCTGACACAAGTTGAGACACACTAGCATTGCCAGGTGTTGCATTGTCATAGTCAGTAACACACTGGTTAGAAATCTTTTTTTTTGTTTTGTTTTTACGATTTATTTATTTATTTATTTATACAAGCACTGGGTACAGTCAGAAGTGCCGGAGGGTGAGAGAATTCACCAGAGCCAGAGTGGAGAGCAGAGCAGGCAGAAGGACCAAAATACACTGCTGAGGGGAGCAACGGGCGGCAGGAGAGGTCTGCGCACCATGTGGGACCCTCCCCAGCGGCCGGGGATTGAACTGGCGCTACAGAAACTGCAGACAGCTTTGCAGCCCAGCGCTCCACTGCTGCGCCACCAGGGGAGGCCCTGGTTAGAAATCTTAGGAACACAAAGATGGAATGCTTTAAGTAAATTGTAGGTATGCAAATTAATAGCAAATTGATACCCTTTTGGGTTTTCCTATATACTTTCACCTACCCTTAACTCAGTACTATACTTATATTTGACCCTGAAACAACAAACCAAAACAAGAAAATATCTTCCAAGCGAAATTGAAAAGGGCTTTTTTCAATGCATTGTTAAAACAGAATTAATATCAGTGAAGGTCTAAATGTGATTAAAATAACCAAGCAGTATTTCATAACGATCATATATTAAGAAATACCAATAAATTGTGCTTGCCATCTCATACAAGTGAAATTATATAACGTTCATTCTTCTGTGTCTAGATATTTTTAGTCAGCATAATTTCTTACAAGGTACATCCATGTTGTGTTATGTGTGTGAATTCTATTCTTTAAATGCCATTTCCATGTTTGAAACTGGCCACTGTTTCATGAATATCCAAAATAGTTTATAAACCTAGTAAAAATATCTTGATATTTGTCTTATTATCTATAAAAATTGAACTATAAAAATTTCGTAACTTCTCAATTCTTTCCAAAAGAATCCATACTGATATGAAAATAAATATTTCTATAGTGTGTGATCTTAGTTTACACATAGCATTTAGGAAAGTTTATTTTAAGTCTAGGATTGAGGCAGGCATTTCTGGTCATACCTCCATCAGAATGAGAAGTTGCAGGAAGGGTTAATACCAGTTAAAAGTGAAAGATTTGTGATTATCAGATTAATTCAATCAATAATGATGGGCAATAAGATACTAACCCAAATTAGGGCTTTGAGATAATTGAATTATTCGGTTTGGCTGCTAAACACAGTTAAAATTCTGTGGGTAATTAACAATTCTTGTGTACAGTTAGGTCTATATTTGGCAAATCAGACCAATTGGCCACGCTTTACACAGCACATAGGAAAACCTTGCTAACCTTATTATTAAGACAGGGACTGACAAAATAAACAATTGTAACTACTCTTCTGGGGTAAGGCAAAGTGTTTAAAATATACCGTAAGGGTTATCTTACTAACTTTTCACTAATTTTTTTTTTCCTTCCCTGCATCTATCCTCTCCCACTTCTGCCTGCCACCTTCCTTATTTGGCTCCATGGAGACATGCACTGTACAAAAGCAACTCCTTCCATTTTCTCAGTTGGGAAACCTGAAACAACTGTATTCAAGGTCTGGAATATAAGCACCATCTCTTAACCTTTGTTCTCTCTTTTCTTGGAAAAAGGAACCGGAAACTATATAAAAGGGTTAATTAAAAAACTGTTAGTAGAACATTTGAGGTGAAGTATACAAGTTCATTTTCCAAGCACTTCCTTTTTTAATGTTCCAGTAAGGCTTGGTCATGCATTAACTGTGCAAATTTATTAATACCCACATATGATTCCAGGTTCTATTAGAAAATTCTAGACAATATAATGATTTTCCCCATGTAATTCTCATGTTTTCAAAAATAGTACAGATACATTTGCGCTACTATCCTCCAAAAGCTAGACCCTGCTGCGTCACTGAGGCAAATTAAATCAGGTCACCTATCCAGTACATACCTCCATGAAGGAGCTATTGATTTGGAACTCCCTATTGAGGGCAACATTTTGACCCTTGCTAGATCACTAGTTACTCAAAGTCAAGTAGTTTTAGTTGAGTTCTTACTGCATAAGTGTTCATATGAGGGGGGAAAGGTATACAGAACATCAAATTTTACACCTCTGTTGGCAGTTTCAGTAGAAAATCCTGGGGCTGAAAAGACACGAAGACCTAGCAACGCTCTGATCCCTGGAGGTGGTCCTACTAGGTCAAAAATGAAGCAAATTGGTGGGTACCATGAAGGAGCTAACACAACGGGGTCTGTGAACTACCTAAAAAGACTCCATGGTGACTATACAAGTATGCTTTGTGGGAACTAATGTATATTTGAAAAGACATGAACAGTGCATACCAACCACATTTTTTTCTTGTAAGTTAACATTTCTTTAATTATTGTAAATTAAATAATCAGCCTCAACTCCATCAAGTACAAAAAGATAAATTTGTATATAGACTTTTTGCAAGTCAAGTGCCTTATAGAAATGGTAGTTTGTAATTCATTTAGTCATATAGTTTTACTCATCTAATTTGAAAAGTCATGTGATCAATAACTGTGGCCCTTAATCCCTCAAAACAGAACGCCAAATTTTAAAGATCAGGACCTCCCTGGTGGCCTTGGGGTTAAGTCTCAGTGCTACCACCACAAAGGCCCACTTCGATGGCCTGAGTTCCATCCTGGGCTGGGAGCTAACCCACATGGCACAGCCGACCTCTCCTGTTTCACCCGCTGCTTCCCTCAGCAGTGTATTTCACTAGATCTATTTGTTCTGCTCCCTACTGTCTCTGTGAATCTTCTCATCCCCTGCGCCTCTGGCCTGCACCCTAATTTTTCTTGGCATAAATAATAAATAAATCTTAAAAAAATTAAAGATCATTAACTACTGGCACAGGCCATACTATGAATGCTGTCTGACAAGGTCCAGGCATGAGGGAAAACTCCTGAAAAGTTAGGAAGCCCATGCTGTCTGACAAGGTCCGGCCATGAGGAAAGTTTCTGAAAAGTCAGAAACCTCCATAGCTGGCTCCTTCTACTTCCTTTCATTTGTTTGTGGCAGTTATTGAAACCACGGAAATTTTCTATAAGCTTTAGAATAACACAATGAGTGTTGGCAGCAATGCCAGTTTTGGTATGCACACTTCAGTAGTTTGAGAAGTACCATCCAACATGATTGATAATGAAACGGTTTCCAATAATTCTCCACGTCCTCCAATCTGTAATTCAGTTACCATGAGTTACATTGAGTTCTCTAACAAACCACACTTGATAGAACTGATGGAACTGAGCCCAGCAAAAGTCCCCACTAGAGAAGGCCCTGAAGCGCCCCGGGAGGCGAAATGTTCTAGGAGAAACACCCCATATACTGTTCCCATGGTACTGGGACACCTTGGTTCTATATAGAAAATAGGAAGCTGTCCTCAATCTTACAATGCCTGCTTAATCTTTTAGCTTGACCGCATAAATCACACTGTGTATAGCACCTGTTTCTATTTTCTGAATAACATACATCACCTAGGGAAATAATGTAACTAAGTCAATAAAACCAAGTGACCAAGTTAATCATAGACTAGGAAAATTATAAAAAAAAAAGGACTGTGCACTGTTAATGATCATTAATAATTTCTGAAACAATGTAAAAGTAAAATCACATGATTACATGATGTAATTATCTAATAACAATTTCTGATGCATAAAAAAGCCCCACTGAGGCTATCAGTGGGAGATGTCTGCACCCTGATCAAGTGTCAGTGTCTCCTCACTACCTCATCTACCTCATTATCCCCTCCCCTCATCCGTCCACTTCCCCTAGGACGTCTCATCCTTACGGCAACCCGGAACCCGGTCGGAGCTGGACTCCGGCAAACTACAACCTCTTAAAGATACTCTCTCTTCTCAGTTTTGAATTATACATTTAAAATTATGCTTATCATCATTAAACACCACACACACATTATTTTTATTTACTTATAATATTGAAATTATCAACAAATCCTCATTGAAGTGAAAATATCTGATGAATTCCATATAAATAACTCATATAAAAACAAATAAATTGGTCACTTCTGCTATTCAATACAACTAGTGGCAGTTATTCTATATGAAACAAAAATCAATCAAGAACAGAGAGGGAGTAAACAAATCATTTGAATCCAGACTTCAAGGAAACTTAATAGCCTAATTCTTAAGGTTATACATATACAAATAAAACAAAAGATCTGTCCTTTTATATAAATCATTACTATAGTCATTATGCTATTAATTTGGCAGATTGATAATAAACATTACTTCTGTGCAGTAACATTTCAAAAACAGAATCTTCTTAAAGTTCATTTCAGAAATTACTGCCTCCACATATTGCTTCCATTCCCATTATAATAAGAAATGTAACCATGTGACAGGGCAGGATGAGGGGCACCCTGAGTCCCCCAAACCTGCACACTCTAAATGGGTTCTGCCATCTACCACATAAGGACAAACATACTCTTAGTACATAAGAAATTCAATAATAAATGATTTTAATGCAATTAGAGTGCAGTAAAGAGAAGAGAAAGACTATAATTAAAATAGTTTCCAATTAAATACCCAAAATTACCATTACCTCATGGCTAAATTTGAGCCAAATAGTGCTAGCCAAAAACAGGGCCAATGAAGCCATAAAGCTTGCCAAAAGTCTAAGGCACCTTCTGGCAGGGACACATAGGAAAGAGGAAGAAGGGGCCAGGCAAGTCTGGAAAGAAAAAGAAAAGTCAAAACCCATGTCAAGATAAAGGCTGCCATCACCAGACTCGCCACAGGTCTCTCACCCACATCTCTGTCTCTTTCAGGTGTCTCCATCCATGTGCCCACTCCCTGGTACAAGTCTAAGGCCAGAAGCAAGTGCCACTTCGTCACATGTCTCTCTGTTCCATGTGTCTCCTCAAGTTTTTCTTCCTGATCTCCTTCCTTCCTTCTCCCAGTCTTTTCTAGCTTCCTGTCCCTACTCAGTTCCACCCTTCCCTGGGTGGGGCAAGGAACCTGGAACCTCCCCTTCTATGGATATCACACTGTTACAACTACTAGAATCTAGAAGTGCAACACCATTCACCAACAGTCAGGGGAGAAATGTTTTTCTATGTACCATTGCAATACCTCCAGTTTCTATATTTACACTTAAATATTTATTATCTTGGGGGCCTCCCTGGTGGTGCAAGAGGTTAAGACACAACCTATGAAGCTATCGGCAGCCACTGTAACATGAGTTCGATCCCCAGCCTGGGAGCTACCCACATGGCACAGCAGACCTCTCCTGACACACCTGCTGCTCCCCTCAGCAATGTATTTCAGTCAATCTGTCTGTTCTGTTTCCCACTCAGTCTCTGGTGAATCCTTTTAACCCCATACCTCTGGCCTGTACCCCAGTTCTTTTATGCATAAATAAATACACCTAAAAATAAATATGTATTATTTTGCTTTACTAAACTGCATAAAAGACAAGAGGTGAAATTCAAAGTATTTAACATGCAGTATTATAAAGCATTGACCAATTAGAAGAAAGGTAGGCTATGTGTGGCTCTGCTAGTATGCTAGTGCATTCTGTCTGAACACTAGTGTTCACAGACCCTCTGTCCACACACATTCAGCCAGTTACAGGGGAAAGAGCATGGAGAAAAGAGATATCCCTCCTTTGTCACTTATTTACTTACTGTAAGACTTTAGTATTTCATCTCCATAGGTTTTCATCTTCCTAATTCAAGATCACCACCAACCCCCATCCCAAAATAAAAAAAAATATGTATCCCAGATGGTACATTTATATTCCATAATGTTTATCTGTGACAGTCATTGCATCTCTGAATAAAAGTAAAAATCTGTCACAGGAATTCAGATATCATTCAGTCTCCTAGATTGCTTAACAGAGGACTCAGATAAGATTCTTCTTGATTGTTTAGCAGAGGGCATGTAAATGCAGTTCTGTCAAGTTCTTTTGACACAATGAAACTTAGTTTGTTAGGAAATAGAGAAATTGATATATCTGATATCAGATAAATTTTAAATATTCACTTTCCACTTAAGCTAAGTGGAAAGGCTTGGTGTTCTTTTCACCAGAAAAGTCTGGATTCTTAAAGAATAGGACACTGTAAAGGAAACTCCTATCTGCCTTTAGATCAAATTCAAGAAGAGCTATAGGATTGTCAAACTAATGCAATGAATGTTTTAAATGGAGCACTTTAGATTCAATTTGAAAACACTATAATTGTAAATACAGCCCCAGGAGCTAGTGATTTAGGCTGTATAAGAAGTGAAAACAGTACTTAAGAATTGTAACAAAACAGAGTTTAAAAGTGACTAAACTTTTGAAAAACAGAATTCTTTTTAAATGTTCAGATTCCTTTAAATTTCTTTGAGTGAAATTTTATCTTTTCTAAAATTAGTAGTTAGTAATAGTTACTTTAACTTTGGTTATCATTTTGATAAAATTTTTGTTGACAAAAGCAGGGACTGTTTTCCTTAATTTTGATAACCTAGTTAGTAGGGACTTAATTGTAGTAGACAAACAAACAAACAAGGAAAGACACAAAAATTAATAGTATCTTCAGGGCTGATCTTGAATCTCAAATTTTTATTTAAAGCTATATGGTAAGCAGAATAATGGACCCAGGAATACGCCCACACCCAAATCTCTGGGACTGATAAATGTTAGTTTGCATAGCAAAGGGAATTATAGGTTGCTGATCAGATGACCTTCATGTCCCTATTTAAAATAGATTATTCTGGATAGTGAAGGTTGGTCTGACGTTAGCCTAAGGATGGTTAACCTAAGGATGGTTAAGAGAAGCAAAAAAAAGGATCAGAGCCTCCCTGGTGGCACAAGGGATTAAGCACCACACTATGAAGCAATCTGCAGCCTCTGAAGCAAGACTTCGATCCAGTGCCAGCCACTGAGCTACCCACATGGCAAGGCAGACCTCTCCTGTCTTGCCTGCTGCTCCCCTCAGCAGTGTATTTCAGTCAGTTTGCCTGTTCTGTTCCCCACTCTGTCTCTGATGAGTCCTCTCACCACCACCCCAATTCTCTGGCCTGTACCCCAGCTCTTGTATGCATAAATAAATAAATCTTTTAAAAAAGGATAAAAAAAGGAATCAAAGAAAGAGTTGTGTTGACAAAAGTAGGGTTGGGAAGATAATATGTTGTTGGTTTTGAAGACGAAGGAGAGCACTAGGAATGGAAAATGAACATAGGCAACTTTTCTCAATCAGCTTTCCGTAGCTCATTTATTAAAAATGCAGAGATTTTGGTCAATCACCAGTCCTTTGAGGTATAAGACTCTATTAAAGCAATATAGCATTATAACATTATAACAATACATCTGCATTATTGCTACGAAATTTAATAACCAATGTTTGAAATAACTAGTGAATGTTTAAATTAAAAGCAAAAGAATGGTAAGTTTGCTAGGGGGGGAAAGGATGTCCTAAAGCTAATTCCACACAGGATTTGTGGATTCCACCCTCACCCCAGGCCAAAGCCAAAGACACTGGGAACTCCAAATCCCATCACCACCAAAGGGAAGGTGGCTGGGACCTGAGGGTGGGGTTAAGCAGCTAGGTTGGTATAAAGCCAGATACATGGGCTTTGGAGGGCCCCCCATTTTGGCTCTCCGCCAGGTCGCAGCATCGAGCCAGCTCTGAGAGTGCTTTTTGGGTTTCCAGGTCGGTGGATCGGGTAGGACACATTAAAGACTTATTTTCTCCCTGAGTTGTATATTTTCCTTATTTCCTTTTCCCTTGTAAATAAACCGTTTATTAACCTTTTGTGTGTGCCTGTAGTGGAGTATTAATAAGTCCCTTTTAAGTGCGTGGGTGAGGACCTACAGCCAGGAACCCGTTCAATATTGGGGCTGCCCTATAACAAGTTGGTATTACAAATCAAGTACAAAGACATGCAGATTTTCACCACTCAGCTTTCTATATTTGACATAGTCATGCCATATAAATAAAAAGGTTACTCATGTTTAAATTTTAAAACTATCTTGATGTTTTATTTTTTAACATAAACTCCATACTTAACAGAAAAAAATATTTAAAAAAGTTAATACTCTGAAACACTATGATTCCCAAGTTTTTTTTTTTCCTTTTTTTTTTCTTTTGTATGTTAGCTCACTACAATCAAGGTGAATGAATGCATTTTTTCTCAAAGTTTACAAATTTGTATTTTATTTGATATCAGAAGGCAAAGTGAATGCCATTAATAAAACTGAAAAACCATACCACCCCTAAAAGGATAAGGATTATTAAAATGCAATTTTTACAAGCAAAAACTAAAAGCAGCTAGTCACATTGACTAATCCACTGGCGCTTTAATAATAACACAGCATGTAAGCTTGAGGAAGCACAGGAAGTTCACTGGAACTATTCCCTTTCCAAATAAAACTGAAGTCTATTACAGTATACCCAGCTATCATGCTAACTGGAAGGCAGAAATTTTAAGGACTTTTAAAACTTAAAACCATACCAGAAAAAATAAATCATATTGGGAAAAAGTAACTTGCTAATTCTTTGACGGAAATTGAAGCCTGTATCACAGACGGTACATTGGCAAACCCAACTTGCCATCTGGCTCCAATTTTTGCCTTGCAATGTCAGTTTTCCCATCTAGTCACTCAGAATTTTTGTTAACTATACATTTCATTTAAAATATACTGAGCTAACAACAATAATAGAAATTCATTTATTTAACAACAAAAAGACAAACAGAGTGCTGCTGGTTCTGCCTGCAACTTAGGCAAAATTTCAGAATCCCTTAACCTACCCACCCCACCTTCAGCCCCTGTTCTGGGATATGGGGCCGTGGTAACCCCTCTTCACCTACAGTGTTGCTTGCAGCCCTTCTGTCTAGGAACCAATTTAATCAAATAAACTCTGATACAAAATTTGAGCCCAGTGTGAGTTTAGGAAAGATGTCTAAAGGCATATTTAACAAAAGGTCTTTAAAGGCTACAAAGCCTTAAAGATATGGAAAAGCCAATCTTGATCTTGTCAAACAGGGCAGGTTGTGGGGGAAATAATCTGGGTTTCAAGGCTTCCCAGTTCTCTTGCACATCATACCATGGAGATTTCATCACTATGCCCAGTGTGAAGTCTGTACCAGCTGTGAGAATTTTTAAAAGATAAATGTGAAACAACAGAAAATAGAGGAGAGAAGACAAACTTCAGAGTCAGGAAACTTAGTTTTGGTGCCTGGTCAAACCTCAGAGCCTCGACGGACCTTGGCTGCCCTATTTGTTTAAGGTAATCTCCCATACACACTCTGTAGCTGTGATAAGATGTAGGGTGGGTTGAAATATATCTTCACAGCTTGTTAAAAAAATCACACAATAACACTACACCCTTCAACAATACCCTAGGACTTGCTCCAGTGCTCCGCATTTTTGGTGATTAAATGTTTTGCCTCCTGGGTGGCTGATATTCCAACGGAAAGATGAAGTGCTGCACAGTCTTTAACTCTCCACAACATCTTACTTAGAATATTTGTACTTTGTGATACACAGTCAGTAGAAATTGTACTTCACGTTGTGAACTTTGAGCTTTTCCAGTTTAGTTAAAATGGTAGGATACTCTCCTGAGGCCAGGTGGGGGCAGCAAGCAGAAAGGCCCAGTCACCCATGCAATCAGGAAGATTAACAAACAATTCTCTACAGACTAAAAGTCTGCTCATTGCAGTATTCAAAGAATTTCATGAGTTATTTAACATTTCAATATAAAAGAGCCTTTGTGTCAGATGATTCTGGGCAACTACAGGCTTAAATAAATGTTCTGAGCACATTTAAGATAGGCTAGGCTGAGTGAGGACATTCGGTAGGTTAGATATATTAAATTCATTTTCAACTTAGGATATTTTTAAGTTATAATGGATTTGTCGGGACATAATCCCACCATAAATCAAAGAAAATCTGTATAACGTTATGATTAGAACCTCTGGTTAATTCCCACTGAAATAGTTAAAAATTCTAAGAGTCAAAAGTAAGAAAAATATACATCAAGGGCCTCCCCGGTGGCGCAGCGGTTGAGCGCTGGGTTGCGAAGCTGCCCGCAGCCTCTGCAACGCTGGTTCGATCCCCGGCTGCCGGGCGAAGGTCCCACATGGCACGTAGACCTCTCCTGCCAACCGCTGCTCCCCTCAGTAGTGTATAGTCAGTCTGCCTGTTCTGTTCCCCGCTCTGGCTCTGGTGAATTCTCTCACCCTCCCGCGCTTCTGCCTGTACCCAGTGCTTGTAAAAATAAAAAATAAATCTTAAAATAAAATAAAATAAAAATTAAAAAAAAAAGAAAAATATACATCAAGATGGGGGAGAGAAAGGATGAAAACTTACAATTGTCATAAATGTTCCTTTTCAAGATTACTCCACCACGTTTATATTTATCCATAGAGTTTGGATGGATAATAAGTTACAATTCTAGAAAGAGACAGGTTAAACAACTTACTTAACTGAATTAAATGATCTACAATATTTATAAAGATGTCAAGGAAGAAAATAATAGTTAAATTCTCACAAAAACAAGTGTTCTTGTTATTTTTAAACTCTTGACAGAACAAAGGATAATCAGAGTTGACAGGTATTCACAATGCACTGTTCTCCACTCTGTAAACCTGTTTTTGAAAACACAATGACAACTCTATTTGAACTGGAACGGTTGTTTTTTTAAGACTACATGCAAAATTTAAAATGATCCCTTCCCTTTTTTCCCCTTAATCTGTCATGTCAAAAGTTTCCTTGATTCTATTATCCTGCAAGAATAGTTTCCAAATTGTTTCCTGGAGGACTAGCTTCAAGGAATGCTAGTTTTCCAAGATGTTAATATTAAGAGCTTAAAGTAAGGATTTTATGGGAGACTAAATTTTGGAAACATTAAATTTCAGAAGAGAAAAGGGTTTCTAGATGGCAAGGTTTCTTGGAGCCCTTCATAAGCCATTCTGATCTGTACATTGCTAACAGATGAGTACATATGTGCAGGTAGGTGTCCATATGTATTGTTCATATAAGATTTTATGAACAAAATCTTTTTTGCCAAAGACATGTTCACATCTTGCACACAGTATGGATGACACTGCTCTATGATTTAGTTAACGGGCATTATGTTCATTTAAAGTTATTAATTAAACTACAGTTGCTCTTCTGCTAAGGCCCCAAATCTTTCAGAATGTTCTACTAATAAAAAATACCCCTAAGAAGGTTGGCATATTATCCCATCTTCAATCTCCAACAATTTCACTCTAGATCAGTTTCACAGAGAATGTCAGGAACATAAATGGGAGAAAGAGATTCTAAAGAGGAAGCAGGACCTGATTACAGAAGACAATGTAGTCTCAATTTTCAGTTTTTGGAGGCTTAAAGAGGAAATTTAAAAACAGGGGAGCAGTTAAATGAATTATTTGCCTAAAACAGAGTAGTTTATACTCAACAACCATGATGACATAGAATAATTTCTGAAAATTTGGAAGAATTTATGCAATATATTAAATTTATAAATATAATATGTTCAATCAGATCAAATTTTTATAAAAATACATATGATTATGGGATACAGGAGAAAATGTCTGGAAAGAGTAATACTGAGATATTATTTCTGAGTAAATATATTATGAACTTGTAGTTATAGATTTTGAAGTTTCAAATTTTATGTATAATTCCTCATATTGGAAAATATATATTTAATATATATTTAATAATTAATATGGATATCTAAAATGTATTAGCTAAATATATACTAATTACAAAATTGTGAAACTGTTTTTATAGTAAAGGGTAAAAACAAAATAAAAAAAACATTTTATCATTTCCCAAATACATCTAATGGGAAAAGTATTTTAAATTGTTAAAAAAAGTTATGAAAAATAATTGTCGATAGTGAATAAGTTAATAATCTCTACTCTTAGTATACTTTTTATAATTTTAACAAACAAGAGAAATTGGAGAATTCACTATGAACCTATGTAGATGTGGCCAATGCTACTTTATACCACAATTATCTTTGTTGACTGATGCATCATCAATTATCCTCCATCAAGAGCCTTGCTTAATAAAAAATCCACACATTATTTTTTGGTTTTGAATACTAACAAGAACCATAGAGGAGTAAGTAGCAAATAAGGGTTTATAAAATAATTCAAATACATACATATGACCACATAGCTACATGAATAAGGAATTTTAGCAATATATACAGTGACAGTTTCCCTAATGCTAGAAAACTATAAATTAATTTATAATTATCTCCCATAGTCAGAAAAACAGTAACATTTAAGTAACTATCTTTGTGAACTTTATAAATACCTTAAAATTCATGGCTATTGCCTCCACAAATAAACCCAGCCAAAATAATCGAATTTAAATATTCTGATACAGTAGATTATTAGGACATCCAAATAGGTTATAAAAGAGCATTTATTATACCTCCATTTATCATCTTAGATGTACTCAATGTGAGTACTAGTCCTCTAAATATTTCATCCCGGATACCTTAGTTATTGCCTAACTACATGAAGAGCACACTGACTTTTCACAAGCCACCTGGACTCGCAGGAAGAGCATAAACACTGGGATCAGTCAACAGGTTTTGATTTTCGTCCTGAAAAACCTCCTTTCCCTTGTCGCTTTCAAATCCAACTCTTTATTATCTTGCAGCTGGATTACTGCATAAACCTCCCTGACATCAGTATCAATGTGCTCATAGCTACCGTAAACCAAGGCTGGTTTTTAAAACCTTAAGTCTGGGCACATCATTTCCTGCTTGTGTTGATTCTCCAGTTATGGAAAGTATATAAAGGTAGACTTGTTAGACATGAGCTTCCTGTCATGGGCTATGCACTTTTAACAATGGCAAGGTCTGAAGTGTTGCTGGACAATCAACTCCTACTTTTATGTGGGACCATTTTATTAATAGTGTATTTTAATGTCCATTCATTTCTCCCCCTCCCTCAAAAAGGAAAATTTTCTAATTTTTATGCAATCAGATGAAAATGTGTGTTTCATAATTAAAAGTAAATTTCATGAGTTACACTGGATTAGCACAAATCCTATGAACTGTTTACATAGTACTGGTATTTCAAGCCACATCATTTAGGATGATCAATGCAAAGTCTACAGAAGATTAATAAATGATAATACTCTGTACATATAAGAAAATGTTATGGCCCTAACAAAGTCTCTCAGAGGTTGAGAAAGGCTGAGGCTACTTCCATTTTTTTCAGTCCCTCGGTATATTAAAAAAATGGAGAAGGACCAAAATACAACAACATATAGCATGTTTATTTTAAATGTTTATACTTAATAAATTAACACATTCAACATTTAAAAATACAATGCAATATAACTGTACTGCTCACAAAGTAATTAAGATTGGTTATCACCATAATGAATATTTCATAATTTACTAAATGGTGTGGTCCAGTGATAGAAGCAAAGCTTTAATAACAGAAAATCTTTAAGACTACCTTTTCTTAGCCTTGCAAGTGTGTCTTGTCACTGTATGTTAAGATCAAAATCCTTCATCTTAAGACTTTTTCTGAACAGAAACCAAGGGTCCACAGAGTCCTCTGGGCCCCCATGGGGATAGTTCTGGCTCTTGTCCCCAGACACGACTGACTGACTATTCTTTTAATTTGGGAAAGAAATCCTTCCTCTAACCTCTGCTGGCCACACAGGGAATGCATGGTTCAAACCACAACAATAACAAACCTCCATCACAATAACTTGCTATATCTGTGAGTCTAAACATTTATTAGCATTTACCTTTTAGCTAAATGCTTTCCACAAGTCCCTACTCATAGCTACTCTAAACCAAGGCTGGTTTTTAAAACCTTAAGTCTAGGCACATCATTTCCTGCTTGTGTTGATTCTCCAGTTATGGAAAGTATATAAAGGTAGACCTATTAGACATGACCCATTCAACTCCAAAGGTAGACCATGCCATCTTTCTCTTTGCTTTGGCTGAAGCCATTTACTCTGCCTGGAAAATCCTTCCCATGTCTGCTAACCAAATCCTATCCATTGGCCAAGTCTTTTAAGTCACCTCTCTTTTACAAAACTATCATTGTTCTTGATTTTTTTTTTCTTTTTCTTAACCATGATAGTATTTCATACTTTTTCATTACATAAATTACAATATATAATGCAAGTATATGTGCATTTACTTAATTTCCTCAAGAGATGATACATTTATTGAGATGAGCAAGGAAAATCTTATATATATCCACATATTACCTGTGTCTCCTAGCATAATGTATTGTACATGGTAAATAATTGAAAAATAAACATTAATCAGAAATTACAATAGAAACATAATTTAGCAATATGCCTACTGAAGTAAGTATTTCCAGTGGTTTCAGTAACTTAAATACCCAACCATGTATTTAACAGCTGAATTATTAAATAACATGCATAATAATTATTGATTTGCTACCCATTTCAAGCCTACTAGGCATAAAGTGTGTAGTTCATAAATATTAAACAAAGAAAAATGTATAATGATAATGCATCAATAATTCTATCAGTGCTCAAAAGTAAAATAAATCATAATCACACTCTAGTTTAATTTTCCAAACAGAATCTAAGCCATATTTGAAATTCAAATAAAGATGTATTACTTTTTTTAAAAACTTAACTGACTTCCTAAATGTCTTGGCAGGAGCTTTATAATATACAACAGATTTATTAGGAAGTTTCATCAGATCATTCAAGCATTTGTTCATATGGAAAGTTCATCCAAATGTATCAAAACTCTTAGCCAATATCAATATAACTATGATTAAGAATATATTCAGGAAATAATGCCATAATTAATGCTTATTCAAATGGCCAACTTCTTGGCAAATAAATTAATGTTGTCCTTGTAGGCCACTTGTATTCAATGCATGGAGTTCAAACATCTTGGCTGGGCTCCAAGTACAAATCACTTAGGAGGGAAAAGGATCGTTTATTTAGTGAGAATTCACCACATTAAAGGGGATATGGAACATGAAATAATAATCTCCTTACACTTACTGAGTTCTCAACCTAACCTTGTGATACAAAAACAAAAGTATATATTTTAAAAACACAGAGAGTAATGCAATTAATGGAGAAAATAGTATTAAAGTATCACGTGAAAAATTTTAGAGAAAAGACCAGTCTTGCTAAGACTTCCTAGTCTTTCAACTTCTCAACCTATGCCAGACCTTTTAGCTAAAAGGCCTGGCATAACCTAAAGGCCTAGCATAGGTTGAATAGGCATATGACCTGGATGTTGCATTTACATCTCAAACACATGTGGAAAACCAGAAACACACGTCTCTCTTGCTGCCACCACACCCCACAAGACAGAAAACCAAACATGCCACGAAATGAATGGACTCCTCTCCACTTTCCTATTTCTCTTACTGAAATCACTCTCCTAGAAAAACATGCGTGACACTTGAGCATCAGATTTGACTCTTCCATTCCTCTCTGCCTCATTCTGGGGAGTCTGCCTCTCCAGTGTTTCTTCCATCTTCAGTTTCTGCACTTTTCACTCTTCACACTCCAGTGCCAGCTCTCATTGGAGAAAAACGCCTCTATTTTTCACTATCCATTTCATCCCTAATGCCAGTCTCATACCAACAGCTAAGGAATAGCTCTCACTATTCACTCATTCCTTATTGATGCACTACCATCCTCACATCACATCATTTTTTAATATAGAAATCTTTCTCCTGAACAACCCCAGATGGATCATTGCTCAGGTCCAAATCAGTTTTCTATGCCACAAGCCATAGGTCTTCAGCCTAATGTTAATTTTGTTCTTGGAATTCTTTCCCCTACCTCAAACCAAAATACAAAATGAGGCAAGTTGTTCCTCTTAAAGAAAAGCCATGTTCCCCCACCCCTTTTTATGGACCACCTGTAACTGTGATGTTTGAGGTGAGTGAAATAAACTTCTGTGTTGGGTAAACCTTTGTTATTTCAGATTCTGTTAAAGTAGCCAATACCACAAGCTATCAAGTAAATAGACACAATACCTTTAATGCCTCTCTTACTTGAGAAGAGCAATGACAGGTGTGACTTTATAGCAAGGAGTTAATCAGTAACACTCTGAGTTTCCCATACTCAGAGAAAAGTTTAATCGGTATTACACAGAGAGGAACATGGTATAAGAAATAGAGGAACATATTTTCAGTAGGGACACTAATAAAAAAAATAAATCTTCCTAGAAAAATGCCCACAGCTACAGTATATTCAAGGTAGATGGAATGTTAGACAGTTGCTGCAATCACACCATTTCCATTAGAAAGAAAAGGCGACATTTTGAAGAGCACAATAGAGAGAAGTAAAACCAACACGAACATCACTCATTTGCTGATACAAAGTCTTAGAATCTGGAAACAAGGACCAGGAGAAACAGAAGCTACAATCACAACACAGACTGACATACAGTATGACTGTCATGAAATGCAATAAAGAGGAGGAAGGGAATTGGAGGAGCACAAGGAGAGAGACTTAGAATGGATCAGAACAGCTGATAGAAGCTAAGTTAAAAATTATGACATTTTCTATAATAAGGAAAATATTGAGTTAATAGCTGAACCCCTGAATTGAACTGACTATAAATATAAACTGAAACTTATTTATAGTCATTCACTCAAGTTATTGACCATATTTATGTTGAAGAGCAGTAGTCAGAAATCTGTTTTTCCCAGTAAGTAAGAGGGTAAAAGAAGGGATCAGAGACACAGTGAAATTATTTTATTTCTTCCCTGAGATAATAAAGTACATTTTAGTGAGTTTGGTTCAATGACAAATAATTCCAAACTGCATAGAGACATCTTGAAATGGATATGTTTGGTACACAGATTCTGTATTTCATTTCTTTCTAGTTCATGTTTCTAAGAATCAGTTGGTTTCCCAGATCCAGGCAACACCCTAAATATTCTGCCTCATCACAAGGAGACATGAACTCCATTAGAGACCCTGCTTAAAGAAAAGCCAGGCTAAGACGTGCCATATCTACCCCCTGGTTTCTGTTAGTCTTTGTATCCTTAACAAAATGAGTTACAAGATAGGAGTATTTTCTATAGATCTGTCATCCACCAAAAACACTACAATAGGAAAAAAAAAATGTAATTCTAGAGGTTAGGTCATTTTCAACAAATCCCTTTGTGGCATTTATGAAATGCAGGAGTGGGATGTCCCTCCAGATGTAATATGCACAGGATGCCTTAGAACAAAGTGGTAAAAACATAGACTTCAGTATCAGACAAATCTGAAGTTTAAAACCAGCTTTACCACTGTAGTAGGCATGTAGGTTTGAGAAGCTTCTAAAGCACCTCTAAGATTTAGTTTATTCTACTGCAAAATTAAGATCAAATAACAACACAGAGAAGCATACAGTTGCATCCAAGAGGAGTGCTGTGGCAAGTCAAATTTCAGTAGTATAGAAATGTGTTACCAGGCATCTGACCCAGTTTGGAAACTCCTGGAAGACAACCCTAACAAAGTGATAGAACTAAGATATGAAAATGAAAAGGGTTAACCAGATGTCAGTAAAGAGTGTTAAGGCAAAAAGAACACCATGGGGAAATAGCTTGTGGTGTGAGAATACATAAGCCATGGTTAAATGCAGGGTTTGAAGTGACAAACACGTGGTAAGTACTCAGTAAATGTCAGCTTTATCCTCCCTGTTGGGAAACAACACCTGGGCTGGGAGACACGGCCTCATGATCATTGATTCTAGAACGAGGAAACAACTCCTTTTAAAATGGCACTTTTAAAAGCCTTTTTTTTTTATCTGAATGGGCTATAAATCACACAGGTTTTTTTCCTTTTTAAATTTTGAGATAATTGCAGATTCATATGCAATTATAAGAAGTAATACAGAGAGGTGCTATATACCCCTCACTCAGTTTTCCCAGGGTGGTCTCTTGCATAGCTGAAGTGCAACAAATATCACCCCCAGAATACAGCCATTGACATAGCCCACTGAACTTAATCAGATTTTACCAAATTTACATGCAGTTATTTGTGTATGTATTGGTGTGTATGCTGAGTTCCACACACTTTTACGCATATGTAGATTCATGTGACCGCCAACATATTGTCAAGATACAGAATGATTTTACAAGGGGCCTCATGTGACCCTTTAATAGCTTCATCTACCACTCTCCCTTCCTGAGCATTTCCCTAGTCAATCACAACCACTAATTTATTCTCGATTGTGATGATTTTGTAATTTAAGAATTTGATATAAAGGGCCTCTCTGGTGGTGCAAGAGGTTAAGCACCATGCTATGAAGTAATCCGCAGCCTCTGCAGCACAAGTTCGATCCCTAGTCTGCCAGGGAGCAACCCACATGGCGAGGCAGACCTCTCCTGTCTCGCCCGCTGCTCCCCTCAGCAGTGTATTTCAGTCAGTCTGCCTATTCTGCTCCCCACTCTGTCTCTGGTGAATCTTTTCACCCCCTTCATCTCTGGCCTATACCCCAGCTTGTGTATGCATAAATAATAAATAAATCTTAAAAAAAAGAATTTGATATAAAAAGAATCATATAAAATATAACTTTTTTGTTTGTTTTTTCACTCTATCCTTGCTAACATTTGGTATTATCACTATTATTTAACGATTCTGTTAGTTAGTTTGAGGCTTTAGTTTGCATTTCCATAGTGACTAATGATATTTAGTCTCTTTTCATGTGCTTATCTGCACATCCTTTTCAATGATTTTTTTCTTTGTCCATGTCTTTTATCTGTTTTCTGATTAGATTGTTTGGCTTTTTGACTGACACTGAATATTCTTTATGTGCTCGAGGTTCAAATATTTTGTCACATATAGAGTTTGCAAATATTTTCCCTGACCCTTTAACTTATTATACTTGTGATCATAAATAATCATCAATATGAAGAAGTAGAGCATTTAAAAATAATATAGTTATTTTTATCTCAAGAACCTTGTAAAAGGGTTAAGGTTGTCATTTGCAGGTTAAGGAAAATAAGCAAGGAGCCACTAGCACATAGTCATTTCTACTGTATTCAAGTGGTCAAAGCAGTGATTCAAAAGTGAGAGAATACTGATTCATACAACCTGATGGAAAGAAATGTCCAAGTGTTGACAGCAGTCTCTATCCACCACAGGATTTGGTGTACAAAATGTCAAAATTCATGTACAGTTTTGTAAATCAATATTACCTTAGTAAAGAAAATAAATAAAATAAAATATATATCTGAAAATGTCTTCAGTCTGCCATTATAGAATGAAAGGCAGATGACATTTTAAGTTGAAAAGAAATTTCCCTGGTAACTTTGAAAAAAATACTGTCTTCTGGGATCCTATGCTGTACCTGAAAAGTCAGATGTAAATCTGATCCAAGTTCAGTTTTAAGGCATTTTTTTTTCTTTCATTAAAGATCTTATGATCTGGGCCTCCCCGGTGGCAGGGCAGTTAAGCGCTGGACTGAGAAGCTGCCCGCAGCCTCTGCAGCACTGTTCGGTCCACGGCCCCGCTGGTGAGGGTCCCACATGGCACACAGACATCTCCTGCCGTGCCCGACGCTCCCCTCAGCAGTGTATTTCATCAGTCTGCCTGTTCTGCTGCCCACTCTGTCTCTGGTGAATTATCTCACCCTCCCGCAGTTCTGACTTCTATAAATGCTTGTATAAATAAATAAATCTTAAAAAAAAATCATACGATCTTAGGCTTATTCTTGGTATTCTAAAAATTCAAATATTCTGATATGAATTATTATATGGGAGCAAATGACAAGAGTCCTTCTTAAGGTATGGGTTATCGTCTTCCACTACATTTTGTTATTTTTTTTTATTATTATTTTCCTTGGATTTTTTACTATGCCTCCTATATTGGCATCTGTGCCTTATAGATCTATTTTTAATATTTTTCTCTATTTGTTCTTTTGATCTGTTTTCTAAGGGTTTCCTCAACATTGTTGTCTAACTATTGATTTGACAATCATGTTTTTATTCTTTAAGAGTGCTTTCTTCTTCCCTAAATGTTCCTTTATCATACTATCCCTAATTCTTACTTGATGGATACAATATACTCTCAAATCTTTCTGAATACAATGGAACAGAATCAAGAGCCCAGGAATAAAACCACACATGTAGGGACAACTAATTTATTACAAAGGAAACAAGAACATAAAATGGAGCATAGAATGTCTCTTCAAAAAAGTGCTGGGAAAACTATACATTCACACTTGAAAGAATGAAACTAGTCTATTATATTACACCATGTAGTAAAATCAATTCATGATGGACTAAAGACTTGACTATAAGACCTGAAACCATAAAATACACAGAAGAAAACATAGGTAATAAATTCTTTGACACTGGCCTTAGTGATGTCCTTATGGATTTGTCTCCAACAGCAAGAAAAAGAAAAAAGAATATAAAAAAAAAATGGGACTACATAAACTGCTTCTACACAGTGAAACAAATGATTGCTTAAACAAAAAGGCAGCTTATTGAATGGGAGAAGATATTTGCAAACCATCGATCAGACATCAGGTTAATGTCCAAATATATAAACAACTCATACAAGTAAAAAACAATGCCAAACAATATAAACCAATTAAAATAGGGGTAGAGGATCTAAATGGGTATTTAACCAAAGAAGATATACAGCAGACACATGGCAAGAAGTTCTATACTGCTGATCATTAGAGAAATGCAAATCAAGATTACAATGAGTTTTCACCTTCTGTGGGTTAGAATGGCTGTCATAAAAGTCAAGAAATAATAAATGTTGGTAAAGATGTGAAGAAAAGGAACCCTCGTGCATTGTTTGTAGGAAGGCAAATTGGTACATCCACTATGGAAAACAGTTCCTCGGAAAATCAAAAAAATAACTACCATACGATCCAGTATGCCACTTATGGGTATTTACCCAAAGAGCTTGAAACACTAATTTGAAAAGATATATGCTCTACTATGTTATCACAGCACTGTTCATAATAGCCAAGATATGGAAAAAACCCAAGTGCCAAACAACAGATGAATGGATAAAGATATGTGGTACATATACACAATGGAATATACTCAGCCATAAAAAAAAAAAAAAAAAAAAAAAAAACCTGAAATTTTGCCATTTGCAACAACATGGATGGGCCTTGAGGGGATTGTGCTAAATGAAATAAGTCAGAAGGAGAAAGACAAATACATTTATTTGCAGAATATAGAAGAAAAATGCAAATGAAAAAACAAAACAGAAACCAAACCTTAGACTCTATTAAACGGAAAGGAAGGAATTAGTGGTGGGGGTCACCTGTTTACTGGTGGGTGGTGAGTGGATGTTTGGTGGTGGGTGTGGTTAGACATGCAGTTGCTGAGGTAAGCAAATGTATTCCTGGAACCTATTCAAGGTTGTAAACTGCTACTTCAGTGTAAAAGGGAAAAGATAAGATAGGTATGTACCCCAAATTGTTACATTTTCCTCTGGGATCAACTTTTATGTTTTGGGGTCAGAAGCTGGAATCACTGATGTAACTTTTCATCTTCTGCTGTGCAAGAGGGAAATTTTTTTCCTCCATTGTCTTCCCTAAGTGGGAATTCTGACTGGGCAGAGTGGGGGAGGAAGTCAAAGGCAAATGGTTAAATTGCAAAGAGTCACCCAGCAGATTCCATCCAACTGACTCTGGAAGATCCATAACCACAGAGAAATCTTTGTTTAACCCAGTGGATCCATTCAATTTGTTTACAGAAGAATCATCTGTTTCGTTATTGTTCTTAATGCTACTGCTGTTGTTTTAACTGAACACATGACATAGGACCCTGTTCTGGGAAGTGAAGTTGGGGAGAGTGATGGACATAACTACATTTCTTACCAAAATTCCTGTGAACCTTACTAACGTTCAGTCCGGAACTATTAAGAATGGGAGACAAGCACATATTTCTGGTCAGCTATCTCTAACTAAAAGTCAATCTTTTACATTTACATATTCTCAATTTAGCAAGCCATGGTAACAGTTCTTGACTTTAGAGGTTTACATTTCAAGGAATCATCAGAACACGATATAGCAGAATGGGCAATTAAGTGATGATATATATTTGAAGGTGGACTTCATTTTGTGAATATATTTCATCAAATCCTTTTACAATGTATTTGTTAATAACAAATGGTCATAAAAAAACAGATAGGTGATTTCCCTGTAATAGGCTGAAAATATGGAACCATTTTGATATCCTCTAGTTTGTTTTGCAAATATACCAAAAATATTTATAAAAGAGCTAGAAAAGCCAAAGTTAGTCTCAGGTGCTCTGAACAAGAACTGCATATAGATGTCCTATGTAGAGAATGATATTGATTGGCCAATTCATCAATGTGACACAAGTTGGTGGTAATGTGGGGATAAAGCATTTTCAATGGAACACAAGTAAACCTCTGTGTGTAGAATCACCGTGTAAAGATTCCAGTGTCACAGAGTATTTACAAACGCATCATTTTAAAAATCTGTAACACAGCTGTCAAAACACCTGTCAGCTGTTATTGTATAAAACATTATTTAGCAAGTATAAAATAAAATCATGTAATATCTAATTATTACAAATATCATTTTAAGCAAACTTTGTATTAGGGTCACAATATAATTAAAATCCATTGAAGCAAAACTGACTTATATATTTTTCATACTTCATATTATTATATTCAATCATGTATGAAAGCATGATAAAAATATAAAACTTTTGGGCCTCCTTAGTGGTTTAGGGGTTAAGGCTTAGTGCTACCATGCTATCACCACTGTGGCCTCAGTTCAATCCCCCTGCAAGGAGCTAACCCACATACAGCGCATCTCTCCTGTCTCACCTGCTACCCCCCTCAGCAGCGTATTTCAGTAGATCTGCTTGTTCAGTTCCCCACTCTGTCTCTGGTGAATCTTCTCACCTCCACAAATATGATCTACACCCCAGTTCTTCTATGAATAAATAAAAAACACAAAATGTTTAAAAAAAAAAAAAAACTGATAGGGCCTCCCCTGGTGGTGCAGCAGTTGAGCGCTGGGCTGCGAAGCTTCCTGTAGCCTCTGCAGCGCTGGTTCAATCCCTGGCCACAGGCGAGGGTCCCAAATGGCGCACAGACCTCTCCTGCCACGTCCCTCTGCCTGTTCTGTTCCCCGCTCTGGTGAATTCTCTCACCCTCCCGCGCTTCTGACTATATCCAGTGCTTGTATAAATAAATAAATAAATCTTAAAAAAAAAAATAGTAGTACTCAGAACACTGCCCTTTAAAAAAAAAAAAACTGATATAGTATATCCTTAAATAATGCTTTGACAGATTTGTTTATAGTAAAGAAAACTTGAAAGGCAGGTGGAAATCAGCTGTTTTTTATCAAAAATATCTTATTTCACTATCACTGATTTCACTACAATATGTATTTGAATAACTACTATTATGAAATTTGGGAGGTAGTTAATTATACCTTAGAGGACTCAAGGAAACATTTATTAGAATCTCACAGTGAATAAACTGTCAAAATCCTTCATTGCTAAAACATGATGCAAGTGGTTTCCATATGTCAAGCAAAGTTTAACTATGAACACTTAACAGTAAGTCTCAGTAGGGCACTAAGGTCAAACTACAATTCCCAATTTTTAACGTGTCCTGACTCTTTCTCACCAAAAGATTTTGGCCTGACAGTATCCCTAAAAAACAGTCAAAAAAAAAAAAAAAACAGGGGGACATACAATTCACTTCATTGTTTATGAGGCAGAAGTAAACAATTAGAAGTCGAGAACTTACTACAGCTGGAGCCTACAAAATTTATCACCCCAAATTCCTGCTCAGTGCCCAGGGGTAATAAGAAATCCTCAATGATACTATGACTATCACTTTTTCTCCTTTATTGGACATCACTGAACTTTCTGAACATGACAGTCAAGTACAGGGTGCGTGAATAGATGCAGAGACCCTCACAAATGAAAAGATCCTGTGAAGTGCCAGTAGAATTCTGAAAATATATTCAGTATAATCCTCATGGAGTTAAAGAGGTGAAATGTGGGCAAAATTCACCCTGAAGTGAGAGGATTCTCCTCATGCCCAAGAGTTACTATTGTTCAATCAAAGGCATAAACATTCAGGGAGAAGGAGTGTGTCACCTGAGGAGTCTGGGGTGTTGGGGGAGGGAGGGAGGGAAAGAGAGAATGGGAAAGAGGGAGAGAAGGAGAGATAAAAAGAGAGAGACCAACCAAATTGGCACAAATTTTATCTAGCAAAATGCTCAGGGAAAGACATGATGAATTTAGGAAAATTGGGCCAAGAGCTACTTTCAGAGTGTGAGTGTGTGTGTGTGTGTGTGTGTGTGTGTGTGTGTGAAGATACAGATGTTTCATCAGCATTTTCTACGGCCTAGATGAGTGGTTTCAAATCTAATACCCTTAGTTCTTGCAGCCCCAACCGAGGCTGTGATGAGGAGGTCTGGAGAATGTGTAGAATAAAGGGATTAGGGAAATTCTGCTTTTATCTGTTACACACTTGACCAAGAGATTCATTCCTTAAAAACAAACAAATGACAACAACAACCAAAATATTGTTTTAGTTAAAATTATTTCTATGATTTTGATTGCAGATTCCCCACACTGTGTTCCAGGCACTACTTGAGCTTCCAAGCTTCTAACTCTGGAAGTTATCTTGGACAGCAATTTTAAGCAGTTCAGGGCACTAGAAAAGAAGACTCCTTTTGGAGCTAATACACTTGTTTTTTTTGTTTTTTTTGGTTTTTTTTTTTGTCTTGTTTTAACTGACTCTTGTGCATTTGGTGAAGGTAAATAAGTCAGTGCACAGGAGACAGATTATCTGCAACATGGGGGAAAACAAGTTTCCTAACCTGTACAGCCCAGGCCTGCAAATCCATGCAGGTAATGCCGCCCAATATATACTCTGCTGAGAATCCAGAATGTTCACTTGGTGACACAGACATTGTCATTGGAAGTTAATGAAATAAAATTTAATCTGCTTTTTCTTTTTTGTAGTAGTGCTTTTGTGTACTATTTTAGAACCCTTTTGGAGGATTTTCCTACTATATATCATTATTGTTACTATTGTTATTATTCTTAGTTTTTTTATTTTCTCTATAACTTTTATAACTGATTATTTATTTACTTTAACTTTAACTGTAAGTGGAGATATTAATCCATTTCTTCTCTACACCTTAGAGAATTGTGTGACCAAAAACCAATAATGTATTAACCATTTTATAAACCATAAAATCACTTGTTTACTCATTCACTTAATCAAAATTTCATTAAAATATCCCTTAATAAAGCAAGACTTACACCAAATCTTTTTTATAAACCACAAAATACTATAAAAATAAAAAAATGTAATTAAAATGTTAGTGTTCATAATTTTGTAAGTCTCAGATTATAGGTGAGCACAAAATATCAAAATAAAAACTAAATTTGGTAAAGTAATAAAAAGATGTTTGAGTGATTTGTTGTTATTAATTCCAAATCATATATTCTTCTACTAATTTACTGAATGTAGTTCTCATTTTATAGTAGGAAGTTTTTACTTAAAATCAATTTTCAGAAAAATAATTATTTAATAAATTGGGAGATATCACTTTGTATATTCTCAACTAGCGTTTTGATAAATTTTAGAAAGAAAGCAAAAAACCATTGCCAAATATGGTGCTCTGAACAAGACAGCAAGAAAATGAGAATAGTATGCCACAAAATGTTTCAGTGAGCTTGTAAGTTCTAGAAGTAGACTGCTCAGATTGGAGTGCTTGGTTTTACCAGGTATTATCTTAGTGAACTTATGCAAATTATATAAGCTTCTATAATAATATCCCAACTTCACAGGAGTGCCACAAGGCTTACAAAATTCTCAAAAAGCACTCCACTTGGGCCTCCCTGATGGCGCAGAGGTTAAGCACCGGGCTGCGAAGCTGCCCGCAGCCTCTGCAGCGCCGGTTCGATCCCCGGCCCTCGGCGAGGGTCCACATGGCTTGACAGACCTCTCCTGCCACGCCAGCTGTAACCCTCAGCAGTGTATTTCATCAGTTTGCCTTTTGTGTTACCTGCTCTGGTTCTGGTGAATTCTCTCACCCTCCCGCGCTTCTGATTGTACCCAGTACTTGCATAAATAAAATAAAAATAAATCTTTTAAAAAAAAATTAAAAAAACACTTCGCTCAATGTTAGCCACTCAATAAAAATCTGACAAATATGACTTACTATAATTGTTATTATGGCCTCAAGCTGCCACATCTACCTCCTTACAAAATGGGTCCTCTAAGTTCTTCTGAGAAATAAAGATTTGTCCCCAGAGTAAAAGCAATAGAATGGCATGTAAAACCTGAGCTGAATCAAATACAGAGCAGTCTTGGTTAATTACTTCTTTCAAGGGATGCATAAGTTCTGCAGGAAGCACCTGTGCCTGGTGATGTACTAGTGATGTCCCCATTTGAGCACTTTCTTTCAGTGTATGTTGTGTGGGTGGCTCATTTCTCTTTCTGGATATATATCCATTCATAAAATAACTGGGCATTTGGGAATACAAATAAAAGTTGGATTTTGAATCTCAAGGTAGATGCACAAAGAAAAACAATGAGTCTCACTTATCACATCAAAGTTATTAAATAAATGTAGTTGAATCTAATTCATACTCTCCCAGGTTACAATAATCCAATATATCATACAGTTATTAAGTCATGAAAACTTTGGAGTCATTCCTAAGGGCAGTTCCTTTTTTCACCAGAAAGATTGGAAAATGTGAATGATTCAAAGAATGGTGACTATATTCTTAGTCGTGTAACTATCACCTAAGTTTTCACTCCGCTTCTTTCCAAATTGGTCATTGCATCCAGAATCCTACCTACCCTGTTGCAAGGTTGCAAACTGATCCACCCAGATTAGCTAGCCCATAAAATCTAGTCAAAATTGTTTCATCATTAGGCTATTTTTCCTGTAAGCTAAGAAAGAAGAAAGCCAGATACTGTATTTTCTTATTAGCAACAATACTTCTCCTACTGTTTTGTAAAGTAGATCTTGGAAATGAACAAGTAGTTTTTTTTTGGCCTGTGTGTAAAATTAGGTAAAGTCCCTGTCACACACAGAGAATAAATACATGCAGCAGATGTATACCTTGCAATGACACCCTTTGAGGAAAGCATTAAAATCCTGCATATATGTCACCAACTTACATGACAACTTCCCCAACATTTGTTGATCATGTGTCGTCAGAGCACAGGATTTGCAGTTGCCTCATTTAAGTAGATAATTAGTGTACATATTTCATTACTTACTGATGCCTCTATAAAGAGAGTCACAATGTGAATAGCCACATTAGTTTCTATTCTGGGAAAGCCTAGTTTCCTGTAATTAAAATTGCTAGAGAACTCTAATTACATCACCCAGGTTTGATTTTGAAGACAACCACTGAGGAGAGCATACAGAATGCAAGTGCATTCTCTGAAAATGGGATTTTCCTTTCTAGTCACCAAATTTTAAAGAGGTCCCTTCAAGATAATTATTTCAATATTCAGTATACATGGAAACTAAATTACTAGCATGAACATTGCTCACTGAAGAAAATATTATGAGGTAGATAATGGAAACTAATTTTGGCTATACCAGTGGTTTTTCCAATTTTTTAAAGCTACAAACTCCTTGGTTAAGTATGAGACAAAAACTAAGCTGCTCTTGTTGCTCCACACACAACTGTCCCTCTGCCCCTCTCAATAGGATCATCTGGATCTGGGCTGGCAGGCATGCTTAGCTTCCAGGGTGAATGATGCCTACAGCTCACATGTGGTATTAGGATGGACTCAATTGTTGTTCTCATCTTAGAAATATACATGAGTGATGACAGAGAGATTTGATCTCAACTGCCAAAACCAACCAAATGTAGTACCTGGATGACCTGAAAAAATTCTGAGGAAAACTCTTGACTAAATGAGAAAAAAAAAAGTACAGTGATTGGCAGTGACTGACAAGAATACAAGAAAGGGACAATGATGACATTTTCATTGTAGTATTTGAACTCTGTGTGTGTGTATACATACATGTAAACAACTACATTATATATATAATGTAATTGTTTTCCACAGACTCATAGACTTTGAACACTAAAAGTGCTTTTTAATGAGGATTCAGGCTATTGCCTCAAGCAATAGCACATTTTTCCACAATAGTTATTTGTTTTAATATTCATTCATTCATGAACATTTATTAAGCACAAATCTTTGGAAGGTGCTATACTGGGGGAAGCATATTTCCTTGCTTTTCTATTCCTTTCAAGAGCAATGGTTTTATTCTGTGCCCAACATTCTAAGGTCCTCATACCATCATGTGATTGCTACCAGTTCCCTTCTATGATTTCAACATCTTACTGTTTCAGTTGTCCCTTTTTTTTTTGAACCACTCACCTCTTGAGACTACTTTTCCCTCTCTTTCTAAAACCCCATCCTAATTATGTAAGCTCCATGAGATCTGTCTCTTCTCATCCAGTCAAGGAGATCACTGTAGGCATTCTCCCTTAAATCATCTGTTGTATTAGTTTTTCTCCCTCCATTTGATTATTTCTATCATCATACAAATATGTTCTCTTGTACCCACATTTCTGTCATATTTCTAACTTTCCATTTTCTCTTGAACCTATGTTACTTGGACTTTGGCTCCACCATTCCATAAAAACAGTTCCTGCTGGGTCAGCACCATTTGACACAGCCAGTCTTTCCTTGAATTATGTACCTCACTGGACTTCTGCAATACACCCCTTTCTTAACTGTGCTTTTGCCTCATCAACACACCTTCTCAGCCTCATTGTTGATTTTGCCTTCTCTTCCTGATCTTTAACTGCTAAAATTCCTCAGTGCTTAGACTTCATAACTCTCTTTAATTATATTCACTCCCTAATCTCATCAGTACCATGCATTTAAATATCATTGATATGCATATGTGTATTATGTAAGCATATATATCTGCTGCTGGGTCTATCCTGAGTTCTGAAGCATATAAGTGAGGATTCAAGACCCAAGTCACCACTGGTTTCCCCAGCTGTGTCCTGTAACAGGTGTTCTATGCAAAGACAGAAATATGCACCAATCTTGCACTCCAGGTCATCTGGGTGGTCAGTTATATATGAAGACCTCATTGCTCAATGACTCAGTTACACTGATTGTTTTCATAACTAAATTGGCATGTGTGGTCCATAACACATCATCTAGCATTCACTTCAATAATATTTTATGAGTTTTTTTTTTCTGGTTGTACTTTTAAATATGATCAATAAGTATTTATTGTTTATCCACTACATGCCTGCCATAGCAGTCAGCCAGCGTATTGTGGGGGAGCAAAATTCTGCCACCAAAAATATGTCTTTTTAGCAAAAGGTTTATTTTATAGGAGGGGCTCTGAAAGCTGGGTGGAGGGAGCCCTTTATTTATGGATATAAAGGAAGAAATTGGTAAGGATATTTACCTCACTGTACCAGGAAGACCTAATCTCCTTATTTCTTTTCAGTGGATAAAGAACTTAAATCTATAGAATACCACTATCTTTATTTACTGTGCCTTCCCTGGTAACCTCCCTAATTAGCCTTCCCTTTCTCCTCTCCTGTCCTTCGTGTTCACTGAGGTAATTTCAAATGGCATCTGAGGCCTTATGGGTGAGCTATTTAATCTAGGTCTCTCCCATGCATACAGGAGGTATACATGGTATATTAAACTTCTTATTGTCTTCTTTTCTCCTATCTGTCTGATATTTGTTTGATTATTTGCCAGCCTGCAACAGTCAAGATGGGTATAAGATGATTTCATTTGTGCCTAAACTGTCTCTTCTCCCTAATAATAACAAAAAGCCTAGTTATCAAGCCTTATCAGATTGTTCTAGATAAAGACATTTTGCCCACAAGTGACTTTACTGTTGCAAATCTCTTCTTTAGTTTAGCTAAAACGAGTGTCCTAATTATTTGGGGGGTAAACTATAATTGCAATGATTTTATGACATTATGTTAGCAAGGCAAATTCATTATAGGTTTAATTCAGAAAAAATATATATTTTTCAGTATACCGTGATCTTAACAGTTGGGTTAAGATTACAAATTCCACTAAGGAAGAGACTGTTGCTCAGTTCACTTAAGAGGGTACCTCCCACATAAGAGGCACAAAAAAACGCCAATAATGAGGAACCATGGCATAAAGCATAAGCTATAAGAGCATCTTGCAAATGAAATATTTCTAACTTAACCTGTTAATGTGTAAAATTTTAAAGTTTTAGTGTACTGGAAATTTATCTATTGGGTATGACATCAGCCATATTTACTTGTTGTTTTTGTTTTCAGTCTGTCTCCAAAGTCAATTAAAGGAGAAAGCTGAGCTTCAGCAACACAGCAAACACAGTCCAAAGACACACAAGGCCACTCCCATTCATGTTCATATTCTACCCTGGGGAAGGATGGAGGGTTCTCGGAACATCCTGAGTCAAATCGGAAAAAGAAATGCTCTGGTTGAGAAAATACTGCAGATGTGCTGAGGAGAAATGAAACAAAGGCTCTGAAGCTTATTGGTGTTCTGTAACACTGCTTCAAGGCAACATTTTTATTGTTAAATGTATGCCCTCATTTACTCAGGGAATTAAGAAATGAACTCCCCGTGTCAGTGTCCCTGTTACGCTAAAACAGCCTAGCCATAGGCTGATTTACAATTGAGTCCTAATTGAACAGTTATGGTTTTAACTATATCAGCATATCTGTGGTTCCTCAGATAAATACTCCAAGCATTTCCCATAGATTTTACAGGCAAAGGAAAGAGTAAAGCGCATCATAGATTAGACAAGTTTCTGTATAATACTTAGCACATCATTCTGCTTATTTTACTCAGTTATATATCATTTCTGACTCATATTTTCAAAAACCTGCTATTTAAGATATAAATGTTTTCATTAACACCAAATAAGAGGTTTTAGAGAAATCATAGTCTTATGTCTTTAGTAATGTAGCAGATATTTTAGTTTAGCAATTATTTATATAGAGGCAGATCTTAACTTCCTGTTATCCTGATCTTTTTTCTTTCATGCCAATAATCATGGTTAATCATTTTAATGAATTATTCCATACACATGACAATATATTCACACAGCTGTCTTAAGACTAGGGGAAAAAATAATCAGGGAGCACATCATCACAGGTATAAAGAAGAAAAATGAATATTTTATAATAACGCTATAGAGATTTTATAATTCAATTCAGCATGATTACTTCAAAAAGACTCACTCTAGTGATCAGAGTTGGTAATATTTTAGAGTCGCAAGAAAGTGCAAAGATCCAGGTCAGAAAATTATACAGAGAAGGTAATGTGGTTTAGTGGACACCTAATAGGTTTCTTAAGATCAAACAGCTATCTCAGCGTTCAACTCCAGCACATTGAAGGAAATCAGATAACTGACACTCATGAGTACAGGTGGGTAGGCTCAGTGAGCATAAGGATGGAGAGAGATGCAAGGTTAGGCCACATTTCAGTCACAAAGGGGGTACAACGTTCAAGACTATGAATAATCAGGTGCTACAAAGCACAATTTCTACTGAAGACAAGTTGAGGTATAGCTTTTGACTACTTAGTCTATCGGAGCTTAAAAAAAAAAAAAAGTCAAGGTGTTGGTCCAGTTGCTGGAAGGGTCCCCAGGAAGAGATGCGGCAGGTGCCCCATTACCATGGAAGGCAAGACAGTGCTCCAGGGACCAGGAAACGAGGGTGACAATTAGGAAAGAGTTGTAGAAATGAGTGGCACTAATGAGTTAATAGAGACACCAGGGCAGGTAGTGGCTGCAGAGGGAAAAAAAAAATATCCACCAAAGGGGATTTTCAAGGACGTTGTTCCAGCTGCCAGTGTAAGGAGAAGCGATATTGTGCTTGCTTAATCATGTATTATTGAGACTATATATTAATTAGCTTTCAGTTTGCTGAGAGCTGTGCACATTTAAATCAAATTCAGTAATCCTTATAACTAAGTGTTGGTCAGACTTTTCCTGGAGAAGTCCCTTTCCTAAGGTCATGTGCACCCAAAATGTACAGGGTCATTGAAAAATAAAATATACATATAAGCACATGCTCAAGGGATGGATTCCTTCATAGATAAAACATGTGTGAAAATAGTTCATTGAAGAGCTCTCTTACCACTTCTCCCCTCTGAAATGCAACAGAGATGGGGAAAGGGAGGCTATCAATAACGGAGAATCTGTGGGAAACCAAATACTTCTTTTGAGGACAAGAATATAGCTGGTACTAAAGCTGAAAGATTATACTCCAAGCCAAGATATCTCTTTCTCATAGTGTGGTCTGATACTTTGCAGCTTTGCCACTTGCCATGATCCAGCAAGGAATGGATCATGACCCATGTCATATTAGACTGAAAGAAGAGTGTCATGTGATTATTTTCTCCATAAAGAATGAATGAGTGAATAACAAAAGGAGAAACTATTTAATATCTTATACAATTTTTAGTAAGTCATGCATCAATTACCACTGAGAAGAATTTGGGTTTTGGGTAGGAAGGGTATGCCATGCACTTGAAATTACTATGTCTCTGGCAGAAGAATTAAAGCAAAATTTTCAAGATATGCCAGTACTGTTTGGCCACAATTCCGTCTGGGACTTGGAAGCCAGGGAAACCTATTACTAGAACTCACTTTTCCAGAGTCATTTTTATTCATGTGTGAGGTGGCCACAAAGGCAAGTATACTCAATTCTTAGCCCACTCCTATGCTGAGCTATAGGGGTTGAGATTTACTGGGAGAAGAGAGTTCTATTAGGAAGCTGGAAGGTGATGTAGATCAAAGGTATATGATTAAAAGAAATTCCTATGGCAATTTCAGTCAATATTTGAACTAGCTAATTCTCGAATGATTGCCGATGAGTTTTCAAAGTAAACATGCAATTATTTCCATTATTATTTCAAATTGATATTGTGTTCTTTCTCTAAGGATTTTTAGCACCTCATACAACATGGTAATTACTCTCAGAAATACTTTACTATAGGGGTGCTTCATAATAATGCAGCTAGTAAAATAAAAACAAATATTTCATTTAGGCAAATAAACAGAAATGCCTTCCCTTCCTAAACTTTTATAGCTTTCAGTTTACAGTGAAGAAATTCACATATAGTAATATTTATATATGTACTAACAGAGGCACATCAAACACAAGTTAAAAAGATACAGACTTGACATTAAAAAAAGTTTAAACAAACCTTGACAGAGATTAAGCTTTAGAGGGCAAATGGAGATTTAGAAGTAAAACACACCCACACACACACATACACCACCACCACCACCAATATATAACATATATATATATATAACATATATTATACATATGTGTATATATTATATATATATGTGTGCATAAAAACATATGGTATGCTACTCCAGAGTTTCGTATTCAGGGCCATAAAAAACAACTTTAGAGGGCCTCTCCAGAGGCGCAGCGGGGTGAGCACTGCGCTGTGAAGCTGTCCACAGCCTCTGCAGCACAGGTTCGATTCCCGGCAGGCCAGGGAGAAATCCACATGGTATGGCAGACCTCTCCTGCCTTGCCCACTGATCCCCTCAGCAGTGACTTAGGTCAGTCTGCCTGTTCTGCTACCCGCTCTCTCTGGTGAATTCTCTCACCCTTCCGTACCTCTGACCTGTACCCCAGTTCTTGTATAAATAAATAAATCTTTAAAACAAAAAAATGAACTTTAGAGATGACCTGGTCCAGCCCTTTCAGATTACAAATTTTTATCTATAAAGTCATTATCCTTCATCTTACATAAGAGAAAATGGAAGCCTCGAGGTTTCACTGTATCTTATTTCTTCAGAACGCATGCAAGTTTCCTTGGAGAGCAGAAAATAATGAATGTAATAAGTTGCCGTAAAAAAAAAAAGGCAATTAGGCAATTAGGAAGAAGACATGGGTACTATATAGCTTATGTGTTCTGTAGTTTTCATTCATTCAACACATTTTTATTGCTTGTTTAATGTACTGTATACTGTGCTCGGTAAGTACTAGTGGGGCAGCATTAGGCTAGGTTTACTAGATTCTTGACTTCTAGAACCCAACAGTTCCCTGAGGAAAACAGACAAGTAGAAAGGAAGATAGAAGACTCTGCAATAAAGGCTGCGGACAGCTTGACAGCACTGCGCTCAAACCACTGTGCCACAGGGGAGGCCCCAAACACTAATTTAAAGAGATGAGAGATGTGTGCACCCCCGTATTTACTGCAGCAAAATTTACAATAGCCAATAACCGGAAATAACCTAAGAGCCCATCAATTGATGAATGGACAAGAAGACGTAGTATATATACACAATAAAATACTATACACTTATAAAAAATGAAATCATCCCATTTGCAACAACATAGATGGAATTATTACCTAGAGGGTATTATGCTTATTGAAGTAAATCAGAAAGAAAAAAAACAAAGAAAAACACTGTATGATTTCACTCATAAGTGGTATACAGAGATAACAAACAAATGAACTAAATAAAACAAAAAATACATGTTTGGATTATAGGACCATTTCGTAGTTACCAGAAGGAAAGGGGAAAGAGGAGTGTGTAAATTGGGATAAAGGATATTGGACAAAATGGTATGGAGAGGCATAAATTTGAACTTCACTTTGTATATACACGTACTGACTCTCAATGAAGAATACCTGAAACTTATAAAATGTCATAATGTAATGGTACTACAATATTAATAGTAACTTAAACAAAAGAAATAAGTATGAGCAAATAATACTTTAGGAAGACAATTCTGACTGAAGAGAGCAAGTCCAGGCAGATAGACCTATGATTAGGCTGCAGTTCTGAGCAGAGGGCGGCATCCTGCGCAAGAGGTCACAGTTGGACTAGCGAGAAGGGGCTTGCATTTTGGAGATAAAACTGAAAAAATGTGGTGACTGATTGATGGGAGGCATGAGGGGCATGAAGAATGTTGCATAGTTTTCAGGTTCCTGTTTCAGTCACTGGGTAAACAGGAAACTCCACACATAAAAAAAGATACACAAGAAGAGAAAGAAGAAACTTTGAGTATAAGGTAAGCATCACACCAAACTAACTTCTCCCACATAGAAACTCAGGTATGCTGCTCTGCTGACAAGTGGGAGAAAGAATTCATTTTGTAGTCAAGATGCATGAGTCCCCGTAGTGTGGGCATTATTAGAGAGTCATAATTTAATTCTTTATATCTTTTATTCAAGTTTGGTTACAGCATAGATCAACAGATTAAACAAAGCAGTCTACTTATATCTTTACTTTTGATTTAAAAAAAGTCAACAAATCATGTTTATTTCCTTGTCTCGGTTGCATCCTATCGAGAAAATTATTTGAAAGACAGACATGTAAAATGTTCCGTGAGGGAAGTCTTGACTTTGGAGTCAAGTTGGGAAAACAGAACATGTTTTAATTTTTCTTTAACCACATATTCACAGCAGAGCTTCATTATTTTGCTAGCAATTACCTGTCAGAGCTATAAGCATCCTCATAATCAGATATAAATATGAATTGCATTTCAAATGTAAAAATAAATGATTTCTGGATTATTTTTTGTCTGCATTATTGACCTTTTTTAGTTCTTATAATCAAAATTTGACCATGTGAAAGGCTTTTGGAATTACTTCTTGAATATGATATCAAAAGCAGGGAAAACAAAAGAAAAATAGAAAAAAGGGGCTACATCAAACCTACAAACTAGTATATTAAAGGACAAACTCAAAAAAATGAAGAGGCAACCTACGGAGTAGAAAAATATGTTTGCAAATCATGTATCTGATAAGTGGCTACATCAGAATATATATAGAATTTTAAAAGAATTTCTAAAACCCAACAACAAAAACATCAAATAATCTAATTAAAACATGGGAAATGGCTTTGTACAGACATTTCTCAAAAGATTATATACAAATAGTATATAAATAGATACTGATCATCAGAGAAATATAACATTACTGATCATCAGAGAAATACAAATCAGAAGAAGAATGAAATATCAGTTCACACCCACTAGAATGACTATAAAAGAAAGAAAGAAACATGTTGGCAAAGATGTGAAGAAATTAAAATCCTAGTGAACTACTATTGGGCTATAAAATAATATAATTGTTGGTGAAAACAATATAGAAATTTCTCAAAAAATTAAAAACAAAACTACTATATGTAATCCAACGTCTGTGTATATATCTAAGCTAACTGAAAATAGGGTCTTGAAGAGATGCTTCCTTACATATTCATGCTCATAGCACCATTCACAATAGTCAGGAGGCGAAAACAACCCAAATGTCCATTGACAGGTAAAATGTGGTGTGTATATATATATATAATGGAATATTATTCAGTCTGAGAAAAAGAAGGAAATCCTGCTACATGCTATCACATGGATGAAATTGAGGATATGATGCTATGTGAAATGTCAGTCACATAGACTCACATTGCATTTCCCTTGCCTGAAATTTAGTGTGTATTGCAAAAATGACTATATGGATCAGTCAGCTTGAATAAGATGTTTTGACATCTTATTTCGACAGTCAAAGAAAACAAATGTATGATTCTACTTATTATAAGGTATCTTAAGTAGTCTAAACTTAAATAGTCATATAAACAGAAAGTAGAGTATTTGCTATTAGAGACTGGGAGAAAGGTCTGATGGAGTTGTTTAAGGTTGTAGAGTTTCAGATTTGCAAGATAAAGAAGTTTGGATATGTTTCACAAAAATGTGAATATACTTCTGAACTATACCTTAAAACTTGTCATATTTTAATGGCAAATTA
This sequence comes from Talpa europaea, assembly GCF_964194135.1. Taxonomy (NCBI): domain Eukaryota; kingdom Metazoa; phylum Chordata; class Mammalia; order Eulipotyphla; family Talpidae; genus Talpa; species Talpa europaea. The sequence continues at coordinate 121,635,842 of NC_140069.1, forward strand.
AATGTTTTGTGCTTTATACCACGGCTTTTAAAAAGACCAGATATTGTGCAATTTTATTTATATAGAATATTCAAAAGAGGTAAATTTATAGGTAGAAAGTAGATTAATAGTTAATCAGAACGGGAGAGATTGGAGGTAAATGAGTGATTACTGCTTATGGGTTTCTTTTGAGAGTGATGAAAATGTTCTGAAACCAAATAGTCGTGATGATTGCACAAATCTGTAAGTATATTAAAGCTATTGATCTGTACAATTAACAAAATAGACTCTTTGATGTCAAGTGATTGACATACTTGTGCTCTCGCTTATATAGCTTCTTTTACCTGCAAAGACTGTTGAGCAATTATAAACCATTCCAAACCCCCTCCAAACACTATGGAATATTATAAAGTAGCTATTTCAGCTATCTTGATAATTATTTTCTTTCAGCCACTGCATTCAACTCCCTAGGAATCCTAAGGCAACAAACTAGAATGCAGCATTAATAATGTTATGCTAAAGACAATGGCATAATGCCAGAGAATTTCAAGGACAAAAACATGAAATTCCCTTGCCTGAAATTTAGTGTGTATTGCAAAAACAACTATATGGATCAGTCAGCTTGAATAAGATGTTTTGACATCTTATTTCAACATCTAAAATTAAAACTACATCTTCAATTTTCACTGAAAGTCTGGTGTTTCATCTAGGTTAAACTCAAATTAGAATTCAGAAGAAGATTAGTTATAAGACTGCATATTTGTATTCTTTACCCCCTCACATTTGAAAAGAGTTCCATAATTTCTAAATATTTTGCAATGATTGTTTTAAAGATATATTATGTTTACACTTTAATAACATTTTTGAGCATGAAAAAATAAAGTAGAAATTTCACTAAAATGACAGTACTCACTTCATCTCAATAGTCATTTCATAATGATTGCAATCAATAGCAATGCAAATTGTAGTCTTTTAACTCTATTGCTAATACCTATCTTCTAGGACTCGCAAATGGACAGGCTAATACAATGCCTCTTTTTTTTTGGATTGAGATTTATTAATGACAATACTATCTGTAATAGTATTATAGAAATGACACAAATACTTATCAATAGGACATCTGGTTTGAATCCATTCTAGTTGACCATGCAATGTAAATGCTATGTAGCTATTAAGCAAGAATGAAGCTGCTATGTGACACTATGGAAATGCCCTGGAGGTGTATGGTTAAAACAAGTAGGTGCATGTATATTACTTAATACTCCTTATTTTTAACAGAAATTATTATGTGGGTCAAGGTAAGGAGGGCTGCGTGTATCCCAATCTTGTGCCAATCAATCCAATGACAGATCCATGATAAATGAATGAAAGGACCAAATGGGGACATGCACACCCCACTCCTGGTGACAGAAATTGTCTTAGGTTCTCTACATTACCCTTTCTCTCCCCATTTAGTTTACTTTCAACTTGCCTTTATGTTTGATACAATTCTTCATTACCAGTGATGCGAACAGATGGACCTTTCTCTGGACCTTTCTCTGGTTTGACAGTTGCTACTGTGCTCATGTTTTCTCCCCATAAAAGATTCAGCTCAGGGCCTGGCAGGAGAGCCCCCACCCAGGATAAAGACAACTTTAGACAAGCCCTTAGCAAGCAGACAGACATAGCACAACTTCCAGGAGATCAAAACCTCCTGGAAAAAAGAACCTGCAAAAATGATATCAGAGAAAACATCCAATGAGCATAAAGGGAATCTCTTGACAAAAAAAAAAAAAAAAAAGTCATTCTAAATTATTCAAAGGTTATTTTTCCAAAGCAACAACCCCTTTAACAATATATTTTGGGGCCTCCCCGGTGGCACAATGGTTGAGCGCTGGGTTGCGAAGCTGCCCGCAGACTCTGCAGCGCTGGTTCAATCCCCAGATGCCACTGGTGAGGGTCCCACATGGTGCGCAGACCTCTCCTGCTGCCCACTGCTCCACTCAGCAGTGTACTTCATCAGTCTGCCTGTACTGTTCTCCACTCTAGCTCTGGTGAATTCTCTCACCCTCCCACGCTTCTGACTGTACCCAGTGCTTGTATAAATTAATAAAACTAAAAAATATATTTTGGACAGTTACTCATTTCAGTAATTGAAAGAGATGAATATCTTTGGTGTATGCAGACTCTAATATGGAGCATCAATCACTGACAAGTCACAGTTATTCTCAAACTGTCTTTGTTTGCTTTTCTGTTTTTCAACTTGAAGGTGGCATCATTATTCTACTATTATTTGAATTCCCGTTATTTCTCAGAAGTGAAAAATCTAATGATTCTCTACAAGTATATTATTCTGAAAGGTAGCAAGACAATTGTCATTGCTGCAGAGCCACGCTGGCTGCTCATTAAAAGCACCAGGCAGCACAGCGGGACCCTGTATTAATGGGACGCAGTGCTAGCAGTTCTTAGGCACTAGCATTGATACTGATTGCAAATTGTACATGATGATGTACATAGAAGTCTCTAGTTCCTTCATACAAGTAGCACGAAATGGTGTGTTAAAAGGTAAGACACTGAAACACAAGACAGTTTCTAAAGAAAAGAAACATTTTACCCTTATTCAAATGGGGAATTTAGCTTCGGTCTTTTCCACAATTAGGAACTAAAAACGTATGGTAAAAACCCTTCCAGTAGCAACTACAGCGCTTTCCAGGTATCAAATAATGTACTGAGCATTTTGCATACACTCATTTTTTTTTTTTAAGATTTATTTATTTATTTATTTATACAAGCACTGGGTACAGTCAAAAGTGCGGGAGGGTGAGAGAATTCACCAGAGCCAGAGTGGGGAACAGAACAGGCAGAAGGACTAAAGTACACTGCTGAGGGGAGCAGCGGGCGGCAGGAGAGGTCTGCACGCCATGTGGGACTCCCGCCCCGTGGCCAGGGATCGAACCAGCACTGCAGAGGCTGCGAGCAGCTTCGCAATCCAGCGCTCAACCGCTGCGCCACTGGAGAGGCCCTTGCATACACTCATTTAACCCTCCAACAATAACCCCAGCAACCTCCAGAGATAAATAACCTTGTTTCCATTTCATATAAAGAAACTGAGGCTCTGAGAAGTTTGCTTAATGACTTGCCTGGTAAGATACAGCTAATAAATGGAGAAACCAAAATTCGAATCACAAAGTTTAGATTCAGAGTCCATGTGCTTAACCAATAAAAAACAATGTGTGTTTTCTACAAGTGGCAGTATTTTATGAATATCTACTTCATACTGATATTTAAAAAACTATATAGACTACACCTACATACATGACTCAATGTTTCTAATAAATGTGCTTGGTAAATGAAGGCGCATTGTCAACTACACTGAAAACATATTCAGACTAGCTGAGGGTGTAGACAACATCTAAATGACACCGTTCACTCTGGTAATCAGTTACTCTTTGCCTAGCTATCACATAGGTAAGCCCGCTCTTTGAAAAAGGAGATTCCAGTCTTTGTATTCTGAGCACCAAGCCTAGTGCAAACACTCAATAAATGTTTTGGATGAGGACAGAGGTAAATAAATCAACACTACATAATGAAATGTCTAGTGGCCAGAAAGGAAAGCACACTGAAGAGGGAGGAAGAAGGGGCCTTTGCTTCAGGACATCCTTACTTTGCAAAAGTCCATGTCCCAGTCTTGGAGTCTGTGTTGTGCTGGAAGGGAGTCCAGGCAGCAGGACAAGGGATCCCCAGAGGGAACAGTAAAGTCAGAAATCAGAGAGGACCCCTCCATAGGGAAGCAGTGGTGAAAGTCACACCCCCACCCAGGAGGACTGACAGGGGGAAGCTTCCTGGGAAGGGCCTGGTAGGGTGAGGCAGGCAGCAAAGTGGTCCCCATCTCCTTTTCAAAGAAGTAAGAAGTCAGACAAAGAAAAAAGGATTGAGTGTCCTCTTACTCAGGGTCTTCAGTCTTCTTTTGAAAATGATGTTAGAAAAGAAAAGTCAGGGTCGAAAGGGAACACAGTAGAAAGTCAAATTCATGCCCAGAGAGTTAAAATGTGTTTTAAAAGGCAGTGTAAATCAGCAGTTAATGACTTTGGAAGGGACATGCTACCATGGGGTCCTGGAGTCTGGCTTACTGACACTGTTAATTATTCACAGCAAAAAAAATATTTAAGGTAAGGGCATAAGTTGAAAGGAAACTCAATGACCTTCCTTCCCCTGCTCTTCTGATTCATACCTTCACCTTTTTCTGGAACACTGCCATAGATTTCTACATGGCTGCGAAAATGCCATCTTTCCCACAAAGGTTTTCCTGACCACTGAACTGATACTGTCTCAAAAACTCTTAGCTGTCAGTTGTGTGTCCCACTCACTTATTCAACCCACATTTATTACACGCCTGCCATATGCAAGGTATCTCTCTAGACACTGGAGATATAATGAGTGATAAACAAAAAGAGACACAAATTCCCACATCCATAGAGCTTTAATTCTACCACAGTATCTTGTATATTAAATTATAGTTGTTATATAACGTATTACATATTCTGTAAGTCTCTTTTTGGACAATACACTTGTAATAAGTAGCCTCCATGTTGCTTACAGTTCAACCTTCTGGAGTCAATAGGAAATCTAGGGCCTCCCTGGTGGCGCAGCGGTTGAGCGCTGGGTTGCGAAGCTTCCTGCAGCCTCTGCAGCGCCGGTTCAATCCCCGGTCTCCGGGCGAGGGTCCCACATGGCGGGCAGACAGCTCCTGCCGCCCGCTGCTCCCCTCAGCAGTGTACTTCGGTCCTTCTGCCTGCTCTGCTCCCCGCTCTGGCTCTGGTGAATTCTCTCACCCTCCCGTGCTTCTGACTGTACCCAGTGCTTGTATGTATGCATGTATCAATCAATCAATCAATAAATCTTTAAAAAAAATAGGAAATCTACATTTTCAGGTAGTCTTGTAACATGTTACCTTTGGTGGCCTTTTAGAAGAAAATTTCAGTATTGTATGTGTCATAAGTTATATTTTCCACCACATTTTAGATGGAAAAAGTAGAAAAATACATTTGGTCAGAGGAAATTAAAAATTATTGTTTCTAATATACTAAAAATGACCTAACAAAAATTTAAAGACAATCTTATAAAGCCTCTATTTCATATTAAAACATGTTAATGTGACAGGAAAGAGGAAGAACTTTTAAAATTGTGACTGACACTATTGACAATCGCTAGGACATGGAAGCAGCCTGAAGTCATTCAGTAGATGATAGGGTCAGGAAGATGCGGCATATTTACACCACAGAATGCTACTCAGCTACAAGAAAAGATGAAATGTGGCCATTTACAGCAAATGGAGGTGGTTTAAAGGACTAATGTGTAGTAAGCACATCAAAATGATAAAGACAAATACTGAATATTTACATAGTAGACAACCAGACAAAGTAAAATATTTATAAAAATTAGCTAATATTAATAAACAGTGAGGGCACTGAGGTTAAGGGGTTTGGGGAGAAAGGAACAAGAGGATATAAGGATGGTGGTGAGAAAATCAAATAAATAAGATTAGTAACTGATATAACTCAGTTGTTTTCAAAGAGATCCAAAAGAGTGTGTTGTCAGGTGCTTCTTAAAATCCTGCTAATTGTGAGAAAGTATGACAATCTGTAATAACTACAATAGATCAAGCACTTCTTCATCTGATTTAAATCTCCAAAGCAGTCAAGTGCATTGATGGAAACTACATGGTAATTAATAAATCACTGAGCAGTGACCGCACAACTGACAAAGTTGCTGCTCAATATAGTGAATCTAAAATAGACCATTATTTACACCAAGTAACCACCAAAAAACCCCTCATTTTGCAGGAGATGAAGTTTCTCCATGATCAAATTTCTGTGTCTTTCTTTTCTTCTCCCTCGTCTCATTTCCTTTTCTATTTAGCATATATGTATATTTTCATAAGTCTCAGAAAAATCCTATCTGTAAACAAGCATGGTAGAAATAATATTCTTCACAATTTAATGCCTCAGTCCTCCCAGCCAATCAATAGCATTTCTTGAGTAGGATGGTCTGTGCTGAGCATTATGCTACCATCCTAAAACTGGCTCTGTCCTGACAACAAACCCTCTTCTGAAGATGGATTAATTTTCTAGACCTCATAGTTCCCACCAAAGTGGAGCGTGATATGGATTTCACGTCAAAAAGCTCTAGGGTGAGACTAGCGAAAGAGGGTAAAGCTAGGTTGGGCATAGCATAGCAAAGATTCAGCTCTATGGCACCATCATTTAAGGATTTAAGTTTCATCCTTAGAAAAAAGCCCCCCATCAATCCCCAAAAAGGAAACAACACAGAATCTTACAGCTGCATTTAGGTCACTGTGATTTTCCAACAGAAATGTCACAAGTCGAGTCATGTAGATGTCTCTACCTGGAGAAGTAGAGAGAACATGTTCTCCAGCCATATTGGAAGGTGGCAGGACTTTTAAAACTCTACTCCTCCTCAAACATTCTGAGACATTCTGCTCTCTTAATAATCTCAGATATTGGGCCTCCCCGGGTGGCGCAGCGGTTGAGCACTGGGTTGTGAAGCTGCCTGCAGTCTCTGCAGCGCCCGCTCGATCCCCGGCCTCCGGGCAAGGGTCCCACATGGCGCACAGACCTCTCCTGCCGCCCACTGCTCCCCTCAGCAGTGTATTTCGTCAGTCTGCCTGTTCTGTTCTCGCTCTGGCTCTGGTGAATTCTCTTGCCCTCCCGTGCTTCTTACTGTACCCAGTGCTTGTATAAATAAATAAATAAATCTTTAAAAAAAATAATCTCAGATGTTGGTGGTAGTGGGAAGGAAACAGAAAAGAAAAGAACTTAGGTATTAGCTGCTATGTATGTAAACAAGTGACGCCCCGAGAGGTTAGGGAGGGAAGAAGAAAAGCACCAATCTGCACTTTCTAAAAACCTTGACTCTCCTCACAGATGATCTATATCCACAGCTCTAAGACTAAAAGCCAAAGCAGAGGGCCACCAATTCATATCATGACAATCAATTGCCAAGTCACCAAACGGGCTGATCCTTTCCCCAAACTATGCAACAATCAGAGATACCTTAGAAACATCTTGGAAACATGATCAAAAATAAATTTCATTCATTTTTAATGCTGACCTTTCTTTCTTTTTTTTTTTTTTTTGACAGGAAAAATGTTCTGAAATTGAATGAGAAAGACAGCAAATACACAAACCAGATGCAAGTCATTTCTGCGCTATGAACCAGACACAATATAAAATCACCCTTGCAGCTTTGCACCAACTGCTCATGCCCTCAATACAAGAGAGTCATACATAATGTAGCAGTGGAACTGTTGACAGGGCTACATGGTCACAGAAGACCTTGTGAATTTGCTGTTGTGGACATGAGGATGTGATGTGTGAAGCTGGCCTGATGAGATTTAGCATCTCTTTTAACAGTATCCCAAAGGCAAGTTCTGTTGTTTGCTTAGTATCTGCAGTACTGTAAAGGCTATTAAAAGTAAAGTTCTGTTTTCATACATTTTCTGTATCAGCGAAACACACATGTGATACAAAATAAAATCATTTCCTTATTAAACTGAATCTTTTTTTAAGTGTTTAAAGCCTTGGGAAAAATATACATAAATAAATCATCTATATATCACCGTACTCCCGAATGTCCCTTCTCAAATATAAATTTATGACTTTATCAAATGATAGGTCCTTACGTTTCATGAATATGGGAATGTGATGGTTAATGTATGTTATTAGAAAGTTGTGAGAACCATCTGGAATCACATAAGCATTTGTATGGGCAGAGTTCATGACTCTCATTAAATTTTCAAGAGGGGAAATGACTCCAGAAAGGTTAAGACTCACTACTCTAGAGAGATAGATAAATAATCAAGGATATCTTATCCAATTGCAATCTTATAACACAAGTAAGAGAAAGCAGAAAATACTGGTAATTTGTAGATGGTCAAACACATATATGAATAGATGCAAAGTAACTGGGTCAGCCTAAATTTGACCATTAGATTATGAGTTGGGAATTTATTATCTGGAGAAACTGAAATGGAGAATACATATAGATGGTCCTAAAGACAAAATTCTGGGTCAAAATTTGAGCAAGATATTCCTTATAATTTAAATATAGAGCTTTATTAAGGTGTAATCATTATGCAATAAAGAGTAAATACATATAAAACTGGGTAAGTTTTGACGTATGTACTTACCTGTAAAACCATCACCATAATCAAGATAAAAAACAAGTCTATCACCCCAAACTTCCTCCCAACCCCTTAGTAATTCCTCCTGTTAACCCTGTCCCTATCATTATAATATTAGTTTTCATTTTCCAGAAATGTATTTAAGAACAGTCATTCAATGTAGATGGTTTACTTGTGAGCTCTCTGCCCCACCCCAAAAGATATGTCTATTTACCAATCCCTAGAAACGGTCACCTAGGCAGGTGACATAAATGAGTAAAATAGGTTAAAACTGTTCTCTGTGAGATTCATTTTATTACCTATAAGATGTGGTAAATACTGTTGTATATTTCTCAGAGTTGAGAAGATTAAATGAGAAAATTCTTTTGTAAATTGTAAAGTTTTATGTCAATATTATTTTTATTAATAACAATTATCAGAAGCCAATCATCTACTTTCCAAGACATTTCCTAGAAAAATGATATTGTCTATATCGTGTACAAACTATAAAACTTAGGGTATATTACCACAAAAACTGAACCATACATTCTTTGATTTACATTTAAATCACTAATACTGCCATCCTATTCATTTGGTTTCCTAAACTGGTAATAGTATGGTTAAAATAATGTTTTATTTATTAGGAGTCAGACCAACAATATAGTCGAAAATACCTGTAGAGAGCAAAATTACATTTAGCAAGGAAGACACCTTTTATTTACAGGGGAAGTCATCTTATTTTATAAAAAGGAGTCTTATTTTAAAAATAACTGTCATAACTTTAATAACTCTAGTCATCCTGTGTCCATACCCCTGGGCAATTAGGAAGAGTAACAGGAGGGGTATGGGGTATGAGATTTCTGCTACAGAAGCAGATGTAGTGACTATCAAGAAGACAATATCTGACAGACACTTAGGTTATGTATTTTGTTTTAAACTCAAGTCAGCATTCAAATATCCAAAACTTTGATACTGTAAACAATGATTCACTTAGGGGTCATATATTAGAAAGAGTTCTTTCTAAAAGAGGTTGTTGTGCTTCAATGGTTAACTCTTAACCATCTAGAAAAGGCAAATATTCAAAACCAGGCAGTTCCCAAAAATGAGAAATAGATAATGATTAATGTAGCTTTCATTCAACTGTTCTTCTTTGACTAAAAGATCAACTAAAAGATTGTATTCTCCATGTGGGCAAAGAGAGTAGCATGCTTACTATTGTACCTCCCAGGATCCAACCCAGTGTTGAAGCAGAGTTGGGCATGATATTTCTGAAGGAACAGGTAAATGCATAGATAAGTGAAGAGATTGGCTAGATGACTGACTACATGAGCATCATAATAAATTTAATTCATACTAATTTAGTATTATGTCATTTTCCAACATTGCTAGTTCCAGAATGAAATAGAATGGGATGGAATGGAATATGAAATTCCTTTTTCTCAGATCCCTTTATGTTTAAACATCCCATGATTTATAATAGGAATATGACAAATTCTATGGGTATTAAACATAAAATGACCTTGTCTATCTGCTAAGTTATTTTGATAATATTTTCTCCAAAAAAACCACAAATTAGGAAAAACAAGAAAACAGGCAAATTGTTTTGGTGCCATTGCTACCAAAGCCTCAAGTAGAACATATTTAAAAAGATAAAATAAAATTAAATTAAATGAAGTCTATCACAGTCAGAACAATTGTGCAATTCTACTTTCATTCTACTACCTGAAGCAAATTTAAAATCCTATTCCAAATAGTTAGAAGTTAATGATATCTTTTTGCTCCCTATAAAACCTGGCAGCTCTGTCTAGGATGGTGTATCACAGAAAAATTTCACCATTTAATCCTTAAAACAAAGTTTCCCTATTCTTCTCCTCTTGCAAAGGAGAGTGATGTTGACATAAGGATCAAACTGTTTGCCCTCAAATGCCATTATGAATGTATAACAGAGAGGAAAAAATGCACAACTTAGATTAGATTACTGGGCTTGTAGTAGACTCTCTGTGCCAATTACAGAAGACTTTCCATTTACATATAAATAGCTCAGAAATTCCAACACAAATGTACTTGAAAACACTGAATCAAGTAGTTCAGAAAAACATGGATTAGGTGCATTTCAATTTAATTTTAAGGTGTTTACAACGAGCATGTATTCAAGTAAATAAAAGAAATGGAATCAATTTTTTATTATAGAAAGCACATCTTTTTAAGTTATTGAAATTATTCCCACACTGCTCTTAAACCATTTCATGAAGGTTCCTTTTAGCATGCGTTTATGGGTATTTGTTGAAAAAAAAAGGATTAAGTAATTGTATTGAGCTATGGTGTGATGCTTGGGGTATGTAATGCTGTTTTTTATTTTCTCTTTGGCCTTGTCTGTCTACATCAGAGGTGACTCTTGAGATAGCTAGTGCCTTACGAAATATATAAATGAAACAAGGTGCATTTCTTCAAATATAACTCGCATTTTTATCTTTCTGTACAAGCTGGTTTAAATTTTCAGTTCTTCTCATAGTCTCTCCCACTGGAAGACTTTTTGTAATGAGTATAACCTCATTAATAGTTTCTAACCACTAACCGCCACAGACTAACCACTCCACTTATTGATCTATTGCTCTTACAGAGCTACTTCAACTTCCACTGCAGTTTCACAACTGGATTTGATAAATGTTGATAGATGGTATAAACAAACAAGTCTGTGTGGCAGAAAACAAACAATGCTGTGTCACCATATGTGTTCAATTTCTGAATTCATTGGTGGACCTAGATATATAGAGAAAAGGAAGCTGCTTTGCTAATAGCTCCTGAATTGAAATGATATATATTTATTTTTTAAATAGTTTTATAGTTGCTCATTTTTTAAAAAGATTTATTCATTCATTTATTTATTTATTTATTTATTTATTTATTTATACAAGCACTGGGTACAGTCAGAAGGGCGGAGGGTGAGAGAATTCACCAGAGCCAGAGTAGGGAGCAGAGCAGGCAGGAGGACTGAAGTATACTGCTAAGGGGAACAGCGGGTGGCAAGAGAGGACTGCACGCCATGTGGGACCCTCCTCTGCTCCTCTGGTGGCCGGGGAGCAGTCGGGGATCGAACCGGCACTGCAGAGGCTGCAGGCATCTTCGCAACCCAGCACTCAACCGCTGCGCCACCAGGGAGGCCCATGAATTGAAATGATATTTATGGTGATTTATATTTCACAAAATATATCACAATCATTTCTGTATAAATATCTGAAAATACTTAGTTTTCAGAATTTCACAGAATAAAAAGGCCACAAGCAAAAATAACTATCTCCCGGGCCTCTCCGGTGGCACACCAGTTGAGCGCTGGGTTGCGAAGCTGCCCGCAGCCTCTGCAGCACTGGTTCAATTCCTGGCCAGACAGGGAGATGCCCACATGGTGCGGCAGACCTCTGCTGCCTCGCCCGCTGCTCCCCTCAGCAGTGTACTTCGGTCCTTCTGCCTGCTCTGCTCCCTGCTCTGGCTCTGGTGAATTCTCTCAACCTCCCGCGCTTCTGACTGTATCCAGTGCTTGTATAAATAAATAAATAAATCTTTAAAAATAAAAAAAAGAAGGAAAAAGAAAAATATTGGATGGTTTCACTCACAGGAGGAATGTAAAGGAACCAAATAAGGGACCACGGGAAAAATAATTATAATAAATAAAAAAAAAAAACACCATCTCCTAATTATGGTGTGTGTGCGTGTGTGTGTGTGTGTGTGTGTGTGTTTGGGGGTGGATGGTGGGCAGTAAGCCTGTACACAGGAGAGAGACAAACAGCAGATCACTTAGTAATTGTGGGAAGTAATTGTGGGCATTTGGTGGGAAGACCTTGGTCTAGGGAGAAATTCTGGGCTGTGAATATGGTAGGAACACTCAATCTAAAGGCACAGTTGTAGTACTTACAAAAATGACTATGAACCACATACATTACTAAATTTCCCCCATGTGTGGGGAAATCCAATAATGTTTCTGTATGAGTTATACAGTATTTCAGATGTATGTATTGATAAATTGTAGACTGATAAAAAAAGTCTGACTTTGCTACTTGAGGGAAAGTGAGTAGGGTGGGTTTAAAGGGGGAAGGGAGCACAGAGGTCTATGGAAAAGGACTATGGGTGCTTGGTTGGTGGGGTTGAGGTGGTAACATACATCTTACTAGGTATGAACCTATTCTCCTAAATCAAAAACATATTGTAAACCAATGTTTCCTCAATACAGAGAGGAAAAATCAAATCTCACTTTATATATCCTGGAGCAGATTTGTGTCCGAATAGGATGAAATCTAAATTCAAAGACTAGAGCAATATTATTATTGTTTTTATCACAAAAGCTTGATCACTTAGATTGACTGAGAGAAATAATTTCTTAAAAATAAAAAGCAAAAGCATAATGAAACAGATATTTGGCTAACAGATCTGAATACATGAGGCAAAAATAATGTATATAGTAGAGAATTAATTTTTCAAATGTTCCAACATGCTTAAAAATTTAAGAAACTCCAAAACAAATGGCAGGCAAACAAAATGACAAATTCTTTAAAAAAAAGGAATAATATTACAAAAATTGCTAGTGGACTTACCTTCACAGACATCTGAATAACCCTGAGGAGTAAAAATAATCTTTGATACATTTGGCAAAAATGACATCAAATTCAGCATCAACAACGGTATGTTTTCTAACCTTAGTCAAAGTTTCATAAAATGAATTTGCATTGTCAATTTCAATAACCATACTCAGATTAGCGTCTACATTGAAGGCACCCAGACTGAACACATGGGCCAGTGATGAACTGCAAATACGTTATTTGGCATGTGCCTTTTTCCTTTTATGCCACCACGTTTTCTCCCTTTACAAATTATACAAATTAGATTTTGTAACCAGCATCGGGAAATCTCTCTGTCTGCCATTATTGCTGAGTATACTTAATAATCATCTTCTTTCTAAACAAAGATAATAGCGAAAGGCCATGATGAAATTTTTATGCAATGAGAAAATGATGCAATTTATTTGTAATGAATATGGTACAACTGTCTGTGGAATGACTTATTAAATATACCATCACGAAGAGATTTTCTGGGAAAATATAATAAACTATGCTGTATTTCAATATAGACCTCATTATTTGAGAATTTGTGTTTCTAATAGGTACGAAATGCTAAGTTTCTAGTAAATATCCCATAGTTTTCATTCTGCCCTCTCTCTTTCATTTGGTCTTTAAATGACAATATGGTGCTAAGGAAAAGACTTTGTAATGGAAAAGTATAAATGACATATACTTGCAATTTTAAATGATCAGGCTTGGCTTAGGGAAAAAATTATGACTAATATTGTGAAAACAATGAAAGATTTTCTTCAAATAAGATTTTCTTCAAATGTCACTGAAATTTGAACCTTCCTTTTATGAAAATCTTAAATATACCTAACAGATTAGCATTAAGATTATATAATCTTAAAGTAGTTACCACTCCTTAATATCCAAGGAGAATGTTAACATGTTTCTACAGTATTTCATATGATAAAGCCTAACAAATAGTTTTTATTAAATTATCTTCTGAAAGATCACTATGTAATAGTGAAGAAATCATGCAGATACTGTTATTTTACAGAGAGCAAATATGAGTCTTTTAAGCAATTACAGTTCGTTTAGCAATTGTAAGACAGTCACTTATTACATGAGTTTTCAAAAGATTTAAAACTCGTGAACATTGATCCAATTTCCATAAACCAGTATCATAACCTACGTGCAATAATAGAGAGTTTAACAACTTCCATGGGACACAGTTCAAAGAGGGTCAAGCAGAGAATTACATCAGGGAAAGATTTGGTTTCAGCTCAGTGCTTGCAAGAGGCCAGCTGAGATGAGAGCAGGCAATGTTCCCACACTCTCCAAAGTGCTCTTCTGAGCAGTAGGATTCTCTGAGAAGGTACACACTCCATTTTAGAGGTGAAAAAATGGAAATATTGAGAGGTCACTGACATTTAGATCAAACTACCAATAAGCAGGCAAAGAGATACATCTTCCTGTCTCTCTATAGCAAGTGGCTTGGCCAGGCAGGAATAAACTTTCTTGTCACAAGAACCAAAGGTTGTAATTAAAACACCTGGACTCAGCAGAGAATTAAACACTTCAGTTACCCTATCAATACACAGTACCCACTAGCAATGGTCAAAACACCTTAGACTCTTTTGCCATGAATCTAAAAATATGTAAATTAAAATCTACTATGCTAGAAGAAAATGAAATAAATTATAGTTAGAAAATAAGATATTTGGGTATTTTAATTTATTGCTCATCACTTTCCACACAAGCTATAATTTTAGCCACTTCAATTTAGCAACACATTTCTAAAAGGATTGAGAGATTGAACCTGATATTCCTGATTTTTTAAGAAAATAGTTGTTAGTCGAAGAGAACAGTTTTTAAGAATATTGACAAGCATATGAGTAGTTTCTGGAAAGATTCCAGGTCCTATTTCACAGGAAATGTAAAATGAGAAGCAAAAAAAAAAAACCACACACACACACACACAAAACCAGTCACTCTGATGGGACAATGACAGATTCAGTATCAGGGAATTCTAAAACTCTCTCTGCAGAAATGTTCCTTCTCCCAAGTTTTTAATTCCTTCCAAGAAGCCAGAATCTAGCTCATTCCAGCTCATCACTACAAAAGGAAGCTTGAATCCTGCCTCAAGAGTCAAATGAAAGCAAGAATGAGGTGCAGGGTTTGTTACTAAATCCACTGTGTCTAATTACTGAAAAGAAATTAGAGTTGAGGCAATTAACTTTAAAAAAAAAGAAAACATCAGTCCCTTTCTACAATTCCCCCATCATTTAAAGTAAAGAAAAAGTAAAAAAAAAAAAGTGCAAAAAATTAATGTCACTTTAAAGAAAAGCCTTTTTTCCTTCAATGGAAAATTCTTATTTGCCAATTTCCCCATTTAATGTGAAAGTATATAGTCATATAAAAATGTCAATAGATTACATAATTAGTTTTATTATTATGAAATATTATTGCTTTTCCTTTCCTTCACATAGGCTTTGTACATTAGAGGATCAAACAAACATGGTGAAGTAAGAGAAGATGCCAATTTTGACTTGGATTAAAGAGTTGGTTGTGTTGCTCCTAAAGAAATCTCATTGAATAGCTGTCACTAAGACTCAGGCTCAGAAACTCCCTGGGAGTAGGTGTGGGCAACTGAAGTTATCAACTATGAGTAGTTGATGAGAATAATATTGACATTATTTATATTACTAAAATTGATTAAATAGTTACCCATTGTATTTACTCTAATATCAAGCAAAAATGTGTATGATTAGAAAAGATGAGAGTGAAGAAAGCCATCAGTGATGCTATGATGATTTTATTAAATGACCTTCATGCTGAATTACTGACTTGATGAAATGATAACATGGAGATATTGAGAGTATTAATAGTAAGTAGATAACTTCCCCATGTTTTTACAGTATTTCCCAATTGAAAAGCATTTTCTCGCTGAATTTTTCATTTGTCCTGTATATAAATAAATTGCTGGGCCTTCCTGTTTGCAAAAGGGGTTAAGTCTCAACAATAGTAAACTATCCGCAGCCACTGCAGCATGAGTTCAAACCCCAGCCAGGGAGCTACCCACATGGCACAGCAGACCTCTCCTGACTTACCCACTGCTCGCCTCAGCAGTGCATTTCAATCAATCTGCATGTTCTGTTCCCCATGTGGATTTATTTCTGTGCTCTCTTTTTATTCTATCATGTTGTTTTTCTGGCAATACCATACTGCTTTGATTACTATAGCTTTATAATAAGCTATAGTCTCTGGTGAATCCTCTCACCCCTCCCCACACCTCTGGCCTGTATAAATAAATAAATCTTTAATAAATAAATAAATTGCTGCTCTTATTTGTATATTTTAGTTGACCCTCCAATAAGGCTGATAAATGTAGTTCATAAACTTTATAAGAGGCTAAAGAACTTAGGAAAGATGTATCGGAATGAAGATAACAATAACACTGTACACACACAAACTGAACAGGTAAGCAAACAAATGATGGATGGTGGCAGTCAGAATCTCACTGTTGCAGTGTGTCTATGGAGGGGGATAGAAAGGAGGGGGCTTCGTTACAGTGATCCATATGGTAATAGATTGTAGTAGGAGACATCAGTATAACTCATGTTTGGCTTAATATAGATACATATAGTTACATATAGAAATATTTTAATTCTATGTATGTACACAGGTAATAAATTCATATATCTCTTTAGTCCACAAGGAATTATAGACCACAAGCAACTACCCTTGGCCCCCCAAAACAAAGAACAGTGTTCAGATCTTGGCTTCTATATCTTTGGAGAACTCTTAGTAATTCAAGCATCTCCCTCCCCTAAAGAAGAAAAGAAATATGGAGGTATAGAGCTAACAATATGTACAAGATTCATATAGGTAAAAATGCAAAACTCAGATGCAAAATATAAAAGAATGGAAAGATTCCATCTCCATAGGTATGAAGAGTGAAGGATAGTCAATATTTCAGTTTTTCCTGACTTGATATATAGATTCAATGCAATTTGCAATTCCAATCAAAATCATAGCAATCACCGCAAGTTATTTTGTGGGTAACAACTAATTTAAAGTTAATGAGAAAAGGCAGAAGACCCAGAATATTCAACACAATAATGAAGAACAAAGAGGGTTTATAATACCCAACTTCTAAGCTTATTATAAAGCTATAGTAATCAAAGCAGTATGGTATTGCCAGAAAAACAACATGATAGAATAAAAAGAGAGCACAGAAATAAATCCACATAGATATATTCAAGTCATCACTGACAGAGTCAATAGCAAATCAATGAAGAACAGTGTTCAATAAATGATACTAGAGTAGATTAACATTCACTTGTAAATAAATAAATTGATAGACTTTATATTTCTCTAAAACATTAACTCAAAATAGATCATGGATCTAAATGTAGGACATGAAATTATGAAATTCCTAGCAGATAACATAGGAGAAAAGCCAGGTACCCTTGCATTTTATGGGAATGTATTAAATGTAATACCAAAGTATAATTTATGAAAGAAAAATCGATAAATTATACTTTATTAAAATATTAAAATTAAAACTTCTGCTACACACACACACAAACCCACTAAGGAAATTCATAAACCAGGAGAAAAAACTTGTAAAAAACATGTGTGACAAATGACATATCTAAAACTTATCAAAATGGCTACAATTCAAAACACAGACAACATCAAATGCTAGCAAGAATGTGGAGCAGGGCCTCCCCTGGTGGCGCAAGCAGTTGAGCTCAGCACTGTGAAGCTGTCTGCAGCCTCTGCAGCGCGGGTTCAATCCCGGCCGGTCGGTGATGGTCCCACATGGCACTGCAGACCTCTCCTGTCTCGCCCGCTGTTCCCCTCAGCAGTGTGTTTCATCAGTCTGCCTGTTCTGTTTCCCGCTCTGTCTCTGATGAATCCTCTCACCCTCCCACACATCTTGTATAAAATAAATAAATATTAAAAAAAAAAAAAAGAATGTGGAGCAACAGGAACTATTACTCATGGCTGGTAGAAGGGAAAAATGGTAAAGTAACTTTGGAAAACATTTGGTGATTTCTTGTAGAACTAAATTGTCTTACCATACAATTCAGCATTCATACTCTTTGGCACTACTCAAAAGAGTTGAAAATTTATGTTCACACAAAAGCCTGGCATAGACGCTTACAGCAGTTTCCAAACTGCTAATTTCCAAAACTTGGAAGCACTCAAATATTACTACTACATTAGTAGTAGCTAAATGAATAAACTTTGTTATACTCAGATAATGGAATATCATCCCGAGCTAATAAGAAATGGGGTACTGACTCATGAATGACATAGAGGAATGTGAAATACATACATTAAGTGAAAGAAGGCTATCTTTATGACCTGTATGATTTCAATTATATGATGGAGGAGGAAAAAGCAAAACTATAGAGGCATTAAAAATATTAGTGGTTTCCAGGGGCTGGGGGTAGTAGAAGGACAGAGGGCTGAATAGGTAAAGCACAAGAACAGTTTTAGGACAGTGAAACTATTTGTATAGTACACTCAGGGTTGACATTATATTTTAGGCATATACATATAGTTGACATTATACATTAGGCAAAACCCATAAAATATATAACATAAGCATGAAATCTAATGTAAACTTGGGCTTTACTTCTAATAATATATGAACATTGGCTCATCAGTTGAAACAAATGTACCATGTTAGTATGATATTAATAATAAGGGAAACTATGTGTGGGTGGAGGGTAGAACTCTACTTTTCATTCAACATTTTGTGAATCTAAAACTAGAGTATGTTAAATAAAAATTATTATTTATAAGATAATAAAAACTCAATGACAATAGAAGTAAATCTAATATGCCAGGCAGAAGAGATTATATCTCACAGGTTTTTTTTTTTAAAGATTTATTTTATTTTAAATTTGGAGGCAGTAGAAATTATTCCCAATGAGGCTGATTAGGAATAACTTCAAGGAATAGAAACTTGGATTGGTCTCTGAAACATGGGTAGCATTTGGATAGGAAAATAACTAATTATTAATTATTAACATGCAATCTCTGAAACAAAATTAAATTACATTTCTCTCAATATGGTTCCAATGTGCTTTGAAGTTAATTGTATGATGTTATTTTGATAGAAGTGAAATCATTTTATGTTGTCACACTACAATAATTTTTCATAGCTGGGAAGTTGTTCAATCTGGGTACAGCAATTTGTGTTGTATTACTAATACTAGAACTTGGTGGAGGGTATGGTACTACATTTATTGAGGTGTGGAGCTAAATCCTGAAACATATAGTATTATAAACCAGTGGTACATCAATTTTAAAAAGGTGATTGAGAGTGACAATTTATCATGAGACTGTACAAAAATATGTATCTAGCCATAAGAGCAGTTACATACATTTCCTGTTGCAAAGAACAACCATATAACCTACATAATCTAATTGTACACTATTTTATATATTATACCTATAACATGGCCATCCCATTAGACTTCCTGTGATTTACCTAGGAAGTTCAAGTAAGAATAAGACAAGTCAATGTTAAAATTGATTTTTCCTAAGAAAAGATAGGGGAATATTTATATGAAACTCACCAAGGCAATATAATCTTCCGCAGAACTCAGCAGCGTTCGTAGTAAATACTTTTTATATAAACATATTGAATTAAAAAGTGAATTAATATGTCTTTATCTCAGAATCTATTTCTAAATTTGGCCCTGTTTAAGAACTTCAGTGTAGTATTGAATAGTAGTTCAACAGAAGTTTAAAAGAACAATAATGAACAGAAAAGAATGGACAAAATTTTCCTTATCTCAAAAGGGAAGTATTTAAGCTTTTGCCACTAAATATCATGTTAATTGTAGATATTTTTCATGATTTCTCTTTGAGATCTAAGCTGCAGTTTCCCTTCTATTCTTAGTTTGTTGAACATAACTTTTTTTTTTTTTTAAGATTTATTTATTTATACAGTCCAGAGGCGCCAGAGGGTGAGAGAATTCACCAGAGACAGAGCATGGAGCAGAACAGGCAGAAGGACCGAAGTACACTACTGAGGGGACCAGCGGGCGAGGCAGCAGAGGTCTGCTGCGCCATGTGTGCATCTCCCTGTCTGGCCAGGAATTGAACCGGCGTTGCAGAGGCTTCAGGACAGCTTCACAGCACTGTGCTCAACCCACTACACCACCAGGGAGGCTCAGTTGAACATAACTTTTTATCATGAATGGGTGTTGCACTTTGCCAAATAGCATCTATTGAGATGATCATGTTTCCCCTTTGAAGATTATTTTATTTATTTATGCATACAAGAGCTGGGGTGTAGGTCAGAGGTGCTCGGGAGAAGGGGTGAGAGGATTCACCAGAGACAGAGCGGGGAGCAGAACAGGCGGACTGACTGAAATACACTGCTGAGTGCAGCAGCTGGCGGGACTGGAGAGAACTGCCTGCACACCATGTGGGTCAGCTCCCTGGCAGGGGATGGCACTCAGGCAGCAGTGGCTGCAGATAGCTTCACAGTGCCAAGACTAGCCCTTTGTGCCACCAGGGAGGCCCATGTTTCCGCTTTGTCTATCAATTTAGTAGATTATATTATATTGCTTTAATATTAAGCTAACCTTATATTCCTGAAATAAACCTCACTCAGTCAAGCTATATCAGCCTTTTAATATATTAATGAATTTAATTAGCTAAAATTATGTTAAGAAGTTTTACACCTATGTTTATGGAAGATATTGGTCTGAATTTTTTTCTTGTAACTTCCTTTTCATCAGCAAAACTCCACTGAAAGAAATTTTGAGGCAAAAAAATAAAAAATAATGGCAACAGATGAAAAGGTGGATCAATACAAAGAAATAAAATGCCAGAAATAAAAATCTAGCAGAAATAGACAAGCCAATTTTAGTACAGATATGAAAAAGATTTAGTATAGATAAAACATTTTTGAAAAAGTGAAGTTGACTTACACTATCTAATTTTAAAACTTACTATAAAGCTATTTTAATAGATGCTACATTGAGCTAGGATCATTCAGAAAAACATAAAGAGTTTAATGAAACAAAATAGTTCAGAAATAGACCAATATTTATAAGGTCAATACAAAGTCTTCAAGGCAAGTAAGTAGGGAAAATATGATTTTTCACCAATAAGAACAAGAAAAATCAGGTATACACAAGGAAAAACCATGACTTATCTCAATCACATACAAAAATTAACTCAAAATGAACAACAGACCTGAATGTAAAACTTAAAACTATAAAACTTCTTTACCACATTTTTAGGCAAATATTTCTTCGATAGAACACCAAAGGTATGAAAGATAGAAAAATAATTGGCTAATTACATTTCATGAAAAGTAAAACTTTCATTATTTGAAAGATTCTGCTAAGAAAATTAAATGGGAAAATATTGAGTGTTAGAAAATAAATATGACACATAGATCTGATAAAGACGTATACACTTAATATAACTGACACTTACAGACCAATAACAAGAAAAAAAACTGAATTTAAAGATGGGCATAAGATTTGAAGATATACTTTAGAAGTAATTGTGACACAAATTATGACAAGTAAGTACATTATAAGATGTGCATAAGTTAAAAAATATTACCTATTAGAGAAATGCACAATGAAACCAAAATGGAACACCACCACACACATATTAGAATGGCCATGATTGCAAAGACTGACCAATATCAAGTGCTGACTAGGATCTGGAACAAGTAGACTTTCCACACATTGCTGGTGAGAATGCAAAATGGTGCAGTCATTTAACACACTATTTTACAATTTCTTATAAATTTAAATCTAACCTTACCACAATATTTAACAATTGCACACCTAGGTTTTTACCCACAAGAAATGAAATCTCCATTAAAAAATACGTGTGTTAATATTCATAGCAGTGATGTTTATAATAGCTGAAAAACGGGACATCTAATCAGCAAGTTAATGGACATGCATAGTGGTATATCCATATTTAGTGGAATATTAACATCAATAAAATGAAATAAATGATGGACACATGCAACAACATGAATAAATAGCATAAAGCATCAAGTTAAGAAAAAGAAGCCAAACATAAAATTCATATGCAATGCTAGAAAAGGCAATACACAATTTTGTAGGACAAGGGGAAAGTTATTAATTCTACAAGATTCAGAGAAATCTTGACCAAAAGATGAAAACTATGTTGCATATTAAGAAGTGACTATAATTTTAACAGGTGATATTCCTTATCCTTTTCAGAAAGATTTATAGTCATTTTTCCATTATTTATCCAGCCAGCCAGGCATCCAGCAATCCAATTTACCCATCATTTAATTATCTTTTTTGTTTTTATGTAAACATTATTATGTTAATATGTCCACTTTAGTGAAGTAGTTTTGTCAAAAAAACCTGTTCTTTTTTTTTAAAAGATTTATTTATTTATGCAAACAAGAGCTGGGGTACAGCCAGAGGTGCCGGTGGTGAGAGAATTCACCAGAGAGAGAGTGGGAAACAGAACAGGCAGATTGACCGAAGTACACTGCTGAGGGGAGTAGCAGGCGAGTCAGGAGAGGTCTGCTGTGCCATGTGGGCTGTTCCCTGGCTGACTGGGGATTGAACTCACGCTGCAGAGGCTGCAGACAGCTTCATAGGTTGCATCTTAACTGGTTGTGTCACCAGGGAGGCCCACAAAACCTGTTCATTTTTATCTATTTCATCCACGAAATTAAGGAAGTTAAAATTTCAGATTCAGATATAATTAGTGACCAACTATGCTGGTTGCTCAGGATGGGAAGGTTTCCTAGGACATGGATCACTGAGTGCTAAAACCAGGAAAATTCCAGCCAAACAGGAAAGAGTTGGTCATCCCATTTATACTGGAAAGTAATTATAGTGATAGATAGTAAACTTTCAAAGTACATCAGTCCTTTGATAACTAGTCATTAAAATCTCATTTGTTTTGTTATTAACTTATAAGACATTACCCTAAATTTTATATATACTTTGAGTAAACTATAAAGATTTTTACAGTTTACTCAATATGTTCTGTAGACATTACTAAATGGCCCAAATTATAATCTGCTTTTCACTAGCTAGAATTGATAAAAAATGTATTTAATTATAGACCAATTTAAAATTTTTCCTAATGATTCTGTGACAAAAAGGAGAAAAAGGAGTAGGAAGAGAAAAAATCAAAAGAGGAAATGAAAGAGTTGTAGGTAGAACAACAATACTCCAGATTTAGCTTGTACCATAAGAACTTGCTATCTTGTGTTTTGTGTCTAATAATAATCTGCAGACCAGCTTGCGTAAATTTAGACTGTCTAATACAGCTTTATCTTAGTTGCAAAAACTTTGATCCTATGAGAAATTTATCTAGTTTAACATGTAACCTAGAGTAACAGCAGGCTAATAACCAAACTGTTAACTGTTAACTAAAGCTTATCAAACTACACAGAGGAAAACTCCACATAACCAAACTATACTCCCATTATAGATCCTGCACAGTTACAGCATTTTTTTAAAGATTTATTTTTATTTATTTATACAAGAACCGGGTATAGGCCTGATGTGTGGGAGGGTGAGAGGACTCACCAGAGACAGAGTGGGGAACGGAACAGTCAGACTGACGAAATACACTGCTGAGGGGTGCAGCGGGTTAGACAGTAGAAGTCTGCTGCACCATGTGGGTTGCTCCCTGGCTGGCTGGGGACTGAACTTGTGAAACAGAGGCTGCAGATTGCTTCATAATGCGGTGCTTAACCCCTTGTGCCACCAAGGAGGCCCAGTTATAGTATTTTTTGTTACCATTTTATTAGTCAAGTCAATAATGTGATGTTAAAGGAAACCAGTTAACTTTAAAGAATCCAATAATCCTTTGAGAGTATCAACTTAAGTCTTGCTGCAAATGAACATCAGCTTCTCCAAGCTTAAAAATTAGATAGTTTTACCAGAACTACTACTTAATTCTGCGCCACTTAGGTCAATAACACAGGTAGATGCTTAAAATGTAAAGACAAGGACAGGTGGAAAAAGTTTCATCAGTTACCCTGTTCCTATTTTCCCACTTAAACTAGTGAGTAAAAGCATATGGAAAAAAAAAAAAAAACTAAAATTTCTAAAACAGGGCCTCTCTGGTGGTGCAAGAGGTTAAGGAACACACTATGAAGCAATCCTCAGCCTCTGCTGCACAAGTTCAATCCCCGGCCAGCCAAGGAGCAACCCACATAGCACAGCAGACCTCTCCTGACTCGCCTATTGCTCCCCTCAGCAGTGTATTTCACTCAGTCTGCCTGTTCTGTTTCCCACTCTGTCTCTGGTGAATCCTCTCACCCCTCACATCTCTGGCCTGTACCCCAGGTCTTGTGTGCATAAATAAATAAATCTTTAAAAATAAAAAAGAAGAAAAATTTTCTAAAACAAGCAATAAATAGAAGATAACACATGACTCAACAAATATGGAGCAATATAAATTAATAGTTACCTATAAATGATTACAGTGATGAGACATTGGTTATAATGAGGCCTTGAACCTAGCACACAGTAACAAAGAGTGACTGCTTCTACATGTGTGACAGATTCCAAGTGAAGGGTTCGTACACACAAGATCATGCGGACACACAATGATATGTCAGAGAATTGTGAACTAAGCCATGATTGAACAGTCTTTCAAATTAGTGATTATTTCCCCTAGCATTTAGGGAGAAGCTACAGAAATAATGAACACCATCATGTTAGGGCCTCCCATGGTGGCGCAGCGGTTGAGCAGGGGCCTGCGAGGCTGCCCGCAGCCTCTGCAGCGCCAGTTCGTTCCCAGGCTGCTGGCGCAGGCCCCACACAAAAAAAAAAATAAATAAATAAATAAAAAACCCATCATGTTATATAACAATATAAGGAATTATTAGGTTGTTCTTTTTTTTTTCCCCCCACTTAAAAAAAATCTCATTGCTAGCAGGCAACTATAAATTGGAGACATTCATCAGGTGAGGGGGAAGAATAGGGAGAAAAACAGGGGCAAGAAGAGCACAGGAGACTATAGTGATAGTTCACAGGTGACTTGGTGGTGGAAATTTCATAGGGACTATACCTAAGAGGAGAAATCAAACATTGTACAAAAATGAACAATGATGTAAGAAAACATTTCATTGAAGGAGTCCTTAACTATCACGATCCATAACATAATTTACTTCCTCTCTTCAAGAGTCTAGGTTTCCTCGACTGTATAATGGGATGAATAATGGTACTTTCCTTATAAGGTTAAAGTGAGAATTAGATGAACTATTGAGTAGAAAGTGCTTAACACAGGCTAGCACATAGGAAGTTCTATAACTTCTAATCACTATGGTTATTACCATTTTTCATCATTTCATCATATCATGCCCTCTTTCATACCGACTGAAGCCACTGTATATGTTGTTTTAAACAAGAAAAACGTTAATTGTGACCTAAGAAGAGGAGGAGACTCCAGGAGTCTGATATTTACAATATTTCCTCTAAGGTCAAGATCTAGATTTTCCCAGAAGGTTTTTCATGTATACATCAGGCCCCTTAATAACAGTGAGAAAACACTGAATTAAATTCAGCTCTATCAAGGACAGCAGGTGAGGGCCAGATAAGTCACCTTTCCTTTTGTGACCTCAGTTCAGTTATTCCTAAAATAAAGTGTTTGTACTTGAGGATTGCTAAGGTTCTTTCATGTCTAACATTTTGATTCAGTAAATCACTTAGTAGTGCTCTTTATGTATTTATATGACATGATAAATTTGGCTTTTCAATGCTTTAGAATTTATCTTTAGACACTTAAATAGATTTAAGTAACAGGATCCTCTAAGGCAGGATCTTTATTATCCTCTTCCTTTCTTCCTACATAGCACTTCGCTCATTTGGAAATTAGTTGATTAGCCAAATGACAAATAAGTGAGTGAAAAATAAAATATTAATAAGCCACCAGCACTTCCAAAAGCAATAGTTTATTGATGTTATACTTATCTTTCATTAGTACTGATATTTGATTAAAAATTGGTTCACTTCTATCATGCAAAAGGGTATCTTACAAACCAACTAAGTAGTTTCTGTAGTTCTGGATAGGTGAATAAGAGTCTTAACATAAGAGTCAAAATAGGTGTCACCTATTTCTCTAATGCATTCATTAAGATTATAATCTCCCTAATACAAGAAATCATCATGCAGGAGATTTGTTTTTTTTTTTTTTTTTTTTTTTCTTTTTTTCTCACTATTTATCTCTTTTTTTGCCTTTGTGATATGCACATATCTTTGGTTTCGTTGTGAATAGACTTTATCTGTAGGCTAGATGGGCTAGATCTTTCTCCCACTTGCACTCTCTTTCTGCCAGTATAGCTACGTTGTAATTTTTGGTTAAATCTGATGTCAATTTTATGTTTTTACAACTATGTAATAATCCTGCTCATTGCAGAGCCAAAAACTATATTGTAATTATGCTGCATATCTTGTAAACTTTTTGATATTCTTATGGTTAATAATTGCCATTTTCTCCATTTGCTTAAATTTCTCAAATCCAATGAATGACTTCTTAACATAAATTTTCACATAATTAAATGTATCAGATCAGATAACTTTCTGATAATTTTGTTGTCACTCTGGTTCAGCTACACAACTTTGATTCTGGAAACTTCCTTCAGCATCTTAGAAATTCCCTTTGACCTGTGTTTGATCCTGTTTCCTGGAGACTCTGTCTTTCTCTTTTTTGGTTTCTTAACATTCTCATTTTCACGAATCACATTCTCAAATAACTTCCTGAGAAAGAACGCATGGTAGAAAAATCTTTTGAGGCTTTTCATGCTTGATTTTCTCTCTTCACCCTCACTCTTGATTGATAATTTGGTTGTGGATAGTATTTTATTTTATTTTATTTTTTTTTTTTTCATTTCTAGTAGTTACATTTTATTATTTTTTTTTTTTTTATAAATTTTATTGTTATATTCCCCATACAATTGCAGCCCCCCATTCTGACCCCAATCCCTCCCCTCCCGCCCCCGCCCCCCTAAAAGTGTCTCTGGTTCATAGTTTTTTGTTGAGTTTGATTTTCACTTTCTTATAGTTATTCATTTTCCTGGTCCCTTATTTAAGTTTTCTAGATTCCTGCTATGAGTGAGACCATCCGGTATTTTTCTTTTTCTTTTTGGCTTATTTCGCTGAGCATGATCCCTTCCAGCGCCATCCATGTTGCAGCAAATTGCATGTGTTTATCTTTTTTGAATGCTGAGTAATATTCCATGGTATATATGTACCACATCTTCTTGATCCAGTCATCTATTTTTGGGCATTTGGGTTGTTTCCAAAGCTTAGCTATTGTAAACAGTGCTGCTATAAACATAGGGGTGCAGGTGTTCTTTGGAATTGATGTTTCTGTGTCCTTTGGGTAAATACCTAGGAGTGGAATTGCTGGGTCATATGGAAGCTCTATGTTTAGTAGGTCCAGAAATCTCCACACAGCTTTCCACAGTGGTTGGACCAGTTTGCACTCCCACCAACAGTGCAGAAGAGTTCCTTTTTCTCCACACCCTCGCCAACATTTGTTGTTGCTAGTTTTTTTAATATGTGCCATTCTCACTGGTGTAAGATGGTATCTCATGGTAGTTTTGATTTGCATTTCCCTGATGACAAGTGATGTTGAACATTTTTTCATATGCCTGTTGGCCATTTGCATTTCCTCTTCAGAGAAGTTTCTTTTAAGCTCTTCTGCCCATTTTTTGACTGGATTATTTTCTTTGTTGTTGTTGAGACTCATCAGCTCTTTGCAGATTTTTGTGATTAGTCCTTTATCATTAGTGTTGGGTGCAAAAATGTTCTCCCAGTTGGTGGGGTTTCTCTTTGTTTTTGTTATTGTCTCTTTTGCTGTGCAGAAGCTCTTTAATTTGATATAGTCCCAGCTGTTTATCTTTGCCTTCACTATCACTGCTTTGGGTGATGTGTCTGTAAAGATGTCTTTGATGTGCAAATCACGTAGTGTTTTGCCTATATTTCCTTCTATATATTTTATGGTTTCAGGTCTTATGTCTAGTTCTTTAATCCATTTTGAGTTGATTTTTGTGTATGGTGTGAGGTGGTGGTCAAGCTTCATTCTTTTGCATGTAGCGACCCAGTTTTCCCAGCACCATTTATTGAACAAACTTTCTTTGCTCCAATGCATAGTCTTTGCTCCTTTGTCAAAGATTAGTTGACCATAAACCTGTGGGTTTATTTCTGGATTTTCTATTCGATTCCATTGGTCTGTATGTCTATTCTTGTTCCAATACCATGCGGTTTTGATGATTATGGCTTTGTAGTATAGTTTGAAGTCTGGGAGTCTGATGCCTCCATTCCCTTCTTTTTTTTTCAGGAGAGCTTTGGCTATTCGGGGTTTTTTGTGATTCCATATGAATTTCATCAATAATTGTTCTATTTCTTTGAAGAATGACATTGAAATTTTGATTGGAATAGCATTGAATCTGTATATTGCTTTTGGAAGGATGGCCATTTTAATAATGTTTATTCTTCCAATCCATGAGCAGGGGATGTCTCTCCATTTCTTTGTGTCTTCTTCTATTTCTTTTAACAGTGTTTTATAGTTTTCTTTGTATAGGTCCTTTACCTCTTTTGTTAGATTTATTCCCAAATATTTGATTTTTTTTTTTTTTGTTTCAATAACAAAAGGGATGGTCTTTTTGATTTCTTCTTCTTCAGATTTATTGTTTGTGTATAGGAAGGCTACTGACTTTTGCGTGTTGATTTTGTATCCTGCCACTTTACTGAACTGATTGATGAGTTCAATTAGCTTTTCTGTGGAGTTTTTGGGGTTCTCTATGTATAATATCATATCGTCTGCAAATAGTGATAGTTTGACTTCTTCTTTTCCTATTTGGATTCCTTGGATGTCTTTCTCTTGTCTTATTGCCCTGGCTAGGACTTCCAGTATTATATTGAAAAGCAATGGTGAGAGTGGACATCCTTGTCTTGTTCCAGATCTTAATGGAATTGCTTTCAGCTTTTCACCATTGAGAATGATACTGGCTGTTGGCTTGTCATAGATGGCCTTTATGATGTTGAGGTATGTTCCTTGTATCCCAAGAATTTCAAGGGCTTTTATCATGAATGGGTGTTGCACTTTGTCAAAAGCTTTCTCAGCATCTATTGATATTATCATATGGTTTTTATATTTCTTTTTGTTGATGTGTTGGATAACGTTGATTGATTTTCGGATGTTAAACCATCCTTGTGCCCCTGGAATGAATCCAACTTGGTCGTGGTGAATTATCTTATGGATACATTGTTGGATTCTGATAGCTAAAATTTTATTGAGGATTTTTGCATCAGTGTTCATTAGGGAGATTGGCCTGTAGTTTTCCTTTTTTGTGTTGTCCTTGTTCGGTTTTGGTATTAGTGTAATGTTGGCTTCATAGAACGTGTTTGGTATTGTCCCTTCCTTCTCAATTTTTTGGAAGAGTTTGTGAAGGATAGGCACTAATTCGTCTCTGAATGTTTGGTAGAATTCATTTGTAAATCCATCAGGTCCTGGGCTTTTGTTTTTGGGGAGGTTTTTGATTACCATTTCAATTTCGCTAATTGTAATTGGTCTGTTTAGGTGTTCTATTTCTTCTTTATCTAGCTTTGGGTGATTGTAGAGTTGTAGGAATTTGTCCATCTCCTCTAGATTGTTAAACTTGTTTCCATATAACTGTTCATAGTAGTTACTGATTATTCTTTTGATTTCTGCTGTGTCCGTTGTGATTTCTCCTCTTTCATTGATGATCCTGTTTATTTGTGCTTTCTCCCTTTTTTCCTTTGTGAGCCTGGCTAGGGGTTTGTCTATTTTATTGATTTTTTCAAAGAACCAGCTCTTGGTTTCATTGATCTTTTGGATTGTTTTTTTAGTTTCAATTTCATTTATTTCTGCTTTGGTTTTTATTATTTCTTTTCTTCTACTGGTTTTGGGGTTTTCTTGTTGTTCTTTTTCTAGATCTTTGAGCTTCGAGATTAGGTTGTTTCTTTGCGTTCTTTCTTGTTTCTTGATGTGAGCTTCTATTGCTATATATTTGCCTCTTATTACTGCTTTTGCTGCATCCCATACATTTAGGATATTGGTGTCCTCCTTGTCGTTCAATTCAAAAAATTTTTTAATTTCTTCTTTGATCTCCTCATTAGTCCAATGGTCTTCCAGTAGTGTGGTTTTTAATCTCCATGAGGTAGGAAAGTTCCTTGCCTTCTTTTTATGGTTTATTTCTAGTTTGATGCCTTCATGGTCAGAAAAGATGGTTGATATGATTTCAATCTTGGTGTATCTGTTGATGTTTGTCTTGTGCCCCAGTATGTGATCGATCCTGGAGAATGATCCGTGTGCGCTTGAGAAAAATGTGTACTCCATTTTTTTGGGGTTTAGTGTTCTATAGATGTCTGTTAAGCCCAATTGCTCTAGGTCTTTATTTAGAGCTTTGGTTTCTTTACTTATTTTTTGTCTTGTTGATCTATCCATTGTTGATAGTGGTGTGTTGAAGTCTCCCACTACGTATGTGTTTTCTCTGATGTCTGTTTTCAGAGAGGACAACAGTTGTCTGATATATTTTGGTGCTCCTTCGTTTGGTGAGTATATGTTAATGAGTGTTATTTCTTCTTGAAGTATTGTCCCCTTGATCATAATGTAGTGACCATTGGGGTCTCTTTTTATCTTTTTGAGTTTGAAATCTGTTTTATCTGATATAAGTATAGCTGTTCCTGCTTTCTTTTTTGGTCCATTTGCTTGTAGGATTGTTTTCCATCCTTTAACTTTGAGCCTATTTTTATCTTTTGTAGCTAAATGTGTTTCCTGGAGACAGCAAAAGGTTGGGTTTTGTTTCTTAATCCAGGCTGCAACTCTGTGTCTTTTTATTGAAGAGTTTAGTCCATTTACATTTAGAGTTAATATTGATATGTTAACATCTGTATTTGCCATTGTGTTTGTCTTTCCTTTGATTTTATTTATTTATTCTTTTAATAACTTTTTTTTTTTTTTGGCCTTCTTTCATTGTTATTCGTCGCTCTGAGGTTCTGGCTTTAGGACTCCTTGTAGTATTTTTTGGAGTGGGGGTTTAGTTGCAATGAAATTCCGGAGTTTCTGTTTGTCTGGGAAGGTCCATATTCTTTCTTCAAAGAGGAAGGAGAGCTTTGCGGGATAGAGTATTCTTGGTTGGCATCTGTTTTCTTGGAGTCTGTTGACTATGTCCCTCCACTCTCTCCTTGCCCGTAGTGTTTCTTCGGAGAAGTCTGATGTCAGCCTGATTGGTTTTCCTTTGAATGTTATCTGTTTCTTCCCTCTTGCCAGCTTCATTATTTTTTCCTTGTCCTGGATTCTTGGGAGCTTTACTATTATGTGTCTTGCTGTATTTTTCCTTTCGTCGTGGAAGTTTGGTGTTCTTCTTGCTTCTTGTATATCAATTTTCAGCTCCTTCTTCACATTTGGGAAGTTCTCTTCAATTATCTCTTTGAATATTTTCTCTGTTCCTACATCTCTCTCCTCTCCTTCTGGTATTCCTATAACTCTTATATTTCCTTTCCTCATGGAGTCAGATAGTTCCCGAAGTCTTTCTTCGTTCTTTTTCCTTCGTACTTCTCTTTCCTTTTCTGTTTTGGTTCTTTTTATTTCTGTGTCTTCAAGATTACTTATTCGTTCTTCCATTTCATCTATTCTGCTTTCATTGCTTTTCCCAGAATTCTTTAGTTCTTCCATTAATTCTTTGATCTCCTGCATTTCTTTTACTTCCCTCTTTAGGGACTCAATTTCTTTCTTCTGACCATTGTTTTCCCTCTCTAGGGACTCAATTGCATTCTTCTGATCGTTGATTATTTTTCCCTTATCATTGTTTTCCTTTATGACTTCTGTCAGTTTTTTAATCACGGCAATTTTAAATTCTCTTTCTGGAAGGCTCAGAAATTCTTCCAAGTTATTGTCGTTGCAATCTGGGGGCTGTCTTTCTTTTTGTGGTGTGCTTTTTCTCTGGAGAGTTGCTAGGTTGCGTGTGGTTCTTCTCCTCCCTACTGTCTGTTTTCTAATTTGCCGTATGCGTTGGGACACTGTGTTGTTGGGACTTGCCGGCATCTTGGGTGGGCTTCTCTGTTCCCCTCTGGTTCTTCCAGGAGTCATCTGTCAGTTTCAAGCAGCCTTTACTGGAGAAAGGTCCCTGTTCTAAAACATGCAGGAGATTTGTAATTAATAGGAAACATTTTTGTTTATTAATGTTTTCAAGTGACTTAATGTTTTGTTACAGGATAAATATGCATAGTAACTAAATGTCAAGAACCAATAATAAGCAGTCAGAATTGCTGAGTGGATCCCTCACTCTCAGGTACTAACACTGACACACAGGCTCATTCAGACATAAGGGGAACATTTTATTTTATTTTATTTTTATATTCCCCATACAATTGCAACCCCCTTATTTTGAACCCAATCCCTCCTTTTCCTGCCTCCCACCCCCCATAGAGTGTCTCTGGTTCATAGTTGTTTGTTGATTTTGATATTTTATTTCCTATATTCTTTTTCCTGGTCCATTATTTAAGTTTTCTAGATTCCTGCTATGAGTGAGACCATCTGGTATTTTTCTTTTTCTTTCTGGCTTATTTTGCTGAGCATGATCCCTTCCAGCTCCATCCCTGTTGTAAATTGCATGTGTTTATGTTTTTTGAATGCTGAGTAATATTCCATGGTGTATATGTACCACATCTTCTTGATCCGGTCATCTATTTTTGGGCATTTGGGTTGTTTCCAAAGCTTAGCTATTGTAAACAGTGCTGCTATAAACATAGGGGTGCAGGTGCTCTTTGGAATGGATGTTTCTGTGTCCTTTGGGTAAATACCTAGGAGTGGAATTGCTGGGTCATATGGAAGCTATGTTTAGTAGGTCAAGAAATCTCCACACAGCTCTCCATAGTAGTTGGACCAGTTTGCACTCTCACCAGCAGTGCAGAAGAGTTCCTTTTTCTCCACAACCTCGCCAACATTTGTTGTTGCTAGTTTTTTTAATATGTGCCATTCTCACTGGTGTAAGATGGTATCTCATGGTAGTTTTGATTTGCATTTCCCTGATTACAAGTGATGTTGAACATTTTTTCATATGCCTGTTGGCCATTTGCATTTCTTCTTCAGAGAAGTTTCTTTTTAGCTCTTCTGCCCATTTTTTGACTGGATTATTGTCTTTGTTTTTGTTGAGTCTCATCAGCTCTTTGCAGATTTTTGTGATCAGTCCTTTATCATTAGTGTTGTGTGCAAAAATGGTCTCCCAATTGGTGGGGTGTCTCTTTGTTTTTGTTATTGTCTCTTTTGCTGTGCAGAAGCTCTTTAATTTGATGTAGTCCCAGCTGTATATCTTTGCCTTCACTATCACTGCTTTGGGTGATGTGTCTGTAAAGATGTCTTTGATGTGCATATCATGTAGTGTTTCACCTATATTTCTTTCTATGTATTTTATGGTTTCAGGTCTTATGTCTAGTTCTTTAATCCATTTTGAGTTGGTTTTGTGCATGGTGTGAGGTAGTAGTCAAACTTCATTCTTTTACATGTAGTGACCCAGTTTTCCCAGCACCATTTATTGAACAAACTTTCTTTGCTCCAAAGCATATTCTTTGTTCCTTTGTCAAAGATTAGTTGACCATAAATCTGTGGGTTTATTTCTGGATTTTCTATCCTATTCCACTGGTCTGTGTGTCTGTTCTTGTTCCAATACCATGCAATTTTGATGATTGTGGCTTTGTAATATAGTTTGAAGTCTGGGAGTGTCATGCCTCCATTCCCTTCTTGTTTTTTCAGGAGAGTTTTGGCTATTTGGGGTTTTTGGTGATTCCATATGAATTTCATCAATAATTGTTCTATTTCTTTGAAGAACGACATTTACATTTTTATTGTAAGGTGAACACTTTTACAAGGAAAAATTTAATTACATTCTGTCATGATTATGCTGTTCTGTTGGAAACTGATTTTCTTCATCAAGGTGCTTATGTATTTAAAAGGCTATGATGACTAAACCACTATATATATATATATATATATATATATATATATATATATATAGGGGAGTGTATATATATATATATATATATATATATAGTGGAGTATAATCTTAAGATTTATGGGTTCAAATTTGTAGATGTCTAAAAGGTTTTTAAGGCAGCTGTAAACACATACTCTTTCCTTTCCAAAGTGGAGGTTTTTAAAAGATCTAGATTACAACCAATAAGATATATTGTACAGTGAGAGAAGAAACAGAGAAAAAGTAAGTATAGCATAGGAGAACCACAAGATATAATTGAGGCCAAAAGCAGAAGTCATTAATTTCACAAGAGTGCCTTGGATGGTTTTAAAGCCCACTTCAGATGCATTAGTAGGATATCATTTTCTATTTCAGGAGTAATATCAAACCAAGGCAACTTCTTAGTAAATGAATCCTATGGCTATATTTTGTGCAAAGGGGTCATTTTAATTTCAAAGTCTTTATTACCCAGCAAAGTAACTGACTGAACTGTGAAATAACATTTATAATATAAATAAACTCAGTCTTCAAAGCAGCTAGTTATTATTCAAGTATTTACTTTCCAGGTTCTCTCATGTATTGCGATTTATATAACAGAACCCTGGCCTTTTCAATGTTAGACAGAAAGCAAACTTTACTAAAACAATCTAAGGTAATTAATTATGTATAATTTAAAATAATCTAATAAGAGTGGGTAATGAAAAGAAACTAATCATTTGAAGAATAGACAGAAAATGAGCTACAGAGGTATTCAATTTTACATATCTATTTCCAGATGACAGTTTAAAATGTATTGCATTTTTTTAAGTAGTAAAAAATGTTGCATTGATGTGCTTACCCTACCTAAAATCTGAGCCTAAATAACATTCCATCACATACACAAAAATCTTCCACATGTCAACATGATAAGATACTGGTAAAACATCAACTATAACACAGCTAGCATATGTTACAATACAGAACACTACTTTCACATTAAAATAATTCAACATAGTAAATCATAAGTATACTAACACATCCGAAAGTAAGAGAAGAGCTGTGTCCATCCAAAAGGGCTTAAATTTTCTTAGAGGCAAAGAAAGAGAAATCCCAAAGATTCTTTTTTTTTTTACATAAACTAATTACAATTTTTTGATGACAAAAATGAAAAGATAAACATTAGATCAATGGGCCATAAATTGGATAAGCAATAGAAAAAGAGTTACTCAAGAGCTCTGTCTTATTTAGCTGTTGTTGAGGGTTTTATCCTCATCAATAACTAGCAATAAAAGGCAGAGAGGAAGTAAAAATCACTCTCTCTTTCAAGCTGCTAAAGTCATTTGCTGGTTGGAGATAAACAGGATAAGGTCAAAGACCCTAACCTCAATTAGCAAGCTCTCTAAATTCAACTACTGTGGAATGATGCACACTGAACAATGACAATGTCCCAGGCACCAACTGAAAAGAAGAGAGGTAGAAAGGAATTCTGATTTGTTGACTAAAAAAGCCCTTGGTCATACAACTACACTGTTTGTGGCCCTCAGTGGAAATAAATGAACAAGAGCATATGCTGGCTCTCAAGGCGGGTATGAACACAGAACGGTACGGTTTCAATACTTTTTAGAACCAACTTTTCATCTCAAATAAGATGAAATGAAGCATGGTCAAAAATCAAAAGGGATCATTTTCATAGATCAAGCTATTAATAGAGAACAAATTAAGAAATCTGGGGACTATGGCTTTGGAAAGTTACTCAAAGCACAAGCAATAGTTAAGATCAAACTTGGGGAAAATAACTCATTAACCAAACATAAGGTTTCTACTTGTGACCTAATATAATTAAGAAGGTAATAAAAATACATTCTAAGCCTTGGAATTCAGGAGATTTTTTATCTTTTTCATCTCAGACTTAAAACATTGGGAAATGGGTGACATTTCCTTTTGAACGTGATTTATATCCCAAACGCTGAAAACTGCAAGGCACAGAATAGAATAGTTTGTATTAATAACATGAAGGTAACCTAGATCTCAGATGTTTCATCATTATTTTTATATATAAAGTCACTGAATCTATTCTAAGCATTAATTCAGAAAAGTATTCAGAAAAGTATCTATTCTAAGCATTAATTCATTTTCACTTTGGAATACATAAAAATCTCGAATTTAAAAGCTGGAGTTTCAGAACTTACTTATTAAGACTCAATTAATTATTCAAATGACAATTGGGATGAGAAAAATATAATAGTGTTCCACTCAGGGAATCATAAAATTTTTCAAAGCATCTAATTTATTTTCAGTGAAAAGAGAATATATGGCCCTAAGCCTATCAGAATCAAATCAATCTATTAACCTTTATGGTTAAACAGACACTGTATTATGACACAAAAGGGGGGTGGGTCTCTTCAATGCTATGTTTAGTAATGCTTGTTAGTAAGAAATAATTCCCTGAAAAGCAAAACATATTTAGCATACAGTATAGATAAATAGCCTGATTTAAAGACTTCATGTAAATTTAGGTCAGTGAACTCTCTTCTTTGCATTCCATACCTATTTTTTGGCCTGTACAGTAAGGCATCAACATGACAATGATTAAATAATGACAAAACAGTCCATTTTTACTGCATTAAAAGTTTATAAAAATCAAGCCTCCTGGTGGCGCAAGGGGTTAAGACACAACCTATGATACTATCTGCAGCCCGCTGCAGCACGAATTCCATCCCAGGCCAGGGAGCTACCCTCATGACGCAGCAGACCTTCCCTGACTCACCCACTGCTCCCCTCAGCAGTGTATTTCTGTCAACCTACCTGTTCTGTTCCCTACTCTGTCTCTGATGAATCCTCTCACTTTCACACCTCTGGCCTGTACCCCACTAGTTGTATGCATAAATAAATAAATCTTTAAAAAAAAGTTTGCAAAACATAGAAATCAGGATATCTTATTCTTTTCTTAATCATGTACAAATTTCACTTAAGTTTTCCTCATTTCTTCAAGTATGTTATTGGCCATCACACCAGCAGTGATTAGCTCAGTTCTGCTTGTCCAGCCCCACATGTGAAAGGGGAGATGCACTGCTCCTGGGACTCAATGGGTAGTTATGTCCATTAAAGAGAATTAATACCAGATTTCCTAAAATTGAAAACAATTTGGTATTACCAGTAAATAACTAAAGTCCTTTCATAGTTAGAGGAGTAAACAAAATGATCAACATTTTTACTGATGCAAACAAGCTTAGAACATTTTTCTTCCCTGAGTTTAATGAAATGTATTGTACCAAACAACCACAGTAAAAAGAGAAGCTAACCATTTTTTATCTAACATTCAATCATACAGCATGAAATGCACTTGAATCTAGAACTCTATCATGTTTATTTAATGAATCTATGACTGCTTCCTCATTTTAGGATATAGTCTTCAAGAGTGACACAGAGAAAAGATGCATACAACTGATTATAGCAATAAAGCACTATGTGATAAATCAAGTTTTAGCTACATCAAAAAAATCATAAATTAATATTGATGCCATTAGTTGGCTCAAATAATGCACTGAGGGGAAATATTCAAATCACTCACTTTAACATGCATTCAATTATAAATGTATAATGTCATAATATAATTCTGGTTGTTCTGAATTATTATTCACAGCTGGTATTTTGGTAAGATAAAATTTCGAGAAGATAATCCTGCTTAGGGATTAGTGGCTAATTCTGATAGCCATGTACCACCTAAGGAAATTTAAATTATGATTTTTCTGGGGCTCATAAAATTTTGATATTTCTTTATTGAAGAAATATGTAAATGCCTACAAGGTAAAATATACTAAACTAAACTGAGTTGTGGTTAAAAGAATAACTTACAGGAAAAAAACTTGGAATTCATTGAATTTGTTCTAAAATGAATAATAAATATGTACAAATAAAATGTCTAAGCAAGCATTTATTTTTCAGTAAAATGTATCTCTGCAGCAATTCATATTTCTTCACTATAAATAACCAACTCTTAGCAAAGAGCAACAATGACTTCTTAACAACCAGATACAGTGGGTTTTTGTTTTTGCAATTTGCATAGTTTTAACCTCTCAGGGGCACATGGCAAAGTCAAACTCTTACTGAAACCCTGTCTTTCCTTTCCTTCCTATGTACCATTTTCCTCAATCTACTTACTCTCATTTTACATTTCTGATGGCTCTTTTCTCACCAGTCATGTGAGTGATGCTGGATCCCAGCACCTGTCTTGAGAACTTTTTTCCATACTGAATTTGCACTCTCCTAAGGGGAGCCTATCTTAGCTTGTGGCTTCAAGAACCATTTATATGCATACATATTGTGATCTGTTCTCAGTCCAAGAGTTTATTCTGAAGTTCTGACTGGTACTTTCTACTGGGGCATAGACATCCAGATGGATCCTCTAAATTACTGTAGAGATATGTGGCAATCTGGTGTAGTTAATGTTAAGAGCATAGATTCTAGAGCCAGGAAGCCTGAGCTTGAATTCCAGGCCCACTAGGTTAAATGACCTTGAGAAAGTCATTTAAACGCTATGTCACAATTTCCTCATCTGTAAAATGGAGATAATAATAATAAAGCTACCATAAGGCTAGAAAGAGCTTAGTATGGAGCTTGACACAAATTAAGCTCTAAATAAAGTATTTGTTAAAAAGAAGTGGTAACAACCTAATTCAAGGTTCTTAAAATTCTCCTTATGATGCCTGCTATGTACACTTGCATTTCTAAAACCACATCTTAATTAATATTATAGCTATAATACATAACAGTGAAAGATTTTTACCTTCTGTAAAAGTTACCTACGAATAGTATCCATACTAAAGGCACTCCGGGAAACAGCAAGCTCAAGCAGGAAAGCAGATGCTGGCAGGGCCCATGCAGTTAAGCACTGAGAAGCAGGTAAGTAGGACAAAGCAACTAAGAACTTGGTCTATTTAATTCTCTACCCAGGTTTTTAGTGATAACCATCAACTTCGTGAAAAGCATGGTCTGACCTTCTACAATTGCTGGCTAACATCTGAATTAGAATTTCAGGATTCTAAAAAGGCTTACAAATCTGTTTTCTTCTATTCCCTCTAGTCCATGACACTAGTCCATCTCTATGCATCCTCTGAGATTTCAAGGCTGGAAAGAGTAATAAAGGAGTGAAAGATGATTTGTAAGTGTAGAAATATAACAAAGGAATATATATCAAAAGTGAAAGAGGCATAAGAAGTCAATTTCCTATTTTTACAGCTGATTGTGCTGATTTAGGAACAATACACTGCACCCTAACTCCACCTCAACCCATCCATACAGAACCCTGAAATTCTCAACAGTAGCTGCTGATTTTCTCATCTGTAGTAAGTGTCAAGGGCACATCTATACAACTATAACCTCTTTTAATTTTCAAAATATGAAAAGAAAAAAATACATAAGATCATTTGTTAAAGAGCTCTCTTGAAGTGAACACACCCAAAAAATTGATTTTTAAAAAGTGGCAAGAAACTGAAAGTATTAACGCAGTACAGTGATGAGGAATTATAATTAACTCAATCAAGAAGCCAGGAAATTTCATGGTTACTTAATATCCTACCTTCTTATCACCCCCCCAACATTACCATCTTAACAGTTTATTTATACAGTATTCAAAAAATGCCTGTAGAAAAATACATAAACATTAAAGGAGATGCAAATTTGACATCTGCCAGTTCAGTCTTGCAGAATTTTATCTTTTCTATCTCAGCTGAATTTGAAATTTTAACTTGAGTATTAATTCATTCCCTTCTAAATATTATGGGTTAAAAACTAGGTATTTAAAAAAGGGAAGGGGAACATAAATAAACATTAAAACTCTTATGTTACAATTCTGGAAGTGCCAGTATTATTGGGTGACCCTAGATATAAAGGATTTTTTTTTTTTAAATCTAAAACAGAAATAATCGCTTCTGTGGCTTTCTTCCTGCCATCTTTGCAGAGGTATAGTGAAGTCTTACTTAATATGTACCACACAAGAAAGTAGCATAGAAGAAAATGTTTTTAATTACTAAATATGAGACAAAAAAAAGAGATGCAGACAGGAATATTAAAGAGAGATCATTATAGAAGAGAATGATTAATAATTTTGCCAGTTCTTTTCTCAGTGACAGTATGTGATAGAGATACATAAAAAAGTTCACAATCCAAAAAGCACTGATCCCTTAACAAAAATAATAAAATGCTGAGGCATTCACCAAGTTAATTCTTGTCATTTAAATATCAATTAAAAGATAGATGTCAAGCAATTGTGTTCTCTAAACCATTTTTCAGTAAAGTGAAGTTACTGTTCCAAGACGCTTTCTGATCTATTTGAAAGTTTCCTCATAATCATCATTAAAAGCAACATTAGTCTCATCTTCACATAGCATGGAATGGAGAGAACAGAGAAAATTAAACCAACACTGATTTTTAAGCCCCAGGGCCTTATAATTTTATATTATACATACTCTAATATTGGATATCTCTATGCATAAGCCACATGAACCAATCTTCAATTTATTATTCAAACTATTTCTGACTATTTAAAATTGGTTGGTGAGTGGCCTCCCTGATGGCGCAAGGGGTTACAATGCAGTACTATGAAGCTGTCTGCAGCACGAGTTCGATCCCCGGGCAGGGAGCTACCCACATGGCACAGCAGACCTCTCTCCTGACTGGCCCGATGATGCTCCCCTCAGCAGTGCATTTCAGTCAAGCTGCCTGTTCTGTTCTCTGCTCTGTCTCTGGTGAATCCTCTCACCCCCTACACCTCTGGCATATCCCCCAGTTCTTATGTGCATAAAGAAATCTTAAAAAAAAAAAACCACACACAATTGGTTGATGAGTGACAGTGTAACAAATAAATTCAGACAACAGTGATGCAAAAAATGGCATGATTGACAAACTCAGCAATTAATCAGATGTGATAATTTTATACCATCTGGTTAAAGTATATGTGTGTGTTAAGTGAAATAATGAATGAAGATCATTTTAAAGATCATGCATGTTGATAGCAGATAATTGACAACTCAGGATGATATCTGATTGTCACTGATATGTACTTATAATTTATTTATACTTTGTTGATTTAAAAAGGTTACAAAGATAGGAACAATATTGGGAAATATAATTTTAAAGTGAAAAAGGTACAGAGAATATAAACACAGGAAAGTTAAAAGGAGAAAATAGTAAGATTAATATATTAATTGAAGTAATAAAACCCCATTAGGAGAAATTGCTAAAAGCAACTCACAAAAGTTGATTCTTCGCTTCCAGACACAAAAATCACAACAGTTCTAAGGTAAAGCAAAACCTGCTTTGAAATATTTGCTTTGTTATGTAGGCTACTGAGCCCAAACAACAAAATTTGTCCTTGATTTTTCCTTTTCCTCACAGTCCAGATTGTTCTTATACAAATCCTGTAGCTTTTATTACCAAAACATATTCTGAAAATATGCTTAAACTTCTCCATTTTCAAAGCTGCTACCCAAGTCCAATATACTACAGTCTCACCTAGATTATACACAGGACCTCCTATCTGGGGCCCCTTTAACTTATTCTCCACATAGGAGTCAGCAGGATCATTGAAAAGCATAAATGAAACCCACTACATACAACTATCCACGACTTTGTACTGTACATATTTTTCAGTTTATTTTTGGATGAAGCTTTTTTTTTTCTTATATCATTTTTAATTTTGGGACAGTATTTGATTTCTCCCTTCAAGTGTAGTCCCCATAATTCTCTTTACTGTGTCAGAGGGATGTGATGGAAGGGTAATTGAGCCATTGTTGGCTTTGAAGATGGAAGGGAGCCACCAGCCAAGGATGCACACATGCACACAGTCTTTAGAGTGTGGAAAACAAACAAAAAAAATAATAAATGAATAATAATCATCTCTCTTAAAGAATATAGAAGGAATACAGCTCTGGAGACTCCTTGATTTTAACCCAGTGCATATATTAAACTTCTGACTTAAAAAACTACAAGAAAATAAATTTGTATGCTTTAAGTTGTCAAATTTATGCTAATTTATTAGAACAGCAGTAGGAAACAAATACAGATTATAGCTAAAATGACCCATACTACCTAGGAATATAGACAAAAATTTCCAAAAATACATTTTTAAAGCACATAAGAATAAAGGAGGCAAATAAAATAAAATCTCAGAAAAAATGTTCATAAAATTAATATATGTAATCTAAAACGATTTTAAAATAAGGATAATTTTAAAAATAAGTCCATAAAATAAGGCAAAATATATTTAAACAGGCAGAAATTAAATAGTACCAGGTGTATACTAAAAAGAACCAATTAGAAATTTGGGAACAAAAATAGAGTGCAACTATATTTTTAAAGAGATTAAATAACCTATAAATAATGCCATAATTAAAGATAGAATTGGTAAGTTTCAAATAGTATGAAAAAAAGACCCAGAATATAGGCTAGAAAAATGATACAATAGAAAATATGATGATATAGTTTACAGGTATGGCAGAGAGACTGAGAAGCTCCAACATATATCCATAGGAATTATAATAGAAGACACAAAGAGAAAGGTATAGAAATAATATTAGGAGAAATAATGGTTATGGAGTTCCAGAACTGAAGAAAGTTATGTGGGAAATTATACTTAGGAGTATTCAAGGAAACAAAAAACAAACCTACCTGTAGAACCATCATAGGGAAACTGTATTAAGTCACAGAAAGAAAAAAAGCAGAATATTATTAGAAAGAAAAAATTATCTATAGAGGAAAAGTAGACTGGCAACAGACTTCTCATTCACAATAGATTACACAAAACTATTATCTTCAGAATGTCAAAGGAAATAGAAATTGATACCAGCTAAAATACTAACAAATAATACACCTAATAGTGAATGCATATAAGTCAGAGGTGGCTTTATTTTAAACAAGTGCAACTTAAGCTTCAGAGCCCCTCATTTGCACACACCCCAAAGCCATAATGCTGAGAGTTGTTGGAAGTGGCAAAATGTTC
Organism: Talpa europaea; assembly: GCF_964194135.1. NCBI lineage: Eukaryota > Metazoa > Chordata > Mammalia > Eulipotyphla > Talpidae > Talpa > Talpa europaea. Next base: position 121,678,519 of record NC_140069.1, read on the forward strand.
CAGACAGAAAAGGAGAAGATATTAATGGAGCACTTCTGAAAAACTGCCTACAGAGATCACAGAAGGAAAAGACCAGGGGGAAATACTGGGTCTTTTTCTATTCTAACAAAATATTAATTCCATTCTCAATTTGATGTTTTTTTAAAAGCGGGTTCCAAAAATGTATAAGCTGAATATTCCACAAAACTAGATCTGTTGACTCTATCCAAAAGAAAATCTTCCAGAGAAAAGAGTAAAGTAATAACAAACACAGAAATTGGTAAAATGTTCTTGAGAAGTTCAATTGGTCTGGGGTATAAAAAATAAGCAAATTTTATATTAAAAAATTGGATTGAAAACTCTAGCTGATTTTTTTAAGATTTATTTATTTATTTATTTTATTTATTTATACAAGAAGCGGGGTACAGGCCAGATGCACAAGGTGGGGGCAGTGAGAGGATTCTTCACCAGAGACAGAGCGGGGAGCAGAACTGGCAGACTGATGAAATACACTGCTGAGGGGAGCAGCGGGCGAGACAGGAAAGGTCTGCCGCGCCATGTGGGACCATCACTGGCGGGCCGGATTCGAACAGGTGCTGCAGAAGCTGCAGACAGCCTCACAGCACTGCACTCAACAGCTTGCGCCACCAGGGGAGGCCCACTCTAGCTGATATTAACATGAATGTTTATACTGTTAGGTAGAAAATAGTGTAAATGTGGAAAATCAGTCTTAGAAAGTCTAGGTTTACAATTTTAAAAATCTAGTATACGTTTACCTATTAATTGAATGTTTTTATAATCTGGAGGTAATAAAGACATGTTCCCTTTACATATGCACACAATCATGCCAGGTCATATGTGCTTATGATTGACAATGGACAGCTAGTTAGCAAGGCTCAGAATCTACCATTAGAAAAAGTTCTTAAACTCTTCAGAGGGTAAGATAGCTTTCCTTGGTGCTTATTCTGCTTTAGATGATAATAACTGTACAGTATGAAGAAGTACTCATAAGACCCACTCAGGGAACAGCCCGGAAGCTCTTCACATATTACATGTAGGAAGCCCTTCATAGAAAAAAGTCACAAGTCAACAACTTTTCAAAGTCTATGCCATTTAATAAAACAGATATTAGACTATATATCAGAAAAGTTGGTTTATCTCCACATTCTTTCACATCTGCTATAATCTTTTAATGCAGATTCCTGTTATTCCTATCTACATACTGAAATAAAGATACCTACTTCAAATGAAGTATTATAAAGTAAATTAAATGAGACTCATAAACTAAATTGAGCTGCGCTCTTCAGAGAATATTCTTCATCTGCTATTTAAGAAGAATACAGAAATGAGTGTGAGCCAACATATTAATAGATAACAACACATTACCAGTCTGGAGATTACATTTATGTCCCTCCCCTCAGTGGACTGTTGATCAGTTTAGGAGGAAAATAGATACTGGAGGATTATGTGCATCTCTGCCTGAGGATAGCAAATGAATCAATCTACTAATTCTAATTCAAAAAAAGGAGCAGGTAGCAAGTTTTCAATGACTGATAAGTCACTTTTTATAATGACCATGTTTAAAAAAAAAGTTGTGCACTCTGTTAAATGTTTAGAACATCTATTGGCACCGTTTGTGGCACTTTATGAGACGAAGGGAGTTCAGTAAGAGAGACTGTAAGAGTGACTGCGGAGCAGGAGCTAATCACTTGCTATCAATTTCCTTTTGAAGAAGGGCTGGTGAACCAATTCATATTCATTTTTTAGAGTTTACTTAGAGATAGGATGGATAATACACATTTATAATTAATTTCATGCTTAGTTAGAATGCTTAGTAAATTAAGTCCTAGACCCAACTATTTAGAAACTACTCAATAATTGACTGCAAGACTACTAAATAATTAAGATATTGGTTTTATTGAAAGCCTCAATTTTTAAAAAATATATCCAAATTCGAATTGCTCTGAATTCTGGCTGAACACAAACATAAGCCCCAATCCCAAATGATCCAATTTTATTGGGATGAGCTGAGGTTTAAGCAAAAGTAGTCTTCAAAACTCCCTAGATGATTTTTAATGCAGTGGTTCTCAATATTGTGTGTACATTGGAATTATGCAGGAATCATTTGTAAAACTCCAAATTCAGGCCACACTCTCAGCTAAGTAAGCCACCTTCTGGAAGGGGGATCCCAACATCAGCATTTCTTGAATCATGTGGATTCCAATGGGCAGACAAGTTCAAGACCACTTTTCTAACGGGTTAAATCCTACTGAAACATTCCAACTATCTAATCACTAAATTGCTAATTCATCAGAGACCCACTACCCCCAGAAACAGTAATGCTAAAGACAAGCCTGCAGAGCAACCAAAGGAGATAAGAAACATAATACCCCTCAAGTGTGGGAGAGAAATTTTTTCACAAGGTTTCCACCGAATAAATAGAATACAGCTTTAATATAAAGACATATTACAAAGTTTCCCAAGAGTTGATACTTTTTGATAATAAAAGTATGTTTGTAATAGTTTGTTAAAATATACTGTGTATGAGCAACTATTCTTCATTCAGGTCTGGAAAATTATGACAGATATTTGATGATAAATATTTTACCACTTCCTGTGATGTGTTATTCCTTTAGCTATTTGGAAGTGAGATTCATGTTAATGTCCATCTAAGGAAAAGCAAAGGAGTCAGGGGAAGATAGCCAGTATCGGAGTGGCTGACAATAGGAACAGGAAAAGGAAATGCACACATATTTCACTTTGCAATTTACCTGGTTATTTCCATTGGGACAACACAATGAATTAGTATTGACAGTGATCTTATGGTGGGAGCTCAATAACTAGTATTTTATTAAAAGATCATGAATGATTCCTCTCATTATTTGAAGAAACCAGTAAACACAAAGTTATGATGGCCAGAATTTCCACCCCAAATTTTGAGTGGATTTTCAGACCAGCTCATGATACCCAACTCCTAAACTCTGAAAACTAGGAAGATTGTTCTGACTTCTATATAAATAGTCAGTTGGCTGCCCCACCACGTAAAACCCCTAGAACTAAATGTTCTTAGTCTCACTCAGGTTTAAATCATCCACCTTCTCTATTCTACAAGTGAAAAGAAAAAATAGATTTTGTTAATGACTTAGGTAAGCTTGTGAAATAGTATAATTTGGTAGCGCAGTGTATTGATACAAGTTTTTTTATTAATGAAAAAAATTTCCTGGCCCACTGATTTAATCAATCATAAGCAGTATTAGTGAAAAATCCTGCTGCAATCATAAAAGTGCTTTAACTGACCTCAAGACTCATTCCTCTACAGTGAGTCCATGTGAGCTCTGCTCCTCTTAAACAAGCTGGTAATTGCCACTGAATGGGGAACATAGCATGTATCCCCAAAACATTCCATTTGGCATTTTGAGAATTTTGAGCACTTTAGGCACTGGAGACATAGCAGGCACGGGAAAAATTATCTGACTGCCTCCATTTTACTTAAAAGCAGATTATAAACTTACTATGAGAAAGATGCCCTCCTTATGGCAGGAAGAGAACATTTTTACCATCTTCGACAGGGAATTTACACCAAAATGGATCTGTACAACCTACCAAATAGCCTTTATCTTCCATTAGTTTCCCCATGTATTTTGAGTCACTTTTCCACAATTTATCATCCCTAGGAGTTTAAATTCTTGTTCCTCCATCTTATCACTTCACTGCAAATATATTGTACCTTATAAAATTTATTTAAGTTCTCAGAGTTGTCTTATTTTGGGGAGTCCATTTTTTTTTTCAGTTCAATCCATAAACCGTAGCCTCAGAACCTAAGAGGATAGAGGAAAGTTCTTTTTCTGCCCCTACACCATCAGTTGTTTGATAATGATTACCATTTCCTTTCTCACAAGTCTTTTTTATTCCGAAAAATAAAATGACTCCCCTCACTGCAAATATCACTATTATTTTCCATGTTAAAACATGGAGATCATTCATGATAGATTCCAAATAGATTTGAAAGATAATGACATAATGTGATTTTTCCCCAATGAGGAAACTGAGTCATAGATAATTTAACTTTCAAGGGTCACCAAAGAGCTGTAGTTTCTGCTATCTCTTAACATCCTATTACAAATCAAGTCTTGTCAAATGTTTCAAGATTAGATATATCTTACGGTGTCTATTTTATCATAGTAATAAAATTAAGTCTGTTTAGATTAGAGAAAGGGAACAGAGATAAAATGACAACAAAAATAATTTACATTTCATGTTATTTACTTACTTCTTGCCAAGCCCAGGGCTGAGAACTTTACGTTCATCACTTATATTTATTGAACACTGACTACTGGGAATTTGGTCAAGTGCTTTACATGTATCATAAGCTTATCCTCAAGTACTTATGAGATAGGTATTATGTTAAAGGTGAGAACACTGAGGCTCACATATGTTGATACAGTTACTCAACAGCAAACAAACTGTCAGCTACTAAAGTGGCAGAGAACCACTTGCTTACACACTTGCTGTTCCCTAGCTCTGTGCTTGAAACATGCTCTTCCCCCTGCTGGGAATGCCCCTTATCCTTTTAGAAGGGATAGATTATCAGCTTGTCTATAAACCCTCTCCTGACCATCATCATCAGTCAGCCTGGTCACTTTCTATGTTTTCCCAATGAGGTCCATATTATTCCTTAATTACAGTACTTAATGTGCTAACTCTTGTTATTGATAGATGCTTGGGGAGGGGTTTGCTGCAACACCACCACTATTAGTATTTGTCAAATAAATCAGTAAACAAAATAAGATTTGAGAACATATAATGCAAAGCTACTTACTGGGCCAAGATATTGCTATCATCAATGCAAAAACTGATAAATAATATGTTGTGTTTTATAAAAAATATGCAAAGATAACTTGCAGTTCAGAGCAGAATATTAGGATGAAGTGACCAGAAATCAATTTATTTAAGCAATTGCAATTTACTGAGCTTTTGCTTTCTACAAAGCACTATTTAAAGTAGTACAGAGATAGATAGTCAAGGTCCCAGAAAAGAATCTGACATATCCAAATACCATATGCATCAGTTTGAAATCTATGAAAAATTGTCTATTAGGTGGGTCCAGTATTCTTACAGTTACATGTTCACAACCACTAGCACACACAAGCTTAACTGTTATCAATACATAGGATAGCTAATTCCCTCCAGGGCATATTTTTCAGTACTAAAGAAAATGATTTGTTTAACAGTTAGGATATAGATTTTTAGGTACTTCTAAAAAGTGTTATGGGATATTATGACTTCAGTCCACAGTTAAGTGATATCTTTAGTTCCTTTAAAATTCCTGATACGGGCCTCCCTGGTGGCACAGCGGTTGAGCACTGGGCTGCGAAGCTGCCCACAGCCTCTGCAGTGCCTGTTCTATCCCCGGCTGCCGGCAATGGTCCCACATGGCTTGACAGACCTCTCCTGCCATGCCCGCTGCTCCCCTCAGCAGTGTATTTCATAGTTCTGCCTGTTCTGTTCCCCGCTCTGGCTCTGGTGAATTCTCTCACCCTCCTGCTTCTGACTGTACCCAGTGCTTGTATAAATAAATAAATAAATCTTTAAAAAAAAATAAAATAAAATTCCTGGTAACTGATTACTCTTAGTCAAAAGTCGGTCACTAACTTGGAATATACCTTCCCCTTTATCCACCTAAATTCTATACTACTCAGTGCATTTTCTTTCTTTATAAGCAGTGTTTAACAGGACATTAAAGTGGGCTTCTCTGTCCCAATTTATCTGATCTCAAAAGATTGAGAATGAAAGTTCTTAAAGCAGTTCCAAAGTAAAGGACTTCCAAAACACAAGAAAAATAGTAGCCCATTTTCCAAGAACTTGCAAAGGAAATAGACAAAAATCAGTTTTGCAGTTCAACACCCATTTTCAAGGGTGTGAAAGGATGAACACTGAAATTGTAAAGACCAGACCCTAAAGAGAAATGTATTGATATGTGGAAAGATGGGAATTAAAGGAGTCCTTGGAATACAGAATTTTGGAGCACAGTGGACATAGTAGCATAATTCCCCCCAGAAATCTTAAAAACATAATAACTCATTTCTTCTTGGTCAAATAGTGGAGATTTAAGATACCCCTGGACCAAGTACAAGGAAGAGTGATGGACAGGTTTAGGGAAAAGGAAAATGTTCTAAAATTCCGAGATTATATTTCATTCTAATTCCATTCTAATTGTGCTATCAAAGTAAATTTATTGTGCTCCAATAGTGTCACTCCCAGGAATAAAGTTATATAGGCATTTGGTCAACACTTGTTGGATAATGCTGGATTGAGTATGTTGGGGATCAGGGTAGATCACCCCCAAATATCAATTATTTTGAAGTAAAGTCCTTTTGCCAATGCAAAAAGGACATCCTGACCCTCCTCTCTAAACTTTTCATGTGAAAGACACCCTCTCTGAAGATAGAGAGATGGGGATTCAGGGCCCAGAAGCTATGTACACAAACTTTGATTACTTCTTTGCTAATTGGTACTTAAGCCTAAGGCCTCTTTGCCTTCTCAGTCCTTCATAAATTTATTGTTCTTTGCCTAAAGGGCACATAAGCTGCCTGTCTGTTCATTTCACAAGTGGCATATCTATGAGGCCTCATACGTATGAAATTAAATTTGTTCTTATTTCTCCTGCTAATCTGTTTTGCATCGATTTGATTATTAGACCAGCCAAAAGGACATAGGAGAAAATCTTCCTCTCCTCAAACATCCATTCACAAAAGAACTTCTCTAATTCCCTCCCAATCTTTCACTACACAGACATTGGTGTTGCTGGGATAGTAAAGAACCATTTAAATTGTGAAGGCAAATAGACTATGTTTCAAAGAGTGACTCTGTCATTTACCCCTTTTAAAATTTTGTAGAAAATTAAATTAACCTCTCTGAACTCAGTTCTCTCATCTGTAAAATAGGATAATAAAAGCTAATTGAAGAGTTGTTGTGATGAATGAAGAAAACAACGAAAATGACCGATGTAAAGTGTCCACATAATACCAAAAAGTAGGGGAAAGGTTATTCTCCCCTCTTTCATCTCATTTCTAGTGATACATTCTTTCTGTAGGCAGGTTAATATTACATAGTCTGTTGTCAGGGAAAACCTTTTTTTCTTTTGCTAGTCTTTTAAGAGTGATTTTGCCAGATATGTGAATTATCTACTGAGTGTGGATTTTAGCAGCTTAAGTAATAGTTTTTTAGAGATTCAGTGTTGGACGTAATTACTACCTAACTATTGTTGCAAATCTAGAAAATAAACCCTTTAGGGTTCAACTACATTTGTGTCTAATATGCATCATATCCTTTTTTTAAAAAAAAAAAAAAAGATTATTTATTTATACAAGCACTGGGTACAGTCAGAAGCGCGGGAGGGTGAGAGAATTCACCAGAGCCAGAGCGGGGAACAGAACAGGCAGACTGACGAGATACACTGCTGAGGGGAGCAGTGAGTGAGACAGAAAAGGTCTGTCGTGCCATGTGGGACCCTCGCCGGTGGCCGGGGATTGAACCGGCACTGCAGAGGCTGCGGGCAGCTTAGCAGCCCAGCACTCAACCACCGCGCCACCAGGGGAGGCCCCATCATATCCTTTCAAAAGTAATTTTTATCCCTAAAATCACACATCTGTGGTATCCATGGGATATCTCTAAAAGATATAAGAACTGAATTAGTTGAAAAGCACAGGCTGTGCTCAAGTTGTTTAATCATCAAGTCTCTTGCCTAGAAAACCTCAGGCAAAGCAGCTTAAGGCTTAAGTATCAACTAGCAAAGCTAATCATTCTTGGACCAGGTATGAGGAAGATTGATGGAGGGATTTAGAGAAAAGAGGCACATTCTAAAATTCTGAGATTTATTTCATTCTAATTGTGCTATTAAAGTAAATTGTGCAGTAAGAGTTTCGTTCCCAGAAATAAAGTATATAATAAGCGTTCAATAAATGCCTGTTGGACAGTCCTGGATTGACCACGCTGGGGCTCAGGATAGATCAAACCCAATATTGATTATTTTGAAAGGATAAAATAAAAATACTCAGCATCCTACAAAGTGGGGGCAATCCCTGTCTTCAGAAATGTCTAAGTATTTTTTTTACGGTCCAAGTATTTTTCTTATGCCCTAAGTATTCTTTTTAACAGTCTAAATATTTGTCTGCTTCTCCATTCTATAAACAAAGTCAAAGAGAAGCTGGTAAATCATATTTATAATCATTTTTAGTAAATTGTTCTTTGTTTTCCTTTTGCATCACTGTTATTTTGTTTTCTGAGACTAGTGGATATTTCCCCTGGGCAGACTGAGAAAGCCTCCAGGGATCTTTGCTGAGTAAATCTATCTAGTGAATGGAACACAGGACAAAGAAACCTGGGATCAGTCCTGGTTCTGTGCATTCTGAAGAGTCCCTGCCATTCTTATTATCATCAGAAAATATTTCTAAAGTGTTTTTGAAGTTCTTCAATAAAAATTTCTCTATAAATATAAGGCTGCTTATGTCAGTATAAAAATTCTCAGAGATTCACTAAAGCTCAGACGGTCATACTTGAAAATCTCTTGGGAAAATGTCTGAGAAATTCTTCTGAGAATTAAGAATATAAGCTGCCTATAATAAGAGACATGCATTCACTCTAAATATGACTAATCATAGAAGCCACTATTGAAAACAAATCTTCAAAGCAATGATATATTGAAACACCTTCTATGTTTTTAGCCTTGATTTTAAAAGAAATCGTAATTGATTATATCATAAGCAGCCTGTTTTTTAGAATAGGTAGGTAACAAAGAATATTGTTAGGTATCAATAGCACACAAAGAAAGGAGAGCAGTTTTATAGTCTGTTTGCCCTTCTGCACGGTGCTTCTCCAGTTCTAGGACTATATTAATAACCAGTTCTAGGTTTGGTCAATCCCTGGCTCTTTCCCATCCTAACAGATTTCTGTATTCTCTCACCAAAATTCTGAACCACATAAAAGCTTTGCTTTGTAGCAAAAGGAGCAGAGGATAACATAGAGTTAGAAAGAATTTTTTTTTTAAATATATCATCGATAGGAAACTATTTAGTGCCAAATACACCCAATGATCTTCTGATAAATCAGTTTGTCTCTGTCGAATCAATTTCACGGGACTTAGCAAGAAGGAAATAAATCAGATTTTAGAATATTAAAACCTTTAATTGCTAAACAAATTAATCATTTTGTGTTTAATATCTTAATTCAAATTAATCAAGGTCTTTATCAAGGTAGTGAGGTAAGGTAATCCAGGAAAAAATCAACTCATTTTCAAAGAGAAATTAGATTTCAATGAGTCATTACTAAAAGAGGAATCAGTGAGGCAGTAATTTGTAATAAAAGGAAAAGGAAAAAAGGGTCACAGGGAACAAAGCAAATCAAGGCACATGAATCTCTCAAGCCACCATATTTTTCATGAAAATATAACTTCATGAATGCACGTTAAACAAATTTTAAGGTTGTATTTTAACATAAAGGCATTTTTAAAGCCATCTATCCATAAATATCAGGGGTTTTTTTGAAAATCTATGCCTTAGAGAGATAAGAAGATATTTTAATCATTCTACTGTTTTGACATTTTTAATGTACTTTTCTCCATCCGATTTTTTTTAACCATGTTAAGAGTTCCCTTGTCTGGAAGACATTTTTAAAAGATTTCTCACCAAAGAAGTTGGCATCAGAGCAAGCCAAATGGACCCATTCGGTGCCTTTTAGTCATTACAACACACAATTTAAATGTACCCAAGAAATGTCAAATGGTTCCTCATCCAGAATTATCTTTACCAATGAGCGATATCTCGGGAATAAGCACATGAATCCCTACAGAGTTTAGTCTCAGAAAAACATTCGATGATGTCAGTTACCATAGAAGAGACTTTTCAAGCTGAACACTATAATGAGAATCACCTTCTTCAGGAGAGGTGCTACAGCCAGAGGAAAAATGACACCCTGCCAGCACCTCCCTCTGTTGGAAAGAGTATTCCCCACATCAAGGTCCTAAAAACAATAGAAGAAAAACCTCTATTTTTTTTCCTGCTTTCTCCAGGGCAATTCATCACTTCAGGAAAAGTCTTCTCAAAAAGTTCACTCAATTCGAAGAAGAAAATAATGGAGAGCAGAGAATTACTGGTAAAATTATAGGCTCCATGTAGAGGCTCTCCACTTGAAAAATAAAAAGCAACACAGTAGGGCCTCCCCGGTGGCGCAGCGGTTGAGCGCTGGGTTGCAAATCTGCCTGCAGCCTCCGCGGCACCGGTTCGATCCCCGGCTGCTCCCAGGACACCGGAGGAGGGTCCCGCATGGCGCACAGACCTCTCCTGCCGCCCGCTGCTCCCCTCAGCAGTGTACTTCAGTCCTTCTGCCTGCTCTGCTCCCCACTCTGGCTCTGGTGAGTTCTCTTGCCCTCCTGCGCTTCTGACTGCACCCAGTGTTTGTATGAATAAATAAATAAATAAATCTTTAAAAAAAAAAAGTAACACAGTAAATTAACAGAAAACAAAATTTGACTGGCTCACAAGTGACCACCTAGAGTTCACTGACCCAAGAAGCCCCCACCTGAGAAGGGCCTTTACTGCCCTGACTCTTTGGAATCCTTCCATTGCTAAGACACTTGTCAGATTACATATCTAATGTGTTCTCCAGCTCTTACCTGGACCTCTCCCCCAAAGTGTTATATGCCTTTCTTCAAGAGGTTCCAAATCTGCTGTGAAACTTGCCTGCCTTAGAGAACTGCTCAGCTGTTTTCCTGGATTGGCCCCCTGACAAGCTTAATTGTTGTCCATGGTCAAGAATGTATAATAAAAGCTGACTGAAAAATGATCCATTGGGGGCCTCCCATGGTGGCACAGTCGGTTGAGTGCCACGCTGTGAAGCTGTCCACAGCCTCTGCAGCGCCAGTTCGATCCCGGCAGGCCAGCCCGCGAGAGTCCCACATGGCGTGGCAGACCTCTCCTGTCTCACCCACTGCTCCTCTTAGCAGTATATTTCATCAGTCTGCCTGTTCTGTTCCCCACTCTGTCTCTCGTGAATCCTCTCACCCTCCCATGCCTCTGGCCTGTACCCCAGTTCTTGTGTAAATAAATAAATAAATCTTTTAAAAAAATGATCCATTGGGCTTCAAAGGATATAGTGAGCAGAGGTATGAGGGAAATCAGGGGACAGAGAAAACTACTCAGTGAGATCTTCCCACCTCATAGACCTGGAGTCAAGGAGTCTGAGATATAGCTCTTATATTTATACACTCTATTTACTTGGAAAGATATTCAGAGAGTTAAATACCTCCTAACATGTTCATATAGTAACATTCTTCCAAATTGCTATCAAGTTTAGATATGTAAAATGACTGATGTGAAGCTCATTCACAGTAACTATACCAGAACTCGAAATCTATTTAATAGATCATATTTGACTAAATTTCATATCTAGATATAATTACCTTCGATTCTTTCATTTTTGCTTAAACATATATTTTTTCTAAAATGTAAATAACATTCTTTTTTAAGTTCATAAAAGGCATGACATTTTGATTTCTGGTGATAGTAGCTAATTTATGTATTTTTTTAAAGATTTATTTATTTATGCATACAAGAGCTGGGGTACAGGCCAGCTGTACCCAGAGGTGTGGGTGATGAGAGAATTCACCAGAGACAGAGTGGGGAACAGAACAAGCCAAATGGATGAAGTACACTGCTAAGGGGAGCAGCGGGCACGTCAGGAGAGGTCTGCTGCACCATGCGGGTAGCTCCCTGGCCAGGGATCAAACTCACACTGCAGAGGCTGTGGACAGCCTCATAGGTTGTGTCTTAACCCCTTGTATCACCAGAGAGGCCCCAAATAGTAACTAATTTAAAGATGCTCTCAGGAATCACATTCCCCTTTCTCTTCCCTTCCCAGGGCGTGCTTCCTGCATTTGATTAATTTGCATAGAGCTTCCACCTAGTGCAGGCTGGTGTCAACCAGAGGTAGACACTAGTCATCTCCCTCTTCAATCTTTCTAGAAGACTAGTAGAAAAGATAACTCCAAGTTGGTTTTAAAAATCCCAAGTTTTGTCCATTGTGAATCTTGTTCATTGTAGCCTAAAATCAAAACCAATCTCACAGAAGAGTAATATAAGAATTCTCAAAATAACATGATAAATAAAATCACTGCTTGGTTTATCCTATGGACATTTATTTAAAGAGGCTTTAACATTTACCAGTGATAGTAATCTGCATACCTATTAAGTGAAACTGAGAAAATGGAAACCTATATGCCAAGATTTTCAGTGAAATAACACTTGTGACACTAGTGACGGTAAATCTAATATATGTATTTTTCAGATCACAGATATTAGGCTTAACCCTTAGGTCAAATTTTAATCAATTGGATATCTGTTAAGTATTGTTGGATGTCTTTAAGCCAGATAAAAGACCACCTTTAATTATTCAGTATCAGAAGGAAAACAATCACTGTGAAGACTTTCTTAATGGAAAACATGTGGTCATTGTAAAACATGTTTATCTATGATATATTTATTTTATATATATTAGATATATAATATGCAATATAAATATGCAGAGCATATGTGCATGTGGATTATATACAAGTTAAAGTTTATTCTATTATTCACAGGCTCTTCAGTAGATTTTTTGCTGTTGTAACATATAGGCCCATGTTAGCTAACATTTTCATTTCTTCAAAAAGAAAACTAAAATACCTTGAATCTTTATAAATATATGTACTTCTCTCCATTCTTCTTCTAGAAAGACATGCAAATGTGGATGCAGGTACCCCAGAGGAAGAGCAAAGCCATTGTACTTTTTTATCTCCTTTCTCATCCAGACTGTCACCTCATCCAAAGAAAGGTTCAAGTCATTATGGCACAACTATTAATTTCCACTTATTAATAAAGGCAATTATAAAAGGTGTATATAAAATTACATTGTAGCTACACAAGCTTATAATTTATATTTTAGGTATATTTATGAAATGCGCTAGCTTGTCTATTTGAAGTAATTGCAACTTCAGACATAAAAGAGAGAACAGTCCTGACAAAGAATAAGCTTAACCTAAGAAGATTCCTAATGTTTTCAGGGCAATCTAATCCCATTAAATATGAACTCACAATCAAATCACAATAAATAAAACATTTAAAGTGAACACAGTTTTTTTTAATGTTATATGATTAAAAATAAATTCTGTAATATAAGTTTATATGGTTGTAATATGGTGGAGAACTGTTGGTGTAGTGATGGTAGGTGTATGCTTGAAGAGGTTTAAACCTATAACCCTAGAGCAGATACAAAGATCTAAACCTACTTTACCTTACCTCAATAAACATAATTGGGGAGGAAAGTTCTCATTTATCTAGGAACATGGGACAACCAGGAAAAAAAGAATAGCTCTACCTTCTAACCCATTTTTCTTAAATGTAAAATGTTATGAGCCCCAAAGTATATTAGTACATAAAAACCCAAGAAAAATTAATCCAAATTATTGCTACTTTCTCTGCCCTCCAGGAAAATTATCAAAAGTCTTAGAGAATTAGCAAAAGTCTGCAAATAATCCAGGGTGTACTAACTCAAGTCCTACTGTCAAATTACTACATTAAAAAATTAAATCATTGAAAATTGACTGAATGATGGAAATTGTTGTCTGATTTTCCTTTTAAAAATTCATTGTATTTTCTCACCTTGATGCTTCTCACTGTTTCTTCCTTCTTTCTGTCCCTTTTCACAGTTTATCAATGGTAGTTAGACAGCTCATTCCTTAGTCATATAAAAGAGGACCATAAACTGAACTGAAGTTAAGCATGCTGTTTAAAGTAGTTGAGCCTATATTTTCATATACAGAACTGTGAAAAACTTCTCTAATTTTTCCAGGAAAAACTTAGCATTTTCCCCTCTATAGCCCACTATAATATCCATAGTAACTAGCTTTTATTTTCTAAAAGATTTAGGTATTTATAGACCTATCTACTTTGCAAGACTAGACCCTTCATAAGGGTATATCTTATTACTACTCTAGCTTATTGTCCATTACCTCTGTTCCCATTACTATTACTAGTAGCTAGTACCTATAGTCACTCAATAAGTGTTCAATGAATTGGTTTTCTATATTTTTGGCAACCAACTGAGACAGGCATGAGCTACTGCTGAAAATTTTAACAGGAGACCACAGAGTAGATTCTCCTCAACAGAAAACTTAAATATCCTTGCCTTTTCATGTGGGCAACTTCAAGTATCTCAATTTATAGCCAAGTATATGCCCTGTGAAGGTGGAACCTTTTTATCTAGGCTATATACATATAAATATATTTTTGACTCTACAGCATATGGTAATAACTTTAAGATTAAATACCTAATTGTGAAAAAAAGAGCTGTTCTTGCCAGAATCCAAGTCCTATAAAAGTAGCCAATGCTGTCTCATTAGTTAGTAAGCTAATGGAAACATTGCCAGCATTTCTTTCAGTGTCTAGAAAACAGAGTCTGCAATGTGCCAAGTCTTCACTGATTTATTTTTGTAAACAGCGGTGTAATAAACCCAAGGAAGCCAAAAAAGCAAATTTTTTAAAAATAAATATTCATTTGCTATCAAGATGGATATGACCTTTTTACCCAAGCCTATTACTGACAATTCAGAAAGACTATGTGAACTAGTCACTCATTTATCTTAACTTCATTCACAGGTACTACCACAACTCAAGTTTAAAAAGCCCTGAATTTTGCATTCCTGGGTCTTATATCACATTATTTTACCCAAATACCTTATTATTTTCTGACCTTTCAGGAAAATCTATAATATAAATCTACAAAATGAAATAATATGTAAGCATTCCACTTTTCTCCCTCAGCACATATGCACATACCCTTCAGCTTGACATTCACTGTAGGACATGGAGGCCCTAGAAAGAACCATCACTATGGGTTTTAGAGCAAGGGTGCTCCGTAGCCAAGCTGGAGAGCACTTACTGACTGTAAGGCTTTGAGTCTTCCAGATTTTCTCAATTTCTAAGTCTCCATCTTAAAACTACAAAATGGAGATCATTTAGTATCCATCTCAATGTTTTTTTCAACAACTAAATGAATTAATTCATGTAAAATTGTAGGGCAATGCCTATGGACATTAAGAACTCAATAAAAGTTAATTATTATTATTATGTATCAATATGGGTCATTGATTTAAAATTAAACTGCTTGGGAAAATGGATATTGTATATGCATATATAAATACATACTAGGAGCTGCTTTCTCTCTGTTTTGATTCACATACTGTCTTTAAAGTTTAGCTATTTCACTTACTGAGATGAATTTCACTCCCACAAACTAAAGAAACATGTGACAGTAGGTTTCTGGGATTTAGGCCAAATTAGGACCCAATACCTTTTTTAAAAACTTGCTAAATTCTCTGTATTTTCTTATGCATAATAAAAGTAAAACAGATTGAGAATAGAATGGTGCTATGTTCAAGCACAACTGAACTGAAGTCCTAAAATGCATATCTATGAGTGACTTATCAAATGATTTAATTTGATTCTTTGATTCTTAAAGATAGGGGAAGGATGAATTTTAAGCAGGAGATGACACAGTTTCAAAAACAAACAAAATTTCAATCAATACGGCAGAGAACTAAGTCTATGGGCTAAGTCAGGTTCACAGACTGGAGAGAAGTGAACAGGCAATTCAGAACATGAGAACCAATCAAACGGGCTGATCCATGTACACTATGACTTGTTTGAGGTCACATAGTAAGCAGTAGAATTGAGATTTGAACCTAAGATTGTCTAATGGCAGAGCATACGCTGTTTTCATTAAAAAAAGAAAGAGAAGTTGACAAATATTTAAAAATAAGAAAAGCAAGAAAAATAGGCTGAGAAACAGGAACATGTATGGTCATCATCTCTAACAAAAGAGGATTTTCAACAAGAGATTGGGGATATGGTAGAAAGCAGTATGCAAGATATAAAATCCTTCAAAGACTGACTGCTTAGTAGAACTTACATTCAGATGCATATACATATACACATATACAGATATCAGTGAAAATGCAGAATAGAAAAGGTAAGTGTTTGAGAAGACAGATGGCTAAATTTATTTCATGTATCACTAATAATTTTGCAAAAATGTTGATAACTAATGGGCAGCATTTTTCATTGTGGAAAAGGAATATTTCACAATAAACTTTGGCAGAGAAAAATGCATTCTATATGAAATAATTTCTCATATTTCCAAAGTGGTATAAATTAATATGCATAAAGCCCCCCAAAAAGTGATTGATCTTCATATTTTCATGAAATCAATGTGTAGTTGAGATTTGTCATTTTATGCATATTTTGTAAAAGAGTATTCCATTCCAGTTTGGGGGGAATAAAATGAAAAATGCATAAAGTGTAGTTTCTAAATTTTAGTGAAGATTCTTTCATCAAACAAAAAAATGTTGTTTTTTTATGAAAAAACATCCATCAATAAATTATGACCTTATAAAGTTATAGTTTTCATATTTATATTAATACATACTGACTTTAGTCAATAGAAATAAAAATCATAGTGCTACTAAAAGTGATTAAATAGCTCTCTTTAATTTCCAATTAAAATTTAATATACAAAATAGCAATGTTGAAAGACAATCACTCTATTCTTCAAACTTTAAACTTCCCAGAACAAACCATGAGGTCATTTTAATTTTAGAAAAGACATCAGAAGTCTAACACAAATCTCCTTTGTTCTTCTATTCATTGAATTAATGGGCTAATCAGGGGTGAAGTCAGCTATCTCTCTGCCAATAACAATAAAAGAAGAATTCCTTGAGAGAGCTGCTTTTACTTAGCCCTCCCTCTCAATTTAGCTATGAGGAAAGGACAGAGATGTGGCTGTGCCTGGTAAAGAATAGATGCTATACCACAAGTCAAGAGGTCTGCTTAGCAAATGATTTGTTTTCTAGTTATTTACAATCTAAGCAAATACCTTCATTATTAATTTTCTTTAAATTGAGAAGACTGGACCAGATCTGGTATGGCCAATCAATTCCTTCCCTTTTACCAACTCCTATTTACTGGTAATGACTGCTAGGCATATAATAAAAGGGCTTGAATTCAGTGGGGAGGAGCACTTTGATGATGTAGCAGTATCTTCCATGGATTAGCAGCAGTGGAAATGATGTTTATTTGAGATATCTGGGATAGATAATATTGGATGTCCTTTGAACTTACATTTGGTATGAATAGAAATAATAAGAATGCATCTACGATAGACTATAATGAATACTGGATCTGGGTATTTTCATCTATAAAATTAGAAAGTAAGAGTGATATAGGGTCTCTTAAAACTAGAAAATTTTATGTAGAAAAGACTTTAATGTGTCTTAACTGCTATTGATAAGTAAGTCATTATAATGAGCACTGATGATTATATTGATGTTAGGAAGCATTTGTATCACAAACTTTTAGGTATACAATGCAGTAAATCTCCTGGGCCTTTGTTGTACTTCTCACCAATCTCCACCTATTCACATTTAGGGCTCAGATGCAGAAGGGAGTTGTGGCCATCTAAAACTGGTCTTCTTTCCCGGAGGGACAGCAGCGAAGGTGGAATGACAGCTACATCAATTGCAAAGAATTGATCCCTAGATTCAGTTGTGCCTAGCATGAGCTAGACACAAAGCTAAAGACAGGAAAACGTCTCCCTGACAGCCCTTGTACTATTTGCAAATATATCATGAAATCAGTCACATTTCAGTCTTCACTATATCTTCCCAGAAGTTTCAAGTCCAGGATATCTGCCATCCCTGCTCTTCTACAATGACAGTCCATATATGACAGAAGAGAAGTGATAAATGTTATCCAGAACCTCACAACGCAGATTTATGGGTTAAAAGGAAAACAATTTTCAGCAAAAGTAGTTCACATCTTTGTCAGGAATGTAGGACTAGATGTAAAACTCTAGTGAGAAAAACACCTGCCAATGTGTAAAGTCCAAAGAAGCTTTGAATAATAAAAAGAAAGATATAAATTACATTTGGAAAAACAGTGAGCACGACCTCAAAGGGAGTCTTTTGCATCTGAAAATGTCAGCCATCTGATGTGCTGCAAAACAGTACACAAAAGTTTTAAAATTGCACACCCAAGGCCACGTTATTGCTAACTGTCCTGGGCAAGAGTGATTAGTATTCTGTTAATGAGAGAAATAATTGCACATGAAGAAAATGACTAGAAAAAACTTTTTTTGTTGTTGTTTTGGTTAAAAAGTCTGTCCAGAAAGGAATGGTGATTGAATACATTTTGATTAAGAAAATAAGAAACAGTGGTAAAAACTTTGCCACCATAAGCTGCATTTATAAACTATACTTTATAAGTGGGCCAAATTAAAACTCATCAGGGAAATACAAATTGAGTGTAAAATTCTTTTTACCTGTCAAGTTTGGACTACTTATTCACTGGTTCTGCTCTGTGTTGGCCACACTGAAGGTATCTTAAACAGCAGATACAGCACATGATATTTTAAAGATAGAACAAACCTACATTTCTTAATTGTATATGTATCTGAACACAACTCTAATTTTTAGTTAATTAAAAAGGATTACCTACTTGATATTTTTCTTGCCACTATTTTGTTAATTCAAGACTCTAGACTCACACATGTGTATAGTTTTCAGTTTTTAAGTAATAATGATGTTATATATTACTAAAAGTTTATAACATATAAAGAACTCTTATAACTCAGCAATAACAACAAACAGTCCTATTCAAACAGGCAAAGACCTTAAATGTAAATTTCTGCAAAGGCTTACAAATAGTCAACAAGTGTTTTAACAAAATTTAGGAATTAAAGAGATGCAAATAAGAACTACAAGATGCCACCACACCCACTAGAATGATGAAAGTTAAAAAATGGAAAATGACAAGTGTTGGCAAGGATGTAGAGAAGGCACAACTCTCATATACAGTTAAAGGGAATGTAAACTGGTTTAGTCATTATGAAAACATTGTTGTTGTCCCTCAAAAACTTAAAGTTACCATATAACTAGCAACTCTATTCTTAGGCATATTTCTCCACAAATTGAGGATAGGTACTCAAACAAATACTTGTACATGAATGTTAATAGCAGCACTATTCATAAAAGCCAAAATGTAGAAACAACCCAAATGTCCATCAGCAGATATATGAGTGGTATACAATGAACTGCTACTTTATTACAAAGATCTGTTCTGAAAAATCCATTGTCAGGCAAGCTCATCATTGTATGAATGTCACAGAGTCCAGTTACACAACCCTAGCAGGCACAACCGAACACATACCTAAGTTCTAGAGAACCACCATCAAAAATAGGTTTTATTAAAGACCAAAAGAATATCTTTACTTTGCTCATTTTGGAAGAATTTTCTGCCTAAATGCTTGTTTGGATACCAACTAACTAGAATTCTCTAAAGCATACTCAGGATAAAGGGAGTCAGCTCCCAGAAATTTCATCCATACTCACCGGGAATCAACACTCATGCAGTAACAATCTTATTTTTCCCTTAAAATATAATTATTTAAACTTCCAAAGACATTTTAAAGCCTGCTACTTTTTCCCTCCACTTCCAGTTCTGGCCAAAATTATAATCATGTATCAGATTTTAGCAATAACTGTAACTTTGCAGTACTGTTTGCTAAATGCTGAAAATGTATTTGTCTAGAATCTTTCAGAAAAAGGAAATGTGGAAGAATTCAACTATAAATAAGTGACTGTAAAGAACCATTCAGTGTAAAGATAAAGATCAAAGACCAAATGGATGGAAAAGATCCAGGGAAATAAGGAAGGAGAGACAATGACTTAAGGCAACATTGTCAAGAAGTTTGATGATAGTAAGAACAGAAAAATCTGCTAAATTTTTATAACTTTTAAAAAATTTTCAGACTCTTAAAAAATTATTAATGTTTGTCATAAATCCATATGAGGAGTACAGACACCTGATGGCCAGCATTCTGTTTTCATAGTCTTCAAATTGCAGGAACATTTAAAAGCCAATCCTTTAATCTCTGAGCATCCATATCACTGAATTTTTCTGGCTGGCTTCTTTTCCTAGCAGCAACTTCTTATCCTCTTCTACTGGCTCCTGCATGACTGACTTAACCTCCATTCATTGTGCAGCTCAGGGACCAATCCAGCCTCGGCTGTAGAGACTCTGGCCACATCGCCCACTTGTCTCAGAGCTCAGTTTCCGAGACTGAGGAAAGCTAAATTTGGGGGAATCTTTTTGTCGACTGTATGGTGTGTTCAAACCACTGAAGCACAGTATACGAAGAGTGAAGGGAGAGCAAAGAGGAAATATTTTACCAGAGAGTGAACTATGATATTATTAGTTACTTAGTGCATCCACGCATCTCCAAGTTAGTGTGTCTGGGACACTTGGAGGCCACCTCTCCAACCACCTTATACTCATCCCTCTTCCCTCTTGTCTTCCTACAAGTCCTCAGGCTGGAGAAAATAAAAGGCTTTTCATTTCATTCTACTATATTTTTCTTCTTTCTGATTTCAGTTAGACCTTAGTAGTGGATGACAGAATTTTTCTCCTAGTGGATGACAGAATTTTTCTCCAACTAGGAAAAAAAAATATGGTATAAGATTTTGGGACAGCTACAATACACATATAGCTAGAATCTTAAAATGTCAAATCTTTCTATCTAGAAAGATTTTTATAGGGAACCCTATCCCATAATGTTTACCATACCATTATACGTAATACATTGAGAAAAATTATAAAAAAACAAATATCCAATATTTGGAGAATGAATTATCCATATGATATTAATTTAGCTGCTAAAAGTAATGAAGATTCTTTTATTTTTATGACATAATTTGTAAACTATAGCACATTTTCTATTATGTAAGCACAATAAGTATGCCTCTTGCATGGGTAAATACTTTCTTCTCCCATCTTGATCTTTGGTGGATTGTCCAAATTTGAGATGGTCTGTTAATAAACATTTTAAGCCCACATTTATTTAGTTAAATAAAGTAAAAGGAATAAAGAGTCAATATAAATTTCACTGAGTTAAAGATGATAGGAATTTTTTTTCAAAATCCAATCTTTCCACATATAATACGACTGGGTATTCACTTATATTTAAATACACTTTTTAAGTCTTGCTTACAATTTATGTGCCCTGTGAAGATGAGTTTTGTCTTGAACATTAACACAATGTCCTAAATCAAATATGAGATACTTCATAATTCAAAACAGGTATACGCTTGGATAGACATATTAAATACTACAACTTTTCCCTAAAAATACTTTATACTAAATTAACTTCTAATTTTATTAAATCATGGGACTGTACTAACAATTTGGATAACTATAAATTCTCCATTCAGGTTTAAATTATAAATTCTTTTGTCTACTAACAAATTTAATTCTTCCACACAGGACTTACTTCTCCAAATAGGATGATGCTTGATATTAATTGAAATGTATGAGTTTTACAACAGACTGCAGAAATTATTGCTGCAGGCAGAAACAGAATTATAATGAATATCTGATAGTTCATGGTACCTGGAGACATTTTGAGAGTTCTCCCATTAAGAGAATGAAATACATATATAATCACGTAGGCTTGAAACAAAGCAAAGGCAGGCAGATTTGACTCAGTCCCATCAATGCATTTTTATCACTTTTATACACATACAAAATCTACTTCAAAAAAGGTTATAGGTAATTGAAGGACATGGAATAATTGAATTTTATTAGCTAAATGTTTCTGTCACTTAACACTCAATTAAGCCAGGTGAGGGGTCCTTTATAAGTGCTGAGTTTGCTATCTTTTTCTCCTATCAAACAATTCAATATAATCTGATCTTATGACTGCTTACTATTTGTGAGGCATCGTGCTGATTACCAAGAATATGAAGACGCATACATCATGATCTCTGCCAAACTTTGACAGGATAACCTATAAGGGACCTAATGTATATTCATTTTGAAAACTGAAACTTTGTAGTCTCGCTATTAGAATTCTCTTGTCAGCAGCCACGATAGATAAAGTGTTAAACATACACTCTAAGTAAATACCCTGTAGGCACATCAGATCAGAAACAGCTGGCAGCTTCAGGCTGTTCATTTCTAAATGAATTGGAGTCTCGTAATCAGAACTAGTAAGGATATTATCGATAGGATAAGTGCTTGTGTACTTTCACAAGTATAAACTTTCTTTCAAGTCTAGGGCCGTTTAAGTGGAGTTAGCTTCAAATTAAATTCTAGAAGACAACTTGTTTTTTGGCATTTCTTATAGTTGGTCACACAGGAAACCTAAAAAAGACCACTACTTGAAGTATGTTTATTAAAAATACATGACTGCCAATACATTTAAGGGAAAAAAAAAAGGAAAAGATTTTCAAAAACAAGAGTTTCTGCCAGTGCTATTGGCTTTGTCCATTTATAAATTTTCCACCAATGATGTTTAAGAATCCAAGAAGGAAATAAACTTGTACTTTTTTATTATGCTATTTTCTAGGTACTAGATTTGTTAGTAACCCTTATAACAAGGGTGTTCCAGGGAAGGATGTAAATAGCTTTTGCACATAGGAAATGTCCATAGTGCTGGGCCGAAGGTCTGTACTCAGAGTCCAAAGAGCTCGTTTAGCCACTGATCCTGAAGACAAGTCATTTACTGCAATGAGTGCCAGCAAAACAGTAACCACCAAGGAGCCTATAAATATGTATTAATGTCCGCAGTTGTGGGCTAATTGATGTATTGCCACATTTCTTATTTTCCAGAAGAATTAAAGTAGCTAAAAATGAAGGCAATAATGTCTTCTGCAGTGGAAGCTCCTGACTGTTTTTTAAAATGGATTTAGGGGGCCTCCCCTGGTGGCACAGCGGTTGCTGGCTCGATCCCCAGCTGCCAGTGAAGGTCCCACATGGCGTCTCCTGCCGCACCCTCTGCTCCCCTCAGCAGTGTATTCTGTTGGTCTGCCTGTTCTGTTCCCCACTCTGGCTCTGGTGAATTCTCTCACCCTCTCGCGCTTCTGACTGTACCCATAAATAATAAATAAATAAATAAATAAACAAACAAACAAACAAATAAATAAATATTTTTGGAAAGATTTATTTAGGCGGGTCAACCTCAATTTGGGGTGTCTGCACATCACTTTATATACATTTAGGGAAATTTCAACTACCCATATCAAAGAATGGGAAGGGAACGAGAAGTATTAGCTTGTCATCAAAGTCTCATAAACCCTAGTTTTCAGGGTGAGGAAGAAAAACATACAGGCTGATTTTTACTTTATTCGCTGTAGGTTGCCAGGAATTAAGGAACGGAGCAGGGGCATTCTAGAAGCACTGTTTTCTCACTCCAAATCTGAATTGATGCTCAGTAAAGAACACCAAGCACCAGTATGCAGTAGTCACCCTGAATTTAACAGTGACAATTTGGATGCTGCAAATTGTGAGGTCTGACTCTGAACATGTGTTTGTTTATTGGCATGGAGCTAGCACTACACCATTTCGTTAACCAGCACAAGGCAGGAAACCTAGATTAATATGAGAATCCATATCGTTTCCTTCCTGCACTTTATGTCACACTTTTGAGTGAGACCCTAACAAGAGCAGGAATTAAGAATAGGTCAGAAGAACATCTGCTTTGCTTATTTTGATTACGTGGGCAAGCAAAGGAATTTGCTTTTATAACACTGAAATAACTTGGAATGCGGCAAAAATAAATGCACCTTCTGTCTCATGGAATGTTATTACAGTACGATGCTTTGTGAATGCTTGGTGGCATTTTCAAACATTTTTTTTTGTTCCCCTCATTTCTTTCTCGGCTCCATAATGCAATCCTCATGGTTTGAGCACTAGACTTCAAATGAGACATCTATTCAGAGCATGTTCAGACAAAACGAGTGGTTTCCTTAGTAATGGGAACTATGTGAAAGCCTTCAGCACAGCCATTCCAGCCAGCCAGGCTTCTCCCTGCCTTTTGGTTCACACATAGGCTCTCAGTGAGCATTATACAGCTGGGAAGCACCCCGAGTCTGAAATGGCTAAAACACTGAATATTCATTGCATTTCTAATAAAATGTACCCTTTAGAAAAGGTTAAGAATCTAAGAAGTACTCTTAATGGGGAGTGTTAGTTTACTCTCTTTCTCCATTATGACTATGGAAGGGAAAGAGAGATAAGTAACTCCACAAAACAGACACATGTTGCTCATTCATTTGAATATATTTTAAAACATCCCCTTACCTTAAAAACCCCAGCTTGTCTTATTCTTTTTCTGGGTATGCCTAGGGACTGGTTCTTCTGATTTTCCTGTTTTCTACATGGCAATCATCTTTGATAAAGCTTTAAAATTCTGTTGTTAGGAAAGGGCTTTAAATTTCATCTTTTTATAGTCTCAAATACATCAAAAATTAAAATGATAATTTATGTATACCACTGTTGAAGTTTCATGCACACATACCTATTTATCCCTTATTTATTTCAGGTTAACATAACAAGTAGAAAAAGAACTGGTTTCTCTAGTACAGTAACACAATTGTTACACACTTTAAATATTAATGCTGAAAGGCAGTCAAATAACCACTACCATAGAATGAAGACCAACATGAACATTTAAAAAAGGTCAATCTGAGTTGACACAGTGCTAGCATTTGAGTCTAACAGCTTATAGATATCTTCATACTGTAATAAAATTATCCACTTAGGAAATAAGGATAGTATCAGAGATTTTGAAATGAGAAAAGTGTGGTGTAATTGTCTGCCTTCTCATATGAAGGACTTGTGTCAATCTGGTTGTAAATAAGCAAACACAAGAAGCAAATGTGGTGCTATAGATCATTACTCACCATTACTTCTGTAAAAGCAAAAGTTATCCAACCTTTATGAACCTCAGTTTCCTCTTTGAAAAGGTAGAAGTGACTAACTCTCTCACAGTATTATAAGAATGAAACAATATGCATGCAGTGCTAAGCACACTTCTGGACTTGCACATAGTTAACACTCACAAAAGCTATTTATTCTCATTTAGGTTACTTTTATTATTTCAACATGCATAATTCCTGCATTTACAGGGCAATATGTATTTCAAATTCTGACTTATTCCATTGTGTTTCCTGGACAGCTCAAGGAAAATCATTTGTATTTCCCTGAAAAACAGTAATAATGAATATAGCAATATTAAATTTGCTATTAAAGAAAATATTGCAACCGTATTGTTGGTAACAGTAAGCTTTTTTTCCCAATAAATTGTGATGAATACTCCTCATGATTCATATCTGTACAATGACTATATAATCAAGAGCAGATATTTCTGACCCAATTACCCATGGGCCATGACTGTCTCACAAAAGTATCAAAGCAAAACCTTTCTTGCACTTATTTATTTTTTTTTAAAGTTAGGTTTCTACTATATTCTTTTTTTTTTTTATAGAGGCATGTTTTTATTTATTTATTTATTTGTTTGTTTTGTTTATACAAGCACTGGGTACAGTCAGAAGTGCGAGAGGGTGAGAGAATTCACCAGAGCGGGAACAGAACAGGCAGACTGACAAAGTACACTGCTGAGGGGAGCAGCAGGCGGCAGGAGAGGTCTGAGCGCCATGCGGGACCCTCCTCTGGTGGCCGGGGAGCAGCCGGGGATCGAACCAGCACCGCAGAGGCCGTGGGCAGCTTCGCAATCCAGTGCTCAACCGCTGCGCCACCGGGGAGGCCCACCTTTCTTGCATTTATACAAATTTACATACCCACAATGATAGATTAAAAGAATTAATGCTGCTCTGCTTAGACACTTTGCAATCTTACTTTCTTATCCATCAAACCTCTACTCAAAATTCATTTATTCAACACTACATTCTGATCAATTATTTTCTATTATGGGTCCAGTGGCAGAGTATCAAACCCAGTCTCTTTTGTCAAGCAACATATTTCTCACAAGAAGGAATACTTGAACTTAGTATTAAGGGAGAACATTTCTTTCTAAATAAAGAAAATTATGTGCCTGACTCTACCTTACAGGGTGGGAGGGTGGCAGCACTCCAAATGTCCTAAATGGAAGCAGAAAAGACAGAGGAGAGAAAAATGAACATGGTGCTCGAGAAACAACACACATTTCACATAACTATAGCAGAACATAACCAAAAGGAGTAGAAGGGCCCAAGAGGTAGGTTATGGGGTAACCTAGTTGCTAAGGAACTTGGGACTCTTTTTTGTGATCAGAAAAAAATATTTTTTGTTGTTGTTATTATATTTGCATGAAATTATCTAGAGGATGGATAGATTGGAGGGAATACGATGGGAAGCTGGGAGTTAGAAGCAATTGCAATAACTAAGGCAAGAGAAGATGGAGGCTTTGTTAGTAGAGAATTTTCAAGAAAAGTTGGACATAAAATCAGCAGGCATTAGTGAGCAGTAGAATGCAGGACATAAGGCAGAAGAAGGATGAAAGGTCCTGAGCTTCTCTGTGTTAATGGATAGTGCTAGCGAAATAAATAAAAAGAAAGGAAGGAAAGCCAGTTTAGGGACAACCCTGAGAGATCAGTTTTGGACATGGAGAGTGTGAAGGACCTGGGGCTCATGGAAGAAAAAATATTTATTAGCTGGAGGAATGTATATGGATAGATATAGAGAAACACTTTTATTTGCAGGAGCAGTAAAATACACTTGCAAATAATGAGTATAAAGGTAAAGAGACTATTATCTTAAGAAAGCACATAAAGAAAAGTAAGAACAAACCTAGGATAAATATGTAAGAGGTAGCCAAGTCAACAATGACAGCAGGCAGGGTATGCAAGCAAACTTGAGTATAATTAGGTGTTAGTGTGCCAGAAGCAAATGGAAGTTACTGATGAGATTCCAAAGGGTAATTTTGGTAGCATGGTTGGAATAGAAGCCCAATAAAGCTGAGTTGGAAAAGAAGGTAGAGAGTGATACTGTACTAACAGCAATGATTCAGGATGTTTTTCTTTTTTGAGTGATTTCTATAAGGAAGAATAGAGATAGAACTTTTTTTTTAATTGTTGTTATTTTAGTATGAACAAGAATTAAACTCGTAATGTGTGGTGGTATGTCAACTGCAGTGCAGAATGGGGGACAAAGGCTCCCACAAATTCCTGAATACAGAAGTGAATGAATTTGAAGGGAGAAAGGAAAGAAAACACAGAGACAGGCAATGTGAAAAAGGAATATTCTTTAAAAATACAAAAGAGATAAAGATGAGTGTGGGTAAAGACAAGTGTGGGATGGGACATTGTGAAACAAAGGAATTTCACACCTAAAGGCCAGAATTCAAAGAAGTTAAAAGCACTGACATTTTACTAAGAGTATTTAAAGATTGAGATGGGAAATAGAAGAGAGCACTAAAGTTTAGAATGAACCTGCATGATAATGGAATAAAGAGTTGTTCTAGGACAAACATAAAGATGGAAGGGCTTTGCTGCAGACACAGCTGAAACATGATGCTCTGCAGTTATTGTGGGTACCAGGTACACCAATGTGTAAATTCCCCAAGAGCACTTTACCTTCCAGAGACAGGAGTGGAGAGCAAAGTTCAAAGTATAGTTCAAAGATTCTGATAGGAGTGGTGTGATCCAAAAGAAAAGAGAGGATCAAGGTGATAGATTATAGCTGAGATGATCAACCTTTGCTAGGTAGGAAGGGGAGAGAGAGATAGTTTGGCCAGAAGAAAATTGGACTCAGAAAACGAGGTCTTTGTGATGTCAAAAAGCAGTTGTAAGGGAAGCACGGTTATAAAATAGCCAGATAGAAAGTTGTGTTATAACCAGGAAAAAGACTAATCAATACAAAGTAAAAATCAAAATCAACAAGCAACAATTGTATGGGGAATATAACCAAAATGAAAATGCATACATTGTGCAAAGATGAAAAAAGATGTAAGAATTATATAAAATAAAATATTTAAATAAAAAAAAGTTGTGTTATAAAAAAGAAAAGTGAAGTTCAACATTTCTAGGGTAGAACAACTGCAGTCACTAACAAGATAAAGAGAATATCCCTGGGGAAGCATTTTTTTAAATGAAGCAAAAGTGATCTTCACCTAAGGAAAACAGTTGAAATCTCCCAAGATTTTAGCAGCAGTTCAGGTGAAAAAGAATATTATTCACCAGAGAGCAAGTCTCTTGAATGTGTGGAGAAAGAAATAATAGCAAAGTAGGAAAATAAGGTGGGGCTGACAGAAGAGAATGGTAATTAACGGCTTGAAATTGGTAGTGGAAAGACATAGGGGGTGCGGGAATATGAGCCCCCATCAACACACATGCACAAATACACAGCAGGAAAGGGGTGGGAAATGAGTGATCTCCGAGTTGAGAGGGTCATAAAAATAATCAGGTTCTGGAAGGAGATTAGGAAGTCAGCTCCAGGAGAAAAGGGAAAACATGACTGGGAAACAGTTGCAAGAATGGCAAATCTTCTAAATGAATTACATAAAAGTTAAAAGAACTGGAGGATTTGTGTAGATGAAGTGTGGAGCAGTTAAAGGACCATATGCTAGAGGATTCCAGCGACCATGTAACCTATGACAGAAAAAAAAAAAACCACATATCCAACAGGACCCCAAAAGGCCCATTATTAGATCGTGACTTGACGGAGAGTCACACGATGAGAATGACAGGGCTTTGATATCAATTAAGGTTTACTCACAGTTCAGAGGACAGCTGCCAGGACATGATTCAGGGCAACCTGGGAACACCACACGTGCCCTCTTTGACTGCCGTTGCTTTGAGCAGGACATTGGTAGCAGCTCCAGGACCGCTGGCACCATGATTACTGATGCCAGAAAGTACAGCCCCAACTGGAGGTCCAACCCTGCTATGTTGACTAAAAATATTAAATGTGTGCTTGATGAATGTTACTGTAAGTCTCATTTGTAACAGCACTACACTTAGCACAATGAGTGGTGCAAAACTCAAACCCGGGAGTTAGAAAAATGGACCTTCCAGCCCTGGTTCAGTCATTTACAAATCACGTTAATGTAGGGCGTGCAGTAAACTGTTCCTTTTTTACCAGTAAAAGAAGGAAGTAGTACCTGCTCACAAGCTAACTGTAAGAAATGGGGGACGCCGGAAGTAGAATACTTATTTAGTTCACTGCCTGGCACACAGCACCCAAAAAATGGTACCGTGGTTTTGTAAGTGCGTGTGCTCACTGTAATGGATGCCTGTCCTTTCCTGGAGAACTTCTCTTTGCCCCTACCTTCTAGTTTGTAAGAAGGTGGTAGGGATAACAGAAGGGTTCTTTATCCAGGGATAAACATATGACCCAAGAGGTAGTCAGAGCTCCCCCCACAACCCTCACAATTTTTCCAATTGGAACTATGTGACAGGAACCTTTCTCTGGTGGCAACCTTGTAAAGTGAAGGACTTGAGAGTTGCTGATTGCCATGCTGCTGGACTGGTATACAAAGCTGGTCTGCAGTGAAAGAAAATAAATCCAATATGCCAAGAGAAAAGCAGACAAAGGAGAATAAAAAATCTCCTAGCAGTATTTGACTGCGTGGCCAATTTCTCTGAGGTCTAATTGTCCCTCTGCCCATATTATAGCACATAAGACTCTGCATTACCTTTGCTATAGCTTCACCTTTTAATTTCAACTACTATAAATCTAAGCTAATTTTAACCTAAGCTAATTTAAACAGGGTTTGTCTCCCTGGCAGCCAAAAGTATCTTTATTAATACATGCATTTAGTACAGATAGCTTCTTAGAAATTTAAAACAGAGGAGACTGGCAGGAACCAGAGATGTTATTCCTTTGCCATAATTCCTTGAACAATGCACTACTCATACGCAGAGGTCAAGAAATGCTATTGACAGACAAAATTTGAATTTTATCAAGCAAAGTCTGTATACTTATCCATATGCATTTAACTTTATTTGAGCACAACTAATACTATCCAGAGCTTCATTTATACTTTCCAACTCCCTGAATCAGAAACCAGCTGAGCAACAGGCTGAATCCAAGAAGAGTCAGGCCAGAACAAAGAATGCATAGCGATAATGGATGAAGCAAAAATTTCCAAAATAAATAGGTATTGAACATTTAGTATTGCACATTACCATCTCTATCTTATCATCTTATCAACTCATTTATTTTTTAAAAGATTTATTTATTTATGCATACAAGAGCTGGGGTACAGGTCAGATGTGCTGGGGGTAAGAAGATTCACCAGAGACAGAGTAGAAACAGAACAGGCAGATCGACCAAAGTACACTGCTGAGAGAAGGTCTGCTGTGCCATGTGGGTTGCTCCCCAGCCGGCTGGGGATTGAACTCATGCTGTAGAGGATGCAGACAGCTTCACAGGCTATATCTCAACCCCTTGCGCCACCGGGGAGGCCCTCAACTCATTTCTAAAGATAATTTAAACACCAAATATTTAAACATAGCCCCCCCCCCAAAAAAAAAAAAAAACAGTCCTGTTAGAATACACTAGGATTATATGACAAAGTTGAAGATAATTTTAAGATTTAAAGTAGCAAATTCAGCAGTGGCATCAATGTAAGAAGTTGCTACAAGGATCTCTATCTATTCTGTCATCCTGACTAGTGATAGTAAGTACCTTTCACCCTTGAAAACAAGTTCCCTCCACTAAAAAGAATAACTCTAAGATAAATCATAAAAGATTACACAGAAACTTAAGTTCTGAGCCTCTTTACTCTCCATCAATGAAGGAATGAATGAAGAGAATCAGATGAGAATGATAACAGTCACCTTTGTTCTCCCATCTAGCAGAAATCAAGCAAAAGTGACATAAAATATTCATGAAAATTTAAATAACCCTTTAACATTTAGACGGTACAATATAACTAGAATGCCTAAATATTTTACTGACAAAAGAGTTTTTTGTGCTCAGAAATCACTGTCTTGATCTCTTGTTGAGATATAAGCTGACAATTTTCATTAGCCCACTTTTGGGAAAGGACCCAAGTAAAAGCAAGAAAATATTGGGCCTCTCCTGGTGGCGCAGTGGTTGAGCGCTGGGCGGCAAAGCCGCCCGCAGCCTCTGCAGGGCCGGTTCAAACCCTGGCCACCGGTGAGGGTCTCAGACGGTACACAGACCTCTCCTGCCATGCCCGCTGCTCCCCTCAGCAGTGTATTATGTCAGTCTGCCTGTTCTGTTCCCCTCTCTGGCTCTGGTGAGTTCTCTCACCCTCCAGCGCTTCTGACTGTACCTAGTGCTTGTATAAATAAATAAATCTAAAAAAAAAAAAAGCAAGAAAATATCAACAGACCTTGTATGAGAATATTGCAGCAGCAGCAATGTGGTATTTCAGGCCATTCTGGTTCTTCATTTTAGAACCTCTACAACTTCATGAACTTTTATATGTCATCTTAGTTCTTGGGGTTTAATTTCTGCCTACAACTATGTGAATCTTAGTAGTTACATGAATGTAGATGCATTCAACAAGTGCTAATCAAAGAAGCTGAAAAGAAGTGATCGGGCCAAGAGATATACACTGTTCTCCCATAATCAATAGCTTTCTTATGAATAATCTCTCATGTAACTGAAGTAACTGATCTGACAAAAACTTATTCCCTGGAGGAGTAGATTTTTTAATTAATTAATGATTCTCTGATTTGACTCAAATGTTTGGAACAAAACCAGCACACAGAAGAGAGTGGTAAATTACTCTTTAAGTCACTCAATGAGGTTTAATTAATCAAATATTGACCCTTTAATATAGAAAGTATACCATTCAAAGCACAAAGTAAATAGGACACATTTTTGGCCTTCAAATGCTTACTATCTAGATACAAATAAATCATAATACATGTTGGAACAAGATGAATATAATGCAAAGTAAATTCAAAATGTAATAAAATAGCCCCATTTACTGAGTTGAGTGGGGCCCCTTAAAGGAGAGAATTTTTCAGCAGAAGCCTTATAAAACTGGCATGTTTACTGAAGAAATAAATAGCTAAGAGTACAATATGCAAGGCAGGTTCAGGAAGTGCTAAGGCATTTGAAGTGGGCAAGTGATGGGATGCACTAGAGTGAGGAATACAGAGAGTGAACAGTGACACAAGAAACACCTCATGGAGAGTAGCAGAGTGACTACCAGTGTCAGCCTTGGAGTCAGAAAGACATTGGTTTGATTGTCAGGCCCATCAATGAACAACAGTTTTTGCACACTCAGACCACAGTTTTCCAATCTGTAAAGTGAGGCTAACACTTACATAGCATTCTATTGGGGAGGATTGAAGGAGACAATTCATGAAAAACTCTTAAGAGGCTATTTGGCACAAGATAAGCACTCAAAGGATGTCTAATCTATTGCTTTTGTTGCCCTCTGGATTGTTACAGCATAGGTGGATTTGAATACTAAGTTAAGAAGGTTAGAGTTTTACTAAACAAGGCAGCTCCAGTTATCAAAGTAAAATTCTACTTTAG
The DNA here is from genome assembly GCF_964194135.1 of Talpa europaea. Taxonomy (NCBI): domain Eukaryota; kingdom Metazoa; phylum Chordata; class Mammalia; order Eulipotyphla; family Talpidae; genus Talpa; species Talpa europaea. The sequence goes on from NC_140069.1 coordinate 121,710,879, forward strand.
AGCATTTCTTAAGTTTTAAAGTAATAGCTATTATTGAAGACTATAAAAAATATATTTACTACAGAAAGTTTAAGAGGTATAAAAAAGAAAAGAAAAATCACTATTATCCCATCAAAGATAACTACTGCCTATGGAGTCATGTTTCCCTTGTTGATATATTTCTTTTCAGGTATTTCTGTGCAATTTACAAACTAGGTAGCTGCTATATTGTTAAAAGTTATTTTACTGTTTCACTATTTACTTAGTTAGCAAAGAAATAAAAGTCAATCCTTTGAATGAAAAAAAAATAGATACACAGAAACCAAGATGAGGAACAGTTTGGAACTACAGAGAATGTCAAAGAGAAAGAGGGAATGAGAAAGGAGTCTAAGGAAGACACACAGACAGAGAAGGGAATTCAGCCCCTTGATTTCTGACATCTTTCTCAGTCTAGATTGTGCATTTCCTTAGACAGTGAAATTACTTTTTGTTCTTCAACTGGAGTCACATCTCTCATTAAAAATAAGACCAGTTAAATGAGGATTTCATTTTTCTCCTCATATTCTACTTTCAAATTTCTTTTAAAAAGAAAATGAAAACTCTAATCCAACTTGCTTTATTTCTAACAATGATAGTCTAATAAACAGCAATGCTACTCACCTTACATCATGCTTAGTACTAGTTGATCTGCTATCAGAATTAGACTACAAAAGACCATGTCACTGAAGATCTTCCTAATAGAAAGTCTGTTCCTTCTCATCAGTGGTCCATTCATATTTATTTAGCATTTTGGGCATATCAACTCATCTGTCTGACTAGACACAGCATTTCTTCAGAGCCCTATTTTTCAAATTGTACCACAATAAAAATTCTGTCATTAACACTGAACAACCATAACTATATAAAAACATCTACTGGCTAATGCATAAAATTCATTCCTCTTCCAAAATAGTATTTTATTTTTAGCATCTCTTGTTGCTGACTGCACTGAATTGGTTGACTCAATCATCAATCAAGCAATCATTTATTTTACAAATGAATATTGAATTCCTTGTGTAGTGGAAAGAGCCTTGGCTCTGTAAGCAGACAACTGAATTAAAATTTTAGTTTCCCTATTTAATAGTTTTGAGACATTGGACAATTAGTCTAACTTCTCTGATCCAGTGTTTTTATACTAACAAATGGGGATAAAATATCTACTGTATAAAGATGCAGTGAAGATTAAATAACTTATACACGGTGAGTACTCAACAAATGTTTCTTCCAAGTTTTTATATACAATGGAGTTTAAAGATGAATAAGAAATAGACACTCTGCAGGAGAATCTTATTAACTAAAAGGGAAAATGGATAATTATAGAAAAAATTATAACATTTTAAAAAGTGCCAGTGATGCAAGGGATAAAGTATGCTATTGTTGGTGAAACCAGAGATCATATCTTGTTAGAGGTTTACAGAAGATTCCTGAGGGAGGGTAGCATTTGAACTGGACTAACTTATATAGAACTAGATAAAAATGTAAGAGTCAGGAACTTGTAATGGAAGGTAGTAAGGGCATTCCAAACAAAAGGGAAAGCTGGAGAAAATGGTGGTGATGATGAGGAGGAGGACACAGACAACAACACTACTGGCAATAATGCAGATGTCAAATATTTATTTACATTGAATATGTCCCAGGTACTTTTTAAAACTTTTACACAATAGATGGGAGAATAATCTGATGAGCAACCCCGGGATACAGGGGTTCTAGTTCTCACTCTCTCTGCAGTTGTGTGCATTTAGACGAGACTCTTGGCCTCCTAAGGCTCAGGGCATTAGAGCTGTAAGATTGTGTGGTTCTCATTTCATGACCATTTGGGATGGTACTAGTTTCAAATCCTGAAATTCTTATCCCATCACAACTTAATATCCTCATATGATATTTCATCAAATAGTGATAACTAAGTAAGTTTTAAACACATCTATTTGAAAAGCTACCTTTCATATTTCCAGTAAATGCCTGACCTGACTGACAAGTGAAAATCCCTCAATATTTGTACTGAGAAAACTGTAGCCATAGAACAAAATTCTCATTCTTTCCATCCAAAGCCAGAGTTACTTTCTTTTCCACAATGAAATCTCACTTCTACTGTTTTACAAAATTAAATTTATAAAAAAGAGTATGAAACCTTTTGAATTTTCTTTCCCACATTGAAATCTCACTTCTACTGTTTTACAATATTCAATGTATAAAAATGAATATGAGATCTTTTGAATTTATCATGTGACTACATGAAAGGACAACTGTTATATCAATACTTTCATCTTCTATATGCCAAAAAAAAGGTTAAAACAACTTTCTCTGATATAGCATAAGTATCATTGAAGATACTCCTCAATTCTCACTAAATTGAAAGAATTTTCTTTGATAGCTAAAAGAACCTAAAATTTTAAATAAGGGTCTGATTGTTGGTTTCATTTATAAACCAAGAAAGAAGTTTAATCATATGTATTTGATTAACACCACTTACTGTCATTACAGGAGAGCATTATAATTGGTTTGATTACTAGCTTTGTCAATTATTCAGTCAATACCAATCAACCAAAATTAAATGCTTAAGAAGTAATGGTGGAAAACTGAAATTTCACCCAAAATAATTATCATAATTTCAATATAATCCTTCTACATGTGAAAATAAATAATGCAAGTATTGAAATGATTTGGGATATACAGGAAAAATTGAAGCTAGAGAGAGTAAAATTGGAGAGGAGCAAGAAGGGTGATGATTTTTATTATCATTAGTACATTAAATTACATGTGAACATATTCCATCATTTTGGATAAGCCTTACTAAGCTAAATGAGAAGCCACTTATGTCTTGAATCTATTTTTATTCAAAAAGTTAGGAGCCATTTGAATAATCTCTTGTAGAAGAAAACAGGTAATGCACTGGGGAACTTTTTAAACAAAACTACGGGGTTTAAAATAATCAGTGGTTAAAACAAAGTTATTATTTTCTAGATTCCCTAATATTTGATTATAATAACTGCAAAGAATTGCTCCATGTTATTTCAATAGACAAATTAGGAACAATTAGGTTTGAAGCTTTTTTCCCCACAAATAAATCTGTAACATGAAAATGTCATTTCTTTTTTCTCCACTAGAGGGTAGTCTCTCAAAAGTAGGGCTGGAGTCATGAATCTAACCTGGTTTTTACCTGTTGATAAATTAATCCTCACGTTCCATTCTTCTCAACAAGATGTTTCACTAGTATACTAATTAAGGTTGCAAAACTTGCAAACTTTAAACGCCGCCTGTTCATAGGTGTTCTTTCAGAAATATACACTGCTGTGCTTTTGGTTTTTGGTTTTTGGTTATTTTTTTCAAATTTCTGATACTTCAATAAGTGTTTTACATATGTGGTATATACACTTTTTTGGTAAATATATATTCAGAGTTAATGGGCATAAGAAGAAAGGGAATTTTTTTTCAGGATTTACTAATTACAGTTGAAATATTCCCCTAGAGTAGTGAAACACACATCCTAAAACACACACACACACACACAGATAGCCACACAAACACCTCAACACATGTACCCATTCATATGTGGTTGGCAGATTAATTGCATCACATAAGGAGAAAAGAATGTAATTGGAAATGCATATTCTTAAAAATACCCTTCATATGTCAGTGTTGTAAATTATAGCAAAGCAAATATATCTTTATTTTAAAAATCTGGTCAATCTAGATAAGAAATGTCATTGCTTTTTTTTTTAAAAAAAAAAAGTGTTATTGAACAGCAAGCACATATGTTAAATTAAGTAGGACCTACAGAGATCCAAATGTCACTCAAAACAGTTTCAAGCTGCTTTTCTTAAATAATACAGACACTGCTGAACTTCACAGAGAGGGAGGTACAGTGTCTGCATCCCTCTTGGGTGCTTTTAATTTGTGAAATCCTTATTTGTAGAATGCCCTGCTGTTTTCAAAGAGAAAACATTTTCTATGAGTGACCGATAAACTAAAATTGGGAAAACTTATTAAAAATCCCCCTCCCAAGAAAAAGGAAGCGGGAGGGGAAGAGGAAGGGAGGAGACAGAAGGAGAGAGGATAGATGGATGAAGGTGGATGGACAGATGGAAGGAAGGAAAGAAAGAAGGAAGGAAGGAAGAAAAGAAAGAAGGAAGGACAGAGGGAATGAACCCTAGGAAAATATGCAAGGCTGTTTCATGTATTTGTATCCTAAGCAGCAGTGTCATAGAACAGACAGGTTGTTTCAGCCAACCAGACGGGAGCAGCTGCGAGTGCTACATCTTGGCAGTCCGAAGCGATTGGCTCCTCTCTGGGGAGTGGAGGGTGTTCAGTTATTAATGACCGCTGAGCAGGCAGCACCATGTCAGTGTGACAACTGATCGGGTGAACGATGCACCACTAACCACCATGGAAACAAGGGGAGAGAAAGCCAGCTCACAGGATCTCACTTCACCGGATGGAGAACCTCAGCCTGCTGACTGAGAGAAAGAGGTCCGGAAAAAAGAAGAATCCTAGCTGCAGGCTCCTGCCCTTCTCTCAATTCTAGAATGCAAAGATAAGCTCGCTTGCATGTGTGCATATCTCTAGTACACGTTTGTGTTTACTTTATTACACACAAACACATATGCACCTTTTGATACCCGGGAAAGAACACAACCATGTGATGATCGCAACTAAGGAACTGAGGAATCCAGCAGCAGGGACGCTGAAGGTGTGTGTCACAGAAACTGCTTTTGCAAGGTAAGTTTAAAATCTACATTTCTATTTAAATATGCACTCTTTCTTGCTTAGTTGTTCATTTTTTTACACTTAAATTCTCCTTTGATGTTCTCCTCTTGTCTGAATTCTAACAGCATTTTTCTCTCCATTTTACTTTTGAGAAGAAATTCAAATGCAAAAGCCCTCTGGCTCCGTGTATGCCTAGCTGTGTTTGTGGGATTCTCCAACATGCAATTTACTAGCTTGAACGCCCATCAGAGGATGTGAGTGGGAGAGAAAAAGCAGTGCTGGGGGAGGAGAAACAGGAGGGAGAGAAAAGAGACAGGGACAGAGGAGAGAAGAGGAGAGGAAAGGAAGGTGGAGTGGGAATTTTCCCTTTTTTGCACATTATTTGTAAGGAAAAGACGATCCACACATCATTCTTGTTTTGAAACCAACCCCCACCCCCAAATGGGGCATTTTTCTCCAGTTCACTCTGAGGATGAAAATTACGGCAAATGCTGCTGTGTGTCAAGAGCTAAAGCCACGAAGCAGAGTGGTGGAATGAGCATACCACAAACAGTTATTGAATTCCTGCCAGGCTACATCTTACGAATTGGGGTAAATGACTTCCCTTTAATAACACCCCCTCTCTGGTGTGAAGGGATGGACGGTGCAAATGCCTGATTGCTAATGCAGCTGGAACTGACACACACTAGGTAAAAGGAGCCCATGAAGCAGAAGAGTTCTAATCTTCTTTGGTAATTAACAGGATCACAGCAGGAGGGCTTTAGTACATTTCCTATTTAAGAAGATTGTTCAAACCAACTGCTATACTCCCTTTGCTGTTACTGAGCTAGAGGGCTTCATTCGCCTATAATTTATTCATTTTTAACAATATGTCCTTGTTTCTTTGCCCCTAATTTGAGCGAAAGCAGCTATGCATATGGGTAGGACCTTTCTAATTTAGTGGAAAGGGGATAAGATGAAAAGTAAAAAGGGAAATCAGGATTCAATGATCTACCTAGAAAAACAGTGTGCTCTGGTACTATAAATATTACTCATATCCTACATTTCTCCTCTCTTTAGTTTCAGAGGCAATGCCTTTGAGACAGGATTACGCTCAGTAAACTATGAGCATCCATGTAGCGATGATTCATGGAATACAATGTGGGTTAATTTATACTTCCAATCTTATAAATGGAAACCAGCTACTTAGACTATGCTTTCAAACAGACAATATCACTTGAGGATGTTCATGGAAACATTCACGACCTCCTTTAATACTTCTTATGAAGCTATTAAAACAAACCTAGTGTTTGCATTTCATGGGTGGGGGTCTCTCCTCCCTTCTTTTAGTTTCGCTAACTAAATAGTTAATGGAACGTGTTTTTTTTCCAAACTGTATTTGATTTTTCACCCCAAAACTGTGATTTCAGAGTCATTATTGGTTTCCCAGCTTATAACATGAACCAAAACTAAAAGACGATAACCAGCCATTTAGATCCTGCCACTTTCCCATAAATGTGTCCAAAATGGGTCACTTTATACTAGGTGATGTAAGAAGTCAATTAAATCCAGCGACCTTTGTAAATAATGACAGTAAAGCAGCTCAGACAATATGCCACTCTCTTCGATTTTCCCTCTGTAAAATGAACAAGTTTAGGAAGAGGTTTCCTGCTCAGAGTGAAAAATGAAAGGTGCTGAGGCATTAGCTCGCAATATTGGCAGGCTGGCTCGCTCTGCCTCCAACGCCACATGCAATCTATAGAAAAAACAAAATGATTTATTACAAAGAGGAAAAGGTGTTTTATTTGCTTTTCTGTCATTCATTAGAAGCACTGCTTTTGCCACAGTACAGAGGCCCGATATTTTCAGACACTTCCTAAGTTCCTAACCAAGATGAAAAGCTTAAAGTAGGCATTCAACCTTCCGATTCCGAACTCCGGTAGAATGTAGCATTGCAGTATTGATTTCAGTTTCTCTTAGAGCTTTTCCAAGGAAACTTTTCATACCAAACACATACATTCTTAAATCTTACTCAGTCTATTTTAAAATTGCAATCAATGATACCTAAGAATGGAGGATTCACTCTCTAACCTTGGTAAAGCTCACACACATATTTTTGTGGATTATTCAGATCAATAATGTGCCCACTTGAGTCTGAGAGATACAGTCACCCCAGCCCCCCGGTGTTGTCACTCAGTGTGCGCCAGAGAGTTTGGAGATCAGATCAGCATCTACCAAGGCCAGATGATGGGGATATGAGCATGCCTGCAAGACTTAACCATTTTTAGAGTTTCCCCCAAATCATGTAGCTATAACAGAAATAATACCTTTCTGGCAAACAAGCTTCAAAGGACCATCTTTTCAGTGTGTCGCTTGTCACAGGCAACAAGCTGAATTAGACTGCTGATGAGTAGGTGGATTTTTTCCTTTGGTTGTTGCTGTTAATGGCTTAATAAATAGTGTTACCAGCTTTTCTATGCCAACAATTTAGGAACCTATGAAAAGGGTGATAAACTTGTGATTCCTTAACTGCATTTATTGTTTCTTTGTTCTTTTTTATACCCACTGCTTTTTTTTTTTCGCCACAAATGGCTTAATGTTTTACTCTGCTCCCCCCTTTGAATATTTTCTGGTTGTGAAATTCCTATTTAATATGGCATGTTGATATTTATTGCAAACTAATTAAGTTGATCAGAAAGCTTTATAACCAGAGTTTCAAAAAAAAACGCTTATATAAGTTAAATATTATTATTTAATTAGCAGCCCCTGAAGATGGTCCTAGATAAGTTATCTGTTGCAGAATCTGAAGAACAGTAAAAGGAAGCTAATAGTATGAATCCTTATTTCTAGTCTCAGTGGGATGTCCCCAAAGAATAATTTAATATAATATAGCTCCACTCTATCTGGAGAAACACTGGACATGTCTGCAGGCCACTAAAATGTTCCGCTTAGACCTAGTTCTGAGGACTTAGCCTCTCATGTATAACCACTTGGTACAAGAAACTAAATAAAGCAAGTATACAAGAGGCACATCAGCACATCATGTCAGTGCTGTCAAAGAGAAAGCTCCCTGATATTGACTATACAACTAGCACTTAGGGAAGCTTCACTGTGTAGCAACTCAACATAGGTCCCGCACAGAACTCAGTGCATCCCTCTCTGCCTAGCTTCTGATAAAGTGATATCTTGTTAAACGCCTAGGAATCAGAACATAGCAAATATTCCTCTAACCAAAATGTAAAAGGAATCAAATTCTCATATGAAGACAGGATGCCACAGGATGAGAAAAGCAACAGGGTGAAATCAAAATGTTTTCTTTTACTTAAAGGGAGGGGTAGAAAGATGATCTCAGTGGATGTTCTTTCAGAGGTCATTACATACATGATTAGCAAAGAAGAGAAATGCTCATCCCAAATCTTTGTGAAGTACAGTGCCTGTAGGTTCATCTACTGTATTTGCATGTTAGTCAAGTTTGTATAGAACTACTTGCTATTATATTAATGTCTCTTTAGACTGTGCTAAGGGAGGGCTGTTTTGTTTTGTTTTTTAAGGTGCCTTTAATAAAGCACATTACACATCTTCAGCATTTGGGATTGAAGAAGGGGAACATGCTTTCATATAATAGAATTTTAGGATTGAAAAGGACCTCTAGTTGCTTATCTAGTATACTCATTTTACAGGTGAAGAAAGTGAGGCCCAAAGGGTTTAACATCTTGATCCCAAATCACACAGCTCTTTATTGGAGGCTGAGGGAAAAACCCTTTAGAGTGTTCCCTCCAGCAATGATTAAAAGTCTGCCTCCTTGAACTTTCAAAATAACATTAAAAAAAACAACAACAACTCATAGACATGGGAGAAAAATTAAAGAAATGTTTATCCAGATAATCAAGAACTCTAAAAGCAAAGTCAACAATCAACAATCTTTCAAAGTAACAACTTCAAATATTTCAAAGCTGCAATTCATCTTTTACATATAGGCCATTATATGCTGTCATATGTCAAACAAATAAGAATTGTGCCATTTTTTAAAAGATCTTAACAATACAGCTATTCTTCACCTATAGAGATGCAACCATTGATCATTCACTACAAGTGTTTCCAGGAATTCTGAAGTACCTGTCCACACCCTTCTTTACTACATTTCACTGAAATATTTGAAGGCACTGATACCTACCCTCTTTATATACATGTCCACTCTCATGAGCCATGCTACATTACACAGCTCACTGGGAAAAAATGAAGATATTCTCAGGATAGCAACCACACCCCCCATCTCTCTGTGCCCCCCAACCTGCCCTAGCTTTTCATTTCCAAAGTTACAGAGAGCCTATCATGCAGCCATGACATATCTCCTTAGTGTCTCATCTCTATTTTTTTCCTAGCAAATTTCCCTGTTTCTAAATGCATTTTCCACGTTTCTCTGAAGATTATAGCAATTTACTGACTCAAAACTTTCAGGAAGTAAAGGAGAAAGAGTTTTGCTGCTGACTCTGCCCTTATTCAGCCACAGCATTCGCTCTTCACAACAACCTGGCAAAGTGGGGATGATGATGATTACGTTTTTTTATTTAATTGAGATCTGACTTACACATAACATTATATTAGTTTCAACTGCACAAAATAGTGATACAATATTTTTGTATATTGTTTATCTTTCTTTTAAGACAGAACAATGAGGTTATATGAAATTAGAGATTTGCCACAGTTAGGGAACTAACAAGGAGAAACTAGGGTCCTAAGACTCCGAAGATGGAGACATCACTGCTTATAATACCTGCTGCTTTTTGAGTTATTAGCAAATATTTGTTCCCTTCTTCATGTACTCCCACCTATCCAAGTTCTATATTCTTTGCACCATGTCACTCTGCATCAGCAAAAACTTTTGCAAACAAACAAAAAAAAAATTGCACTACTTATTTGAATCATGGCTAATGTTATCCTCAGATTAAATAAGAAAAACACAACCAACAACTATTCTTGGGAAAAAAAGATTATATGTTGTTCTACCTACTCATCCATATATTTGTCTGACAGTATTAGTACTTTGATAAACAGAAACTTGGCAAAGGTCTCAAAAATTGGATAAAATGGGATGAGGAGATTATTCAGGGATGTTCGAGGCTACTGGAAGATTATGAACAAACTCCTCAAAGCTACTTGAGACACCATCAATAGATAAAATGTCAACATAAAGGCAATTTCTTTGGCATTTCCTTCCTTGTTAGTCTTGGGGAGAAAATGATACCCAAAGACTTCAAAATGCCAGCAAATTTATTCAGACATTCTTCCTAGGGAGATTGTGTCTTTTAACAGTAATATAATCCTTGGAATAAATGAAAATCCCTGGAACAAGACTTCCAAATGTTGTCATATCAAACTTTTCTTCAAATGAGGCATTTCACAGATATTCAGGTACTTTGTTCAGTAGGGAGTATAAATATCACTATTTTTTTCATGTTCATATCAAAAAGACCTACAGTATCCTCATAGGTCCACTTTATAGACCTACTGACTCAATTAAGGGCTTTACATAAACAGGTCACATTTTCTATTTCTGAAGGCCTGAACTGCCTGGAATTTAATAACTTAACAGGAAGAGATGAGGCAGTGTTTCCTGATCTGTAAAAAGTAAGAACTAGGAAATGGAGAAAGTATTTGTTTGGGATAGAACCCACTAATATGCCATGGGCTAAGCAGTGGGTTCAGGAAGACTCAGGACTCACAAACTTACTAATAACATAAACAATATTGGCTATCTTGACTACAGAAATTACTTCAGACCTCATTTTCATTGTGGTAGAGAGGACTGATTTGAGCTTTCTACAAATTTTCTCTAAAATTATTTATAGCCCTGTTATTAATTTGATTTTGTAAAGTCAGATATTTGAGTGGATTCATTCCAGAGAAATACAATTTGCTTCATAATATCTTACCCAAAGGTAAGGCATTTAAATTATACTGTCAACTAGTTTACAACTTACTTTTCTCAGGAAAAAAATTCAAACTCAAAAAAATGTTAAAAACACAAACATTTTCAGAGATTCCATTCATATTGGCCTTTTTGCCATTAGAATATTTTCTCATCTCTACATTCATGGTTTCATCATTGCTTGCTAACAGTGTCTCTGGGCTCTACCTCAACTTTGATTTTCATCAAAAATCAGTCACTCAGAAACAGAAAACATTGAAATATATATGTATTCTGTGAAGGGTATTCAAAATCTGTAGACTATATGGGACCATAGTGGCCTTTATTGAATTATCAATAGGTGCAGGGCATAATTTCAATATACATATAGACAGATTAGATTTTGATCTCTACAAAGGTCAAGGGGTTAATGGCCTTACAGTGCATGTGCCTAAGGCATTGAGAACAAAACAACAGAGCAGGTACACAATGGGATTGAATCTAGGTTACAATGCTGTCACACTGAAGAGAAAGTACAATAGGATAGAAAGAAAAAAACAAGCTACCACCACATATGAAAAAGAAATATATTGTAAGCACATTTAAACCTTGGAAGCTCTATTCCAAGTAATTCTCAAATGAGATACACACAAAATGTCACTTTATGTATGAGTTTAGACTGTATTCATCCAACAAGTTAATTTCTTGTGTGAATAACTGAACTGATTCACTTACCAATCCTATATTACTTTCTCTTATTCATCCATGAATTTTTTTACACAAATACTATAAATATTAAAAAGAGTCTCAAAAATGAATGTTCAGCTGACTTTTTAAAAACCAGTGAGGTATTTGTCAAACTGTCATTTCCTTAACCAGTTATTTTTAATAAGCATGGAAATTTCATGTAAATATCATTTTTCATTTATGCTATAAACTGTGTCACATTGTGCTGCTACTGGACAAAATGGTCAGAGAAGTGAGGAATTTAATGTTTTATGACATGAGATAAAGGAAGCAGAGGCCTTATGAGCTCAAATCATGTTATCTCTTTTAGACACTCCTAACATTAGCAGATCTCACTTATTACACACAATCATTTTCTGTGCTAAGCAGTTAACATGCATTTTCTCATTTAATCCTCATAATAACCATCGGAAACAAGTGCTATTATTAACCACATTTTACAAATGAGGAAAATGAGGGTTGGAAAAGAAATGTAACTTGCCTCAACTAATTAAAGACAGAACAGGAAAAGTAACCTTGCGGAGTTTGACCCTAAAGAACAGTGTTTGTGCACAAGCTAACACTGACCCTTGTAGATCCCTCCCAAATACAGCTGTTCTATAGTGACTTCCAGGAGTTAGATTCTCTATCAAAATACAATTACACCATTTATCACGTCAAAACCTGCATTCTGCACATACTAGGATATTATCTCTTTCCAGAATTCATTCATACACTCTTCTTGTTTCTGAGAAGGATCATGGTTTACTTATTTATATTTGAGTATCACTATCCATTTGATTAACTAAAATGATTTTTTGCAGTGCAGTTCCGTTCACAGCTGGACCTGTGAACTGGCGGCTTATGATTTTTTTTCCAGGTAGGCTTCAACATGCCTCTTCACCTGAGGTCATGTAGTACAATAACTGGCACAAAGGAAAGATGCAAAGCTTAACTCTTAGGTCTCAATTTTCATTTTTTATAACAATCCCCCTGTGAATTTAATTCCAACTTGTACCCTTTCTTTCCTCATACATTCTCTTTTCAACACATGAGGTAAAAACAGTGAGAACATCATTGCACTGCTAGTGTGATGATCAATTTTCAAAGAAATTCATCAGTTCTCCTCAGCATTAATAAGCTTCTAGCTCCACAAAGTTAACCGGAAGCTGCCGTTTGTTTTTCAAACTAAGCACACTGAACCAAACCTAAAACTTCAGCACTGTGTTCTAGACCAGCTGTGAGCTAAGCTTCATCATTTCTCACTGAGTGACCTCCTCAAAGAGCTATCAGGGGAGTCCTTCCATTTGGCTGTCCTACATAAAAAAGGCTGAATGTGAAATTAAGGACAAAATGTTCCTGCAGATTCTTATGGTTATTAAGTTTGGGGGTGGGGAAGTTTAGAAAGCTCATGTCTATATACATTTTCTTTCCAGAAGGAAGATTTCTTTAATTGTAAATAATTAGGCAAATGAAGTGAAATTCAAGTTTGAGGTGATAGAAGGTTAAAATACCTGTGCATCATGAAAAACATAACATGTGTAAGCAATGAAGAACACACACAATCCCGTAGTGAACTTTCGTATTGTTTTTTCCTGCTATTTCTTACTTTCATATACAACAATCAGGAGGAAGAGATAGTAGAGCAAGCTGACCAAAAGTTATTCATCATGTAGCACAGCCTGGACCCTAGTGAAGATCTTTCGTAGCCTATCTCACCACTGTCACAGCTCTATGAGCAAATGGAAACTGAGCATGGGGAAGCATTTGCCAACTTTCCATCATAGCAAGGTCCTGATTTGAACCCTGAATGTCTGGCTCCAAAGCCAATTCTATTAAAACCGTGCCACTGTACCTCCCAGAGGTCATATTTCTTAGCCTATATAAAGGCATTCCATTTCTTAGAAAGGCAAAATATATTTCCCTTTGAAAGCATTTTACTTTTTATGAATCCAACAATAGTCCATTTCTGTAGTTTTAACCTCCTCCAGAAAGATCAGAAAATTTATATATTAATCAAAATTTACAGTTTTACCAACTTGCCTAGTATTTCTTGAATAATATAATGACCACTTAACACAATTCAACTAAACTATATTAAGTATTACTTGTGGATTTTCTACTTAAACATTCTCACTAATCTGTGTAACTTCAGCAGTGTAACATATGTTTGAAAGATGATCATGGTTGAAACTCGAAATGACTTATGAACACCTAAGATCTTTATCATCTCCTAGGAAATAGAAATCAGCAACAGAATAAAGTTTCCTTGTCAGAAATATCTTACAAATTGAACATGCAGAACAAAGCTAGGGGAGATGATGAATACTTACTAAGTTTAACTCTGCCCCATAAAGGACATTTTCTATCTAGAATAGTAACTCCTCCTCAATTTTCACATCCTACATCCACTCTTCTCACACCACACTGAAGGTAATGACACATTTAATTCTTAACCTCACTTTACCATGGGGCTACCCATTTGACATAATCATGCTTAATTATAAATCAGCGAGCTACTCAGTACTTTATTTGATAGAGACATCTATGAATCTTTGAAAGGAGAAATATTCTAAGATAATATACCACTGAGTCATTATTTAGACATCCCATACTATAGTCATTTAATTAAATACCATGGATATATCCACAGTCAAGGAATAGAAACTCAATATACTGACGATGAATGATGTAAGTACGACCCAGCAAGTCGAACCAAATCTATCAGTATCTACCTACCTACCTACCTGTCCACTCATCAATGTATGCATATATCTACATTTTCTCATCTTAAAAGATAACATTCTATGAAGATTTTTGCAGTCACCCTGTTCCAAAATATTGCTAAACATGTCCATTGTCTAGATGTTATAGTCATAAGGTGGGTGTGTGTATTTACTCTTTTTTAATATAAAAACAGAGTTTAGTAGGCTGTATCCATAGTGATATATATCAAAATCACCTTATTTCAATTTTTAACAGAATTGCAGAATATCTGAGGGTTAAACTTAACAATCCCTAATGATTTTTTTTCAAAGTTTCAGAACTGGTGGTTAATGATTCAAGTCCTTTATCTTTGTCCACTGTCTGCCATTTTTGTTATAGTTTTAGTAAAAATTGTTTATGTGCAATAAATAATTGCTTGAATTTATATAAAAGAGTCCCACAGAAGGAACACTCTGTTGTGTTTTTTCCAGGAGAAGATTGGGAATAGGGTATAGCTAAATGAGTTAGAGCTTTGATTGAAAGGGATCCAGCTGAGACATTCAAGTTGTTCTTAGTTAATATGCTTGTGAGATCGCAGTCATCATAACAGTTTCTATTTCTACTCCTGTCTTCTAATGCCCACTATCCATAGTCATTTTTGGCTCTCAAATGATGTTGGTAAGGTGGTAGATTATATATCCTTAGGAGGAGTGATTATCAGAAATGGGAAAAATCCTTTTACCTTACACATTCTTAACTCCTATTTTCAAATATTATACCAAATGTCATGTGGGACTGAACCAAGGGTTCCCCAGAAACTACCACTGACACAATTATATTAATAAGAGAATTCTACTAAGCCTGTTGATTTTCTGTCATACCACATCAAATAATTTAAGTAGACAGAATTGATATAACAGAATTGTAGAACTGCAAGAGACTTTACAGATATTAAGTAATTTGGTCAAACTGACCTCAATAATTTATTACATAATTGGATCCAGAAACTACATGATTCAGTCTTTGCCCAGTGGTTATTTCAGAGCATGTTGACTATGATGCTAAACCTAAAAAGACTGGAGCATATGCTCCTATCAAATCATTCCTTTTCTTAATATCATTTGACCAAAAGTTCCTGAACTCAGCCCCACAGAGAAATCCAGCTATATCTTCTCTGAAAGGGCCCATATTTGTACAACCTCTTTGGTGCTGGAGTCTAGTCGTTGTGCAAGATGACAGTAGACTTGTGTTCTATTCACAGCATTGTGTCCTGCTGCTTTCCATCAAGCATATTCACTCTTTGGTATAAGGGGATTTTTTATTTGTGCCCTAATGTGAATTTAGCTGAAGTGTTTTCTAATTGCATTTTTAAATTAGGCAATAAAGAAGAGAGAGGGACAGAGAAGTTAATAGAAATCCACAAATAAAAAATGGTAACCATATAAAAATGCATGTCTTACATTTATTCAAAATCAAAATACAATGATTCAGTTTTTTTGTTGCTACTCCATTAGAAATTTCTACTTCTCTTAGATATTCCCTCCCAAATTTAAAAGGCTCTGAGACCATTTTTCTCTAATCCACTTTGTTGAGGCCCTAAGGAGCTTTATAACACATACATACAAAATAATTAAAATCTTTGAAATTATAGATCTCATTGCAAACTTACTTTCTAAAAACTTTCATAAAAACCTGGACATAAGTTATCCTCCTAAAGAAAGCAAAGTATAAAATAATGAACATCTGAGACATTGAGTTGCTAAAATAAAAATTTTAAATTGCTGACGATAACACGATGTTCTTTAAGCCCCACTGTATCCATTTATCATAGTGACTTCTCAGACACAGTTTTCATTTTTCTTTTGTTTGAAAAATCCTCTTTGTGCGTATTAATAAATGATATTTAAATTAAATTTTTGTAATCTCTATAAGAGTTTGCTTCTCCCCAAATGTAACTATGCCTCATAAAATGACAATTTCCCAATCCCATCATGTCAAAATAGCTCTATGAGCATTTTCATAGCTTTCCAGTTAACAACTGCACTTCTATCTTCCCATTCCAAAGCCAATTTAATATAAGCGTGTGAACACACCTGCATAAACTTTCTTGCACACAAATACTGGACATTGCTTTCTCAGATTTGTCAATTGTTGATAGTTCTTATCAGTTTATAAAAATTTTGACTAAGTCCAGCCACACTTACTTATACCAGGCTTCTGAAATCTTTTCTTCTAAGACATGCCATATAACTAAAATGACAGAAATCGTGGCGTATTTTGAGAGCTACTTCCATAGAAATCTCTTGAAAAATTGGTAAAATTCTATACTTATGCAGAAATCATTCAAATATGAGTCAAGTAGCTCTGTTTTGCTCTGCCATGTCTCCTGTTCTCACATCTCTATCTCTAAATCAAATTTATTATAAACCCTAATAAGTTACAAGTATTATTATGACTACTATTAATTTGATAGTCATTGAGATCTAGTGATGCTTTTTCTATGTTTTCAGGGGAGGACAAAGAGATTTTTTGTACTAAGAACTTTTTATGCATTGTTCAATTTACTTTCATGGCAACCCTCTGAGGTGGGTGTTATTGTCATCCACATTTTAATTGATGATGAATCAATAACACGGTAGCTGCAGAGGAAGAACTAAAGCCTGATCCCTTAATCACTATTATGCCTCTGCTGAGTGTCAGAGAGCAAGCAAAAAAAAAATGTTCAGGTATCTATGCATTGACAATTTGAGAAATCTCTGGGTTAAGTGTGAGACACACTGGGAACACTGAAAAAGGATATTGCTGTATTACATGTTTGGTAGAAAGTCTACATTTTTATTTTTATTTCCCAAGCATAACAGTATTCATGTCTCTGGTTTAGACAAACTTTTAGAAATCCAAACTTGCTATAGAAGTGACTACTGCTCTAAGGATTCCTTTTTCCCTTCCTTCATGCAAGCACATACAAACCACCAGTTTTCAACACCTAAGCTAGTTTTGTCACATTGGAAATGATAAAACTCCAAGTAGAGAAAAGACAGAAGAGAAGCACCTTCTCCCACTCCCACTATGTCGCATTGCCCATCAACACATAATTCGATGAGCCACAATTCAATGTTATTCTGGAAACTGAAAAAATTTTGTCCCTTCCTTTAGATTTACTAAATGCCACTTTTTATTCTAGAAGTATTCTCACATCTATTGCAAGTGTCCCAAGTTTCTATATTCTGGTAGGCTTATTTTCTTATTTTGGTAAGTAATAATGTTGTATGAATGTTATTATCAGTTTTAAAAAGGAAGAAGGGGTATTATAACTGAAACTATTCGGTATGTTTGCCATCAACAGTTTAATCCCTCTACCCAGATTTTTTGGTTTTTATTTTTGAGAACAAATGTTAAAGAAAGATTTTTAAATGTACGGAAAAAGTGGGGGATAAAATGTGGAGAACATACCAAGGAGCAGAAGGGGAAGAAACAGAAATAGTTCCTAATAGGCTATAAACTGAATAACTTAAAAGATTTAAAATATGCACACCGATACCCAGGCTCTAATTGTATTGGAAATGGGGCAAAATCTCTTTATAGAGACACAAGACAAGAGGACAAAGGAAAGGAAGGGAAGAGGAGTGACAAGTACAATAGCTTTCAGTTGTGAGTTGGGTCAAAAATGTGGGCCTAGCTGCTGAAACAGAGAGCAAAAGCATGGCCAGAGACTTCCAAAAGAACCAAGAACACATAAGCTCCCAGAGCTGAGTACTGCAATTTCCACAGCAAAGGAATCATGGAAACAAAAATCTACTCATTTCTGTAGATGAAAAATATGTATTTCCAAATACAATAATCAAAAGCTTTTAAAATATATCTTTAAAAATTAATTTGATTCTTTTCCATAAGATGAACCATGTGTCAACATGCTGAACAGATGTCAAATAACCTTCATTTTGTAAAAACAACATTCAGTGAATATGAAAGCCAGCTATTTCAGTTAAGATCATGTATGAATCTGAAAAATTCTGCAGCCAAATAATGGAATCCACTCACAACAGAATTCATGAGCATGCTGAAAGGAAAAAAAGAGAACAAAACACGACAAAGGTCTATAAATTGAGCAAATGAGACTGCATATATTACCTTCTTCCATGACAACAGAAACTTATTGACTCACAATTTACATCTGGTTTGCTCCTCTATTCTGCAAATCAAAAAAATGGGTTGCTGTGGCAACTGCCATGTGTTATTTAGCTGGTTGGGGAGAAAAAGACCTCAAAGTACCTTTTCAAACACAAATACAACCTTCTTTTTTTTTTCATCGTTCCTACACCCCAAGAGAACAAATCTCCATATAATAGGTTTATTTTCTAATAGCTTTAAAAATAGGTTTGCTTTCTGTAATTTGCATTTTGTATTATGTGCACTACCAATTTATGTAAATGGGAAAAATCCATACAAATATAAATGAGATGGATACAGGCTGCATGAGTCACTGTGATAGGGCCATTGTCTTTTAAGACATCCCCACTTTTATCATCAACAATTCTTTTAATCAATTAAATTCCACTGATGTTTCTATCAAATCCATGCATGATACTCCCAGGACTACACTAAGAGCTCATCTTAAAGCATCAGCAAAGCAAGCTTATTTTTCTGGACAGAAAACGAGAGCAAGGTGCAAAAGGAGATCATTAATTTCCTTAGAAACATATTCTTAATCTCACAATAAAACATAATCCATGCAGAACCTTATAATACACAATGTTACCAACATCTGTGTACACATTCGTGTTGAATGAAATGCAAAGAAGAATACACATCCCTTACCTACTCTTCAACTGGGACTTAAAACAATGGAGGGAAATATGTAGAACATGTAAAACATTGAATGTAGATAAGTAAAAGCTTGTTCTCTTTATGTCAAGGGCTATTTGATAACTTTCAAACCCTCTAAATATTATTCTAATTTGGGAAGGTCAAAAATTTTTAAAGAGAGTAATTATCAGGCCTTGAAACTACAGACATCTTCTTTCTGGAAGGTCATTAATTTTCAGAAAGCACTCTAAGCAAAATGGCCCACATAAAAAACAAACATGTTTTCCACCATCACTACTGCCATATGCAAACTACTCTGAGGCTTCTCAGTACCTTAGAATTGAGTAAAGGGCTCACTATTTTGAGGCAGAGACTCAAACAAGACAGAAATTGGTGTGGTATAGCAGCTAAAAGATACTGGGGGGTTACAAAATAAATAACAAGAGAAAAGGAATTAAAATTTCAATGTGTGAAAATATTATGTATTCAAGATGCAGATAAAAACATCCTTTACAGATCTTGGAGGGAAAAGTACTTGACTATATGCTATGTTAGTCTTCTGCTACTCCATTAGTCATAAAGAAATGAACACACCAATAGATTTTTTTTTCACTTTTCCTTGGGCAACGATAGAGAACAATCAATATAAAAATAATTGGAGAAATTTGTGTTTTGCTCAAAAGAGGAAAGGAAAACATCCATTCAACTGTTCCACGTAGAATCATTTATTTAATAGCTTTTCTAATATGTTATGCATTTATTCAATCTACTTTTTGCTATATTAAAATGCAAAAAACAATTACTCTGGATGTAAATCCTAGAAAACAATAACAGTTTCTATTAAATCAGAGAGGAGATAGCTAAGCTGCAATGGGATTTGCAGATGCTCATGAACAGACAATATTTAGAGTTCCTCTCACCAGAAAGTAAAAAAGGATGGTGGAGATTTATTTCCTTGTTTTGTTCTCCCCCACCCTTCTTTAATTCCTTCCATTATTCTTAACTCAGAAAGAGGAGAGTTTTTATTTGAAGTTTAATAATTCAAATTACTACAGGCATGTAAAAGTGTCCATGGTCCAATACCAGTCCCATAGCAGGCAAAGACTTCTTTCCAACTTTCTATTACACAGAATCAACATTCAGCTGATCAGAACCAGGGGGATATGGGCAATTTCAAACTTGTAAGTCCTTTGTCACACAAAATATTTCTTGGTTTGTTCTTTGGATACTTAGACTAAAATCATTTCTGCTCATTAGAAACTCAAACTAAGCAACTGAACATGAGGCAATGAATAAAAATATCCCATTTGTATAGAACCAGTATTTTATTTTATTTTGAAATACTTTTTTAAATCCATACTTTTTTAATTCCAATGGGAAGCTAGTGATGTAATAATCTCAAATATGCGATTCAAAAAAATGTGTCTCATGCTCTGATTAAATGTGAAAGTCACAGATCTGCTATTTTAGATATAGTGAGCGATAATCTTGTTGGATAATAATGAACTCCAAAGATTTATGTGCAACACTCGACTGACTGTCTGTTTCAAAGCTGAGTCATGCTATTATCTATACTCCAATTCCACTGATAACATTATAGACCGAGCATGCTAGGCTTACATTTTGAAGAAAATTTTCCTCATCACATGCACAGTCCGGGTACTTTTGCTGTACTTTGTTACCAACAATATAAACCCAATCTGGACTAAAAGTACACATTGTTTTGATTTGCATCAACTTTTTTTCCTCATATAGTATATATGAATTTCTTCACAAGGGTATTCTATGCCCTAAAGTATTTACAAAACACACTATCTTCTAAAGTGCCATTTTCTTGCACAGAAATCTAGGCTTCATAAATAACAGAAACATCACAAATTATTGAATGGAGACTTTGCATTTGATCACTACCTGTTGACAATAGCAAGGTCTGCTTTCAACCATCAAACCAATTTTCTACAGGGCTTTTCTCAACACTAATATTCAATTACCTTAATGCTCATTATTATTCTTTTTATTGCTGATACAGCATTTGGAGTTTTTTTTTTTATTTTAGGTCTGTGGTAATTGCAGATATTAAAAAGATAAAGTAACCAAATTTATATGGTTTTCTAATTTCTCCAAGTAGAAATGCCACAAATTTTAAGAAAATAACCTGTATAATTTACATTCTCACTACACTACAGTACTACTGTGGATATCATTTATAAGTGTCAAATGGAGAAAGACTATCTTTATTGTAAAAGTACCCAAATAAAGAAGTACCCAATAAAACTACCTTTATTGTAAAAGTACCCCCAAAACCCCACATGCTAGTATTTTCAAGTGAGTTTTGTTACTATTTGTAATTTCAAATTGAACACACACATACATATACATGCACACACAAGCATTTATATATCTGTTTACTCATTTTATGTCATCATTCAATATTCTACTCATGCAAACTGTTGCCATGAGCTCAACATTCATCAGCAAAACCAGGTCTCAAATGACTGTCTTATAATATGAAAACAAAATGTAATTATATTATGGAATTTACAATTTAAAACAATAGATATTTATTCATTCATTCATTTCATTCCCCAGATATTGATTAAAGCACAATATCAGACACTACTCTAGCCAGGCACTGAAGACATAGTTCTAAATAAAACAGAAAACTGCATAAGAAGAGCTAATATTCTAGTGACAGTGATTGGAGACTAGCAATAAATAACATGCAAGCCATTTCTGGTAGTCTGGAATGCCATGTAAGAAAAACATGGTGGGCCTCCCCGGTGGCCCAGCGGTTGAGCGCTGGGTTGCGAAGCTGCCCGCGGCCTCTACGGCGCTGGTTCGATCCCCGGCTGCTTCCCGGCCACCAGAGGAGGGTCCCACATGGCGCGCAGACCTCTCCTGCTGCCCGCTGCTCCCCTCAGCAGTGTACTTCGGTCCTTCTGCCTGCTCTGCTCCCCGCTCTGGCTCTGGTGAATTCTCTCACCCTCCCGCGCTTCTGACTGTACCCAGTGCGTGTATAAACAAAACAAACAAACAAACAAATAAATAAAACATGCCTCTATAAAAAAAAAAAGAAAAAAAAAGAAAAACATGGTGTGAGTGATAAGAAGGCATACTTTTGGTAAGGTGGTCAATAATTAAGGTATCACCAAGTAGGAAAACTAAAGCCAAATTAAAGAACAAATGTCTGAAAAGTGTAAAATAGCCAATATAATTAAGATGTTCCTTGCCAACTACAGGAACCATTAATTTCTCTTTCTTAAGTTTAAAAAACAAATATTTAATTTTACGGGGCAAAGAATAGTCAGCATTGTATATGTTTATGAAGTGAATAAAACAATGGTATAGACCTGAAAATAATACTTTATTAATAAGTAGTAAACGGGCAATCAAGTATATGTGTGTTTCTAACAGGGTAGTTTATGCAGTACAGCCTAATACAGAGAAACGACTGATAAAGGTTCAGGGATTTGGGACAGTTCAGGAGTCATCACTTACCAGCCCTTTTACTTTGACCAGCTAGTTAGGTCTTTCTGAGCCGTACTTTATTTTTTTTTTACATTAATCCCAAGACTTATTTTATTTATAACAGGAAGTTTCTACCTTTTAGCCAACTTCACCCATTTTCTCCTGAGCCTTACTTTTTATCATCTGTAAAGTGGGTATAACAACACAGGCAGACAGGATAATTGTGGGAACCAAGTAAGAGCACATGAAAAGTCAACTGAATTTGTGAAAGAAATACAGTACATTATCACTGCTGTTACTTTTGTTGATTTTCTTGCTTGTTGCTATTGTTATAGATAACAGAAAAGTAAAAAGTAATGGAAATGACAAGGAGCTTAAAGAATTTTTAGGATCAGGACTACAGTGTAATGTTCAAGGATAAGTAGAGCATCAAAGACCCTGTCTGACCATAAATATTGAAATTAAGTCCACATAAGAAGAAATGATATTCCTTTTCTAACTTTTATTTTTCCATACATTTGATGGGAATTAGTCATTAAAGAAAACCTCAAAATTAAAATTTTCAACACCAATTTATTATTTGTCCTCTTCACAGAGATTGTTTAGTTCATACTTTAAGAATATTTTTTATTTACTTAAACACTATACCTTCCAAGAAAATTTACATAACACTAGGGATAATCATGAGATACATGATATCTAACTAACCAAATCATGACTTATAATTAACATAAATCAGGAAAAATTATTCTATATGAAAGTTAGATGTTGAACTTCAACTACAGTGGTCTAACAATAGATGCACTGGAATGAAAAATGTAAAATATAAATATGAAAAATGAGTATAAGCAAAGAACTTTTAACCTTCAAAGAAAGTTTCTCAATAATATGAAACTAATATTGAATAATTCTTAACTGAGCAATCGGCAACAGAAATTAATGATAAATCTAATAACTTTACATTAAAATATAATTTTATTTGGGCATATGGGACTAGCAAATTTAGGTAAATGCCCAGATCAAATTTCAAGTTTTCTAGATTTCGATTCATACAACTGTGTGAAGGGAAAATATCTTCTTGTAACATAGCCAGCCAAAAAACATAAAAATGTATTAAGTGCTACATTATGAAGGTGTTATAATGTAAAACCATTGTCTTTTCTTAGTCTCAACTGTAGTTTGAAATATTTTCCCAAATTAGCTAGAAAGTTTATATTCCAAAGAAATTCTTCCAAATATGTTATTTGCAACGTAATTTTTATCAAATTCATGAGTGATAATAGTAGGCTTTTAAGTATAAAGTAGGTAGAAATTTACAACATCCTTGTGAAAGATACCTTTTTCATCACTACAATTTAGAGTTGCTATTCCAGGACTGGGTCTCTAGCCATGTGCAACCTAGAGAAAAGAGACTTGAGCCAATTACCCAATCTCTTCCTGAGATAACGGTTATGAAAGAAGCAATGTTAGCCAGGCCCATATTGCTCATTGCACAAAATTAAAATTTGGTGGGAATTTCACAAATTATATTAGTTTTCATTTGAAAGAAATGGTCTTTTAGTCTTTTTTACTTCCTTCTTTAACTTCAGTCTTTCCTGTTCAACACTTAAAGGCAATACATTTATTTTTCATGCCACTGTTTCTGGGGATGTTATATTCCCTAACAGTTCATTACTTAGATGTAGCCTAATTCTTAAATGGAATACTGGTCAAAAATCATTGAAAAGTTATATAAGTAGAATTCACCATAAAGCCCATTATGAGCAGATATAACATGAATAAAACAGTGTCCCCCATGTAATAATTTAAAATGAATTCAAGGGGGTTTTAAAGTAACCAACTCTCACAGGATTGTCTGCATAAGGTAGTTGCAGATAACTGACTCCAAATAATGAACTATTGTGAGGTTCTTGTAAAGTTAAATAACCGTAAGTTAAGTGACAGGAAGAAGGAAAAGCCAAACTTAGAATTGCATCTAGAACCTCTTCTTGTCAAATATGAAATACATAATGAAGGTTCACTGATCTAGGGTGTATCAAGAACTAATTGTCCGTCCCTTCAGAATTCTTCAAAGTACTAACAGGAAATCTCGTATTAATTATTTGTCAACACACATGTCAGGAAAGGACATTAAACACTAACCAGTTTCTTCTCATTGAAAGATACACAACTTGTACATAGGCATGAAACTGCCTCCACACTTTGTTTAGATGATTACTTTTAAAACTCAACATCTTGGGCCTCCCCTGGTGGCGCAGGCGGTTGAGTGCCACACTGTGAAGCTGTCCACAGCCTCTGTAGCACCGGTTTGATCCCGGCCAGCTGGCGAGGGTCCCACATGGCGCGCAGACCTCTCCTGCTGCCCACTGCTCCCCTCAGCAGCGTATTTCATCAGTCTGCCTGTTCTGTTCCCCGCTCTGTCTCTGGTGAATCCTCTCACCCTCCCACACATCTGGTCTGTACCCTGGTTCTTGTATAAATAAATAAATCTTTAAAAAATAAAACTCAACATCTTAATTCAGGAAGATTTTTTTTCAAGCTTTCAATAGACTATTTTTTGTATTATTTAAAAATCTTTCCTTTAACCCCCTGGATATAAATAGAGCACTGTTGTTTTAAGATGACTGTCAGAATACAGGGGTAAATCATAGAGCATGAGGGAAATCTCACACTTCTCAAATGAAAATAGACAAACAATTCCATGCTTATTATAAGAACCTAATAATACAGGCCATATCTATATTACCAGCTCTTTCAGTTACAGTGACAGAAAAGTATCATCCATCACCGTACTCATAGCAGGCAGGCACTGACCCATAGCACACCTGAAATTGGTACTATGATTTATTCTCTTGTTCATTGCATTTGAAGAAATTATTCGACCACAGGAGTTCACTCTATTTCAATTCCTTTCAAAACATGTTTTATTTCCACAATTCCTGGTGAAAATATAAAGCACTGATATTCATGCTGTTTTGCTTAATAGCAATGAAAACCAGTATTTTATGATACGCAGAATAAAAACAGAGCCAGAAATCATCTATCCTGAGTTCTTGTCAAGGGATACTCTTCTCTGAAATAGAATTTTGAGTTTTCTGTAACAAGATTGCAACTAAAATATTCTTCATTCTCTATCTATAGTACATCATTGGACTCTTGTCTGGAGTTTTCGTTCTTTTTTTGCAGGCCAATAACTTCCTATTCTGCCAAACTGAGTTAATCAAGGAGTACAAATGTGATGAAAAAATTTTTTTGTTGCCATCTTTTTAAAGCATATCTCTGCTTCAAAAATCATCCATCCTGAGAGTGAATGAAAGCATTCATTTGTGGCAACCAATATAGAATAGATTTTTTTCTTTACTTTGTCATGGGGTATATATGCCTATCTTGTTCTCCCATGTACAAGATCCTAAGGAGAAAAAGTGCTCGTGAAAAATTCAGAGCTCATGAATTCATAAAGCACTGGCATCATACATGTACCTGGTCCTTAGAATCAACAAAAGCTGAAATCAATTTCTTTCTTTTCCTTTAACTATACCGGGACAGTCTTCAGGTAACAAAGACAAAAAAGCTTAAATCCAGTGTATTTGTCTTCTATTAAAGAAGAAAATGATTTTGAATTGTTTGAATCACCTGGGTAATTATCCCAAAAGCTTCCCTATCAAATGTAGGATAATTGAAAGTAGGTTTGCATGAGACACGAATTTTCAAACTACTCTATTACAAGACAATATAGAAGTATTTCTTCTGTCATTCAACCAGAGGAGTTTTTCCAGAGAAGCACTCTTGATATGTGGCCAGAAATGCCTTTGAAGATAAACAGCAACATTTATAAATCATTCCAATGCAGTAGCTTCCCTAATAAACTAGAGCTGGACACTAAGAATAACGTTTTAGGAATCAAAAGTATCAAGGAGAAAAAAAAGGAGGTAAACTGAAGGAGAGTGTTCCTGTTGTGTGGATTTTTTAAAACACACATGTGGTGCCTAACTAAAAAAATAGAAAAAAATTAAAACCTTTAGTACTAAATTTAGTACTAAATTTAGTCTGCTACTGTGAGAATTTTCTAAATGGAACAAGCTACTAAAGTAGTACACCCATACACATATGCATTTTGCCAAAGGATAATTATTTTTCTTAGAAACAAACACATAAATTGTTACTGACATACAAGTGATTAAAAAAAACTTCCAAATTTTTTATGAATTTTTATAAGTTCTAAGAATCCTTTAATAGACTACTCTAGGTCTATTAAAATTAGCAAACCTATTTGACATACATGTAAACATGTGACTAAACTGATGAAACCTGAAAACATGAAACTTGTATAAATTCAGTATCTGTCAGTGTTATATTTACACAGGAATTTTTCTGGAACAGCACTGAGCTTATTTGCTCAAGGTTATTAACAAAAATATTTAATTATATAATTTGCAGAAACTTCTCATTTTTTAAATGAAGTTACTAAAGTTCATAAGGCTGTTTCTTTGTGACCTAGGGTCCGTGTGTTTTCACAATGCCCTGCTGTGAAGGTGCTGTTACTAGCTCAGAGATCATAGCTCAGATATCACCTGAAGCAAATTTTCCATTACTGTTTCCCAATTTAGAAAATAACATTATATTGCAATCTAAGTGGGGTGAATATTAAAGATAATGCACAAATAAGTGATTTTTCCCCACAAATACCTAAACATGGGACTATACAAATGCCAAATAATAAGGGGATGAAAAACATAAGTTTAAAAAGCATATCAAGCAATCAAAATCCATTGGCTCTCACATAATTCTGAATGAAGAATGTTATGCTATACTACAAATTAATGTTCCTCAATACATGTTGTGATTTTCAGAAGAAATACAAGCATAAAGATTCAAGTTCTGGCTTAGAAATGTTATTTGTTTTGCTAATCATATACAGAAATCGAATTCACATATAATGCTATTAATGAAGTGCTCAGTTAAGCAAAAACTATAATTAAAAACAAATATAAGCCAGAATTCTTTTCATAATGAGAAAGGACAGTATCATGACAAGCTGGTAATTCATGAGTATACAGAAATCACTATACCAATATGAAATACTCCTAAGACTCAGATTCCACACCTTACTCTCTAAAAGAAAATTATAAAGAAGAAATATCTACTCTTCAAATTATTTTTTAAATAAACTTATCCTGATTCTATTTTACCTTATCTGTGGATGTTTCATATAGTAAGTACAAGTCTTAAATTCTGAAAACAGTAGATGAAAAGGAAAGAAAATCTAAGACTCCATTTAAATCTTCCCCAAACATATTTCAAGTTTCAAGAGAAAAATAAATTGCACCATCAAATTTAGCCCTGTTTTCTCAAAAACAAATTTATTTCAAGGCCTACATTTTAATATAAGAGGATCAGCTGAGCTACATTCATGAAGGATGGAAATAGTACAAGACTTGAAAGGATCTACACTAAGGTGCTCTATGTTCAACTGTAAGTTTTGAATGAACAAGCACACAATATAATAGCAAATCTCCCTCTTTTTTTCTTTTTACCTCTAGCTATCCCTATCACAATGATGAGAGACTCAGCCAGTTTGACAATCTCAAAATATCTGATTAGGGAATTTGAAAATATCTGAATCTAAGAATACCATTATCAAAGAGAGTGTTCATAAAATATATGGGGATATATTACATATACTTTAGTACCTAAATTCTGCACAATAATGAAAAAATTGCTCTGTAAATATATTTCTTCATCCATTCCTCTATGGAATTTCCTAGAACATTTGCAATCAATCTGGAATTAATAGTAAAGATTTTGCTCAAACCCCACATTTTGTTGGAAAGTAAGACTTGGAGAGAAATATGATTTATCTCAATCATTAGCAAAAATTACACTTTGTTTGCATTATGCCACCACAGCAATAGAGCCACCTCAATCTAATGAACTCCTAATTTAATTAATTTTACAGTTAAGACTGGACTTTGGAGGTAAAAATGAAAAGGCATGTGACTTGGCATGACATTTAACCTCTTGTGCACTGTGCGAAAATTAAGAATAATAGTGCTTACAAAAAGAAATGACATGAGTACTATCTGTGAGAACTCATATAAAGCATAAGACCAGTGGCACATGGTATGTTTGCATTGATGCTTTTTTTTATTTAAATATTTATTTATTTATGATTACAAGAACTGGGGTACAGGCCAGAAGTGTGGGAGGGAGAGGATTCACCAGAGACAGAGCGGGAAACAGAACAGGTAGATAGACTGAAGTACACTGCTGAGGGGAACAGCGGGTGAGTCGGGAGAGGTCTGCTGCACCATGTGGGTAGCTCCCTGGCTAGGGATCAAACTTGTGCTGCAGAGGCTGTGGACAGCTTCACAGCACTGTGCTCAACTCCTTGTGCCACCAGGGATATCCTATATTGATGCATTATTAACTGCTCCTTCTACTTCTCTAGAACATATTTTTCTTCCATACTCCCTCCATTACACAGCAAATACTTAACCATGAAGTTGAGTGCTATTAAAGCCACTCCCCCCCCCGCCCCGCCACGGGAGGAGAGAGTTCTGCTTGGAATGAGTCAAGACCAAGGGAAATAAACCTAACTCTTTCAGACCTATATAGACTGAAATGATAGTGTGGAAATTTTCATTAGAAAGAAAGTCAAAAATCTCTCCAAATTCTCAATAGTCCCCTAGAATGAACCATATTGCATGAATCATTTCACCTCCAAAGGCATCCATAACTTCATTTCTAAGAGAGTATGAAAACAGCTGTATGGTTCAAAGAAACTGAGCCCCTTTAGGATCAGATACTATGGACAGGAAGGCCAAATTGTTTGGGCATCATCTAGACATTTTCAAATAGCTCCAAGCTACACTTGACCACTCTACCTCCCATTTTAACCAGAATAGATCTTTTTTCTATGTGTGACTACTGCACACCTGGGTAAGACTTTATTTGAACAAAGGACTTCACCAGTAAAATTATGACAAAACCAAGACCATGTAAAAATTTCTACAATACAAAAATATGCTAATTTTATTGACACCAAATTTATTCAGGTAGCTGCAACTTGAATATTAGCAAAAATCCATACCTTTAATTTTAGCAAAATAAATCAATATATTTATTCATATATAAATATGCCTATTTACTCAATCCAGGGACCAAATCCAGGCAATTTTCCTATTTAATAATTTTACCTTAATTTGTTAACCTAGTAACCCACTTTATCCAATACTATATAGACATAAAATGAAATAGGAATGTGACAAGTAATTAATTTGATGGGTTTGAAAAACCAATAATTCATTGATCCTAAAAACTGGGCCTTAATGTAGTCATGGAAAATTCTTAACTTCCCCAATTTTTGAGCCTAAAGTCAAATATCCGAATGTTTCTTTCTCTTCTTCAGACAGTGTAGTTCTTCCAATAAATATAATGAGGTACAGGAAACCAGCCATGCTTTGTTCTTAAGATTTCATATTGTAAAAAGTCATCTGAAAAATAGTGGGTCTTAAATCATTTTACCCACAAGTTTCCCCAGTACGCTTCACTATGCTTTATTTCTAAGTATTACAAAAGAACAACAGACATACGGGTTGCTCTTGCTGGACAGAAAGAACTAAGCGTTCCTCCCTCTTAAGTGCCCCCACAGCAGTGCACATTCTTTTATTGTAAGTCAAATCGACTGTGCAGCCTCCTCTGCTATTCATTCTTTCTATAACTAGAAACTTGGTTAGCAAATATTTAATTTTATTATTGGCTTTCTATTGTCTACAGCCATGCCTGCCAAAAATTAGTCTCAATCAATGTTTCATAAATGATGAAAAACAAATGAGAGTAAAGAATGAAGATCGTTTACCAGGGGAAAAAAAATAGCACTTGCCATAAAAGATTCCGTATATAATTACATTTCAAAACATTTTGTGTTTTTAGATTAATTAAAGAAATCTCAAGTTACAATGAGTGTCCACAGGTATTTTTAAATATTGCAAGATATGGATTCTTAAAATGGCTTTCTTTTGATTGCCTATATTTTGTGGTTTCATGCTGCTGGCTAGAATATATTTATACATAAGAAAAATAAAGATACTATGAAAAATATTCAAAAATTACAGAACATGTATATTGAGAAAGTAACATATCTTAAATGCTTTTTAATTTAAAAAAAAATTAAAGGTCTTCTGTCTTTTAAATCAACTCCCCCAAAATTCTTAACTATCAAATTATACCCTTTCAGTGAAAAATAATTTGCCTTTCAGTAAAAATATCTGAAATAAAAAGATTACAAATGAAAGCAGTGACTGATGCAGTAGCAACTTAGTAAATATTTATTTGAAGGCAATGAATGTCTAAAGGAAAGAGAAGACAGATGATAAGCTAATAAGAGCTGACTTTTTTAACTTGTGTAAGTCACTCAAATCATTTAAAAGAGCCTTCATAGTACATTTCATTGTGATGTTGATTTTCATTTTTGGTGACATTTCAATAACATTATCTTCTGAACATTTTATAATATTCAATTATAATTTATTGAGCTTTGATATAAGAAAGTTTCCATTGCCTTCAAAACTAAGAGAAGGCACAAAAATTACCTTCTAAAATAGTTTCACCAAAAAAAAAAAAATACTGAAAAGAACTATAGTTAATGATGAGTTGGTTCTTAGTGATGAGTTGGTTCATAGTCTCATAAGATTATGACCACATAAATAAATGCACCCTCTAGCAATAGGGTTTAATGAAAATGCATCTAATATTAATAACAGTTACTTGCAGATGGCTTGTTTGTCATATTTGCAGGAAGAAAGGTAAGCTATTTTACTGATAGATAATCTACTCTTCATCCACTCATCGCTCCAGTCATTTACCTATCAATTCATAATATAACCTTTATTGATGGCTTATTAAGTTCCACTCCCTATATTAGGCTCCAGACCATCTGCCTAAGCAACAGTTCTAAAGTATGTAAAACCCAGGTTGAAATACCCACTTTTTTGAAGTATAATTTTCCTACTCTCATTATAGAAGAAAATAATCCCATCAAATTGATGTAGTATGAAAAATTATGCAGGTTTATCAATAATTACCTAATGAAAAATTTTCTAAGCTTGAAAAGTGACTTACTTGAATGTAATCCTAATACATGATATTTCTTATTCTCAATAATTTTTAACCCCACCTAGTAAATTGTGGCAACAGAGAACCATTTGGAATATATTTATTACCTTACAACGAATATGGCTAACTAGGGTTCTTCCCTCATGTATGTTGGTTTAGTTTATTTTCCAATCATATTGTGAATTGTGAGATCCCTTCCACTTTGCAAGGGAAAACTGCTTTCCTAATTATTGTTAATTTTAATTGTAGTCTTTTAAATTTTTTTCCGTGACAACATATTCTTTACTAAAGCACATATGTCAAACTATCATTTCTGAGGATTAGGGTAATTAAGATATTTATCATAACTTCCCTGCCTTTGATTCTAAATTAAAAAGCAAACTATAGTTTGATAATTTGTATTTATAAGTACATTTCTTTATACAGAACAAAACATTGACCAGCAGATTCAACTTTTTGTATACAGCCATAATTCTGTAATACCCTGATGTTGTGGTTTTGTATATCAGTCCCTTGTGAGTTTGAATTGTGTGAATCAAACCCTGGCTCATCACTATTAGCAGACTGCTAAAATTAATTTTCTTAATTTAAGAAGCAGAATTCACATGACCATGGTAATACCAGCCCTGAGAAATAAAATCACTCACTACATTTGTGTTACAAGTAGTTTATCTCATCTCTGTACATGTACACAATGTTGCTGACTAGAAAAACCTGCAGATCTTAGGACAAAACTTTAGTGAAGGAATTTTCAATACTAAATCTCACCCCATCTCTTATTAGGTATATGATCTCAGGTACATACACCTCAACCCCTTACATAAAAAATAGGGATTAAAAAACACTTGTCCAATTGTTTTACAAGGTCATTATTAAGATAAAATAAACAATGAATAACAAAGGACTTAGAAAACCATAAAGAGCTAAAATGTGAGAGATTATTACTGTCTTACTATCCTGCAAACAATCCATGCCAAATAGTCCATTAGTGAATGTATCATAATCATCTTCAAAGACATGAGGGAAAAAATCAATATTAGAATAAAGGCAAATTTTTCCTATCCTCTATTGTGCTTCCCTTACTGACAGTTTCTTCCAACAAATCAGGAGAAATTAAATTTGAATTTGCTCAGCACTTTCAGAACTCTACTTACTTTTAAAAGCTTCAAGAGCAAAGTGACTTCAAAATGTGGTTGTTTCTATACAAATGATGAAATGAGATCAGAAAAGAGTTTCTAATAAAACATAGCTAGACATTAAAAGAACACTCACAAGAATAATTTCAAAATAAAAAGTGGCAATATTAGATAAACACCCCCCTCCCCAAAAAAAGAATGTCTTGTCTTTACCATTTCTAGTTCTCTAGTTAATATAATGGAGGATATAGGCATCTCTGCTCTGCTAGAGAAAGTAGATCTAACTGATTGATTGACAGGAATAATACCTTCTCAGTTCTCAACTGAACAATTTATGGGAATATGCAGAAATCTATTTTGTATTTTATAGCTAGGCTTTTTCTTCATTCTGGGAATAAATAGGCAATTGATTTCTATTTTAGTTTTATTCAGGTGCTCCCTCCATGTGCTCCAATATCAGCTTTCACACAGAATCTGTTTCCTTTTGCTTACCCTTTCAGAATGAAAACATATGAAGAGACCAGGCATGTTATCATTTAATCCTCTAGCTATTAACCCAATAACTGGCACACAGAAGGTGCTCATTAAATGTTAACTGGATAAATTAAGAAATAATCTTCAGATATAATGTTAGATTTACTTTCCCTTAATGTATACTGTTCATTTGTATTATACTCAAATTTAGTATTTGGATTGTGGTAATACAGGTAACACAATCTATGAAAGTCATAGATTTATGCCAGTCAAAGCAACTGCATATTGAACTTAGGAAATCATTGACTTGCTTAAATTATATGTAGAAGAGATGACTATATAAATGTATTAATGACTGTAATTTATCAGTTCATTGAAAAATTTCTTGAGCATCTACCTACAATGTATATGGTCTGGGGATGCAGTGAGACTGGGCTCATGGCTCATGCTCTGAAGGAAGTAAGTGTCTGGTTAAGGGAGAGAACCAAGTTCTTTAACAGAGGCCATGGGACCAATGAGGAAGGCAGCAAGGTATGATGCAAGGGGGAGGTGAGTGTTGAGTCAGGAAAGGCAAGGTACTGAAAGCTTCCAGACAGGGGATACTTGAACTAAAGTTTGAAAAGGAAATCAAGAGTTAATGTAAAACAAAGAAACAGGCATTCAAGACAAAGAACAGGGTGAGGTAACTATCATTTTGCCAGCAGAGAAAAGGCTGCAAGCTAGAGAATGGCAGATGGGGAGAAACCAGGAAAAAGAGAATGACCCCATATTGTGGAGGACACTGTAGGCTAAGAATTGATAATGTATCTTCAGTGAAGAAGGATTAGATTTTTTTTTTTCCTCCAGGGGCCTAGAGTCTACTTAAAATGGTAATAACACAAAAGTTTTTTTTTTTCTTTAAGAATTTTAGATCAGCAAACAGATCGATGAAAAAAAAAGATATTTATAATTCAAGATATTTAGTAATCATCTGAACTTCAAGGTTCAGTTTTTAATTAAAAATCACAACTCTGAAAATAAAGGATAAGGGGAAAGATAGGTATGATTTTAACCATAAATATTCTATAATTTTGAAAAAAAAATTCTTAAAAAGAAGTGTTTCTCTCAGACACCACCGCTCCAAATATACTATCTATATCACTGAAGCACCCACCTTTTCTAGAGTCAGTCAACAAAGCCACTATGGATGATAGTATTGGGCAGAGATGATTATTTGACGATCATTACTGCTGGTAGGGAAAAAAACCCAGAATGAATAGCGGAGCCAAGCTCCAGTTGTCCTTTCCACTGGCTGGGAGATCTCATCAGCATGAGATCTTTGCATGTAGTAGATTTCTAAAAGTAGTGGGGTGTTTTCAATATAACACATATCAAACCATAACTTGATTTTGGTTTGCTTATTTTTATGTAACAAGGACATTTGCATCCATTTAAAAGAAGAGATGTCTGAATATCTGTTTTATTGATGCAATAAATTTATGTTTTCTTATTACTAATAGAAAGTTACATATTTTCATGAAAAGCAAGACAATCAAACACTAATCTAGATTTCAGTTAAGAATAACAATATGCAGGTATATCTACAGCAAGTTAGACTTAATTGTCCCACATACAGCAAAATTCAAATTACTTTATACAGAGTAGATCATTGAGCGAAGCATGAATGAAAACAAGAAATTCAGCTAGGTACCACTACTTCTAGTTCATTTTATAATTTTGTTTTTTTATAAATTATTTTATTTTATATAATTCTTACATCATTTTCATTTTTGCATAATGTATGCATTTTCATTTTGGTTATATTCCCCATACAGTTCCCACCCCCTTTTTCTGACTCTAATCATTTTATAATTTTGTTTCTAAATGGCGTCTCCTGTGAACAAGAGGAACCAAGACCTAAACCTCATTTGATTGTAACTGAACAGTTATTATCTACTTATAACCATTTAATAATGCTTCTTGAAGAGAAAAAAAAATCATCATTATTGAAAGGTTTCCTTTTCCCCCTATAACTAATTATTATGGAGGAAAAAACATAATAAACAAAATTACAGAATATGAACAAATATTTGAAACAACACAAATTACTATATTCACCCTATTTAATAAAAGCTCAGTCTTCTAAATGATTAAATTTCTCAGCCTATCCAATGTCTAAGTCAGGAACTATCACAATCATAACAAGAATAAGCCTTCAAAACATACTGAATTAACTGTAAGCTCCAATATTATACATGAAATAATTATAATTAATGAATTATAGTACTTTTTCCTTTGGACTAATTCTTTTTCTCTTTCATATGTTATTTTATTACAGTTGGCATCATGCTGCTATTCCTGCAAGTACTAAACAAGCAAGGGATTTGAATGTTATACTCTTAAATAAATGAATTACTCAATTTCCTGTGACCATCTATACATACTCCATCTTCAAAAAGTATATCAATATTGTATCATTCAAGAGATAGTGACTTTCTTTTTTCCAATATGCATGACATTTTTGGACACTGCAATTGTAGCACTGGCATTTATTTCCATGAAGAAAAACTTTGCAGTTCTATGGCATTCATCATTTGACAAATGCAACTCTTTTTCTTATCAAACGGCTCTTACTGAACTTACGAGCAGTGACTGTGGAATCCTTACAGGCCCATTAAATTTCTGAAAAAGAAAGCTAAGATGAAGGACATGCCACTCCGAATTCATGTGCTACTTGGCCTAGCTATCACTACACTGGTACAAGCTGTAGATAAAAAAGAGGATTGCCCACAGTTATGTACTTGTGAAATCAGGCCTTGGTTTACACCCAGATCCATATACATGGAAGCATCTACAGTGGATTGTAATGATTTAGGTCTTTTAAACTTCCCAGCCAGATTGCCTGCTGACACCCAGATTCTGCTCCTACAAACTAACAATATTGCAAAAATTGAAGACTCCATAGACTTTCCAGTAAACCTTACTGGCCTGGACTTATCTCAAAACAATTTATCTTCAGTCACCAATATTAATGTAAAAAAGATGCCTCAGCTTCTTTCTGTGTACCTAGAGGAAAACAAACTTACTGAACTGCCTGAAAAATGTCTGTCTGGACTGAGAAACTTACAAGAACTCTATATTAATCACAACTTGCTTTCTACAATTTCACCAGGAGCCTTTATTGGCCTACATAATCTTCTTCGACTTCATCTCAATTCAAATAGATTGCAGATGATCAACAGTAAGTGGTTTGATGCTCTTCCCAATCTGGAGATTCTGATGATTGGGGAAAATCCAATCATCAAAATCAAAGACATGAACTTTAAGCCACTTATCAACCTCCGCAGCCTGGTTATAGCTGGTATAAACCTCACAGAAATACCAGATAATGCCTTGGTTGGGCTTGAAAACTTAGAAAGCATCTCCTTTTATGACAACAGGCTTATCAAAGTGCCCCATGTTGCTCTTCAAAAAGTTGTAAATCTCAAATTTTTGGATCTAAATAAAAATCCTATTAATAGAATACGGAGGGGTGACTTTAGCAATATGCTACACTTAAAAGAACTGGGGATAAATAATATGCCTGACCTGATTTCCATCGATGGTCTTGCTGTGGATAACTTGCCAGATTTAAGAAAAATAGAAGCGACTAACAATCCGAGGTTGTCTTACATTCACCCAAATGCATTTTTCAGGCTACCCAAACTGGAATCACTTATGCTCAACAGCAATGCCCTTAGTGCCCTATACCATGGTACAATTGAGTCACTGCCAAACCTCAAGGAAATCAGCATACACAGCAATCCCATCAGGTGTGATTGTGTCATACGCTGGATTAATATGAACAAAACCAACATTCGATTTATGGAGCCAGATTCACTCTTTTGTGTGGACCCACCTGAATTCCAAGGCCAGAATGTTCGGCAAGTGCATTTCAGGGAAATGATGGAAATATGTCTCCCTCTCATAGCTCCTGAGAGTTTCCCTTCAAATCTGGATTTAGAAACGGGGAGCTATGTTTCCTTACACTGTAGGGCTACTGCAGAGCCACAGCCTGAAATCTACTGGGTAACACCTTCTGGTCAAAAACTCTTACCTAACATGCTGACAGAAAAGTTCTATGTCCATTCTGAAGGTACACTAGATATAAGTGGCATAACCCCAACCGAAGGGGGCTTATATACATGTATAGCAACTAACCTTGTTGGTGCTGACTTGAAGTCTATTATGATCACAGTGGATGGTTCTTTTCCCCAGGATAACAATGGATCTTTAAATATTAAAATAAAAGATGTTCAAGCCAATTCCGTTCTGCTGTCTTGGAAAGCAAATTCTAAAATTCTCAGATCCACCATCAAGTGGACAGCCTTTGTCAAGACTGAAAATTCCCATGCTGCCCAAAGTGCTCGAATACCATCTGATGTCAAGGTGTATAATCTTACTCATCTGAATCCATCCACTGAGTATAAAATCTGTATTGATATACCCACCATCTATCAGAAAAACAGAAAACAGTGTGTAAATATCACCACAAAAAGTTTGGACTCTGATCGAAGAGAATATGAGAAGAGCAGCACCACAACATTTATGTCCTGCCTTGGAGGCTTTCTGGGGATTATTGGTGTAATATGTCTTTTCACCTGCTTCTCTCAAGAAATGAACTGTGATGATGGACGTAGCTATGTGAGGAATTACTTACAAAAACCAACTTTTGCATCCAGTGAGCTTTATCCTCCTCTGATCAACCTCTGGGAATCAGGTAAAGAAAAGAGTACAGCACTGGAAGTGAAAGCAACTGTTATAGGTGTGCCAGCAAACATGTCCTAAAAACAACTGACTAAACCTACTTCAAATGAATACTCGAAGCTGTGGTTGTGTTTTTAAAAATGCAGAAAAACATTACTTTCTAGAAAGAATGAAATACTTCACCAATGCTGCTCCTGACCAATGGAAATATGTACAAGTTCAGCATTTTAATCAACTGGCTTCAAAGGGTACTGTGGCAACCAAATAAAATAATTCCATTTTCTAGAACTTTCATGTAACTTTTATGTCTGGAATACAGTTACAGTGGACAACATTTCTGTATTTTTTTTTAAGTATATAAGAGTAGATGAACTCAGCAATACCTCCTCCTGTGTTGTATTACACATATTAGCCACGAGTTTTTGCAGTGACCAGATAAACTTGAATTGACACGTGGTGTAATAAAATGGGAAAATTCTGTAGAGTAGACACAGTGAGTATGTGGACCTCTTTTATAAGAAAAAATACATTTTGGATTAAAATCAATTGCTTTTGTCTTGTTTTTGTTTCTAAATAAAGAATAATTTCTGGGAAATGTCACCTGACCAGATATCATTTAAATGACAAAGTTTGTAAGAAGCGTTTTTCTATAATGAAATTTGGAATGCAAATAATAGTTATTTTTACTGGGTTTATAACTACAAGTTTTAATGCACAAGAATATCTTAAAAGGCATTTTATTAATATTGAAAAGTAGTAATAACTGTATTTAATCCCTTTGTTATTGACATAAATCATCTAGGACATTACATATCTACTTAAAAGAATTTTCTTAAAATGCATCTTTGGGGGCAGACATAATTATTAAGTTCACATAATGTAAATTCATATCTGAGCAGCTAAAGTCATATTTTAACAATTGGTAGTAGCTCAACTTAAAGCTGTTTATTTGCAAAAACTGTATCAGCAGATTTTAACAGGGTTTCTGATGTAGATGTAATTCTCAAATTCTCCTGTGATTCTAAACACATTCTAAATGTGCCAATGAAATAGCAGTGAAACAGATAATCTCATGATATGCTATGTTGCAAATATAGCAATGAAATGATATGTGCTACATATTCCCAAATAAAGGAGGTGTGTATACTTGTATAACAACTATT
Source organism: Talpa europaea (assembly GCF_964194135.1). Lineage (NCBI taxonomy): Eukaryota > Metazoa > Chordata > Mammalia > Eulipotyphla > Talpidae > Talpa > Talpa europaea. Next base: position 121,749,806 of record NC_140069.1, read on the forward strand.
GTATTGATAGTTGGTGCTGACTTAAAGTCTGTTATGTTTTCCCTAGGAAAATATTTTTTAAATTTTAAGAGAGTAGGGTTTTCAGGATAAGAAATATAGAATTTTATTTTAAAATGGACAGTGTTAGTAGTAGAATCAGCTTGTCACATTTGATTTTATGAAATGCTCTTATTTAGTTCACCCCACCTAAAAATGGCACAAATAATAAAATTCTAGAACTCAGCAAAGATTTAAGAGGATAGTTTTGCTAGTGAAAGAAAAAGCTTCTGACACTAGTTTAGAGTCAAAGGAAAAATTAAGTGTGGTTTTCTATGACAAAATTTCATGCCCCTGAAAATAAGAACTCAAAAAAATTGAGAATCACTGAAATGAAATTGCGAGAACATTATTAGTTATTACAGAACCTCACATGGAAAATATAATGATTTTGCATGGGAAAAAAATAGCTTTTTTAGGGTTTTAGTTTTATTTATCAAAACCCCCACAGTTCTGCAGGTTTCTGTATATACAGCAAACATCCTCAAATGACAAAAGGCTATCTAAGATAATAAGCCATATTTTTATAAGCAAATTACTTATTTTTACAATGTTGCAAGGCTGCCACGTTAATTGCTGTGTCTATTCACAATCAAATGTTTAACTTTTCTTACAATAGCTTGCTGCATATTACCAACATGTCACTGACCTGTAAATATTTTCAGCACTGCAGTCATATCAACTTATTTCTTAATGCTAGATATTTGCTTTTGTGATAGCATTGACAGTTTCTAATTAAAACCTAGCTGTTTTTGATAATGTGGAAAGTAATTGCTATGAACTCTTTTAAATGAAAGGACAAATTGTGTGAACCTAAATATGAAACTTGCTAATTTGATGTGTTTCCCAAAAACAAATTTTACAACCTGATGAATCACTATCACAGGGAGGCTGACATTAGAATTTATCAGTAAGACATGCTCATACATCATGATAGGTTTCAGCACCACGAACAGGGCATTTTAACAAGCCAGGCTCTTTTCCAAAAGTATAGAAGCTGAAATATGACCTATTATGATGCAGATATTGTATAGGTCAGCAAAAGCTTGCTCAGGTACCACACATGTTTCTTCTAAACATATCTTCATGAGAGATTATAACCAAAATATTGTAGAGTCAAGAATACAATTCAAACTATATTTTTCTTAGAAAAAAAGGTAGCAAATAAGCATTCCAAATAGACTCCAAATAGTAAGCACTGAAATAAAGTATTTTTGGTACAGCTGAATACATACAGATACTCAAAGCAAATCATGATCCAATTTGCTTGCTTAAATTTTAATCTAAATTGTCAGTGAGAGAGAAAAAGAAATTTACTTCAATAACAACAATGGCATTTCACACTCCTTATATTACCTCTTAAAACTCACGTCAAATTAACTAAGCTGATAGCAACACTCAATGCATATAACTTATAATTTGGTGATACCATATATGAATGGAATTGCAAAACTTACCTATAACAAAGTTTATACTCCTATGAAAGCCAACTGATTCCCTTATCTTACAAAAATTATCTTTAAAAATTACATAATTTCAAGTTTATACTACAAATGATATGAATTTTTAAAAAATAAATATGTACAGCTAGATACAAAAATGTATAAACATAATGTGGAGCAAAATGTGCAATTGTGAGCAAACACAATCACAATATGCTGCCAGTCATATGCTGACCATTTTGCTTGGAAAGAAATCAAATTTATAGAACATAAATTATATATCAGTCTATATAAATTATATATATATGTCTTTGATACTTATTTCAGTGCATAGACATTTATTCTAATAAGTATGAGTATTTCCAAAATCCAGACTAAACATTTCATTCATGATTTAACAAAGTCATTGGTGATTTGATGAGAACACATTCAGGGTTTTTTTGATAAGAAAATAACATATGAAATAGAACATAATTCCATTTTATTCCCAATGAATTAGAGAAGCCTATATAGATTTGAATCCACCTACTCTAGTTTACTTTAGTATATATCAGAAGTCTGTAGTTCACTTTTGCCTATGTCATATAGTTGATACCAAATAAGGGATTAGATACATCAATACAACTTTCTCTTAAAAGCAAACTGAGGTCTTCAAATAAATAACAAATTCAGAGAAAATTACATATGATTTCAAAATTATTGTAGTGTTTCAGGGTAACAGAGCACAACAAAAAGAATAGTTGTCCTGGGAAAGCCTTTCAACAGTATTAACTATAATAACATTGGAAGATCTCACAGTCCTTGGTGTGTTTATATTTATTTTTTCTAACTCAAATATATCTTCAACAAACAAACATTATGTGGTCATAAACATATGGTTTGGTATCTGAAGTTACTGATTCAAAAATCCAATTGTGATAGCCATTTATAATATTTTTAATATTTACCAGACTCTGGAACAAATAATGGTATGAGCTTGGGACATAAATTTACCTCCCAAATCTAGAAAGTTGGAGTTTAGTAAAATAACCTATCATTTGTGGTACCAGATTCAAAACTGGTAAAGACCAAAAAAGCTTGTAAAATAGCAGAGATGTCACTTTTAAAGTAATATGATATTAAATACCAAAGGGACTCTTCAAAGAATACTACATAAAATTGAAATTCATCATTAAAACTGGTATTAAAATCAGGCACATCTGGTAAGCATCCCTTTAATAATATTTGAGAAAGGGGTCATCTATAACTTTAAGGATACTCATCCCTGTTTTCTAGCTAGATGATTTTTTAAAATTGTAATATATATTTTATGGCAAATTATTTTATCAGAAGAGAGAGAGTATTTATATACAACATGCAGTCACAGGGTTATTTCAAAGTGTCCCAAAACATTCTGACAAACAATACCTTCTCATAATTAGAGAATAGAGATGATTGGCACAGGCTACGAATAGTGAGACCATGGCAATCGGCATAAGAATTTGAATAACATGGCTAAGTAATGGAAGAATGTTCTCAAAATTCATTTGGTGCTAAGCATGGTGGAAACTAATATATCCAGGAAATGACATCCAAACTCAAATCACCAGAACTAATTTATGAGGCTACAAATATTAGTTTTCCATATTTCAATATATCTGAGCCTGTAGCCCAGCCCCAATGTCTCATCCATTCCCTACTCCTCTGTATGGAAATATAAAAAGTGGCAAGTAAAAGAGAAAAAGAAGTAGACACAAGAACACTCTCTATTTATTCATCGTTCTTCTCAAATCTGAAACTACGCCACACACATACTCTGAAGACCCTCGCAAGCACACAATCAGATACTCTTCATGCTCAAGTAAAAGGTAGCTATTACTTGAAAGATATCTTAATATCAAATATATTTGAAATACATCTTCTATAAAATTCACAGAAGGTCAAAATACTACTCTAGTTCTCCACTGTCTCCCCAAAAAGCAAAATAAATGAGACTCTATGCGATATAAAATTAGGTCTATAATTTTGAATTTAAAACTGGCCTAGCTCAATTTTCATGACAATGACTACACAGATACATATTTAAAAAGAAATATGGATTTCTACAGTAAAAATGTGCATTATGTCACAATATTTAGAACTCAATTTTGTAGACTAAAGAATGAATGAGGAGATAAGCATTAATAGATGTTACAGAACGTAACAGAATTAATAGTAAACTTAATGAAAGGGAAAAGTATTCGCACAAAATTTTGGGAATGCTTTTGATTTAAAATCTCCTAAGTGTTTTGGGAAACAGTGACATTGAGACTAACAGTTACTTTTTCTTTTCTTTTTCTTTTTTTTGAATTTTTTAAGATTAATTTATGCATTTATACAAGCACTGGGTACAGTCAGAAGCACGGGAGGGTGGCTGGGAGGGCTCCCGGCCAGAGCAGGGAACAGAACAGGCAGACTGACGAAATACACTGCTGAGGGGAGCAGTGGGTGGCAGGAGAGGTCTGCTGCCATGTGGGACCCTCGCAGGTGCCCGGGGATTGAACCAAGGCTGCAGAGGTTGCGGACAGCTTTGCAGCCCAGCGCTCAACCGCTGAGCCACTGGGGAAGCCCCAGTTACTTTTTCAATACTTCAATATGTTTTATTTGAAAACTTTGTTGGAGACTCCAACTGAAATCAAGGGGAAAATTGAAACAGAAAATACACTGGATAAAAATATATCTACCTTCCCATAATATTTAAAATTTTAGTATTTGAGGATGCTAGAAGGATTTCTGCAATATCTTGATGCCACCTTTTCTAATCTGTGGAGAGAACGCCAATTCACCCCAGCAGTGTCTGTTCCATTTCACTCTGGTACAGGTAATAGAAAAGAACCACTCTGGTGTAGATAATAGGAAAAAAAAGAGTGATTTCTATTTTATTGATAAGAGTAACTCTGCCCCAGCTCTAGGCTGGCATACTCAGGCAAACTGTATTTCAGTGTGACTACTCAAAACACCAGGCAAGAAAATATATGTGGCTCAGCACAAACTGTCAACTCTTTCTTTAAAAATTGTCAAGGATTAGCTTCACTGATGCCAGAAAATATAAAATGCTAGAAGATATACAGATCAGTAGTCCTAGATTTTGGAATTAAAGTTAATATCTCAAAAATGAGGATATTAAAAAACACCAATGACTACACAGATACATAATTAAAAAGTAAAGTACTTTTTATGGCATAAGGCATTTTTATATATTGAAATTTCATATATATTATGCTTGGTATTTGAACATATTATCCATACTGTGTGATATCAGAAAAAATAAGTTACTTGATGGATTATTTGGTCATGGGAAAGAATATATCAAATTAGATTATCATAAGACAAATATGCAAGTTCACTGAATCTTTTCATTGCCCCAAAGTGAGCACTTCAAACACCTAGGGGTACCTTTCATATTGGCAATGGACTTACCAATAAAGATTTTTACTGTATTGGAAAGAGCTAATCAGTATGATTAAACAGTATGATTTAAACAGTATGATTTCATAAGGACATTTTATATTATACATCTCTAAAGTTCTCCTACCTTAAAGCTCCAAGCTTATTGTTGTGATGATGTCACATTATTTTTAATACATTATTTTAAAATACTATATACAATTTAAAAATTATTTTCTTAATATAGTGTATTACAAAAGTAACATTATTATTAATCAAAATCAAGCAAAGACAAGAAAGTCTCACATTCTCCCTGTGTCCCTCACATGCTCATTCTACTTCTACAAAGTTTAGATTCTCTCAGACATTACTGTCTTCACTCTTTATACAGACTAGGGCTGCCCAAGGAACTCCACTCTCAGAACCAAGGAAGACTTTATGGCTCATCCCATCATGTCCTTGCTCAATGCAAAATTTGACATAACTGCCACATGCCATCTTCTACTAGGTCAGTCCCTTATTTCATTTTGAAAAACTTGAGGAATAAACAGGTTTCTGCCTCATTTTGAAATGCTTCTGTCTAAACTTCACCAATTCTATTTCAAAAAGCAAAGAATAAATTCAACGCGTGCATCAACGGGCAGCCTACAAGTCAATTATGCTCTCATGTCCTTGTACTGTCTTTGCTCCACATTAAAGAAACCCAAGCAATTTAGGTTGCTCTTTACTGGAAATGGTCCAAGTCATTAAAGTTTCTTAAAATGTAGTACTGGAAAGAGAATGCAACCCTCCAGGTGTGCTAAACTCTCGTTTACTTATTTCATTGGGAAGGAATGTTAACCAATTTCCTTCACTATTTTTTATTGAAAGCAGAGCCAACATCTAGGCAGACAAGGGTCATCGTATTTGATGCCAAATCTTGTATTTTGTAACATCGTTAATATCATCAGCAGCACTGTGTAAATGCTAAATCCTATCATACAAGGTGATTGCATTTAAATCAGTAGTCGTATTTTATAATATAAACAAGAAATTTGGGTGTTATTTATAAAGTTTAAGTAACTTATCAAGACTATGCTAGTAGTTTTATGGGCAGGGGTGAGAAGGATCTGGTCTCCATGTAAAAGTAAAATGACAGGTTGTTAACTTGCTACCACTATTCCAAACCTTGTAATGCCTCATATAAACTAATGTGACCTTAGATATATGTCATTTAGCAGATAGTAAGGGTGGATCTTAAGTCAACTTAATTAGCATAAGTGACAACGATAAGAGCAGAAAATTAAGAGTCTCCATAATTAGAAATCTCATTTCATCACATATTAGAAAAGTAAAGCCTGAAACAATAAGACCAGGAAAAGCTGAGCAATTCCACAGGGCTGATTCCATGGTCATTAGAGAAATCGATAGAGTGACAAGGCTTTTAGAAAAACCAGAAACTCAGTGAAAGCTACTCAGAAGGAACTAATGAAAGATATGTCCATACATCCAGATTATATGATTGCTCAACTGAATAATGGTAGTCAAAATCTGTCATGAGTTAACAGGATGCTAAACTTATTTTTAACTCAGTTCCACTTAAAGTTAACATAATGCATTATGATACACAAGATTTTAATTTCACACACAAAATTTTTTTTACTCTGGATAATGGAAACTGATATTTTCATTTTATTCTCATTCTTTTTATAAAAATGTTTAATGATCGATTGATTTATTTCACTAATGAGTAATGAGTCATGATCTGCAATTTGAAAAACAGTGAGCAGCTACAAGTCTAAATATGGTCAGAAGTAAACCACAAGTCAAGAAGTCACTGTGCATTTGCCATTAAAAGCTCCTGTCTTTTGTAATATTTTATAATACTATTAGTCCAAAGCTAAATGTTGTTTCTATGAAATCCAGGATAATGAAGAAAAACAGAAGAGAGGAAAAGATGGTAATAACAGTTATGAAGAGCTACACTGAGCAGATGAGCATGCATATACACATGCAGTATATACATATATAACATTTACACACACTATATGTGTATATTTACATGTAAATATGTTCACATCTGGCTATATTATATATATATTAATTACATACACTTACATTATATGTGTGTATATGGGTGTATGTAGAGTGAGAAGGAAAGTGAATGAGAGAGACTTAGAAGTGTTGAATCATGCCCAGAATGGAAGAGTGGAGATTAAACCCAAATCCGTATTACTCTGAAGTTTGTCCTTTTTCCATAGGTTAGAGAATAGCTGAACAAATGTAAATACTACCTCTAAAATGCATCTGTCTAAAAATATATTAAAAACCTCTCAAAGGGTAGGAAAATATTCAAATTATTAAATCAGAAGATTTTTACATCAGCATAGCGCTTTTAGTTGGAAATGAATTTCTGAGTTTCATTTAAAGATAGAAGTGTGTCTTTCTCCAAGGGCTGTCATAAGAAAGTACTATATGCCTTCTTCCCTTTGGCTCTGTAGCTCTGTACCCAAGTCCCCTCCCTTCTATTATAAAGGAATCAGTGTAACTAGACACAGTCCATGCTAATTTCATTACATCTGCAAAGAACCTATGTCCAATCAGGTCATATTCACAAATACTGGGTTTAGTATGTGAAGATGTCTTTTTGAGGGGCAGAATTCTACTCACTACAAGCAGATGGGAATATATAACATGATAAGAGCTGTAAAGTTGGAATGCTACAAAGCTATGGTTGCTCAGTTTAATTTCTAGTGGCAGTGGGGTATGGGTGGGACAAGGTTAAACTTCCTCTTAGTTCACTGAAAGCATTTACAAACGATGCAACAAAAATGCAAACAAAAGTCAAGTAAAATTAATTTTCAAGAAGGATTTATTCTGTATTCAAATTATACTAATTACCATGCTGGAAGAGTCATTAAGATGTCATAAAAATGAATTTTTTTCTGACTGAAGTAAAGAATTTTTTAAATCAGTATTTATTCATTTGCTAATGATTTAGTTCATCATTTGCAATTCCTGGCCAAGAAAGATACTGGACAAGAAGTACCATTTTCCATCATGTAAAACAACACTTAAAACACTGGCATATTTCTTTATAAACTTAGATCTTTTTTTCTATTTCACCACTTTCATACTATATTGCTCAAAATAGGAAAAGGAAAATGTAATCAAGGTCCCTAAGTCAAGTAGCAGGGCAAATGATAGAAAAAAATAAAATTTGATTTGAGGGGTAAAGATACTGAATTACTACCTCAATGCTCTGAATGATAAAAGCACAGTCAAAAGCAGTTCACTTTCTTTAAATCAAGAGGTTTCTCAATAGCTTTACTAAAGAAGAACAGAATATCAGCACTGAATTTTTGTGAGAACTTTAATATGAAGGAGTTAAGAAATTACCCTTTAAAAATCTCACTGAAATACAGTTGGAATACAGAAGGATCCACCACACCTCTGTACAAAACTACTTTAAAATACTAAAAGGTATCTCATTCCTTTTAAAAATATTTGGTGAATGTGGATAATGTCATATTGCCTAGAGTAATCCCGATGCCTTTGTTCTATTAGAAGAAACAAGATCCCTTTAGCTAAAGGTTTTCCTCTGCTTTTGTCTGTTCAGCACTAGCACAACTAGGGTGACAGTCTCATAAAGAAAATAACCAAAGGCACTCACTTTTCCAATGACTTGGCATCTCTCCAGGACTGACACTCCGTGCCCTACATTAACTCCTGAGGCCACAGGAACGAAGGAAGAAGGAAACAGTGTGCTTTTCCATTTAGAGATGGCAGCTACTTTTTACATGGGCAATATAATTCATTGTTTCTTCTGTAGTTGCTTAAACCAATTTAAATTTTAACAGTCATCCACAAACAACATCTCTTGCTCTAAGTTAGGTATCATGTATGGATAAAACCCTGCAAAATGACTTACAAGAAATTAATAGTCCTGGAAGAAAAGTGGAACACAGATGGAAGAAAATGAGAGATAAGGAATAAGAAAGTGAGATACTTCTATTGTTTTTTAATTCATCCACAGTCACACACTTAAAGTCATACTTGGTTCTTACAAAGATAAGTTTAACAGTTGTTTTGCCAAGAAAGAATATCAGAAATTACTTGGTCACTTACTTGAAATAGCTTGGGATGTATGCATTTATGTATATAGCTTACATGTATACATGTAAGTATAACTTACATGTAAGTATAACTTACATGTATACATGTATGCAACTTACAAAACTCTTTAAGAAAAAATAGAACTAAAAATTTAAAAAATTCCAATACTCAAATATCACAAATATGACTAAAATATATTTTTCAGTTAACATGATTTTTAAAAATCATTTCCATTGATCCCTTTTTTAAAAAAATTCTATTTGGCTCTTGCAAGAATAAATAGGCAAATAAATGAAAGCCCATTGGATTTAAAGTATTTTACCAACAGGAGGGATAAATCTGGAATGTTTTAATATGCCCTATTTTCACTGTGCATTGAGGAAAATGGGGTGGGGGGAATTGAGCTTATAAAACACTAAATTGAAACACAATTTTACTGCTCTAAGAATCTCAGTGGCCCTATTACCCAGAGGCAAAATAAAACCTAAATGATTCTCTTGAACAGATAATAAACCATACCAATGGTCAGAGAATGGACAAGGTTGATATTTCTTTGTTCAGTAGTACTTACTGAGAAATTAAAATGTCAGAAGCTTCAAGGTATACAAAGATGGACTACATATGAGTCTGCATTGCAAGAGTTTATCTATGGTAGGAAATAAGGAACTCCATAGCAATGAAGAGGCTTCCAAATATATTTTCAAAATTTCCAAATAGCATTTAATGTGATTGTGATATGTAGGTTATTCATCTCCACTATCTAAAAATTTGTTCTTTCTGTAACAGAAGACACATTTTAAAAAGTACCCATTCTCTTTATAAAGATAACAAGTTTCCATTTTCAAAAATAGGGGAAAAATCTGCTTTATTGGGTCCTCCTGGTGGCGCAAAGGGTTAAGCCCTGTGAAGCACTGTGAAGCAATCCACAGACTCTGCACCATGAGTTCCATCCTGGCGGGCAGGGAGAGGCCCACATGGTGAGCCAGACCTCTCCTGTCTTGCCCACTACTCCCCTCAGCAGTGTATTTCGGTTAGCCTGCCTGTTCTGCTCCCCGCTCTGTCTCTGGTGAATCCTCTCACCGCCTGCATCTCTGGCCTGTACCTCAGCTATTGTATGCATAAATAAATAAATCTTTAAAAAATCCACTTTATTAAAAATCCCAATTTGAGTTAGGAAAAGAGAAAGCCCATTGAGATGTATTTCACCTGCTGAAATTTTGGTTCATTTCACAATTCCTAAGCAAAAGCAAAAAGTAGGAGGATTCTTTCTCTTGTTGGGTTGTCTTACGCTGTTGGCATCACTACTTTGTCACAAACAAAAATGCTAATTTTATTTCTATAGTTACATCCTAGCCTTCTATTATATCTACTGTCTCCCAGGTACCATTACTATTCAGTTTTTTATGTTTTTATTTTTTGAAGTACATGCATAAGAGTGGGGGAGGGGAGAAGGGAGCAAAAGGAGAGACACAGAGCAAATTAATCCCCCCAAAAAGTAAGACACAAAAGACTAACAGGCAAAGTATGAAAAAAGGGACAAAGCTGGGGCAAGAGGGGACATGAGAGAAACTGAGACTGAAGAGGATGTAAGTGGACAAAGTCCTCTGTGAACTTGCAGTGTTAGCTTATTTGCCCTTATTAAGTATCTACTATCACCTGGTCTCTACTGCCCTTTAAATAATTGGTTGGCAAAAGCAGATAAGACATGAAGTGGCAATGCCTTGGCGAGTATGAACCTTCCGGATAGGATCATGTATTCCGAGCCCAGGTGCGTCAATACTGATATTTTTAGCTTCTACATACAAAGTGCAGAATTCTGAAATCTGAATCAGATTCAAAATAATAGTTGTGTGTGCCTTTCAAAAATGCTATACTTCACTTAATACATACTTTTTCTATTACGCTTAATAACATTTTGGAACACAAATGATGAGATAACTAAGAAATATAATTGGGCAGGGGTTAAATAAGTTAACAGGGCCAAGACATTTTGACCAGATGGCTTTCTACAATTTTGGAATATCTGAACTTCTCAAAAATGTCACAGGGTGTGAAAATTGAAAACATTTCCATCTGCCTAAACTAAAGGAACTATTGCTCCTCATTCATGCTAATGATAATTTCATGCTGTTCTCCAAGTTATTAAGGCTGTGAGGCTGCTTGAGAAGAATAATTGTCTATTCTTCCCCTGACAGGGTAATTCTAAATCCAGTTGGGTAATAATATTGAGAGAGCTGCTAGAAATAGTCTCTTCCTGTCTACTCTGCTACAATAGAGGAAAATATCTATGACACATAATACAGAACTTGTATGATTAAATGGTATAAGAATCATGGGCTATAATACCTTTTATTAATTGAAAAATACAAAACTAGTTGGTGACAGAGTAGGACTAGCAGATCTTTAGGCTGTTAATTCAGTAATCAGCATCTGATATGGCTGTTAACTGGGAAAAAGCAAGAGAGAATATTATTGACTCAGCAATTTTTTCTGTTAACTCTACATCCCATACTTATACTAATAGCGAATCTTAAAATCTGGGATGCAATATTTAAAATCTCCCAATATCTTCAAACTATAAAGTTGTTGCAACTTTTTTTGCTCAATCAATATCTCTATATACATAATGATTTGTTAGCACTGAACCACAAAATATACCATGAGTATAAATGCATTTTGTTTCTGGTATGATTTTTAATTCCCTACAAACATCACTGACTTGCTCTCTTTTTTTTCACTTCCTTAATTCCCTATGTACCTAGGGCAATTCATTCCTGAACTCTGTAAAAAATGCAAACATCTCTTGTTTAATAAAGTGTCCTTCCCATTCTCCTCATCATTGTGGGTTAATGTTTTCTTTTTCTTCTTTATTGGTTATTTTAATGACATTTCAAGGAGAGTAAATAAACACATGTGTTCAATCAACCATATTTAACAAGTAGCTAGAGACTGATTTTTAATACCTGTGTGCAATATTGAAACATTAACAGACTTTAGCAAATGCCAAAAGTCATAAAACAAAGAATCATCATGTCAGTTACAAATAGGTTTTTGTTTGTTGAAGAAAATAACATGTAAAAAATGAGCCAGACTTTTTAATCTTCATTTTATCAAGTAAAGGGTTTGGATTTAGTCTAATATCTCTCTTTTATCTACAAATTTTAAAGTCTTTTGAACTTTAATATGCATATGACTCATCTGGGGAGCTTATTAAACTACAGATTATGATTAAGCCTTCATATCTAATAAGACCCCAGGAAATGCTAGTAATTGGGTGGAAGAACTACAGTAAGAGTAGCAGAGCTTTAGGAAATAGCATTTAACCTTTTTATAAATAAGTTAAAAAAATGAAGGAGACCTACTCAAACATGGAAACTATTCTTAGCATACAAGTTTTCCAGTCCATGTTTTTGAGCACATGTTCCTTACTAGAGGAAAATCCTACCCAGAGAAAAACAGCCACCCGAAGTCAATGTTCTACAAACAATCCATGATAAACTTGATAAGACTTAACCAGTTTCTCCTTATTAAGTCAGCTGTTAAAAGTTTCCATGGCAGGGCCTCCCCTGGTGGTGCAGCGGTTGAGCACTGGCCTGCAAGGCTGCCCTCAGCCTCTGCAGCGATGGTTCATTCCCAGGATGCAGGAGAGTGTCCCACAAAAAAAAAAAAAAAAAAGTTTCCATGGCATGTGGGAGCTGCACCACTTATATATTACAGTGCTTCTAATTTGATAACTCCAATTGGTATTTCAAAATACATATTAATTCATGTTAATACATACTCTATGTTAACCACTTAAAATTAGCACAGGTCCCACAAGTTAAGGTATCAGTTCTCCACGAGACGTCAGTCACAAGTGCACATCTGACCACATAGCTACAAATATGTGTACTTTCAATGACACCCATATTTTTGATGACATTCTAGAGGGATTAAAGAACTCGGGAAAGTGCTATACTTATAACTAAAGCTGTACTATGATGAATGCAAACCAGACCATCCAAAGGAAGAGACATATGGGGTAAAGTCTTGGAAAGTCTCCAACAAAAACTCTGTGCCCTCTCCTATGAAATAAAGACATGTCACCCTCCTAAATATTGATGTATTAACCAAGCAAGAAGTTTCTCTGATCTTCAATGTAAGAGTTTCTATTGGGATTTTGGTCACTGACTGAACCTGCTCTCCAGTCCGCCATACCTCCATGTAGGTGGGAGGTTGGACTAATACCATGTGATGCAACTCCTCAACACTAATCATATGGTTGATCCTTCCAACATGACCAGCCCCCATCCAGATGCTACAAGAGGCCAACCTTGAGTCATTTCATTAACATAAACTAGGATGTGATCCAAGGGACTAATGAATAACAAAGATAATCCTGTCTCCAGCAGAAACCTTAGACAATGAACAGACAAATTATGTATTATACAACAGTTTCTCTTTTATTTGGCATATTTCACTCTTTCCCTTTCACTGTATCTCACTGGGTCTTAGTTTTTGCTCTGATATCATTAAAAGATCAGATGATCTCCCTAGCACTTTCTCACTCTAATACTCTATGAGTTTATATTCTATGAGTTTATATAGCATACTTTATTCATTTGCTCAATTATGGAGTGATTTTGTCAGTTGCCAAAATTACTACATCCTATATTAACTATTTTTTTTATTTTTGTGGCAATTACAATAAAATGATGATTCAACAGTCATGTCAAATTATTTTTAAAAAAGTTATAGTATTAGCTTGTCCTTAACTATATACTATGCTAAAATTCTCTAATTTCCCTTCCTTACTCACTTTAAACCTAAAAATTAACTCAATCTATTAATTGTATAGATTCAGGAATGCATTTATTATTTCTGAGTACTTTATTGTGGCCATTATGGACCTGGAGTTAAATTCAAATTCCAAGCCCATGTGTATCAAGGAAGACAAAACAATATGAGATAATTTAATCCACCATAAATTAAGAGGAACATAAAAAAGGACAGAGTCCTCTAAACTTAATTATCAGTTATCCTTCATCTGTCTTTCTCAATCCAGCTCTACTAATTGTTATTTGAACAGCAAATAGCTTATTATTTGAAATAAGAAACTCATATTATCTCTAGTATCAGAAGCATGACAAAGCTGCCTGCGTGACTCTTATAAATGGAATGGTTTTATTACACACATGTTGAAGAAATCAAAAATGGTGTAACAAGCAGGGTTCATTCTGATATTTCTTTTTTGAACAGGACAAACAGATCACTACGATGAATATCTATTGTGAATTTATAGGGATTCAGTTAGAAAATAATTCTTGTTAAACAGAGGTTCTCAACATCATTAACAAAGACTGAAAAACTGGGCCAATGTGCATGAGAGTATAAATCATAGAGGTCATGTGTGTTAATGAGAAAAAGAGCATTTATTAGCTTGCAATTTAAAATATAAAGCCCATCTCTCTCAATGGCTTAAAATGGAACAATATCCTGTACCTGAAGACAGGAGGAGGCGATGCCCTCAATTAATGAACAGTCCGTCCTGGGCCTAAAATTTTTATTGCTTTCATTGAAATTTATCAGTGTGATTTTAGATTGTGACAACTTTGTTGTTAAGAAAAGAACACAGAACATTTAGTGCTTATACCTTTTAAAAGTTTTTAAAGTATATATATTGTATATATATTTCCTGACACTTGTGTTAGCTCCATCAATGTGTTTTTTTTGTTTATTTGTGTATTTGTTTTGAGGTCAAATAAATCCAAAAATGTTTGCAAATATAATGAAAGAAATTAGTATATCATTAAAAAATATATTCATCATTAGAAACTATTTTATTATACAAATTAAAAATAAGTAAAAAGCTGATTTAGAAAAAGAGGTAATGTTATATAATTAACTTACCTTTCTGACATGTATAGGAATCCCATCCCCCAATCTCTTCCAAGCTAAATAAGCAGCATATTAATTACCCAGGACCCCAGGCCATGCAATATTGACTCTTGGATCAAAAATTCCAGGAATAAATCCATGACACCATAAGATACCCTAAAAGTACTGAGCAGAGATTTCCTATGATAGACCAACACTTGTTGAACTATTTTTTAAAAGAAAAATAGAAATATTCTATCTCATTGACATTTTTTAAAATTAACTGTGGGTCATTTCACAAATATTTATTTTTTAGAGACTTATTTTCCTTTGCTTTCAAATTTACAGTTTCACTGATTTCAAATGAAATCATTGAAGAAATAAGAAGACACTTCTGACTGAAGCCAAGAAAATGAATAATACCTTTAATAACAATTGCACTTACAACTGAAGGGCACAAAAGTCAACTGAAACAGGGCCTCCCGGGGGGCACAAGGGGTTAAGACACAACCTATGAAGCTATCCACAGCCACTGCAGCATGAGTTTGATCCCCTGCCAGAGAGCTACCCACATGGCGCAGCAGACCTCTCCTGACTCGCCCACTGATCCCCTAAGCAGTGTTTTTCAGTCAGTCTTCATGTTCTGTTCCCCAATCTGTCTCTGGTGAATCCTCTCACCCCCCCACACACACCTCTTGCCTGTACCCCAGTTCTTGCATACATAAATAAATCTTCGGGAAAAAAAGTCAACTGAAACAACACCTAATAACTGATCAAGGCCATTATGAGACTCAGTATACCCATTATGATATCTACTATGGGAAAATGCATTCTCATTTCAAATGGTAACTGTAGTTATTATTTTGTTCCTTATACTATATCGTCAAAGCTACTTTTTAAACACATTCTAGTGATCTGACCAAAGGTTTAAAATGGTTTTATTTGATTCTTTACCCTACCCTGTTTGAAAAAACTTACAAGAGATTTCAGTGTCACAGCTCATACACTGCAACCTAGTCAAATGACAAGATTTAGCTGCTGGACTAACAAAATCTTCTTATTATAAGACAATTTTATTTGTAAGGCAACCTACACTGTTATGATAAAATTCACTACATTCACTAGAATAAATTAGAGCCAAAACTATGAACACAAGTAATATTTTTATGTATCCCTAATATGTGCCTATGACAAAGTGCCAGAGTATCCCCGAATAACTATTCCTTTTACTACAACACTTCTCAGTCAACACACAAAGCAGTCACATTCAATTTAAATTTCAACTTGGCCAGTGTTTATGTAGTGCCTATTTGCCAGCCACAACAGTAAGTACTCTTGTATGCAGCACTTGCTTTGCAATGCTATTATCATTAATTTATATGGGAAATTATTTGAATGTTCTCAGGCCCTAAAAAAAAACTTGCCAAATCATTCCAAATAGCAACATTCTGGTTTTTAAATGAGGGTAGTAGGTATCTGTAATTAGGAGTTGGATATCTGGAGCATTTGCAAAGAGAGAAATGATATCTTCCACTGAGAAAGTGACCCTAACACTCTCTTGGTAGAGTTGCTCCAGGACAACTTATCCACACCTAGAGTGATCCTTTCCCTGTGTTATAACTTCTTATTCTGTCCTCTAGCCAAAGTACTCACTGCTGTTTATTAAAAAATTGCTGAGGTAAAATATATTAAACCCAGAGAGGCTGGAAGTTCTGAAAGACTGATCATATAAAGAAACAGAGACAAGAAAGAATTCAACGGATTACTTTGAGAGCGCTTCCTCTCAAATATTTTTAAATAAATATTTATTACTATTCATGTGCTAATACCCAGCAATAGTGTTGACAAAACACAATCCCTGATGGTATATACAGTTTGGAAAGGAAAAAGAAATTTACCAGAAATTCAGTAAGTATATTAACACAAACTGTGGTGAATGATGTGAAGGCTGAATATGCACACCTGTTTCAGAGGGCGCAGATCTGGATTATGTGTTCAGTGAGAATTTCCCTGGGAAAGTAATGTTTATATTGGATATTAACCTGAGCAGATAGAATATTACTAGTGAAGAAATAGAAGAGCTTTTCAGGAAGGAATGTACATAGAGTTTAGGAATGTGTAGAGAGTTTAGAAAAAGCAAGGCAGTAGTCGCTGTGATTTTTCCAGCATTGCTATAAAATCTTAATACTAAAATAAACTAGTCACTCCAAATCTACAGTTACTCTGTTCTTGAAGTCACTGAAATGCTAAGAAATAGACATCTCTATCTAAAAGAAACAGAAAAAAAAAAAGGTTTGTATGGGAGGCATTTCTGTTATACTCAGTGAAGATACCTCCTACTGGAACATCTCAGCTTCTGCTGATGTGATTGTTCTTTACTTTTTCTGATTGAAATGTGATTGTAATGGTCCTTTACTTGTTGCGCTCCTCAGTGATTGAGTAAAGACTTAGTATCTGCATATTTGAGTAAAGCTTTTCTTATCTATCATGCATGTGTTCATATGTTTGCTTTTTTTGATTATCATTTAAGAAAACATATATCTAGACCACCTGAGATTCAGTAAAGAAATATCTCAATGTGTGGTTTATAGAAGGATAAAGAAAACCTCTTCCCAGATCACTTTCAGCCAAATAAAATGTATGGTGTATGGGAAGTTTAAGATCTGAAGTCTGAGTCTTTGGTCAAGTGAAGCTCTGAGTGTTTAGTCAAGTTAAAGGACTCTAAAGCGCCCCAAGCTGGTAACCAGTGGTGGTGTAGAATTCTTCACAAGACTGATCAGGATCAAGGGATTCTAGTACCTGCATTATTTTATAATTCTACTTCTAACATTGAAACTGCAGTATAGGAAGTGAGGGGGGTCACTAAGGTAATCACGTAACCACTGATACAGTGCCATGTGTAGGAGAATCTTTTATGTGCTGAGATTTCACAAACAATGAGAACTGTAAAATGCCAACTATATAAAAAGCCTGGAGTATATGATGGCATTGAATTTCATTAGCTTTATCAAAATATTCACAGTGGAGAATCATATTATGTGGTACAGAAACAGGCATTTTTAAGTCTTGCTTACATTTTACTTCAAATTAAACTGTAGTTATAGGGAAATAAATAAAATCTCTCCATGCCTTTCAGATGGAAGGGAGAGAGAGAGAGAGAGAGAGAGAGAGAGAGAGAGAGAGAGAGAGAGAGAGAGAGAAAAGGGTCAACAACAAAGAAAAGGATGAAGGCACCAGGATGGGGTTAGAAGGGAGGGAACTAGAAAAAATGCTGAGAAACACAGTTAAACAATATTCTTAGGCAGTCTATCAATTAAGGCCTAAAAAAGCCAATCTATTAATTTGAATTTGTATCTTCAAATTCAAGATACAAATTTTTTACTAACATATGCACATAACATATCTGCAGGGAAAACAAGAAAATTATGTTAAACATATTTAAATGACTAGCTCTGTCAAAAAGAATTGACTGGAGGGAGAATGGATGATAAAAGAACACACAGAAGGCTACTAAGTGATCAGCAGGCCTAGCTAGCATTGGAAATAGTAAAAAGTTTAGAATGATGACAGTTTCAGGAGAGAAAGCCAACAATTCTTTCTAATGGATCACATAATGGAGGTCAAAAGGAGAATCTGTCAAAAATGAATCCTAGATTTCTGACTTGTACCTGTATAGATGGTGGTATTATTCACTATGAGGAAACACTAAAAGATGCTTAGATTAGGGCTGAGAATCAGTTTTTCACATGAGTGCATCTGAGGTGCTTTAACGCATCTGAATGGATGACAACTACAGATAATGGGAGCTCAAAGGAAAGAGCTGGACTAAAGGCATACCTTGAGAGCCATAACAAATAAATAGTATAAATTCACTTATTTTGAATTGTAAGATTTTTTTATGTTTTTAGTTAACATATTTAGTTACCCAAAAGATATTTTTAGCTATTACATTCATTTGTAGGTATATCCCATTGTAACCTCTTTTCATTTTTCTATCCTATGTTGTTGTTTTTTTTATTCTTTAGAGAGATATATTTTTGGTTGGTGTTCCTTTAATCTCTCCTAGCAAGACAGGATGTCTGTGTCCTGGCTCCCATGCTTTTCAATAATCCTCTGAGTGGGCTTCAAACAGAGCCAGCACAAGCACAGAGCAGCTGTCCATTCACATTTGCCATCATAATACAGGTTCCAAAGCCACTCTTTGAAATATTGTTTCTATTTATTAATCTATTTTTGTGTGCCCTAAAGTTTTACAGTTTCTCCTACTTCCCTAGATTTTGCTTCATAGAATTCTGTTCCTTGATAAAAAGTGACTCATGAACCGAACAATTTCTAAATATTTTTTTAATGCCTGTGATATCAAACTCAGCATTCACTATTCTTGTTACAAAAGTAGTTACAATACCACACTTTTTTGTGAGAACTTGATAATTATGAAAACTGGAATCATCTTGTGAACATGCCTGAGAGAAAGGAGAAAACTGCTAGTACTCCTCCACGTGGGTCTAGCCTGTGAGGCTCTGTGAACCTGCTTCCCACTTGAACAATGTTCTCCCTATTTTCTCTACCATCAGGGAGGTTCAGAGACACCTCAGTCTTAGTCTTACTCACTCTCAGGGACCTAAAACCTTTGTGGAGGCCTTCGTCTCCCTAGGGCTACAATTCCAAATTCAGTAGATGAGGAAAACACTTCTGAAAAGGCATAGGAAGGGCATCCAAAATCTGCAAGTAATCAAATCACAAACAATTGTCAAAATAAACATTTTCAGAATTCCAGAAATTAACCAAATGCTTGCAATAATTTGAGAACCACTGATTCAACAAAAACAGCTACTTTTGCTAAGAACATGGCACTGTAAGTTGCAGCTTTGGAAAATGATCTAGTAGTTTCTAAAGAGGGTAAAGACAGAGTTACCCTATGACCCAGCAACTCTATACCCAGGTGTGTACCCAAGAGAATTGAAAATACACGCCAATGTTCCTAACAGCATTACTAATAAAAATCACAAAGTAGAAAAAAAAAACTTAAGTTCCATAAACTGATAAGGTGATAAATAAAATGAGGTGAATATGGATCCTGGAATTTTACTTGACAATAAAAAAGAATGAAGCTCTGACACATGTTACAACAGTCAGGAACCTGAAAATCACAACACTATGTGACAGAGCCAACTACAAAGGGTCAAATAGTGTATGGATCCATTAACATGAAGTTCCCCAGAAAAGGCAAATCTACAGCAACAGAAAATAAATGTAGATTAGTGTTAGTCAGGGCTGGGGAGAGAAAGCAATAAAGAATAATTGCTGAAGAGGTGGGGGTTTTTCCTTGGAATTTTGAAATGTTGTGAAATTACATAGTAGTGGCAACTGCACAACTCTATGAATAGACTAAAACCTACTTGTTTATACACTATGAAAGTATAAAATTCATGGTATATGAATTATATCTCAATAAGGTATTTTAAAAATATTTCATGTTAAAAATTTTGTATTTCTAGCCTAACAGAGGTTACATGACAGATTTGCTTTCATCTTTATTCATGCTAGAAATTACTTCTGGGAGTATGATTACAAAACTGCAGATAGTTGATGTTTTGTATATGTGTGTTTATGTGTGTGTATAGTGGAATTTATTACCAAAAGTTTATATTATTTTATTATCAAATGTTTATACTTAATTATTAAACACTTATATAGCATTTCTAGGTGTTTCACATAGAACAATTCGGTGAATTTTCAAAGCTACTTTAGGATGTTGGTGCTATTATTTCCAGAAGAAAACTAAAGCACAGAGGTTAACTAGGCCAAGGTCATGGATGTACTAAATGATTAAGCTAAAATTTGAAGCTAGGTTGATTGGCTACAAAACATGTACTTTTAATCGCACACCATGATGCTTCTGTAATAAAAATTTTTAAAGAGCACATTAAAAGCAATACATTAAGTTATGTAGGAGACATCTCAAATATATACCACAGGGAGAATGGAAAAAGAAAGCAGCGCCAATAACAATTTCCTAATGTTTTGTAAATAGGTTCTCATGGGTTATAATTTCCTGTGAGATCATCATGTTGGCATTCAGCTTAGAAAATATGAGCTCTGAATCCCTACTAAATGACTCAAAGAGTAGTTCTAAGTGACGAGAGACAGTGAAGTGGAAGGTGCATGCAAAAAATTTGAAACTTTCCTCATGAAATATAACATCAGAAAATATATATATTTAAATTAATACATTATGTAGAGCCTCCCTCGTGACGCAAGGGTTAAGACACAGCACTATGCATCCAACCACTATGGAAAGCTGTGTGGAGATTCCTCAACCTCATACAAATGGAGCTACCATACAACCCGGCAATTCCACTTCTAGGGATCTACCCAAAGGACACAAAAACATTGATTCAAAAGAACACCTGTGCATCTATGTTTATTGCAGCAATGTTTACAATAGGTAAAACCTAGAAACAACCCAAATGCCCAAAAATAGATGACTGGATCAAGAAGATGTGATGTGACACATATACACAATGGAATATTATTCAGCAACCAAAAAAGATAAACTCATGTCATTCACAGCAACGTGGATGGAACTAGAAGGAATTATGCTCAGTGAAATAAGCCAGAAGGAAAAAGAAAAATAATGGATGGTTTCACTTATAGCAGGAATATAGGGGAACCCAATAAGACATCAGTGTAAAAAATAATAACAGTACAAAACACAACAAAGCAAAATCGGACAATTATAAATCAGAGACATCCTGCAGGGGAGGAGGAGGGAGAGGGATCGGAGGGAGGGAGGGAGGAGCACAGGGGACTGAGGTGATGGTGCACGGGTGCACTGATGAATGAAACTTTATGGGTATAACACCTGAGGGGGTAGGCGGAAGCAAATATTGTTTTAAAATGAACTATGTTTTAAAAAATAAAAAAATATATTGAAAAAATAATAATAAATAAAATAAAATAAGAAAGAAAGAAAGGCATTGTCAATTAAAAAAAAAAAAAAAGGATAGCATTATGAAGCTGTCCGCAGCCTCTGTAGCACAAGTTCAATATCCAGCCAGGGAGGTGACCCACATGGCGCAGCTGACCTGTCCTGACTTACCTGCTGCTCCCCTCAGTGGTGTATTTCTGTCAATCTGCCTCTTCTGTTCCCCATACTGTCTCTGGTGAATCCTCTCACGCCCCCCCACACCTCTGGCCTCTACCCCAGTTCCTGTGTGCATAAATAAAATAAAATCTTTAAAAAATAAATTATATAGGTGATTTAAAATAACTATTGTAACCGAATGAGTAGTGCAAAATAGAAATTTGAGTTATTTGCAGTCTTGTCTATTAAAAATCAGGAGATCACATTATGCTCAAGATTATCTTTCTTTGGAGGGTTCTATGGCACATACAACTAGTCAATTTTCTATTCCAACTATCCAAACAGTAAATACCCATTCTCTTACTCTCTGAAGTTCACTGTATATGGTGAACTTAGTAGCGTTCAATTTAATTTTATTTTCCACTACTACTTTGTTTTATTTAACATTGCCACACCTGCACTTATCATGTGATAACTTTCCAAAAAAACTTAAAATCTCATCCATGACATGGAAATCAAGAATACAATGATCTCTTTTCAGAATTAATATTGCATTAAAGTTGATAAAGCCACTAATATAATTCACTATCAATACATTCTCTCCATTTTGAATTTTCATCTCTTCTTCCTCTTTTTCTTCAAAATAATTCCTGAATTTTCTAATCATCTCCAAGACTACAAGAGATAATCTCATTCCTCAGCCAGAAGTGCTGAGGGGTTCCTCCTTCTGACACACAGACAAACTTCCCTTTGCAGCTATTCCCTTTCCGCCAATGGCAAATAAACTTGCTGGCATCAGAGAGTACATTATCTGCTAATACCTTTAAGATCATGTAACAAGCCACTCATTGTGACAGTACAAACTTGGACCATACCTCCAACTGCTTCCTTGGAGCACAGTATGACAGACCCTTTGCTTTAATTGGCTCTACCAAGGAGCTGGTTTTGCATCTCAAAAATGAAACAAAGTTAACCAAGGAGAAGCAAGGCTAGGATATTTTCTGTGCTTTGTTTTTCCACCAAACATTCAAAATATTCATTGTTAGACAAATTTGCACTCTTGAAGTCAAAACTATACACATACACACACACACACACACACATATGTGTCTACATATAGCATTCATTTTACTGGCCTTATTGATATTTTTATATCAGAGAAATCACATTTGTTTAAATCACTCTACAAACCTTTCTTGTGCTCATTTTCCCCCTGGTCTCTTAGCAGATTATTTCAGGTTACCTGCTCCCCAATATGGCTTCGTGTGACCAACTGTGCCATTTCATTAGCTGCAATCCGCTCCCGAGACCTGGAGAGATTATGAGTACTGGTGGCTTTTACTCCTTAGGAAAAGCTGTTTCCTACCAGGGAGCTTCTCTGTCTGCCTGTGTTAGGGTCAAGATGTTACACAGAAAGTCATACTAGGGATCCTGAGCAAGCTGGCCAGTGTCACTCCTAGCCATTTAAAGGGGAACCATTAAAAGTATTTGAATATAGAATTCAAATTTTATTGACCTGTGTATTTCCTAAGCCATCTGTCAAAGGGCCTCAGCATAAAGAAGATTCAATCAGCAAAGTAAAAATAATAGAAGGAGGGGAAGCTTCAGTGCTACTGATACCCATCTGGGATATTTCAGTTGATTTTTCACTCCTTTTCCAAATCTTTAAGATGTCTAAAAGATATAACTACCAGCTTACAAGAAATACAGGGTACACGGTAATAGGTTCTATAGCCATATAAGGATTTAATCAATAAAACCCACACCAGAAACTTATTACAGAACAAGTAACTTGGCTTCTTCAAAAATAAGTTGGGGGTGGGGAGCAGAGAGAGGGGAGGGAGACAGAGAGAGGGAGCAAGGGAGAGCAGGCAAGCAATGGTTTTTAAAATATACATATATTTGAAAAGGCCTCCCTGGTGGTGCAAGGGCTTGAGGCTCAACCTGTGAGGCTACCCACAGCCACTGCAGCACAAGTTCCATCCCCGGCCAGGGAGCTACCCACATGGCACAGCAGACTTCTCCTGACTAGCCCGCTGCTTCCCTCAGCTCCCCTCAGCAGTGTGTTTCAGTCAGTCTGCCTGTTCCCCACTCTGTCTCTGGTGAATTCTCTCACCCCACACACCTCTGGCCTGTGCCCCAGTTCTTGCATGCATGAATAAATAAATCTTTAAAAAAATATATACTTGAAGGACATAATATATAAATGGTGGACCTTGATTTGGATACCGATTTGAAAAGAACAACCATATAAAAATAAAACGAACATTTATGAGGCAATCATGGAAACTTTAACACTAAAAATTCAAAATTAAGGCATTATTATCAAAGTTTTAGCAGCAACAATAATATAATGGCTATGTTTTAGAAACCTCATTTATTTTTTAAAGATTTATTTATTTATTTATTTATACAAGCACTGGGTACAGTCAGAAGTGCGGGAGGGTGACAGAATTCACCAGAGCCAGAGCGGGGAGCAGAGCAGGCAGAAGGACCGAAGTGCACTGCTGAGGGGAGCAGTGTGCGGCAGGAGAGGTCTGCGCGCCATGTGGGACCCTCCTCTGGTGGCCGGGGAGCAGCCAGGGATCAAACCAGCGCTGCAGAGGCTGCGGGCAGCTTCCAACCCAGCGCTCAACCACTGCGCCACCGGGGAGGCCCGAAACCTCATTTTTTTTATGAACACAGAGGAAAACAGTAACAGTGAAATAACACTGTGTCGGGCATTTGCTTACTAATAATCTTGGAAAGGAGGAAGCAAAGAGTTATTAAAGCTGGGGGATAAAGTACTCTTTGTGTACTTCATGTTATCACCCTAGTGCCTTTATACCACTTTGCCTCTTTTGTGTAAATTTTCCCTGGGCTTTTCACTTGACAAGTGTGGCACGCCCCATCTTCCCATTGTATCCTGCACACACCTCTATTATTGCAACATCACGTTTTCGTGCTGTTGTTTTTCACAATGGCAAGTGCTTCAGTAGAAAATATTTCGAGAAAGTAAATCTTAATGTTCTTGACCTGGTATGGTAAAAAGAATAGCTGCATAGTATCCCAAATTCCTTCATCACCCTCCATACAGAAAAGGATTACTATGTCCATAAAAGTTCTTCCAGAACACAGCAGGTACTAGAGGATGGTCTCAGTCCTCTATCCAGAATTCAACTCCTCCCCACTAATAACAGAGACACTTTTATTTCATCCTCTCTAAATTTTCACCAGACAAATCTTCTATGTCACTTTTATTTTCATTAATCTCACCTCTTCCCAAGTTCTATTTTTAAATTATTATCTATCCCTATTAGATCAAGTAACTAACAAGTTAGAATCACTTCTTTATCTTATTTTATTTTTTTATTGAGGTAGCATTGGTTTATAACATTGTATATGGGTTAGAGGGATAGGCTCACACCCTTCTCAACTCAGCCCTCCTCACTCCACCCTCTGCCCCTCAGGTAGCCTCAATTCTGCAGTCAGATTTGTATGGTTTAGCTTTATCTGACCCTTTTTTTTATTTCTCTCTGTTCCACATATAAGTGACACCATCAGGTATTTGTCTTTCTCCTTATATTTATTTCACTTAGCATAATCCCCTCCAGTTCCATCACAAAAGGCAAGCATTTTCGTTTTTTTTTTTTTTTTTTTCATAGCTTAGTACTGTATAATTGTTATACTTAGCATCACAGTGTCAGGTAAATGGCGAATAAAAGGGTGGGAAAAAGGGAGCTCCAAAGACACCAAGCACCAAAGTAATAACATTTGTATTTCTAAGTTAAATATAAATGCAAAAATCTGTCATGTTACCAAAAAAATTCAAAAGACCTTTACATATACTAAAAGAGACTGCATTACAATGACAGTAAAGGAAGCATCTCTCTTTAAAAGAGCAGTTATATGTTTGGGACAACTGCCTCCTAGCAAATAACTAGTTAGACAACTTTCAAAAGAAGGAGCTTATTAAAGCTATATCTAAAAGTCATCAAGACTTTAGGGATTTTAAAGCAGATTAATTTATAAGTATCTCAACTTCTCTGTCATAAAAAATGTCAATGCAAGGCATTAAACCTACCAAAGGTGGATTCTTTGTTTTACAGATTGTGACATGCCCTAACAACAAACACTAAGCTTCCATGGAGAATTAATGCAGTGCCTTAGTTTAATTTATCACATACTCAATAGTCTAACTTTCTGATGAGAAATCCTGACTTTGGAACTTTTTGCTAAAGGATGTCTTGATTTGCATTGTAAACTACACCTCCTTTCTTTCTCTCTCCCTCAAAAATTAGTCAATTTATATATAAAAAAAAATTCTTTGTTAAGAGAAATCAGTGAACTCTGGAGCCATGCCACTCTCTTTACACTCTTCTTAGAAACATAATAAAATCATCTAAAATTGTGAATGAAAAATGCTTAATCTGTTAACAAATATCAAGTACAGGAAAAAAATAGTCTCACCTTTTAATGAGAACTATATATTTTCTTTATGGTACTTGCACAATAAGCACACAAATCTCCAAAAGTTACCAAGTCTAGGACACTATGAAAATCAATTTTTCATTGAATGACTGCTTATATCCATTCAGCATGAATTATTGCCTTATTAAGTACCAAAGACTTTTTCTCCCTAACTGCACACACCATTGTACCAAATCTAGTTAGATGAAGCAGAAACAAATTTATATTTTCTAACACTTATTCTGATTCTTTAGACTAGAAACTGCACTGCAGATATCATCACATTTCATCACATTATTCTCCTAGTCAGATTCTTACTAACAAGGCTCCCATGTATCACTGCTTTTTGCTTTTTATGAAAAAGAAAAGAATCCCCACTAATTTCACAGTACAATGATTCATTCATTATTTAATCTTGTTTCTTAGTCTATTAAAATTAAAGTGCATATGCCCTGTTGTGCCACATTATTATACTCAATAGTTGGATTTAAAATGTTAAAAATGAAATTAAAGCTACTCTAAAATACTTTCAATGGATATTTCTGAAATCCTGCTGTCTTATCTTTTCTGATTTATCCTATACTGACCTGTTGGCTGCTTATTTCTCACTTAGATTTTTAAAATTCTGTTCGAAACATAAATCAAGGTTGATAGGAAGACATTAGTAATGTTATGCATGATTGAGGTACTGTTAGAATTTCTTCAGTGAGAATTACAAGAATCAGCAAATAGAATTTTATTTTTAAATTAAGAAAAATAATACCCCAAACCCCACATTTCAAAATCCAAAAGGTCCCTTTTTATTACTAAAGTTGTTAGATTTGACTTTCCAATTAATTTCAGAAAGGAGGAAAATGGTGACGGTGGACCAATACAGCAAAAGATATCTAAAAGAAGGAATTTTTTATTGTAATATAGTGTCTTAGTGCTCTGAATTTCAATGGCTGAAAGCTATGGATAATCAATAAATTTCTTAGTAGCAGTCTCAGTTTACATTTCATACAGGAGTCTATTGTGATATAAAAAATCACTGTAAATTAGTTATTATTAAAACTCTGCTGGGGGAAGAGATATACTCAGTGATTTGTGAGCAATAATTCTGCCTTCCACCCCAGGATCAAGATGAATTGGCCTTTTCTGTTTCTGAGTTTAAGAAGTAAAAGAGTGCAAAGTTTGTAACATGTCCTTTAGCAGGATAGGTCTCAGTATATGTCCTTCCCTTGGGGATTGTGACACTAGTCCTGAGGATGCCAGGATAATTGCAGAACTGGGTGTTAACCTTCAACTCTGGCTGGCTCTATCTGTAGGGCTATGGTCAGTGGCAACTGGCCACAAGGGAGCCAAAGTCCTAAGGAATATCCACCCAATAAGAACCAGTATTTAGTCCTGCCCTGATGAAGCATTTTTCTTTCATGAAATTCTCTGACTTTGGCAAAATAAATTGGGCTTCATAGAGAGCACACTGTTTTATCTCTTCCCACTAATCCCTACTCCACCTGAAATATCAAGGTATTAGTAGGAATTATTTCACAAGAAAGTCTTAAATGAATATCCTGTCTGTCTGTCTCCATATAATTGCAAACGATTTTCCATCATCAATGCATCTTTGCTTTCTACTGAACCAAAATAACATATACTTTTAAAAACTTCATTGTTGCATAACATAAACAATATAAAATGCACAAATTTTAAGCATAGGCAGGATGTATGCTATGTATAAAATGAACATTTTTAAATATACCATCTCAGGAAGTTTCTCTAATGCCCATGTAAGTCAGTCATTACCTTCTTCTAAGGTAACAAATATTTCTACTTTTAACACTCCATATTAACTTTGCCTGTCTTTGAGCTCACATACATGGAAATATATATGTGCTCTTTGCATCTGACATCTTTTGCCCCAGATTATACTTACGAAATTTATACGTGTTGTTTGTTTTACAATAGCTTACTCCTTTCACTGGTCTTAAAAATTTAAATCGATATCCCCAATTTTATTTATCAGTTCTAATGTTGATAGCTATTTCACTTATTTCCAGTTTGGGGCTATTTAAAGTAATATTTGTAAACATTCTCCTATGGACTTTACTGATTACTTCTATATATTCCATTGGTATTTATCTAGGAGTGGAATAGCTTGGTCAGCTGGTATGTTTAACTTCAACTTTAGAAAACAATACCAAACAGTTTTTCAAGATAGTTAAACTTACATTGCCACCAGAAACTTATTATTTCTAATTGCTATATATCTTCCCTCCCTAATGTGGTATTTTCAATTATTTTTAAAAATTTGCCATTATGGTGAGATAAAATATCTCTTGGTTTCAATTTGCATTTCCCTGAAATAAAGGTACTGGATTACCATCCCATATGTTAACTGTCATTTGATTAGCATCTTTGTAGAATACCTATTCAATTATTTCTCCCACTTTCATTATATTAGAATATATTTTTCTAACAGGTTACTAAGAGTTCTTTATTTATTCTGGATTTTAATTCCTTTCATATATTTCTGTGCCATATATTTCCAGTATTTTTCCCACACTGCACTGCAGTGATACTTTGCCAATAAATCAGGTGGTGATAAATGAATGGGTCTATTTCTGCATTCTTCTCTGTTTCATTGGTCTCATTTTTTTCATTCTTAAACCACTGCCACACTCTATTACTGCTACATTATAATAAATGTTGGTATCTGGTAAATGCTCCAACTTTGTTCTTTGAGCTGACCTGTTTATTTTTGGCATTTTGCTTCCACAGGCATTTTTGAATCAGTTTTTCAATTTCCCCCACAAAATCCTGCTGGATTTTTAATTGGTATTGCAGCATTGACATTGACACAGTTTGCAAACACATGGTGTATCTTCCCCATTTGTGTAAGTTTCTTTTAGTGTTGAAATGTTGTATGTCGAGGTTTTGCAAATCATTGCAGAGGTTTTGCAAATCTAATGATTTTAATATTATTGTTAATATCATCCTTTATAATTTTATTAAAACACAAAAATAAAATATATTTTCATTAGTAGCATGTAATTATTTTATTTTTAATATAGGTAATCTCTGTCACCATTAGATCATTTATAACAAATTTCATAACAGATTTAATCCACCATCTTACAGTTTTGTTTCTACTAGTCACTCCTTTCTTTCTCTTTGCTTTCTTTTGGATTATACATTTATAATTTTTACTATTTCTCACCTCCATTTGCTTGTTAATAATAAATTATTTTATCCTTGTAATAGTTACTTTAGAGAGCACAACATGCATTTTTAACATAATAAAGTCTAATTCAAATTAGTAATTTTACCATTTCCCAGAACATTAAAAAGAAATTTTACAATACATCAACACCATTTACTTCCTTTTGCCTTTGGCTAACACAATGTACTTTAAATCCCATCATATATAATTAGTTTTATAAATATTAAATTAGCTTTACATACATGCTTTTTCCCCCCTTGTGTCCTTTCTTCCATATATTACTGTTTCTTACTGATTTCCCACCACTTTTGAAAGACCTCTTTAATATTCCTTTTAGTGTTGATCTAGAAAAAATTCTCTCAGGCTTTGTCTGAAGCCATCTTTACTTTGCTCTCCTTTCACCACTAATTTCATTGGATACAAATTTTCTATTGGTAAATATTGCCTGTTAATACATTAACAATGCCATTTAATATTTTTCCTGCTGAATTGATATTTGTCTTATTGTTGCCCTATTTAAAGTAACATACTGCTTTGCAGTGTGGCTACAGTTCAGGAGTTTTGTTTTGTTTATCAGCCTTTGGATTACAGCAGTTTTACTGGGCTGTTTCAATGAGTTCTTTACAATGTTTGATATTCATAGATCTTTTCCAGTCTCTAGCCTAAGTCTTTCATTACTTTAGAAAAATGAACAACCAATATTTCTTCAAATATTTTTTCTGCCATATTCTTTCCTCACTGCTTGGAATTCTAATTGCACAATTGTTCTGACTTTTCCCCATGTTCTTATTATCTTGGCTTTTGTAATTTTCATAGTTTTCTCTCTTTGTGCTCAAGGTAGGTATTTCTAGAAACTTTAGTTCTAGAACTACCATTTGATGTGTTTTATAGATTCCAGTTTTTGGTGACATAGTCAATATTCTCTATTTTCCAGAACATAATGATAGCTATTTTGAAGTCAGTTTTTTTTTTTAATATTTCTTTTTTTTAATATTAAATTTTATTTTTATATTCCCCCATACAATTGCAAACGCCCCATTCTGACCCCAATCCTTCCCCTCCAGCCCCCCACCCCCCAAAAAGTGTCTCTGGTTCATAGTTTTTTGTTGATTTTGATTTTCACTTTCTTATATTCATTTTCCTGGTCCCTTATTTAAGTTTTCTAGATTCCTGCTATGAGTGAGACCATCCGGTATTTTTCTTTTTCTTTTTGGCTTATTTCGCTGAGCATTATCCCTTCCAGTGCCATCCATGTTGCTGCAAATTGCATGTGTTTATCTTTTTTGAATGCTGAGTAATATTCCATGGTATATATGTACCACATCTTCTTGATCCAGTCATCTATTTTTGGGCATTTGGGTTGTTTCCAAAGCTTAGCTATTGTAAACAGTGCTGCTATAAACATAGGGGTGCAGGTGCTCTTTGGAATTGATGTTTCTGTGTCCTTTGGGTAAATACCTAGGAGTGGAATTGCTGGATCATATGGAAGCTCTATGTTTAGTAGGTCCAGAAATCTCCACACAGCTCTCCATAGTGGTTGGACCAGTTTGCACTCCCACCAACAGTGCAGAAGAGTTCCTTTTTCTCCACACCCTCGCCAACATTTGTTGTTGCTAGTTTTTTTAATATGTGCCATTCTCACTGGTGTGAGATGGTATCTCATGGTAGTTTTGATTTGCATTTCCCTGATGACAAGTGATGTTGAACATTTTTTCATATGTCTGTTGGCCATTTGCATTTCCTCTTCAGAGAAGTTTCTTTTTAGCTCTTCTGCCCATTTTTTGACTGGATTATTTTCTTTGTTGTTGCTGAGTCTCATCAGCTCTTTGCAGATTTTTGTGATCAGTCCTTTATCATTAGTGTTGGGTGCAAAAATGTTCTCCCAGTTGGTGGGGTTTCTCTTTGTTTTTGTTATTGTCTCTTTTGCTGTGCAGAAGCTCTTTAATTTGATGTAGTCCCAGCTGTTTATCTTTGTCTTCAATATCACTGCTTTGGGTGATGTGTCTGTAAAGATGTCTTTGATGTGCAAATCACGTAGTGTTTCGCCTATATTTCCTTCTATGTATTTTATGGTTTCAGGTCTTATGTCTAGTTCTTTAATCCATTTTGAGTTGATTTTTGTGTATGGTGTGAGGTAGTGGTCAAGCTTCATTCTTTTGCATGTAGCGACCCAGTTTTCCCAGCACCATTTATTGAACAAACTTTCTTTGCTCCAATGCATAGTCTTTGCTCCTTTGTCAAAGATTAGTTGACCATAAATCTGTGGGTTTATTTCTGGATTTTCTATTCGATTCCATTGGTCTGTATGTCTGTTCTTGTTCCAATACCATGCGGTTTTGATGATTATGGCTTTGTAGTATAGTTTGAAGTCTGGGAGTGTGATGCCTCCATTTCCTTCTTTTTTTTTCAGTAGAGCTTTGGCTATTCGGGGTTTTTGATGATTCCATATGAATTTCATCAATAATTGTTCTATTTCTTTGAAGAATGCCATTGAGATTTTGATTGGAATAGCATTGAATCTGTATATTGCTTTTGGTAGGATGGCCATTTTAATAATGTTTATTCTTCCAATCCATGAGCAGGGGATGTCTTTCCATTTCTTTGTGTCTTCTTCTATTTCTTTTAACAGTGTTTTACAGTTTTCTTTGTATAGGTCCTTTACCTCTTTTGTTAGATTTATTCCCAAATATTTGATTTTTTTTGTTTCGATAATAAAAGGGGTGGTTTTTTTGATTTCTTCTTCTTCAGATTTATTGTTTGTGTATAGGAAGGCTACTGACTTTTGCGTGTTGATTTTGTATCCTGCCACTTTACTGAATTGATTGATGAGTTGAATTAGTTTTTCTGTGGAGATTTTGGGGTTTCTGAGTCATCTTTTGCTATTGCTTTATCATTATTTGGACATATTACCTGGGTTTTATAACTGGCAGTATTTCAGTGAATGCTAAGTATAAAAAGTTGTAAACAAACTATGTGATATTATCTTCCTACAGAAGATATTCTTCTGGCAGCAAAACAGAAATTTGACAGGATATCTTGGATGCATTTGAGGTTAGTGTATTTCTGTTTTGCCTATATTCTCAAAGAAAGGGTTTTCCAGAGGGTTCCATAAAAAAATTTGGGGTTACCCTCCTCCTTGATGGCTATGAAATCAAACAAACACATATAGGATGGCTATTTACTATTCATTTATTGTTGTTGTTTTCATGGACAACTTACTATCTTTGTAGCCTCCTGGGACTTGATATTTAGTAGGGAAATAGTTAATAATTCCTAAAGCAGTAGGGCATTAATGTGACATATAAAAAATGAAGCAGCAGCAGAGAGCTTAAGACTCAAGATCCTAATCTTTAAGAAATTCATAGTAACATGAACTGGAATCTTGCTTTGTTCATCAAGGGCTAAAGTCACCAAGTTGCTTGGTACCTTAAGTTGAAATGCAGAGCTAGCCACATTATCAGTGCTTTTGGGCTCTGAAATAAAACTTAGGGTGATTTCTTCTGATTATAGAAGTGACTCATAATTCAGAACAAAATTTAGAAAATAAGTCCAAACAAGAAAAATATTAAACATTTTCCCACTACCTAAAGTTAACTTAGATAGTATTAAGACTGAATAATTAAGATATATTCTATTTGGTTTTAGTTGTATGAGACAAAATCATGCTATAACATATTTTGTACATATGTTGCATAGAAGGCAGGTTGTGTTGTGACCAACATTTTCTACTCTGGCTGGAAAAGGGGACTACGATTATAGAATGCCATGATTCTGCACAATTATGAGGAAGCACCTGTGTGACTGACTACTGCCCAGTGAATCCATAATCCTTCTGCAGAAAATTATTTTAAATTTCACTCTACTGTGAATAATCTTAAGCATCCATTAATGTAAATTGATTTTTTTTCTCTGCAGGCAGAACATACTTCACAAAAGTGGGGGAGTAGTAAAAGTTTGCAGAGTTACAGATTTCTATTTTCCATTTTAAAACCAAATTATATTATAGAATTGTAATTTCCAATAAAAGAAAAACATAATTTAATAGCAAACACATCTTTTGGAGACTATTGTTTATTAAATTATTAAATTATTCTTCTACATAGTAATCAAACAGCACAGAAAACTCTAGCCTCAGTGATGACAACATTAAAAGGCATTAATGTCAGTACTGCTTTTCAGAATTTTTATTAGTTTTCTAGCATG
This sequence comes from Talpa europaea, assembly GCF_964194135.1. Classification (NCBI taxonomy): domain Eukaryota; kingdom Metazoa; phylum Chordata; class Mammalia; order Eulipotyphla; family Talpidae; genus Talpa; species Talpa europaea. The sequence goes on from NC_140069.1 coordinate 121,783,581, forward strand.
TGAATGTTTGTGAGCCCATGTTCTATTTACCAAATGAACAAAAAGCAAGCACATTTTCTTAAGGAATTAGAAAATTTCAAAATAAGATTACTGCATGAAAGAAAAGTAATCCAAAATTTTCAACTCTTCAAAATAGTTAGGCAGATGTGATAGATGATAGATTGATTGAGAGATTGACACATCAAAAATAGATATAAACACAGAGAGAGATAATCCCAAAACAATGTTGCATGCAAAGCAAATGCAAAGCCAATGACAGTGAACATACAATTTATAGGGGTGAGATTTTTTAATTGTATAATATAATCCATTATAGCACTTGCATCTAAATACCGTTCACTTCATACAGAAAGTGGTGGCAATTAAGCCTGGAGGTAATTATGTGCTTTTACAATTGCTAAGTGTAATTTTAGAATGAAAAACTGTTATGAAATGCAAATTTAACTTCTATCCAAAATGTTAATTTTTGAAATCATACAGCTCTCAGTTATTTTAGAACATTGCCATGTTCACAGATGCAATACAACTCTCACGATACTGTTTCTAAACAGCTGAGAGTCTATACTGTATGTATACTTTTCAAAAATCCATAAATGTTCATTCTGTTGGAGAACACAGCTAATAAATAGGATTGTTTATTCCAGTTTTCTTGAAATACCAAAGTGAAGAACAAATGCTTTTTTTGTACAGTAGATTTTAAAGCTCCATTTCCAACTATTCATCCCATGGGTAATACAAAATCTACTTGAAATCAGAGACTAGTCTAATCTCTCTCCAGTAGATGCTCCATATATCCACTTAAATTTATGTCATCAATGAAACAAGCATGACTGAAATTAAATCAAAACCCTTATCTTCTTTTTTATAAGCAGAGATTTAATATAGAGCTACTTGTTCACTGAAGGTCATAATATACCTTGAGAAATTCTAAACTTTGTCACTTAAAATTATAACTGTTTTGAAATTTAAAAAGTTTTCTAGCAGTTTTCTACTAAGAGTATCTCCTGTTTTGACTGTTGCTCATGTTTATAATTTAAAACTTTTATCTGGTTCATGTATTTTACTTAATAACAGCTTTCCTTATGATGTTTGATAACTTCTCTAATTTAAGAGAATACTGAGACAACAAAAATACACTCACTGAACAGAAAGGAAAAGAAAAATAAATTATTTTTTGAAATAGGCACAGTGCCTTCAATAGAGAATCAGTAGGCCTCTGTATTGTTTCTAAGTTTCTCACCAACTGCCATGAAGGCTGACATGAAGAAATACACTCTAGGATCAGGACTGGCCAATAAATAGACAGCAACATAAATGATTTTAAGTTTTCAAGCAGCCGTATCAAGGTGTCAGCAGTGCCACAGTTCCTCTGAAGGCTCTACAGGAGAATCCTTCCTTTCCTTTTCTACCCGGCGCTCCTTGGTGGGTGACTCCCAACTACAATCTCTCTCTCGGTCTCCATCTCTCTGTCTCCTCTCTTTTGTGAGTCCCTCATAAAAAACAATTGATCTTCAGATATAGAGCCCACCTGGATAATCCAAGATGACTTCATCTTGAGATCCTTAATTTAGTTTACACATACAAAGGTTGTTTTCCAAATAGGATGACATCTACAGGTTCTGGGATGTGGACATTATCTTTTGGGGGACACCATTCAATTCACTATATGACAGAGGACCACAATACTGTCACAGACTCAAGTGAAGCAAAGTGTTGACGTTTATTTGGTGATGCCTTAGTTCCTATCTTTATTCCCACTTTACTATTTTTCCAGCCAGGGAACATCACCCGCTCCGAGGGGTCTAATCAGATCACACCTTGGACCACTCCTATCTTCTTCACTGTCTTTAGACTTTCTTGGCCTATGTCAGTGACAAGATATGGAATTCAAGCTACTCTTGACTCACTCTTATCTCATCGATTATTTCACCATGCTCCACTTCACTTTCCATAGCTCTCTTTTTTTGAGTTCACCGATGAACTGCATGTCAAACACATTTTTTCACTAAAAGAACCGATCTGTTCTGATGAAAATAAAAAATTTGTCTCACTTTACGCAGAACCTCGTTGGGTACCTGATTTTTCAGCTTATTTATTTCTGTGTTTCCCCTTCAAGCTCAAAATTATCTGAACACCTTAACTCAGAGATACCTCAACTTCAATCCAAATACTATCAGAAGGCAACCGTGTGGAATCATATCATTTCAAATTCTCAAAATAAATGAGTTGTTATTTTACTTTATCTGTAGTGTATTAAGAAGCACACATCTCTATGGCTGAATATCTCCCCACAGGACATGACAAAAAAAGAGTCAGACATTAGATCTACCCTCTACTATGCTGCTAAAGATTTAATGTCATGTGCCTACCCGAGAACTGACTATGAGAATAGAAGAGAGGGGTGTAGGCTCTGTATTATCCACCATAGAATCTGCATTGCAACAATATTGATAGAGACAAAAATATGCTGGCTATGATGATTTAAGTTAACATCCAAGATTTGATTACCGAATTACTGGGATACAGACATATAAACTGAAATAATGACTTTCACAACATCTGCACTATCTGATTCTTGTTTCCGTTTTTGGTTTTAATTTCACAAATCTATGCATAGCAACCTAGGTATTGTTTTTTGTTGTTGTTTTCTTTATACTGAAAAATAGATGATAGACATGTCTCAGTGAAAACAGTGAAATTTTCACATGAAAATAAAGTTTTCTTCATTGCCAATTCATTCAGTTATATTTAAATAATAGTAGCTGCTTAAACCTTTCTGGTAAAATTTGATACCTGATTTTTGTTGGCAATATTTTCTGTAAAAATTGATTTAATCTTTAGTGTTGAAATTATTTATGAATATAGATTTCCATATTTTTAGCTACTTGCAAATTATTGAATTATCTGTGATTGGATTTTACTTGTGGGTTTTCTTAAACTATTTTTTAAATCTGAATCTTTGCTTATATTTGAACATTCTAAATTCATTTAGCTGGAAAAACCAATTCCCTGTGGTCCCATTAAATATGTTGCTAAGCAAACCACCTAGCAGCATCTATAAACAGGAGATTTGGACGTGAGCCAGTCTTATAAGTTGAGAGTAGGTCAGTGCATTTTCAACCAGCACATCATTAATGAAGAAAGAAGTCTTGCTGCTTAGCCAGCTTATATTTCTTTCTGGACAAATATACACACTTATTGACCTGTGCTAAATTTATTTTGCTTTTGCACTTCTGCCTTTGAAGTATCTTCTGTACTGCTATATGGATTTGAAATTAACAAGGACTTCCTTAATCTGAAAAACAGATCTTAAGATAATGTTAAAGACCTACTTGTATACCTTTCAAGCAGGGTTATAAATGATAGTCTAGCCTTTTCCTGCATACTTACATAGGAAATAATTTGTCTTGAGTATATGATCTAGGCTGTACAACAGAAACAGAAAGAAAAGTTGCTATGGCTTTTTAAATGGACATTAGATCATGTGTTACTGAAGTAAATCTTTATCAGTTTGTTAGAGCTACAGTAACAAAGTACTACAAGCTGGTTGGCTTATAAAACAGACATTTTTTTTCCTCATAGTCTGGATACCAGATGTTCAAAACCAATGTGTCTTCAGGGTTACTTTTTTCTAGGGTTGTGAAGGAAAATTTGGTCTATTCCTCTTTTGGAAATTCTGGTGGGTGGCCAGCAATGGCAAACTTTGTCTTTCTTTGACTTGTGGCAGCATAACTCCAGTCTCCACACAGAGCTTGTATTTCCCTCTGTCTCTATCTCTGTGTCCTAATTTCCCTTCTTTCTAAGGATACAGTCATAATGGATTAGTGTCCAATATAATGAGCTCCCCTTAACTTGATTATCCACAAAGACTTTTTTTTAAACAAATAAGCAACTTGTCACAATCACCTATATGGAGGGTTAGGACAATAGCATCCTTTGGGGTTGGGAGAAGATATGATACAATTCAATGCAGAAAAATTAATTCATGAAGAAATATCACAGAAAACCCCAACACACTAATATTTCCATATATTTATTGGATCCAATAGCTCATCTTTGTGTTAGCTGTTATTATTTTAACATTCTGTATAAGACTTTATAAGTAGCTAAGGTAATTTCATTTCAAAAAGACATGTACAGAGATTGTTAAAATGTTTTGTAATAACACTACTGATGAATAGTGTTATTCACCAGTAATAACACTACTGATGTAATAACTACTACTGATGAAATCTTTTCATTAACTGTTTTGTTCCTTATATATACATACATTATGTACTTACTTGAAAAAAGCAACCAATAGTTTAACTACTGAAACTGAGTCAGTATATTTTAGTACATATTATGGATTAGCATTTGGAAGAAAAAACAAAACTAATTCTAAGAATCCTTTCAAAGAAAAGAAGGTCTCTATTCATTTTTCTTAGTTCTCCCCATCACACAAGAACCAGCAATTAAGTTGAGGATCAAGGAAACTTCAAAAGAGGGGATATGAATGTGCAGCAAACAACAGGGTTAGTAAAGAGATATAAGAAAATTTAAGAACAGAGTTGCTTGCTTCTGTAGTTACTCCAGGGGATGATGGAAGGGGCAAATGTCCAGAAAACTGGCAAGAGAACATAAAAGCCAGAAACGCAGTTATATGAAAGAAAAGCTGAGGCCAGAAGAGGAGCCATGATACAAAAGTTTAGACTAATACATTTAAGATCTAAAACCTGGAGCAGCCATTTCCAAAGGAAATTGATCAGTAGAAGTAGGAATAGAGAGGTAGAGAATATGAATAAACAGGACAGATCTAGCAGTGACCATCCTACAAAACTCACATTTACTAGCATGTCTAAAAACACTTCATCTATGGTGTAAGTCACCTACATTTATTTTCTTGTATTTGAAAAGAAATTTGGAAAAAGAAACCATGATGCTTGAGATACATAATCACAATATATATAAAAAAAGAGAGTGATTACCTTATAATCAAACTATTTTGAATTGTTTCCATTACTCAGAAAGCAAGAAAAAAGTTCTGAGTGTGTGTCTGATCTCATTTGTTTTTTTTTATTTTTAAAGATTTATTTATTTATACAATCACTGGGTACATTCAGAAGCGTGGGAGGGTGAGAGAATTCACCAGAGCCAGAGCGAGGAACAGAACAGGCAGACTGACAAAATACACTGCTGAGGGGAGCAGCGGGAGTCAGGAGAGGTCTGCGCGCCACGTGGGACCCTCACCAGTGGCTAGGGATCAAACCAGCACTGCAGATGCTGCTGGCAGCTTTGCAACCCAGCGCTCAACCACTGCGCCACCAGGGAGGCCCTGATCTTATTTCATTGGTCCACTTTTGCTTCTAGTAATCAGGATAGTGACGCAAAAATTTCTCCAAAGTGAAAAACAATGAATGCAGTCAAATTTTTTCATGAATGTCTCAACAACCCTTTTCTGAAAAAAAATATATTTATGGAAACACATGGAGGTGGGGGGGAGGGGGGGAGAGAGAGAGAGAGAAAGAGATCATATAGCATATATTTATTTTTAAAACTATCATGCATTATATTTTCTCATGAGGCATTTTCATATTGTGCCTTCTTAAAATTATTTGAAACTCACTAGGGTAATACAAAACCAATTTTAGGAATCACTGATCACAAGGGAAATGTGGTAATCTCCTAATTTTATATATATATACATATATATGTATATGTGTGTATGTGTGTCACGACAACACTGAAGTGACTTTTATGACATAAGAATGCATCTTGGCACTGCTTTCAGACAAAGCCCACTCAACTTTAAGTTCTTTGAAGGAAGAACAGAAAAAACATAGCAGCTTTGTCTATTACTCAGTGGACTGATATCACATTTAATCTATAGATTAAAATACTCTAGATGTAAGTTCTAATCTCTTTCAACATTTCTTCAATTGCTGGAGATGTATACATTATAAAAGCATTTTTCAAAGGCAACATACCATTAAATTAATTAACATCAACTTGAAATTTTCAAAGTGCATAGATGTGGGGTAGAATGTTGGCATAACCACTGTGCTGAGAAATTATGTATGCAATAGAACTAGTGTTTTCTATATGGCAAAGAGGGAAAATGCAACCTGCTGAGGGGCTGCTATTGCACCATATGCTGCAGACAAATGAGCAATACATGAAGTCAATAAGAATTACAGCAAAGAATAACTGAGAATTTAGGTCATAAAAGCCCCAGTAGATTCTAAGCCCCTAGAAGTAGAACTTTCTCTCAAAGCATTAAAATCTCTACCAAACTGTTACACTCAGAGAAAGATTTTTAATAATTTGAATTTTCCTTTTCAGTATATAATTAGACAGTGGTGTCTAATCACTTGGTCTATTTAGATTAAAATATAAGCCTCTTTATCATATATCACATTTTCCTAGTAAATTATATTTTTTGAAAATAATTTATTTACATTTCTAAAACAACTTTCTACATGTATAAAAATCTGAGTATTAGCAACACAAAGTTAATACCTTATGCAAAAGGGAAGAAATAACAAAATGATGTCATGTCTAACTGAGAGACATTAGGGTTACAGTGGGTAGGAGTATGCTCATTTAGTTTTTATTGAAGTATATTTAATCATGTTATATCTAAAAGCTAATTAAGAAGTACTGTACACTACAAAATGTAATATGAACAAAATAATGCCTTTCATTTGAGAGATCAAGAGCTTTATACCGACATAAGTAATTAACTTGCCAAAGGACACACTGATAATCACAAGGCTGTAAACCGCTTGGTAACATTAACACCATACTAATCTCTAATCTCCATTATATAGCCTCTGCTCAGAACACTGCCTAGAATCTACAAGAAGCACATGCACATGTAAGCCAAAATGTCTCACTCTTAAAATTATTAGCCTTAGAAAAAATGTTAGGATTACCACAAGTAATATTACCACAAGTAATATTCCAAACAAGATTTAAACTAAAAAACTGTAAGGGGGCAATAACTTCTCTCTCCCACATGATCAGATATCACTGACTCCAAATGCTCACATGTGCTAAATCGTGTGCCCTGTCGTATCATTTCCCCACTCATATATTTTCTAAGAGAAATATGATTTAACTCAACCAACAGTTTGATTAAAAGTTTAAAGAATAGTGTAGCATTGAGGTTAAGAACTTAAGACTCTGGAGAGTTAACATGAAGACCTGCTACTAATGTCATGTAATCCATATATTAAGAGGAAATAATAAGAGTTGAAGGTTTATCAGTAACAGAGCATACTTTTTGAAAAAAAATATATATCAAATATGAAGAAAAGGGATTATAAGATTGCTAGGGCATTTTAGAGAACCACAGGCAATAATCTACCTTTCTGTGTTCTGTTATGTCATGATCTGCTTGTATTTAAAAAAGGAAATCAAATCTATTATTTCAGACAACCCTAAAAATACCTACCTTAAGTGAGGTTAAATGTTAATGTAACAGTGCCTATCCATCTCTTCAATTATCTCTTAAAATGAATCCTAAATATCAATACTTCTCATAAATATGAATCTCTCATGGGTATTCATCTGTATAGACAATCACACTTTAATTTTCACCACCTGCCTGATATAATGAAGGATAATCACACACACACACAAACACACTCACACACACTTTGGGACCCTACACTCAGTCTTTTTAAATGATACTACAATCACCATGAATTGACTACACACACACAAACTTATAAAAAAAAAAAAAGCCACAATTCTCAGTCCTTTCACAGAGTTAATCTCTTTATATAATATGTGCAAGGAAGGTAGTACAAAGTCAAAAACTAAGACAGACTGGGGTTTAAGAAGTTCTTACAGCTGCTTAATGCAAAACCTAGTTTTCTTACTCTTAAGTCAAGCATTTTACCATGTGCACAGACACACATATATATTTACATATCACTGCTTAGAACCATAATCCACATATTTATTGTACATTTTATTTCTGAAGTTACTACCTCACCCAATGCAAAAATACATTGCTGATTTCAAAGTTGAGACTTCTTATAGGAAATATATACAGCCTAAATCTCTTGGCCCTTGTTTGCTTACTTTTAAATTTCACAACTATATTCTCTCTGCTTCAGAAAATTCTATTACAGTATGAAAAATTATTAACCAACCTCCTATTGACTTTAACAAAACAATTATTGAAAAAAAGAACATAGCCTTATAAAACATGTGCACAAAAAGAAATATAATCCCTTCTTGGCACAGATGCACAAATCCAAGTTGCCAAGAAAGAATCTGAAATACATTTTGAAATCAATACATGTGCAGTAAATGGTCACAGAGAAATATGAAAGGCAGGGGAGGCATACATACGTAAATTCTAGCATCAAAAGAATTCCTCTAAGTGGGTTGGGTTTTCCAATACGGAAAAAAAAAATCCAACAACTCAAAGATAGCTAAGAGGCCTTGTAGAATACTATGCATACAGTAGGCACTTAATAACTTCTCTCTTTTTAAAGATTTTATTTATTTCTGCATACAAGAACTAGGGTGTAGGCCAGAGATGAGGGGGGGAGAGAAGATTCACCAGAGTGGGGAGCAGCAGAAAAAACAGGAGAGGTCTGTGCTAGCTCCCTATCCATGGATCAAACTCGTGCCATAGTGGCTGGCAATAGCTTGACAGCACCGAGATGTTAACCTCTTTGCCTCCAGAGAGGCCTACTTAATAATTTCTTTCTATCTTAAAGGGCCTTTATATTTTACAAAAGTGAATACTGAGCTCTATTAATTGAAAATAATTTTTTGGAATTAAATCAGAAATTAAGTGAAAGTCAGAAAAAACTACTATCTTCATTTCAAAGACATGGCAGTGTGTATATTTTGTCTCTACACAGGTAGATTAGGGTGAACTACACAGCACCCTAGAAATTTCTTGCATCAACATCTGGTTTTAATGTAATAGCCAAACTCTTTTCATCTTAGCACATTAAGGAAAAAACCTTCATGTACCTCCTCACCCTCTCTCATTGTAACTATAAATTTTGCTTACCCACTCAGACAGAGGTGGCAGAATAGGCAAGGTAATTGCTTTATGTCAGTTCATGGAGACTTGAGTTAACACTAATGTGTCTAGTTTCTGGTACAAAACCTGTATTTGAGGACCTCCCAGGTGGTGCAGTGGGTTGAGCGCTGCACTGGGAAGTTGTCCACAGCCTCTGCAGCACCGGTTCGATTCCTGGCCAGCCAGGGCGATGCCCACATGATACTACAGACCTCTCCTGCCTCGCCCTCTGCTCCCCTCAGCAGTGTCTTCAGTCCGCCTGCTTGTTCTGCTCCCTACTCTGTCTCTGGTGAATTCGCTCACCTTCCTGTGCCTCTGGCCTATACCCCAGTTCTTGTATAAATAAATAAATCTTTAAAAAAAAAAAGAAACAGAAAATTATAAAAAACTGTGCTTGAAATTATTACCCATATTTAAGAGAAAAGATCCTATCTTTTCCCCTGCAATAAGGGTGAGACTTTAATTTTTCAATGTTTTGGCTTCTTAATCCCTAACATGAAGGAGAAGAAGATAAGATTATGCTAATGGTGTAGATTAAGGGATGTGATATGGTTATATAATAGAGAAATATAGGTTCTGAATTTTCTTTCCAGGTTCCTGGCCAGAGCTCCTAAAATCTTTGTAATAAAGGCATTAGAAACATCTTTTGATGTAATATTTAGTCTTGGCCCAAGTTCCTAAATCTCTTGGAATTTCCTGAGTGAAATTAACATTTATGTTAATTTATAATCTAATTAAAGTCATCGTGTTGGGCTTCTGGATAGCTTCAGGATAGGAGCTGGTCACCAGCAAAAATAAACCAAGATTAGAAGTTGGAACTTTCAGTCTCATACCCAACTCTCCAGAGAGGGGGAAGAGATTAGAAAATGAGTTAATAATGATTAATCATGTCTATGTAATGAAGTTTCCATAAAAAACCTTGACCTACAGCCTTCAGAAAGTTTCAGGGCTGGTCTACATTCCATGAGAATGTCACATCCTAATGTCACTGCACTGTGACAGAAGCTACCACACTCAGAACTGTTGCCCTGTGTGTTTTTTCTATCCAGCTATTCATCTATATCCTTTATCATATCCTTTGCTAAAAGAAGAAAGCAATAAATATAAGTATGTGTTTCCTTGATTTACATAAGTCATTCTAGAAAGTTATCAAACCCAACAAGGGAATATTGAACCCCAATTTACAACTGGTTGGTCAGAAGCCAGGTGACAATACTGGACTTGAGATTGACATACTAGCGCAGTTATGGGACTGCGCTACTCACATGTAGAATCCAATATGACCCCAACTAGACAGTGTCAGAATGGAAGTGAATTGTAGCAGCACCCAAATATCACAGAACTGGTGAGTACGGAAAAGAACCCATACATCCTATACCAGAAGTATTATGAGTATGGTAGTAGTCGATAATGGAGAAATATACAGAATTTTTCTTTATAAGATTAAATGAAAAAATAGGTAGGTACTACAATTTTTTTTAATCTTAATATAAGGCTTCTTTATAGAAATCAGGTACTAATTCTAAAATACACATGGAATTGCAAGGGACAATGTATAACCAAAACAATACTAAAAACAAAAACAAAGTAGGAGGAATCATACTGCTTGATTTCAAACTTACTACAAAACAGTGGTAGTCAGACATTGTGGTGCTGGCCCAAAAATACATGTAGACTATCACAATAGAGATTCCACAAATAAACCCACACATCTATGGCCAAATGATATATGGCAAAGACGACAAAACCATCAAATGAGAAAATAACAGACTTTTTAACAAATGGTGCTAGGACAACTAATCAAATGTAAAAGAATGAAGTTAGTCCAAAATATATAAATAAGTAACTTTTACAACTTTTCATCCTGAGTATATAAAGAATATTTCTTATAACTCAATAAAATGACAAAGAACCCTATTAAAAGATGCATAAAGATTCTGAATAGACATTTCTCGAAGTAAGATACACTATAAGCAAAAGAGGTCAATCACACGATGAAGGGTGGAAGGGAGAATTTGGGGGGTGAGCATACTGCGGTATATACAGTTGTTGATTTATAATGCAGTATACCTGAAATCTACATAATGTTATAAACAACTGTCAATTCAATGAAAATTTTAAAAATAATAACAATGTTGACCAGGATTTGGAGCATATTCATTGGCTCAGAATGCCATGACAAAAGACCATTGATATAGTGTCTTGCACAGCTGAAATTTATTTCTCAAGGTTCTGAAGGGTGGGAAGTCAGGGTCAAGACGAAGGTAAATTAGATTCCTGATGAGAGCTCTCTTCTTGCTATATACTCACATGGTCTTTACTTGGCACATACATGCAGAGAAAGAGAGGGAGCAGAAACTCTATGTGTCTCTGTTCCTTTCATTTTCAAGTGTACTGGTTTTTGAGGTAATGGTACACAGTACCACACATGATTCAGAGGTATGGGTTCACACCACTTCAGGTGTATGTCTTCTTTTTTTTTTAATTTATTTATTTATGCATGCAAGAGCTGGGTACAGGCCAGAAATGTGGGTGGTGGGAGGCTTCACCAGAGACAGAGTGGGGAGCAGAACAGGCAGACTGACTGGAACACACTGCTGAGGGGAGCAGAGGGCAAATCAGGAGAGGTCTGCTGCACCATGTGGGTTGCTCCCTGGCAGGCTGTGGATTGCTTCATACTGCTGTGCTTTAACATCCTGTGCCCCCAGGGAGGCCCCCCAGATGTATGTCTTCTTATAAGGATACTAATCACTTTTTATAAGGGCATTCAGGAAGGCTCCACTCTCATGATTTTATTTAACCCTAGCTACCTCACAAAGGCCCCTTTCCTAAATGCCACCACATGGATGCTTCAACCTATGAGTTTGAGGAAGAACACACACATGCAGTCCATAACATAGAGAAACTGAAAGACAAATACACTGCTGGTGAAAATGTGAAATGGCACAGCTGCTTTGGAAAACAATGCCACAAACAATTAAACACAAAATTACTATATGACCCAGCAATTCCATTTGCTAGGTTTATACTCAAGAGAGAGCAGTATGTTTTTCATGAGTAGAGTGGGAGGGATGAGGAAAAGGAAGAGTAAATGCTAACAGGTACTAGCTTCATCTTTGAGGGATGAAAATGTTTTAACATGGACTATACTGATGGTGGCACAATAAAATACAAATCATTGGGTTGTATATGTCAAAAGGTTAAAACATGATATAGAGAATCGTAACTAAATAACACTGTTTCCATAGAAATGGAAATTTTTGCCTTAAAAAATTGACCATGCTTTCTTGAGGTTAGAAACACTGCAGAATTATATATCAAAGAAAAATTAATTTATGTAACAATTCAAAAGTGTTTATTAATATGAAGTGGTGGCAAATGATAAAATAAAACACTTAATTCTTGCCTTATGGAATGATCATCACTGCTTCATTCCTAGGACTTATGTATCTGAGTTGTAATTTTTGAGATTATCTTAAGTATATTTTTATGAGCTATTTTAAAACCCTTTAACAGGGAATTCCCCCTGACAGAGATTATAAACACACTAAAGATGAACTAGAAATAGATTATCTATTCTTTCATTTCCTTCCTAAGGTATACAACATGAATACTATTATGTCAAAACATAGCACGGGAAGGTGTAGGGCAGCAATACAGAGTCTATGCTAGGCTTGCTGTCCAGAGAAAGCTATCATTTATTTAGACAAAAGTACATATACCATATGATCACATAGGTCACAGAATCATAAAATATATGAAGAAAGACAAAATTGATCTGCAACATGGAACTTTATTTTTTGAGAAAAAGAAAAAATATTTATTTATTTATTTATACAACCACTGGGTAGTCAGAAGCGCCGGAGGGTGAGAGAATTCACCAGAGCCAGAGCAGAGAATAGAACAGGCAGACTGACAAGGTAAACTGCCGAGGGGAGCAGCGGGCAGCAGGAGAGGTCTGTCGCGCCATGTGGGACCTTCAACCTGCGGCTGCAGAGGCTGTGGGCAGCTTCGCAACCCAGTGCTCAATGCTCAACCACTGCGCTACCGGGTAGGTGCCCCCGCCCCCGATCCCCCCCAAGATGGAACTTTAAAACACAAAAGTACACAGAATAATAAAAGTGGGAGATTTTTGAAAGGACCACATGAAAAACTTGAAAGAAAATGGTCAGGGAAAAGTTTGTCACCACAATCAGAACCTGACTTTAAATTACTGAGTTTCAAACTGCCCTACATTTTGAAAAAATGTTCATTTTTCTCTTCTCTCTGTTAATTATTATTTTCTGACTTTTACACCTCTCCAAATTTAAAAGGTGTGGGTATCAAATAGAGTAATACAGAGAATATAAAATTAAAGATCAGTCAATGTTGCTGTGTACTAAGTTGTAGATCTTTAGCCCATGAAGTCTTTAAGTTAAAAGGTTCTTTGGAGATGACCCACAAATTTATGTAGATTAATCTTTGCCCTAAAATGTTTCCTAAAATTAGGTACTTGTGCGATTTCTTTTACTCACTTTATTCATATCAAATGTAACAGGAAGATGGTGTTGAAGGCTTTATGTTACAAAGAGGGGGAGGGGTTGAGAGACAGAGGTAGGGGGTGGAATCCCAACCACTGGGTTTCCTGTGTTAACTGTAAAAATGGAGTCTTATTAAAAATTGAGTAAAACAAGAAAGCATGTAATACCATCACTGGGATAGTGTATGTGCTTGAATTTGGTAATTCCTTTATACATTACCATTCCAACTAGCTGGGGGATTATACATATTCTCAAAAGTCAGTAAACATATTATAAATGAATCACAGAACTAATAATGTCAAACTGAATAGAATGTACTGTCTAATTATTGTTGATTCAATGATGCACACATATTGACAAAGCATTTATTCCTTTTATTTTTTGTCTTTTATTTTGGCTGCTCTATATGAGCTTCGTTGAAAAATTGAGAAAAATTTGACATGCTATATATTAGGTTCCTGTGATGCTTCCAGAATATAAACATTCTCCATTAAAGTTAAATTCAGCATATTAAAATGACATATATTATAGTTCTTAGTTGATGCTATTGAAAAAAGAACAGGACACTTAAGTTTTTACAATCACCAAATATTATACTATTATTTCTAAACAATCACTATTATACCACAGTGATTCTATTATCTTACTATTATTATTACTATATGTAGAACTATTTAAATGTAATTAGGAGTATATATTACTTGATGTCCCCATTACCAAACTACTTTTGTTGCCAGTGGACAATTTGCATATATGTTTAAGATTCACATAATAAGAATGTCTTAACACTGCTTAGCTCAATTTCCCTTGTTGTGGTTGGCTGGGGAATAAAGCTGTATCTCTGCGTGGTTTTCCAAAGTAGGAATAAACAGTTCCCCTAATCAAGTACTATGAAACATGCATCTATACTTTTGCTGCCCTTATCACTATTCTGATATTTTCTTATTTATTTATGTTTGTCTAGTAGAATGTAAATCCTTCGAATATGCATCTTGGTTTTCTTGTTCATCATTATATATGCAATACTCTAAATACAACCTCACACATCATTAGTGCTCAATAAAAAAATTCAATAAATGAATGAGTCCAGTATTTTAATACTCTGAAATACTGACATAGGCGATGGTTTGTAAAGGGGACGTGAAGGGACCGCTAAATACACTCTTACAAGTGGCTCCAGCTTGATTCATAGGCTTCAGCCCCACAAACACAACTACTATTTGGCAACACAGCAGTGAGTCCAAACCCACATGATAAATTAGAGACAGCAAAGAATACTCTGTTACCCTAAGACATGCTGAACTTTACAATTTTGAAAATAGATATTGGGATAAATGCAAAGGTTTTATATAATCCTAAACAATTGCCAGCATTATTTAATCTAGCCTATGCCACATACAATAACAAAAAATTGCCTCTAACTCTCTCCAATAGCACGATCAAAGCTAACACGAGAATAAAGTACATTAAAGGTTTCTTATCGCTTCCACATTTCTGATTATTTCTTATAGCTAAAACCAATGCTATAAATTTTGTAGCAAGCAAATGTCACTTCAGATATGCTCACCCTGCTTATGTATAGAACAACTATTGAATGGAATTCTTTGTATTCAAGAGATATAAGAAGAACCATTTCAATACACATGGCCATTTCTTCGATAAAATGAAATAAGCATGAAAATGAATACAAAACATAAGAAGAGATTCTTAAATTTCTCTCCCGAAAATGACAGAGAGGTAAGGAGTACAGAACTGACATATAAAATTCAGAATCTTATGTTTCTTTCTTCATTTCACTGTCAGTTTAGCAATTCTGTTACAGAGCTAACACTTTCATATTTCCAGGACTCAATTACTCACTCTATTCAATGAGACTCTGGGACAGAAATCTACCAGGCTAATAGCACTAATGGGACTAAGTCCATTTTTTGTTTTCCAGTTTCTACTATCCCAGATATTTGCCACTCTTTGGTCCTACTGAAACTAAAGAATTTAGAGGCTGTTCCAAGGTCTTAATGGCATCGAATTTGAGAGTAGCCAGATTGCCTCTGAGTCCTTTCCCTGTGATGCTTTCCATTTAAAAGAGCCCTCAGATGTTCCAAAAGCTCAAGAAAGCAGTCAGCTTGGATTGAAAATAAAGTTTGTCAGTTTATCAACTGAAAAGAAAGAAATAAGGACACTAATAAGTTTGAAAAATGAGAATAAGGAAATAGGACATAAAGTAACCCCAGGGATTTAGAAAGAAGTGGGGCTAAGAAAAATTTAAAAAATCAATTCTGCTTTTCATAGAAAAGAGCTGGAGGATGGAGCTGGGAGGTAAGAGTGTGTATGAATCTAGGGCAGTCATGATTTCAAGACTGGATTTAATTGCAAATAAGAAACAAAAACATGGGCCTCCCTGGTGGCACAGCAGGTTGAGCACAGCACTGTGAGGCTATCCGCAGCCTCAGCTTCACCAGTTCAATTCCCGGCAGGCCAGGGAGATCCCCAAATGGCGTGGTAGACTCTCCTGTCTCACCCACTGCTCCCCTCAGCAGTGTATTTCACTGTATTTCACAGTCCTTCGGCCTGTTCTGTTCCCCACTCTGTCTCTGGTGGATTCTCTTACCCTCCCGCGCCTCTGGCCTGTACCCCAGTGCTTGTATAAAAAAATTAATCTTTTTTTTTTTTTAAAAAGAAGAACATTTGAAAAAAAGGAAACAAAAACATGATGCAGGAAAAGATATGCACTGGACTTAGAAGCAAAGATATGCAAGAGAAAATAGGAGAACTCAGGTGAGTTTCTAGTTTGGATGCTCTCAGGTGCTTATGAATATCAAAATTTGGAAGTCAAACACTCACTAATCAAATCAGTCTTCACTTCTACTGTGACCGGAATGCTAAATCTTATAAACGTCAATTGGCTCTTTCCTAGATTACATAAACTTTTCTGTTAATAATTATTTTATATCTAAAACTGCAAGTATCATTTATATTAAATGCTAAGACATATTAAGTATTTACAAACGAGTTGTCAGTTTCTTTTGTGACTGCATGTAAACCAAAAAACTGAAGAATCGCCATTATGTTATGACTAACCCTATACTACATAGAGAGAGATGATATGATATTTCAAAGAAGTAATAATGTATAAACATTGTGTTTTTATGAAGTGCATGTTAAAATTATGCCAATAAAATATCTCCATCCTGGAAATGAAGTAAAGCATTTTGATGCATGCTAAAGTATGCCTTTATAAGGGATATTAGTCACATACTCAAATTTAGTTCTGATTACAAAACAAAAATATGCTGGAAATTCCATAAAGATCAAACTAATTAAAGTACTTAATTGCCTCTGACTAATTATGGAAATTGGCAAACTCAGTTAGGAAACAAGATTTTTATAAAGAGTTTATATTTTAGGCCATAGCTTCCTCAGCTTCATTTTACTGGGAGCCACCTCTACCATTTCAGATCTGATATTGCAAATTCTGTGCATAGAGAGTTGTAAAGGGGAATGACTCCATATGAATTCAGCACTTAACTGGGACAGGCAGAAGTTCTGTTGGCACTTGCACAGATAGTGATACTGTGCATTGTTTCTCATTAGCATGACCTCTCATTTATAAGAATTTTTGTTGTTGTTAAAAGAGCAATTCCTTCCATGGAGTACATTTATAGGTCCTCCTGATCCTTCTAACTCAAAAGGGCAAGATACCTAAATCAAGATATTTGACATGAAACAAAAGATGTATTTCAAGAATAAAGAAAAGAAATAAACTCTGGAGTTAAACTAACCATGTTAAAAAAAAAAATTCAATCGTACCATTTAATAAGCATGTCTCTGGAAACCTGAAGAAGTTACTTAGCTTTTCTTGTCTCCACTTCTGCATTCATAAAATGGAAATAATAGCACCTAGTTTGCACTGTTGTCACAATAATAGGGGAAATATAAGATGTGCAGCTCATTTATGGAAATAGAAAATGCCCATACATAATAGTTAGTATATTTTATATTCAGTGAAAGCAATTTTTTCCATATTATAGTTCTCTGCTTATTACAGGTGTGCGAGCAGCCATGAAGAATAAAAGAGTGCCTGGGGTCTTCCTGAGAGAAATTATGACTCTGCCTTAGGAATCAAAGAGAAATGAGGGGGGGGAGGGAGAAGTAAAAATTAAGTCAATAAGTAAATGTGCTTCTATGTTCTTTAATTTTACTTAAAATTATTTGCAGTGCCAATTTCTACATTAAATAACAGCCTCGAAGATACCATCATTTACAATAATTATATTGCATTGAGTAAATAATGTATTTTAAAGCAAAGCTATATTGATCACTTGAAATCAGTGACACAAATATTAACATTCAATTTCTTCATTGTATTAAACAAGGACACACTTTATTAGCTCTCTCAAGTACTGAAAAAATTTCCCTTGCCTTCTCTTTTTCTACACCTCATTACTGCTATGGAGAACACAGGAAGCATTTGCAACGAGCAGTACCAGAAAGGCAGTTGTTCCCACACTGCCGCAAGGTTGGCATGGGGAGGAAGCTTGCTGTGCTAAGGTTAGAACTCAAATAACAGTGTGAGTTCTGGTATTGCTCCAGCAGACCTCAGACACTGCCACCTAATGTCTATATGGCACCATTCAGAATGATCCATATCTGTGAAAATGTGTGTATGTGTTTTGTGTGCACACGCCTATGTGAGAAAGACATATAATCTGAATTTAGGAGTATTCACTTAGTGTATAGAAAACCACTATATCTGCAAAATAACCCCACAATAATATGTGTATGAATTTTGCATAAGTCAATAAATATAAAAAGTTCTGAATCCAATAAAGACACAGTTAATAAAGAATTCTCTTTCAAGCCCTATCAATAAGTATATATTAAGATAAGAAATCTCTTTCTGGACAGTTGCTGCTTTATCTTGTTTTTTAAGTAGCTTTATTGCTGATCTACACACGAATGCCATTGCTGAGTGGAAACAGCCCAAGAACTCATATCACTCCCACTAGGAGAAGCTTCAATAAATTTCTAAAGCTATGGCGGTGGTCCAGTCCCTGTGCCATATGGCATTCCACCTGCCCCAAGAAGTTTTGTTAACATCTTTTAAAACTCCAAATAAAAATACTGAGACATAAACAATCAAGTATGCTTTGCAGTTGGGTTTTTCAAGCTCAATGTGGTAAGTGAAAAAATTCCCCATGCTGTGTGTGTTAATGAGACCCTCCATTGGCAGCGTTAATACACAAAAGCAATCGCCCATAACTCACAGGCCTTTTCCTTCTAACTGTATCTGACTGTGTTCATGCATTTAGCAAGTGGAAATAAAATGTACCAAGAGAAATGTTCAGATGTCAAGAGGCAGGACAGAAGAGTCAAAGGTGACAACAGAAGAATAAGAAAATAAAATCTATAGGTTCGAGGCATACTTCCTACAATTTATTTCTTTTTTTTAAAGATTTATTTATTTATGCATACAAGAACTAGAGTACAGGCCAGAGATGTGGGGGGTGAGAGGATTCACCAGCGACAGAGTGGGGAAAGGAATAGGCAGATAGATTGAAATACACTGCCGAGGAGAGCAGAGGGAGAGTCAGGAGAGGTCTGCTGTGCCATGTGGGTTACTCCCTGGCCAGGGATTGAACTTGTGCTGCAGTGGCTGCAGATAGCTTCATGGGTTGTGTCTTAACCCCTTGCGCCACCAGGGAGGCCCAGCCAACAATTTATTTCTAAAAGAACTAAGCATTAAATACAAAATATATTAAGAACAGTAAACAGAATACCAAAACTGGAAACTCACTGTAAGTGTATTCAGAACAATAATCGGAAACGAAGCATCTCCCTGGTGGCGCAGGGGTTAAAGACAGTGTTATCAAGCTCTTGCCAGCCACTACAGCACGAGTTCCATCCCCGGGCAGGGAGCTAACCCACAGGGTGCAACAGATCTCACCTGTCTCACCTGCTGCTTCCCTTAGCAGTGTAGTTCAGTAGATCTGCCTGTTCTGCTCCCCAACTCTGTCTCTGGTGAAGCCTCTCACACCCCCACCTCTGGCCTGCACCCCAGTTCTTGTATACATAAATAAATAAATCTTTTTTTAAAAATAATAGGAAATGATAATTTCTATAACCCAGTGAGCTATATACCACATCCCTATGCATTACTCTCGAACCACTTTGCTCATTCAAATCTTTATTTCAATAGTTATGACCACTTCAGATTAAAGAAGAGGAGACATACTATCAGAAAAGAGTGATTAGCCTACTTAGTTTTTTGAAGTGTAGGGAAATATACAACATTCTAAATTTTATAATGAGGACTGCACATATAATCCAGAATAGTAAATTATCTTACTATAATGTCAAATTTTCAATGTTTAAGTCAAAAAGAGCACATGGTTCCATGAACTTTATAGAAAAATATCAAAGCACATATTAAGATGGAAAATGTAAATCTTATCACAAAATCATATACTTTTTTTTTTTTATAGAGGCATGCTTTATTTATTTGTTTGCTGGCTTGTTTGTTTTGTTTATACATGCACTGGGTACAGTCAGAAGCGCGGGAGGGTGAGAGAATTCACCAGAGCCAGAGCGGGGAGCAGAGCAGGCAAAAGGACCGAAGTACACTGCTGAGGGGAGCAGCGGGCGGCAGGAGAGGTCTGCGCGCCATGTGGGACCCTCCTCCGGTGGCCGGGGAGCAGCCGGGGATCGAACTGGCGCCGCAGAGGCCGCGGGCAGCTTCGCAACCCAGCGCTCAACCGCTGCGCCACCGGGGAGGCCCATATACTTTTGAATTTAAAAAAATCCAAAATGTGTACCCTCCCACACCTATGCCCTATACCCCAGTTCTTCTATGCAAAATAAAATAAATAAAATCATAAAAAAATCCAAAATGGAAGGTGACTCTTTTATCATTAAGCATACCATAGATAGAATTTTCCACTGTCTTCATTATATTTATCATAGTACTCCCACCTCCAATCTGCCTTCAATGCTGCTTCTAAACAAGAGTTACTAACCTGGAGTTCATGCAAAGAATAAAGATATATCTGTAAGCCTGGTAAACAGTTACATCTTTATTTTTACTTGCCTACACATGAAGTTAGTATTTCTATTATAAATGTATGGGTGAAAAAACAGTCATTATAATAGTTCATGTGAATTGGTCACCTATGTATAATCAATAATTTTTGTCCTCAACATTACTTTGAAATTATGGTCCTTTTTAGACCCAATATTAGATCATATTAAACACCGAAGATGCACACTTACACTACATTAAAATTTAAATATTTTTTACATTCAGTATAACTAAAAAATATAGCCATATATATTTTACATCGTGTATTTAAACACCATGAGAAGGGGTCTACAGATTATGATTCCAACCAAAGGAGTCAAGTTTAACTCAATATACAATCAAAGAATGGTTCTTAATGCCCAAATCTTCAAGAAACTTTGGGTTCATGTGTCAAAGACAGAGTCAGAACAACACATTGGGAAGAGACCTCACTGTTTCTTGAAAATCTCCAATGATTCTCTGTAACTTTTCTTTTTCTTTCCCCAGTCTCAATGCCTTCCTAATGCCATGATAGAATATATTGCATACACCATGTACACTATGGATAGTATATATAATCGAGTATATCAATTAGGTCACTTATGTCTGGGAGTAGAAGTAATAGTGACTCTTTTTCTCCCAAAATGAGTATACCTTTACACAGTTAGAAAAAACTAAAATAGTTTGAGTAGATTATATGCAAACATTAATGTTGCCTCTACCACTTCATACAAACAGTTGTGGCAACAAAATGATGTAAGAAAGGGGACAGGAGGATGAAGCTGTTGCAAGAACTTGCAGCGCCCAAAGAGATTGGATCATTCCCTTTTAGTCAAAAGAAATGTCAACCTTTCCATCACTGAGCCTCAGAAAGCTGAGTATTTTTTTTTTTCATTAAATGCATGGACAAGGTTAGAATTCCATTTCTTGAGATCTGTGAGACCACAGGACCAACAGACTTTCCCTGTGGGGCTCCACTCATTCAATCCTGCCAGTTAGCAAGAGTACCAAGACATTCAGGCTAATACTAACCAAGTCCAAGTTATGTGCCTAACCTTTTTTCCCCCAAGACCCAATGGTATTTTAATAAGTAATCTTGAGAACAAAAAGAGGATGAAGTTATTTATGAGGTTAATTTCCAAAAGGAAGGAAATAGGTGATCTTAGAGGTGGTGATCCCAAGAATACAAACACCATACGACTTCATTCTTATGTGAAGAAATATATAGAGAAACCAAACAAATGAACACAATGAAACAAAATTAACTTTCAAACTATAAAAAAGAGAACACAATACCACCTTACCTTTAAAGAATGTGAATAAAGTCATTTATACTCTTTTATCCCAGAATATCAGAGCAGGAATTCAAACTGCTATATTATTATGAGGTTCTGGCCTTATCCATAGTATGGAGTATAATGGGAATAAGACAAACACTATGCCCAGTGCATAGCATACTTCTAATATATATTTGTGGAATGAGTGAATGAATATTATATTCATTAGAAGAAATTAGAAAAAAAGTATTTCAGACTTCAGGTCAGGTAGGACTATATTTTAAGTAATCATCATCATAGCAAACACTTAAAAAGAGCTTATCATGCGATATTATTAAGTGCTTCACAAATGTTAACCTAACTCTCGCCACAGGGCTTGTAAGTATTAGTCATAGAAGAACAAAGGAAGCAGAGAGATCTGGAATCATCTGCCCAAAATCACTTCAGTAGTAACTAGAGATCTGAAAATGAAATACAGAGTGTTTTTACACTCTACTTCACCATATTGCCAAGTCAGAATGAGGATTAATCTATACTGATGATATTGCTTCCAAAAGGAAAAAGTAAATATAGTTTAAAGAACCTGGAAGATTAAAGAGGCCAGGTTGATACAGATCCTCAGAGAAGACACTTTAGTAGGAAAGCTTGGGACTGGCTGCCAGTGTGGCTCTGGAGAACACAAGGCAAGTCAGCTGACTAACTTGAACCCCTTGACTAACTTCCATTATTGGCTTCCCAGAGTGATCTAGTTAGCCTCCATTACGGCATGACATAAATTCTCTGTTGTAGAAGTAATGGGTGCTTCATAAATTGTCTTCTACAATTTTTTGATCAATTTATAGTGCTCACAAGAGGGCTCTGACTGTGGTAGCAGGGACATGTCCCGTGAGATAAGCACTGTTTTGTCTGAGAAGAACTAGGGGTCAATCTCCCAGAGCAGCACATGGTCAGGTACCTACACAGAAGGGGCCCAGAGAGTGACCAACTGACAAACTTGGTATTACTTATACTAGTCTATCTAGTTATTAATCTTGCAGAATAAACTTGCTTGTTCAAAAGGAAGATTTCCTACCTAATAAGATATTTAGGTCCAAGATCCTTATTCCAAGTGACTAATGTCATATAAGATCAGTTCTGGAGAATGGGTTAGTTCTTGTTTCTTCTGTTCCAGCACCATCCCAACTTAATATAATATCTTACCACTGACAAAGTACTTTCAAGCACCAGTTAAGAGATTTTTTTTTTTAGATTTATTTATTTATTTATACAAGCACTGGGTACAGTCAAAATCGCAGGAGGGTGAGAGAATTCACCAGAGCAAGAGCAGGGAGCACACTGATGAAGTACACTGCTCAGGGGAGCAGCGGGTAGCAGGAGAGATCTGCGTACCATGTGGGACCCTCACCAGCGGCCAGGGATCGAACCGGCGCTGCAGAGGCTGTGGGCAGCTTCGCAGCCCAGCGTTCAACCACTGCGCCACTGGGGAGGCCCAGTTAAGAGTTTTAAAAGATGAAAAATTTACACTTTATTGTAGCCATCTCTTGATCAAGACTTTATGGGATCAGATATTTCTTTCAAAATCATGAAAACAATTAAGAAAGTAAAAGGAGGGCCTCCATAGTGGCACAAGGGGTTAAGGCTCAGAACTGTGAAGCTATCCACAGCCACTTCAGCTTAAGTTTGATCACCCGCCAGGGAGCTAGCCCACATGTCACAGCAAATCTCTCGGCTGTCTTGCCCACTGCTCCCCTCAGCAGTACTTCAGTAGATCCGCCTGTTTTGTTCCTCACTCTGCCTCTCTTTCTGGTGAATCCTCTCACCCCGGCACCTCTGGCTTGCATGCCAGCTCTTATATACATAAATAAATCTTCCCAAAAAAAAAAAAAAGGGAGGTAAAAGGAGCAGAGAAACCTGTTACAAAAACAGAAACTTAGCCTCTGTGCTCTCAGAGGTGGAAGAGAACGCCCGTATCAATTATAACTATTGAAAGACATCAATGCTTTCACAGAACCCTTCTTTTTAATGAAAAAGAATGAAATACTACAAGGCCCTGGCAGAAAGGAAATTAGTTCAACATTAATAACCAGAAAAACTACACTAATACTTAACAAATGTGGCAGACTTATTTTCTCAAGGGCTTTTCTTTAATGTTTTTATACTGTACTCATGGATTCTCCTATAACTTTTCTAACACTGATAACCCAAGTACAGAGAATAATCAAAAGAAGAAAGATGTATTGGTCTACAATCTTCTAAACCCTACAAATACTAAAGAAACTATGGAATCTTTCAGCAAAGAACTAGGTCAACGATGAAGGTGAAAGAATACAGTGCAGTTTCAGAGAATTGCCATTCTTCACAGCTTTTATGATCTCAAACTGACTTGGTTTAAGGTGATTTCTTCACTTCCAATCCAGCCCAGATGGAAAGAAGAAGGTTTGAGGGGTCAGAAGCAAAGACTCAGTATACCTTTTAAGATGAAAGGATTCCTTTCCTAGTCTAAATGTTTGTTCAAGCAAACTGCTATAATAGATTAGCCTCAATATATTTGTTTAAGTATAACAAGGTGGGTGTTTGTTTGTTTGTTTTTCAAAACAATCCTAAGTGTGTATGTGTTGGGGTTAGAAGGATGGCAATATCTGTGTTCACAAGTTAATTTCAGCTGTATTATCATGAATTATAAATTCATTATCAATTAAAGTGGTCAACTGTCAGTACTTAAAAATAAATAATAATACAAAAGCATTCTTTCACACACTTTTTACACTGAATTAACTGTCTGCCCGATAGCAAACATCACTGATCACTGAGCTGGTAGGTGTGTGCTTTATCATTTCCCTTTATTTCCAGGGCAGTATGATGGCTATTATTTTTTATTCCTCTAAGCCTTGTAACTACTTGCTCTATTTTTCATGTTCAAGGTAAACAATGACATCTAAGTGGAAACAAGGTTTTTTCCTGATTCAACTAGTCCTTCAGGCTTCAGTTTAAAATGAAACGTAGCATTACCATATAACCAAATTCAGATTATAGAGTTTCTTTATTTATCATCAAAATACTTGTAGACTCACCATTATTTTTGGTTTTCATTAAACAAGTGATTTACATAACAAAAAATGCAGCATTGCAGGAAAGATTTCATTCTTACATACAATAATAAAACAAATAGAGAAAGGGATAGGTAGGTAGAGAGTAGTGTTTGAAAAATGGGCAATGAAGTCAATCAAACCCAGGTCCAAATCCCTTTCTTAGATATGTTACTAATAATATGTGCCCTCCGGCAATGACAATCTCTGGAGGCTTAGTGTCCTCAAGTCATGTCTTCAAAAGTCACATACTCTACCACTAAGGGCACACTGCTCTCTGTACGAAACAGGATTATTAATCTATGTAAATAGGCAGATACATAGGCATGCATGTGTATCACTCTGGGATGTAAATAAATTTCTTAACACATTTCTTCCCTAGCCAGTTGATTAACTAGAGTTTGAAGTTGGGGATGGAGAGCTGAGGTCATAAGTTCGACAGTCGTCTTAGTGAACTAAATGAGAATACATGTAAAATGTTTAATAGAAAGTCTGACACAAAACAAACATCAATCTTGCTACTTCCTTTTCCTTCGAGCTGACTTTGAAGAATAGAAATGCACTGACCACTGCATATCTGAAAAGAGAGATAAGAGGATGTCACAGATGCTAAGGGCAAGAAGATGCAAAGGCATTCTGCTTTGCTCAAAACTTTTTTCCAGAGCTAGCCTGACTTACAAATTTTCAGATTAAAGTAGTTAGGTGATTTAATACAAGTTATAGCATATTACTTTGCATTTTGAATGATATTATTTATTTTAAATATTCTTTAAAACATCCCTCCCCCAAATTGCAGAAATAAAACCAGGTTAAAAAGAGATTAACTTACTTAGACTCGCAGAGCAATTTAAATTCCATTACTGCATGTAAAATGCATTCGTTACGTCATGGTTACATTTGCTAACAAAATACTTCCCGAAATACAGTTAAAATCTGCAGCTAAATAAAATGCTGCTGTTTAAACACACACACAGAGGCCATCTGCATGCTTTCACTTCTAAACAAACTGCCTTGACTGGAAGACTTTCAATGCACTCTAAAAACCAAATGCCCTAAAGTTAAATAACTGTATATTCCTTCCTCCAGACATGGAAGAATTTTAAGTTAGTAATACAATCCACTTTCTAGGATAAGAAGATTCTAGCACCTCTTACTCTTAAAAGTATCTTGGGACCAATGAGTGCCTTTAGAAAATGAAGTCAGACTAAACAACAGTTCATCTTCCATGAGCTGAGTTCAGTCTCTCTCACCTATTGCAATAGTCTCTTCCCTGTTGCAAAAGTTTTAAATTAAGTCTTCTTATCATTTAAAAACAAAACATATTTAAAAGGGCACTTCAGATTTTACTTTCTCTCTACACACAGCCATCTACTCTACCAGCTCACTCTCATTCTCTATTTCAGTTTAAAGAGTTGATAATATTAATTCTACAAAAAAAGTCTATTTGTTTCTGTTTCTACAGTCAGAAACTCTGGCAGAGCAGGTGAGGACTACCAGCAGAGGCAGGAGTGGGAGGTGGTCATCTACAAGTCTGTGTTAGTCAAGATCTGGAAGAATGTAACTAGAGCAAGTGAAAGGTGAACTTACATGGAGCAACTTGTCCTGAGATTTCATCTAGAGTTCATCAACTATGCATCCAAGTAGTAGAAGTGATTTTCTCTCAGACTGCCCAAAAGCCAACAAAATAAGAATATCACAATAAAATTTTATAGCCATCATCAATGATAATCAAATTACCCTCAGTCAGATTGAAATTATTATCAGGTCCCATAACTTCATGTATTATTTAAAGTCAAAGTCAAATATTTTTATATGAAAATACTACACTGTAATGTAAGTGGCTATAACAATGTTGTTTCTTTTGTTACCTTGTATCTAACATAGTTTTTTTCAGAATACTGTATTTTCATTTCCTGTTACAAACTGGTGCTCTTACATTTGAATTTAGCTTACAAACTGGCATTTAACACTATTACCAACCATAAGTTTCTTCTTATTTCTTCCTCAAAACTCATTATGCAAAGTATTTAATCTTTAAAAAATTGTGTGAATTATTTGTTTTCAAAGGAAAAAATATTTCACTTCTAGTTGATAACAGATATAAGTCAATAAAGGGCTTGCAAAGCAGTCTGGAGTGCCATGTCCATGACAATGTTGCTGAGTCCAGAACTTAGGAGAAATCTAGACTGCAGCTTTGGATTTGTGAGACACATGGGCAGTTTAACCAAGAACATGCACAGTGCAAAAAGAAAAGATCAAATGCAGAATTCAAATGAATAACATATTTTGTAGGTAGGATAAGGGCAGAAGATACAATCAAGACCTTAAACAATCACAGAGTTACCAAGAAAGAGTGGGTACCTAAAGACGCAAGAGAGGAGCTTAGAGGGGATGGCTAACTTGCGCAGAGACCAAGCACCTGTGGAGAGGCAGAGTCTGGCAAGCTGAAGTTCATGACAATTTTAGTGAGCTCTGCTTCCACAGAATGAATGGTCTGGACAGAAGACAGATCTTAGTGGATGGAGTATTAATAGCAAATACATGAATCGAGATACCGAAGAAAAACAGCTGTTTAAAGGTGAAAGAGGAGAAAAAAAGGGAAAGTTTGAGGGGAAGTAGATATAAGGGATTTTGTGGGTTTCTTTCTAGTTTCTCAAACAGATAATCTGTTTGAAGGGGTAGGGGAAGAAATTAAGATACAAAAGAAAGTTGATAAAAAGCAGACCATGACAGGAGAGCACAGAAAGAATCTTGCCATTCAAAGTGAATTCAAACGCCACTCCAGGAATGAATGAGGTAAGAAAGAAAATAATGAAAAAACAAATTTAAAGGTGTAGTAAAAATAAATTGAAGGAATTTATGTCCAGTAGTGAAAAGGCCATGATAAAGATTTGTAGTGGAAAGCTAAAAACACTCTTAAAAATAGAATAAAGCATTGGGCACCAGCCTCAACCTTTTAAAAAGATAATTTTTACTTCACCCAAGTTTTATAATTCTCAAGAGCAATTGAGAATTTAGAGTAATTTGAAACTATGGAGGAGTGTTAAATACAGTTCTATGCACAAAAGTCCTCAATACCCAGAGGTCTTGACCAGACAGTGTTGGGGCCAGACTGGAAAAAGCCTCCTCATTTATGAGGATACTAACTTAGAAATATAGGAAATCATCTTGGAAATTCTGATTTATAAATATAGTTAAGAGATTCTACAAGGGTTAGCCAATAGTATTTGCAGACAGCATTCTTTATATCCCTTTCAATATCACTAGATTGATAAACCGGTGATATCACTAGGTGCCTATTATTTTATAACCTTACTTCAACTACACTGTGGGTCAGCTTCCCATTATATTACCTATATCCAATTCATTAACTGACTTCAAGGCACCAAGCCTATGTCACAAACGTGTTTTTAAACTACCACTGATTTCTCAAAATATCTCTTCCCTTTCATGTCTGTCCTTTTTTTTTTTTTTTTTTTTTTTTTTTAACTCAGTACTAAAGGGCCCAAATTACTTGTGAAGTCAGTTGTCTCTGTAGGATGGAACAGTTACACCCTGGCCTGGTCAGATGACACTAAGTTCCCACAGCACCTTTTCCTGATCTCTGTCCTGGGGCACAGCTCTCTATGCACATACAGGGGGACTATGCAGAGAACTTTCCAGCTTTTTAGCTGCTCAGTGGCTAAAACAGGGACTTGTCCCTTGTCACAATTCAATAAACAGTTAATGAATTGAGTGCTGTTCTCCTACATTTAGTGTTCTTTTAACACTTATTATCTAATTTCAGGCGACCTACGATAACCACTACCTTTTTTGCAGTGTTAATACTCTTACTTATTTTGCTTTAAGCACAGTTTCTCAGAAGCATGCCTGAGATCCTTAGCAGATCAATCATTCATTCATACCACTTACATCTGTTGCTATGTGCCATAGTTATCTGCTTTAAACATTCCTTCCATTTTAATAACTGTGAGCTACATCAATACAAGAACCTCAAATTATATACCCACACCTGGCACAATGTCTAGTACACTACAAGTACTTAATAAACAAATGTTTGTGAATAATGAATACTCATTTTTCACAATAAAATAAATCCATATGTTGCTGATAAAAATATTAATCAGTATTTATTTCTAAACAAAAGAGTAACACCTAAAACATATGGCATTTCCTCCATAAAACTTCCTTCATAAGTTATTCTCACTAACTCTGTGAGACTGGCAGATTTACCATTATTTCCAACCTTATATTAAAAATCACAAAATCACTTACACAGAACAAATCTGTCTCGCGTCAGTCAGTAGTAACATCTATATTTCTCAGGCAAACATAATATTCCAGTTTATTTTAGTATCCAAAAAGTTGTAATAAAAACATTTTTCACTTATATTCAGAGGTACTTAATTATTCCTATTCAGCAAAGTAATACTTAAAACTTTTGTTGATATATAGTAAGCTTTGAATAATGCCTTCCAGTGATGCTAAAAAGAATTATTTTAAATAACACAAAACATGTCTGATATGTTATTTAATGTGGTAGTTTTTAAAGACATAGAAGGCATAATATAAAACTTACCTTGTAAAGTATATGAAAGTAGCACTATATTCACAAACAATTTGATTGAATTTGTTGGAATAACACCATTTACTCTAATTTAAAGTAGTAAGGAAAGTAGAAGCCAAACCCCATTAATATCTTTGTGAGGTGGAACAAGAGGCTAGAAACAATTTTTTTAAACTTATCAGTTCTGTTTCAATTGATGCTAGTTCCTATGATCTCATTACAAACTGGACTGACATTATCAGTTGCTTCTGAAGACTAATCTTATAAAAGCATGAAGCTGCAAGGAATAATAATGTGATAGGCAGTAAAAAATATAAAAGGCAAGAGTAGTGTGGGAAAGTCAATATATTCAAAGCAAAAATTCAGTGTGAAATTTAAATTCCATTACTTTATCAATCATCACACTATTTTTTTCTATTGTACAAGAATTCTATTATAAAGGAATTTTTATTTTTAAAAACACATAAGCACTGTTACTGAATTTCTGTTAGATGGCCAAGTCCTTCTTCAGAACTTGTGCTGTGCATATGATGCCTCATTTATTTCAATTTTAATTACCATATATGCACTTTCTGACATCCTATCAAAAACCATATTCTTCTCAGGATATTATGAATTTAGTGTGCTTTAAACTATCAGAAAAATATGAAATATGTTAAAACCAACACAGATAAAAGGTTTGTCTGAAATCTCTCCAAATCGGTAAATTTACTTTCTCAGTGTGAACGGAACTCTCCAGTGTGCAATCACATTTGTTTTTTTAAAGCAAGTTTAATTCTGTCATAACAATAAATAAATAATCAATCAATCTTTTACAAAGAAGTAAACAATTTTGTTATTCTTTCAAAAGGACAAATGTTTTCTGGTAGTAACATTTTACATGGTACCACAGAGGCAGAGGGATACGCCCCCACTTTTCAGTCTCATAATCAAATCATACAATCAAAGTAGGGAAAAAATAGTTAGAAAGCGTGACACATTTGGCACTAGAAGTTTTAAACTAAAACAATTGGGTATTTTCCTAAAGCCTTCTTATAATCATCGTAAATTAGAAAATCATGACATTTTTCATTCAGAAAAGGTTTTATCAGACACCAACAGAATAGTCTCCTCTTCCTTGTTTATTAAATAAATGCATAATTACAAAAAACTTTTCAATTGTAAAAGCAATACATAGTTATTGTGAAGGAAGGGACAAAGGGACTGAGGATGAGAGGGAGGGAGGGAGGAAGGGAATAGAAAAAGGGAAGGGGATGGAAGGGAAGGAAAAGGAGGAAAAAAGGAATAAGAAAAAAATCTCCACTTCTATAGTGGACAGAAATAGGAAATGAAAAGACAGAAATGCACATCCTCATTTTATCTAGTTTCCCACTAGTAATCATTGATAATGGTTCCTTGGATTTTTTTTTTTAATTTTCTCCATAAGTTTGTTTGTTATTTTACACAACAAAAATGCACTCATACTATATGTATTCTACATCTTGTTTGACTTAAAATTATCTTAGGTATCTCTTTTTACAGTATATACAAAATTCAGCCATTCATCTTTACAGTTGTGTAGGATTTCATGAATGGGTATAGCACAATTTCTTTTACCCCCTATTGATCTTGATTGATTTACTTTCAGTTTTTCACTATATCTAAAAGCTGCTCTGAATGTCCATGTATACTCTAGAACTCATGAAGACTTCTTGAAATTATGACCTTTTATATGATCTGAGGCCTAGAAAACACTGAAAATGTTTAGGAAATACAGCAACTGTCATGAAGACCCAATAAGTCAACCAATCACTTTGTAAATGAACCAAGGATCTGTAAGAAAATAATTCTCAGAGCAATAAAGCTAATCATTGATAATGAATCTTCATACATCTTTGAAACAAGAAACAATGATTAAAAAAAAGTTATTATGGAATTGGATTTCAACAAGGTCAATACATAGTTATTGTTAAGGAATGGAGAGAGGGACAGTAGAAGAAGATACAGGTTAAATATGAACACCAAGTCCAAGAAACCTTAAAGAAGGTAAGAGGTATAGGAATGGGGAAAACAATCAGATTTAAAAGCCACAAAAACTAATAAACCATATGGGAATCATATGGTTTACTCGGTACTCTAACATTCTATCAAATGAAGAACTGGCCTAATCTTAGTGCTAACACTGCAATTTCAAAAGTCTAAAATAATGCACCTACTCTGAAAATGTCTCTTGATGCCAAGTCATTACATCCAAATTAAAAGGTTTTACATGCTTTGAAATTTTCACAAATTAGTAGGATTTAGAGGCAAATGTTTGTTTTACAATGACAACAGCAACCAAGTAGGAAAAAACACTGATTGGATATAATTTAGAAATTAGTAGACAGATGACATTGCACAAAGTATGGAAAATTATATGGATATGCCAAATTTAGGGATATTTAAGTTTTAATTATGATTTTTTCTCCAAGGATTCAAACTAATTTTGATGCAGGCATTCTTTTCTTATTCTTCTAGGCACAGGAATGAAATTACTAACAGGAAGATAAAAAGTCTTTCCTTCCACTTATGTTTTCAAAAAGAGGAAAACAGTCTGTCTACTCTGCATAAATTGCCTGAAGTTTTGGCCTTACCTGACAATTTTTTAAAGATGGCGCCAGACCTGCCCTTGGAGTCATATAATACAGTGGATAAGAAGATAGGTCATAAAGATCTACGTACATATTCATGGCTCAGCCACTCAATAACAGAATTGACTCAGGCAAGTTCTCTCTAAATTTTGTTTTCCTAACCTGTACAAGTAGTTATGTCTCATCGGCTTGCTTGTACATTACTTGAAACAAACTTGAAGTGCCTAAAACCATGATAGTGCCCAGGTTACACTGGGTAACTGTAGCTCAGGATGAAGCAATGACAGTATTTCAACCAGAGTGGAATCTACAGTTCCCTATATTTGCTCGGAAGATTTTCTGCTTTTATTTTCACTACTTCCTCAATAAACAATTTTTTTCCTCCATTATTAGCTACTGAAATTTTATCTTTCTCGGGACACTTTTGTAAATGCTACTTCTCATGTCTTTTTTTCTTCAGCCTGCATTTGCTTTTGTAACCCAACCCTATGGGATTTAATGTTCCCATAATACATCTATTCAGACTTACAGTCATATGTCCTTCTTACATTTTTGTTGTTAGGATGGAAATTCCTAGAAAGAACGTTCTTATTTATCTTTGTAACCTCTTCCATATTTCTTACAGTGGGAACAAAGTCACCTACTGAAATGAAAGCTTGGGCAGAGAATGTATGTATTAACCGAGGTATGACAAACCAGTAAAGATGTGGGAAAATACGTTTCAGCTCTCAATGTTCTCCCTCAATGTGGCCCAAATTCCACTGATTTGACAAACATGTTAATCAGTGTGTCTTGGACTTATTATGTCCTAGTTTTTATGGTGATATAATTTTTGCCCATATTTTCATTATTTTGCATTTATTTATATGCAGTATGTATTTCAAAAAAGGAATTAGAATAAACACATTTATTCTGCCACCATTTAACAGAAACCCTGACTTATTTTCTGACTAAATCAATATGACCTATGTTTATTAACTCAAGTACTACAATTCTCTCATTTAAACATGCAAAAATCTCTGTTTCAAGCCATATGATTCTAAAAGTAAGAGTAACTGGAAAACCAAGCAGTCATTTTACTAATTTCCTTTGCACTTTAAAAACACTATCACCATGACAACCATAATCAATGAAAACATATAAAAGTATGTGTGTGGGATATGGAAAATAAAATCAAATAAAGAATATGTGAAGTTAAAAACTGAAAAGGAGCTAGGGCCGCCCCTGGCGGCGCAAACAGTTGAGCGCAGCACTGTGAGGCTGTCCGCAGCCTCTGCGGTGCTGGTTCCATCCTGGCCGGCTGGCGAGGGTCCCACATGGCGTGGCAGACCTCTCTTGTCACGCCCGCTGCTACCCTCAGCAGTGTATTTCAGTCAGTCTGCCTGTTCTGTTCCCCGCTCTGTCTCTGGTGAATCCTCTCACCCTCCTGTGAATATGACCTGTACCCCAGTTCTTGTGTAAATAAAGAAATAAAAATCTTTGGTGGAAAAGAAAACTGAAAAGGAGATAAATTCTAAGAGAATGATTCTCCTTGAATATTGAACATATTAAAAATATTACTGGACCTGAAAAGGAAAAAAAGGCTAATGCCAATGACTAGAAAGTTTTTATCCCACAACAATGTTAGTCTATATTATTTGACTTGAATAAGAAGTTTACAAAATGATAAGATGATGTAACACACCAATTAGTAGAAGCATAAGCTTTATCTTTCACAATTCTTCTGGATCTTGAAGGAACTTAGAGTAGTAAGTAATTTACTATTGTTATTAACCTGATCTGGGTGCATTATTATCAGAGGCTGCAAACTCTGCTAAAGCAAAAATTGTAATCTTATAATAAGAATGGATGCCATTAGGGATCATGTTAAAACCACAAACCTCATTTCAGTAGACATCTTATCTCACATAAAGTATGTTACTAGACATAAAGTGGCACTGGTTTACCTCTAAATGATCCAGTCCCTTCAGGAAACTGGGTGTAGTTTTAATAAAATGGAACTCATAAGTTTTTATTACATTTATAATGAATGCTTTTCAGTTTTATAGGCTCTTTGAAGGAGCAATTTAGTTTCTCTATTAAAACATGACTTTATATCCTTCACAACTCTCAGGTTTCAATTTTATGTTGCTACCACTCTAAATATAAATGAAGATATTGAAGTTTCAATAAAGTTATAGAATTATTTTTACTGATATGTATGGGAATGAAGTTTACAAAATTACAGGGAAAAGGACAGAAGATTAAAATCTCTGTCTACATTAATTCCTTCTACATCCTCCCCATCATACAAAGCCCCTCAAAACCAATCAATGGTTATATCAAGGTATGTGACATATTTGGGTATTAACAAAGTAAGATTCATTATATTGCCTTTTCAGAATAAAGTGTAATAAAATCTTTTAAAATTGACTTATTAGTGTAGTGGAGACTATAACAGTATTTAACTTTGGGGATCTTTAATCAGTTTCTTTATTATATCTAGCATACTCACATAAAATTTTTAGACATACTGGCTTTCTTTATACATTCAAAGTCAAGTTCAAGCCCAAAATCAGGGTTTATTACAAATGAACTGAAGGTAGTTGTAGGAGGTTTTTACTTTCCCAGAAACAGACCCACTATATACCAGATCCTATTTAAGGAGCTAATATTTAATAAATGACTAATATATTATCTCTACCAATGAAAATCTTTCCTGGAGAAAAAGGAGAGAAAGATAAACACTTATATTATGATCAGACTATAATAGATATAATAAATATCTATATCTATAACAGATCATTCATAGCAGTAATGGGACCACTGAAGAGCAACAAACCTTTCTGTTTAGCAAAGAAAAGAAGTGTTCATGTAGATGATGTTTTATGTAGAACTTGGAAGATAAATAGGAGTTCACCAAACATTTAAGATATAAAGACATTGCAAACATGATTGCTAATTAAATTTAGTGTTGTACAAATTAATGTGGAAGTTCTTATTTTATCCAACAATGATCTCAACAAAAATATTGTATTACAGTAAAAAATAGGAGACCTGCACCCTATATATTTTAAGATTAATGGTTCCTCAAAGGCAAAATCAGATCCTTTCCATGAAATCTTCATTCCTACTTTAGCTTGTTTGGATATTTGGAGAGAATCTTACCAATTTGCTTAGAAACTCATGTGAAAAATCTAGCATCACATATAAGGGCTTGAAAGTCCCCCAAACATCTTTTAAACACAAACTCATTATATGAATATGAAATGCATGCCTATGCCCTCCATTGACATGATGAAAATAAGTGCACTGTGCCCAGATAACATTTATAATATGAAATACACAGATAATTGCCCCAATTTTAGGAATACAATCTTAAATTTTGGAGAATTACTCTCTATCCAATCTACATGAAAAACAAGATACTAATCTCAAAGTACCTCTTTTATAAAGTAACTTCTTTCTTGACTAAACATGTTGCAAATCCTGTGATATATATCACTCCTAGCATAAAGCAAAACTGTCACTGAGACAAATCAGAAGCCAAATGAAGGATTTCCATTTTC
Organism: Talpa europaea; assembly: GCF_964194135.1. Classification (NCBI taxonomy): domain Eukaryota; kingdom Metazoa; phylum Chordata; class Mammalia; order Eulipotyphla; family Talpidae; genus Talpa; species Talpa europaea. The sequence goes on from NC_140069.1 coordinate 121,819,273, forward strand.
GTTAATATCAAGTTATTAACTACCATGATCACTACTTTTGGCAGAATAAGTCTGTGCAATTAAAAATCCATTGATGGAACTGAATTTGTCTGGAAAAGGCAACTATTAACTGGAGGGCTGGCCCCTAAGATCAACTTGCTAACAACTCCCTGATGACAAGTTTTAAGAACAAAAAATAACTGCACTTGTCATGGACTCATAGTTTCCTGTCATGTAGAATTCATTGCTAGAGACATATCTTCCTTTCTCCCATGGAGGCCTATCATTTAAACTGATCTACTCCAAATATACCCAACGGGGCAAAGATGAGTGTCCTCACAGTTAGTTTCACTCATGAACCCAGTCAGTGATTCAAGTACCTCCACTTTGTTCTAGGTAGCTGTACTCTAATGATCGACAGTAAAGAGGATATGTAGAATTGACTCTTCACAGAAACTGGTTGAAACAGTGCTAAAAAAATAGTATCAAAGGAAAACATTATCAGAACAAGAAGCGAGTTTTGGCAAATGGACTACGTCTCTTTAGAAATGGGATAGTGAGATAATAAGCAATTTTACTGTATGAACTCCATTTGACCTAATACCGACTGATTAACAGAGTAGAAATGGAAATGAGAGCTCATAAGACAATGTGGACTCATATACAGCTGGTCTCCTGAAATCTATTTTAGAAAATAGTGGAAGAAACAAGGAAGAAAGCAAAAATAAATACCTGGGTTTCTACCATAATGAAAGACCAAGTTAGTATAGACCAACTAGAGAAGTGGCTTCCTGCCCCAAACTGAGAACAATGATAGGCATGGGGAAGTATAAAAAGGGCATTTGCTGACCAAAAACTTGAAGGTAAAAATTAAAACCTCCCAAACTAGGACTATATTTTGAGATACACATACCAGGAAAAGTAAATGATTAATATTTAAAAAAAAAGATTTCAGGAGATTAACTGATTCTTGAAACAGATGTTTTCATTAAAAAAGAACTCAATCATCTATCTCAATAATCAAGGCATAGATTTTATTTGTTTTGCTGTGTTTTGACCACATTCAATAAATATTTACTGAAGATAACCTATATGTCAGGCACTGTTCTTGGCACTGGAGTAAAGCAGTAAACACAAAGATATACATTGTGCTTCCCTGGTGGACTAGCAGTTAAGTCTCAGCGCAATCACCTCTACAGCCTGAGTTTGATCACCCTGGCCAGGGAGCTAGTCCACTATGGTGCAGCAGACCTCTCCTGTCTCGCCCACTCATTTCCCTAAACAGTTTATTTCAGTAAATCTGCCTGTTCTGCTCCCCACTCTGTCTTTGGTGAATCTTCTTACCCCCTGCACCTCTAACCTATACCCCAATTCCTGTATGCAAAAATAAATAAACATTAATTAAAAAAAAGAAAGGAAGATGCACATAACTGCTCTTGCAGAGATTCCGTTTTAATAAGGGAGACAGACTAAACAAAAAAGAAAAAATATATAGTGTATCATGACAATAGTGCTATGAAAGAAAATAAAGTCAGAGGGATAGGGAATGTTGTAGAAGGTGTTTGTTACTTTAAATAAGATTGCCAGGGAAGGCAAACTGTGTATTCTTAAAGAAAAGGAAATGAAATAATAATGGTACTTCTTAGTAGTAATGGGATAGGTTTGGATTGCATCACATTTGTAAATTTAGTGGTTTATAAAAACAATTAAAAGTGGAGGGAAAAAAAGACACCCAGGAAATTAGATTCATAAAGCTACTTGTTCGTACTGACAAACCTGAAGTAAAACAATTCATCTCTGACTTCCTCTTTTCCATTTTCTGCAATGAAAGACATGTTCGATACAAAGAACCATAAAAACTAAACAGATCCTCGGGATATCATGTAGAACAATCAAGTAGCAGAGCAATGTAATTCCCCAAAGATAGCTCCCTATTATTTGAAAAATCACTGAAATCTAAAACCCTGGGAAACAATTTCTCTGTCTTTGGACCACCTTACATGGGTTACCCTTGTAAGAACTTTGTTAGGAATAAGTTTAAAATGGTTGTTTTAATAATACAAAGGGTCTATACACCAAGAACTGCTGAACAAACCAGACTCACTGATCTGTCATGCTCTAAAAATTCTAACCATCCTCATCTACACTCCGAAAGGAAATAAATCTTACATAGTCATCTATCACCTTTAACAAGATCTGAATTTTAAAATATTATTCTAAAATAACATAATTTTCTAGTGAATGAGAAATTACTACGTCCCATCCAAGAATTTTTCAGTGATTGAGACAAATCCTACCATGTGTTGTTTTCAGAACTCTTTCAGATGATCACAGCAGTCAATGAGGCAAATGTCTCATGAAAGGCATCTACCTTTAAAATTCATATTATACTTCCTTCCATTAGAAGAAATTATAATATGAACTTTAAGGCCAAAACAAAAATCTCATTTTATTCTATCTTAAACCTCGGAGCATATAATCACCTCTGCATTACAACATACATGAGAAAACATGTCTCATTAAAATACGATATTTTGTACAATTTTCTATATATACTAAGTAGTCAGTAATGCTCACTGACATTATTACCTGTATTGACACACAAATATAAAGCAATTGTATCTGATAATACAATGATCCATATATTTGCTTTCCCCTTGGAAATTCTGTAAGTCTATATAAACTTCACTATTTATATTACAAATAACAAAGTGTGTATACACACACACACTCATATATAAAGAACACAACTTCTTGACCACCATATGCATGGAGATACGACACTAAATATTTATACATGAATAAATCATTTTGTCTTCACAACGACCTAGCAGTTATGTTTTTCTGTCCCCATTTTAAAGCTAAAGAAACTGAGGATCAGAGAATTTAATTGACCTACCCAAGACAACAGGGTACATGCACAAGGGCAAAACTCCTGGAATTCCTTTAGATAGGAAAAAAAAACAAAAATCATTTTTGACTATTATAATAAAAAGATGCTATTTTCTCAAGGAAATAAAATTATGAGGTGATAATTACCAAAAGTTTTATGCAAAAGGAATGTGGAGAAATAAAACCAAATGTTTAACTATTTTATGGACTATAAATTATATGGTTCTGAGACATGCATAAATTGACCTAAAAATAAAAATCTGTTACATAGGGGAGCCAGGGGAGGGGCGTGAGGAATATAAAAATATGTGAAAAGAAAAACTAAGAATAAACTGGATTGTTTTACCTAGGTTTTCATTCCAAGTTCCTGTCGAGCTACTACTGTCATCCCATTGTATACTTGCCTTATATTTTTTAGAAGGAAAAAGATAAAACAAACAAAGAGAAAAAAACTTGAACAGCACAGAATTTAGAAGAGTTTCCATAAGGACATTCTAAGAGTCAGGCATTTATTAAGCAGAAGTATTTTGAGCATCTCTATATACCTGGCACAATTCAAGGCAGATAATGCAAAAATGAGGTAAGAAGGTTCTTATCTTTAAAGAAGCCCAACTTAATAGGGAAAAAGGCAATAAAAACAAATAATCACATAAAATATTAAGTGCTATCTATATGAGAATGTAAGGACAGGAGGCATTAGAGATCTGGGCTGAAATAGTAATAACCCCTGATGACACTTTGAGAAAACAGCTTTTTAAAAAAATCTGTGGTTCCCATTTCATTGTGTCAAAGTAAATTTCCTTGGACAAACGCTACACCAGCTGAACTGCCACTGCCAGCGGGGACTCGCACTTGCAGCCTGCTCTTTACTGAGGAACAAATGTTTTACACCTTAACCAACCCTAAGTGGCATTTTGATCTATCTCATTATGATTTCTTCACAATGTAAAAAGAATATATATACTTTAAAGCTTTAACTAGATTAATGGCAAATACCAAAGGAACAAAATTGACACATTTGAGTCTTTCTGTCCTAGCTAAAAATCCTTTCATTGGTGTAGTCATTAAGTGAGCATTGTTGCCCACAGGTCTGTTTACATTTTCATTTGTAAGTTAGATGGGGCAGTACAGTGTGACTATACTGAAGATTGAAAAGGGTGTGACTATCCTGAAGACTGAATTCTTTTTCATAAATACATCAAATAGACTGCATATAATACATCAATACCTCATATATCAAAAGAGCAACCCTTCAAAGCATTTTTACTAGACATGCTATATATTTATTTCAAGGGCACTGTGGTTGCCACTTTTAGAAATTCTCTATTGGAACTGTCACAGAGCCAATTTACCAGCTCCTCCGGGAAATCGGTCCCACTGAATGTCACAGGAGGTCTCTCCTGTTAGTCAAACAGGGATGTTTCCCCCTCCTTCCATGTTTATCTCTGATTAGATTTCATGAATGAAATTTAAAGACAAACCATTCAATGTGAAATTTAAAAAATAACATTAAATTACAATAAATACCAACAATAGCAACAATAACCCAAAAGCTTGGTGCACAAAAAAAGATCAAATCAGGAACTGTGAATTGTGCTATTTTGCTCAGCTCACGCTTAGCTGCCCCTGCTCTGGAACTGAGTCTATTTCTATGCAGAGTTCTATCGAGGAGCCCAGGGGAACAAGCTGAGGCTGTTGATGAGGGGCCTTTATTTAATTCACATCAGGAATCATGCTAGCTGGGGTGAGTTCATTTATGTCCTGCCTGCAGTAAGTGCCATTATATAGAAACATGAGCAACACTGGCTGCAAGTCTTTTTGCATCATCTAGAAGTGCAGTCACTCTAGGAAGAGAATTGCCTGTATGCTGCAAACACAAGCCGTATAACAATTAATATGTTCAACAATAGTGTTAACTCTCCAAAGACAGCTCAATAACACCAAATCTGTTTTCCTAATGATACACCAAATTGCTTTTAAAATACTTCAGATACCATGTTATTTTTTCACAGTTGTGATTGTGTAACATCTTCAAACATCTAAGACCTCAATACTAGTCATACCTGGAGGATTTTTGTTATATCTTTTAGAATACTAGAACTTGCTTGCTTTAAGTTATGCCTATTTCCTCTCTATTCATCCAGATGAAACAAAAACATATTTCTTTTAATATACCTTCATGCAAGTAAGTCCACATTACCGTCTAAGATCTATATGATACCTAAATCCAGAATTTAATATTAGAAGGATTCCCCCAAATCAGCATCTCAAACTCGGTGGTTAAGATCTATGTTTATGTTCTTTTTGGATTATATTAACTAGTGAGTCAGATCTTTAGATTTTTAAAGTGCTGAGCATAGAAGCTCGTTTTTAATATAATAAGAAAGGGAACAATGGAACAGAACAGAGCAAATAAACAGTAAGTCTCAACGGGGTGACTTTCAAGGAAATATATTGTACGGTTATTCTTGGAGCTGTCTCTCCCTGCTTTGGGATAGATAGATAGATAGATAGATAGATAGATAGATAGATAGATAGATAGATAGACAGATAGATAACATGAAATTTTCCATAGAGCCCTTACCCTTCCAATTAGTAAAAGTCAGTTGAAAACCATCACTAGGATACAGCTGTAGGTCAAAGTGTACTTAAAGCATCAGTATCAATAAAATAGACCTAGAGGGAATATAGAGCATGGCAGCCAAGTATTCAAGCTTTGGAATTGGGCTGTCTGGTTTAAACATCTCCATTCAGTCACTAATAAAGTAATCTTTGTGCCTCAGTATCTTCATGGAACATTGACCTATTATACAGGACTGCAAGAATTGAAAGACATATAGCACTTATTGCTGTCCCTAAAACAAAGTAAGAGCTCCACTAAGTCAATATTATGCTGAGTTCCAAGTCATTGCTCACATTATCATCCCGAGACTTCAAATACAGCTTACCAACTTATTAATTCCTAGCAAAGGATACAGCCTTTCTATTTCATACATTTTTTGTCCACCAGCCTTTTGGACTGACCCCAAATTAACTTTTCATTCTTTGGTACTCCAAGAGCTACCTCTAGTTACCACATTGTAACCACACCTCATCATTATACTACTATTGCTTTATACATTACACCTACCTTATACATATGGTAGGGGTAGGGTCTCCTACCAAACAACCTATTATTAGCATCCCAGATTTAATTTTTGCTCTTTTTATTTTTCAGTCATCAATCAGGTGGCGATGACCCCAAACAGAACCATTATAAAGTTTTATATATTGTAAGTATCACTCAGCTTTGGTTTTAAGGGTTCACAGTAAAACACTCATTTTGGTCATATCCATTGTTTTGATGTTTTAGCAAGATTCTCTCAGATGATTAATCATTCAGGAAAAGAACAATAAAGTAAAATTTTAATTGACATGGTTTTATTTAATAGTTTTAATAGCCCAAGTAATGGGAATGGTAAAAGCAAGTAAGATTTCTGTCTAAAATATAGTTCATTATTGATTAGAATTCAAAAATCAAACCTACACCTCAATTAATAACCCCTTTAAGTTATTTTATTTTATGCATGAATTAACACACTGATACTTACTCATTTAATTATGTGCTGGCCCAGAAAACTGACATTTTTACTGGCAGGTTATGAAATGTTTATTAAAACTATGAAGAATAATTACAAAAACCTTCTTTCAGAGCTCACAAAGGGTGGAGAAGAGTGAAAAAAACAATCTCTCCATTGACAAAGAAAGGGTTATAAAATGAATGAAAATAAACACAGTGAAATCAGATGAAGGACACGTGTATAGGTGATTTAAAGTATACACATAGATACGGAGCCTGGGCATAGAATACAGAACCCGAAGTAGAAAGCTTGGTGTGGTGCCACTGTGTTTTTGAAACAAATGTTAACATATTCACTTTTTTTTTTCTGTCAGTGGGTTAGCTGTAACTGAAGTTTCATGGTTGGTAATATGTTATCATTACTCAAATAATTAGACTTAGGAGCAACAGATTTTTTAAAATTAGCTATCTAAAAGCAAGCACCATTATAATCATCTAATTATCCTTTGAGATAGTTTATGCACACATGCTTTCAACATTCACTACCTTACTACCATGGATGCTTTGTCCATGTTTATGGTTTAAAACTAATAGCATTGATGAAAATACAGTGATGGGAACTTAGAGAACACCATTTATTTATTCAGGAATTTTGAAATGATTTTTAGAAAGTAAGAAATCGCTAATTACATTTATCTACATACCAATAAAGACTAAAGGTATTTCTTAACCTAAATACAAAGCATTTAGCTATACTCAATCAACAAGATTGCTTACTTAGATAAATAATTACCATCTTTATCAGGACAAGATGCCCTCCCATAATAACACTATACAGTTCAATCAGCCATTAAGAACAAATGACATTTTAGAATATATAATTGTGCTGAATGAGTCTCTAAAGATCATATTAACCCAATCACTCTAGCAACAATATGGAACAGTATTTGAACTATAAAATACCTTTTCTTCATTTATACTTATTTATATATAATCATAGCATCAATAACTTGCCAGAAGTAAGTGCATAGAACACTTATAGTTAGACCTGACAGTTTGGAGTAAGTAAAGAAATAAGACCCCAATGTTGTGTTTCTCCAGGCCTCCTGCATCAGACCCGCCTCTAAGCTCCATGCTAATTGTGGACCTGCCCAGTTGCAGCTGGCAGAAAGAGGCTCAGTGTTCTCCCTGCCCTTTCAGATTCTAAGGAAGGTGTGCCTTGCCAAAAGTGGATAATCAATCCCATCTCTCTTTCCCCTCTTCAAAGTAACTTCATTCAGTTCAGACTTTATTTTGTCCTATTGTTGACTCCCTATCTCACCTTAGTTAAAATTAAGTAACAAAGCATATGCCTAGGAAAAGGCTCCTAACATGAGGATCAGTAGAGATTTAGTTGGCATATTTGTCTTAAAAAGTAGAAAGTTCTTCATTTTGAAAGATGGAGCACACCTCCACTATAATTTTGTGGTTATAGCTACTTCATTCATCAGTTTGAAGTTTTCAAGCTGGAATTTTTTTTTCCATGTGTAAACTGAAAACTTGCAAAATCCATCTAATTTACTCTGCTGTTTCTAGGTAGAAGTCTCCTCAACCAGGCACATAGGTGCCTCATTATTCTTAGAAATCTCTAAGAACTATCTGCAAACTTATTTTATAAACTTATTAAGATGTTATCTCATTGCTAAGGGAGGTATTATTTCTTTCTTTGCCTTATATATTTTTAAGTATCATATATTTTAAGTGTGCTTTCACCAACTGGTTAAAATATAAAATACATTGCATTCACCTATACTTATATTTCTTAATCATGCTATTTCCCTTTTAAGGGGAAGGCCTTAAAGAAAAGCTAAATTATAATTAAACATTTTTAAGACATTCTTCTTAAATGTTCAATTCAGTTGCTCTACCTGACAATTCATTTAACAAATTAATGAATTAATCAATTAACTGGATACATCACAGAATCTCTAGCAGAATTTTTCTGGGGTCCAATTCTTCTCTAAATGGGCTATAATGGTCATGAAAAAGTAATCAAGTAAATATGGTAAGAGTTAGAAAACCAGCCTGCTACACAAGTTAGAATTTTCACATTTTAGAAAAGGAAGGTTTTTGTTTGTCGTCAGAAATGTTTTAAGTGAATCTGCCTTAAATAAGTGGTTGAGAAAGATACAAACATCAGAAAGATATATTTTGGAGGAGAAAAGGAAAAGCCCAGGACACAAACATGTAGGAAATCTCACAATAGGACAGCAGCAGGAAAGCTCTATTCACCTGGGGAGAGACATAAAAATAGAGAAGATTATGCAAAGACAAACTGAATGTTTAAAAATCCAATTAGAAGTCTAAACTCCTGATTAATGTTGCACTCCTCTTTCTATACTATGAGTGAAACTGGGCTATTCATTAAATCACTGGAATGAGTCATTCCAGTTTCCACGTTAAACTATCTCAATCTCTCTCTTCTCTCTCTCTCTCTCTCTCTCTCTCTCTCTCTCCTAGTGCATCATAATTATAGGTCAAATTTGAGAACCATCATGTAGAAGATTAATTCTATTTTATGAAATAATATATCATGGATTTTCCTTTAAAAAGAAAGCAAGTTACTTTCATACTATCTCTTCTATAATTACATACTATCTCTTCCATCAGAAAATACGAATGCTAGAATAACATTCATTGGATAAAAAAAATATGCTAAAACCCAATTACAGGGAAATATAACTATTAATCAAATAAGGTTGGGGTAAAAAGGAAAACAATGGTAACTAAAGGTAAAGAGCAATAAAATATCTGATCTGTGAATACCACAGGACCCTCGTATTTACGTCTTCCTAGCATACTTCCCATTTTCTGTTCTCTTCAGTGAGGCTAACCTTCTTACACCATGAGTTCTGGTAGGTTTCTCAAACTCTCTAAAAGACCTAATTATTTGCAATTTTTTGAACCTCTATCCACAGTGTAAAAGCCAATGGCTGGTCAAAAAAATCAAAGCAAAGACAATTAAAATTCTTCCCTGGGATTTTATAAATGTTCACTGACAGAAAGAGACTATCTTCCTTCTGGGGAACTAAGCCAGGACAATGTATGTGTGGTGATAACTGCCACCAGATATACCTTTAAATAATGCCTCATAGGAGAAATTAAACACAGGGAAGTATACCTGAGAGCAATGGGACAAAGAGCAAGAAGAGGAAAATATGGCAAACCATTTGAGCAGTTGTTATATCTATGATGAGTTTCGTCATCAGGATTTCCAAGGTTCATGAATAAATAATCATCCTCCAAACCCCCAACCATGCTTACTTAAGCTAGTTTGATTTGTATGGCTGTCCTTTACAATCCCTAAATTCCTGATATACAAATATATTGTGAGCCACAGTACAGAATAATGTGATCTGTGCAGTCTAAATGTAATCCCAGGTGCTGAGCACCTCCATGATAGAGGCTGGGGACTAGCAGCAAGGGAGCTGAAGAGGGGTTAGGGCAAAAAGACTCATGCTAGCTTCATTAGAGAAAGAATTTTAATATCTACTATGATGTCTATAATCTGTGTTTCAGGCTACTCTTTCAAATTCACTAGAAATTTGGAAATAATTAGTGATTACCTGCATTTCCTCATAGGCATACCTTTAATACTTAACTACACAAGCTAAAAATTGACAAGAGCTTCTATCAAGACAAACATGTTCCACACAGCACACTTCTCAAAGGTAAACAAGAAGACACATATTGGAACTGAATTCTTCAACTTGTTCTCATCTTGGTTTTTAATCTAGTAATTCAGGCAATTATTATAAAACAGCCTGTTATTCCTGAGAAACACAATTAAATAGACAAGTTATGCCATGATTTGGAAGGCATTCTCATTAATGTTAGTGATATAAGAGAGAAAAGACATCAAAAGCTTGAATGGTAAAAATAAGCACAGATCTTATCATTACTCTAAGGAGTCTAAATATTTAGTGTTAAGAAAAAGTAGTCCTATATCGAGGTTTCTTTAATGAAACTCTTAAACCTTCAAGAAAATTACTAAAAAAATATATGAAAATGGTTCTATGCTTATTGCCTTAATACCCATACCAAAAATGTAATAGCAAATGCATTGATTTACCAATTTTCTAAATCTTTATGCAAATAAATAATTTAAATTTTTGTGATGAGTTTCATTCTCATAGTCTTTCTTTTCACATTTGCTGACATGAAAAAAATTCCCCCATTACAACAAAATGCTTATCACTTCAATATTTGTATCAATATTGTGTCACTTCAATATTTGTATCAGTACTATTTACAACAGTCCACTTATGGAAGGAACCTAAGTGGCCAAGGACAGATGAGTGGACTAAGAAGATGAGATATATACACATACATATACACAATGGAATAATACTCATCTATTAAAAAAAGATAAATTCTTGTCATTTTTGACAACATGATGGAAATGGAGGGGATTATGCTAAGAGAAATAAGTCAAAGAAAGAGAAATACGGGATGGGTTCAGTCATATGTGGAATACAGAGAGCAAAACAAAGAATCAGACAATAAACCAAAACAAACCACAGAAATCTGACTGTAAAACTGAGGCTACTAGAGGGGAGGGTGCCGGTGCAAAGAAAGGGAGTAGGAGGAAAAATGGACTATGGTAGAGCAATGTGGATACCTTGTCAGGGGTTGTGGTGTGGTAACCTACAACCAAAGAGCTGGAATCCTATAGTTTTGAATCATAGTGTTATAAATCAATCTTACCTTAATAAAAAAAAATAAAATGGAAGTATCATTTCCTTAGTATTATAGATACATTTTACATCATCAACATGAGCCATTTCATTCTCTGGAGAAACTCCCATGCACAATTACAACCATGTAGTTAAGTGTTTTGCGCAGATTGAAAAATGGCTACAATAGAATTAGACTTGATCTGAATCTTCAGATCCAAAATCCAGAGATTTTTCTAGCATTGGAACAGGTAACATATCCAAAAAATGAGTAACAGTTATTTCTCCCACTCTCCCAAATTATGAATATATTCTAGTCTATTTGAATATAGTCATGTTTATATCACCAAGTCAATTTTTCTACATACAAAAGGCAAAGTAAGGAAGTGATCAATTTAGTCTACCTCAAAAGCAATATGTATTCTCTCCTTGAATTCTCATTTCCCTCAATGATAAAAGAAAAATTAGATACAAAAAGCATCAAACCAACCAAATATAGGCACCTATCAGTGAAAAGTATGTCAATCTGCAGGGAAGCCTCAGAGGAAACTTGGCAAAACATCACTTTTCTTGCTCTCTCAGAAACTTCTCAGAGCAAAGTCTATTTTCATTCTTTCTAATACATACCTAATACCGGCTCTTACACAAAATGTTGAATTCATCCTTTTGTTCCTTCTATATTTCTCATCTGTAAATGTGCTCATCAACTTGTCAACCAAACTGTTAGAATTTATACTTAATCTTCACATTACCTCTCAGCTGAAATGTTCTTCTGTTCCTTAATAAAGTCCTATCTTGATCACTATAATTTATTTTTTATTGTCCTCTTGAAATTCATACTTTTAAGTCATGTAAGGCCAGCATATGTGGCTAAAATAACATTTCCCCCATATGGCTGTCTCTTTCACAAATACATCTTTAGTCTGGGAAAATTCCACGTCACCTCTAAATCACTGTGGATATATCACTGTAATTATCTTCTCTGTCACTGGAGTATGGAGCCACACATCACTAATTTTGTCACTCACGTCCTTTCAGAAAGCCCAAGCAGATATCCTTTGAGATATCCTTTTATAAAGAGCACTGGCAGAGCATATAAACATCCAAGGACTGACTTTGTCTGTATGTCGTTCTTCTCAAGGAAAGAGGTAGGAACCAAAGTGGTTCACACATTTTATATATTTTGAAATTTAATTTCGTATGATTTGGAATTTGAACACAAATAGTATCTCAGATTCTAACATCTTTTGGGAAAAGAGGCGAAGTCCAATTCTATCACATGAAGCACAAAAAAATTACAAATATTAGAAACTATGTCATCAAATAACATCTGTTTAGGCAATAAGCCTTTTAGCTTCAGAAGGTTTGGTTTTATAATTTTATATCCAGTCAACATAAGCATTTTGAAATTTTTCAGTGATCAAGACAACTGTCTTTGAGGGAAAGGGAAACAAAAGAAAAGACATTTTATCAAATGTATGCAGATGATGATTTTGGCTCATTTGAGAACAAAAGCCCAAATGACACATTTTAATTTTTCCTGTGTAAAGTTCTGAAAATAAATGCAGAAGTATATTTTTGTCCAGGATGTGTTCTCTCTCACATATTCTCTCTCAATCACACACACACACAGACACACGTATGTACACACATATACACACAGATTGAAATTATATCTTCTTGGTTGGGAACATTTTCTCTGCTTTATTACCCACAGAGAACTTTTACAGGTGCCAGCTTTCCCTTTGGTATTAGGATGCTGTCAGTGGTCCAGGAGGAGAGAAAAAGAATCAGTTCTGGAAGGTCTACCAGTGACAGTAAGAAAGATCTTTCCCAAAAGGCATCCTCAGCACTATTCCTAACATCAGTCTGATCAAGTGGTCATCTGCCCCTTTTCATATGCAACTGTTAGAGAGAAGATAGAAGTTGTTTATCTCAGACAGATCAAACCCACTTCAGGAGCTGGGGGGTTGGGCTCAGCTTCTCTTAAAACATTTGCTTTACTGGAGAGCAGAGCAAAAGCATGAAGAAAATAGGAGCAATGTAAAGAACAGGAACAGAGGAAATGAGTACTCAGTAGACAATTAACCAACATCCATTGATCAGAATGAAAGTTGTAACAGAATTGCTATAATTCCTTTACTTTTGGCATTTGCAAACAACAACAAATTCTAACATTCTCATTAGAAGCCAATTATATTCTTCACAGGAAACTCTTCACCTCAAAATCATGAAGTTGCAGAATAATCACAGTGAAGGAAATCCTCATACAAGGCAGAAAAACTGTTAGGAATGAAATAACTTTCCACCTTCCCTGCATAGGCTAGAAGTTATCTTTTTATAAATAATTATATATAGTATTTCTGGAATGTTTAAGATCTTGCCAATGCATGGACAGTTTCAATATTTCATCAGGGGAAGGGGCTGGTCTTGGAATGCTCAGAGCATAAGTATTTTTCATTGTCTTCCTTTTATATTCAGAATAAAGAGCTATAGAAAAATGCTTTTTGCACTTTCATATGCACAAAAATTATAAGGACATTATGGTAGACAGAATATTTGAATAAAAACAATAATAAAGAATTTTCTCTCTTTAGTCATCCTTTCCCTCTGTGAAACTGGTGTAGCCTAGCATCTACAGTCTAATAAATAAATGCCAAATATAAACAAGTGTGCCAATTTTGGAACTGAGTCTCTGCACCTATTCTAAAGTTGTTTTATATAAGTCACCAACCACACCTGGTAAACACTATTGTATAAGTCCTACCAATTTCTGCCCACACCCTTTTAAGATGTTCAGTCCATAGAAATGCCACATTTCTTATGAAAATAAATGCCTTCCGGGCCTCCCCGGTGGTGCAGCGGTTAAGTGCTGGGTTGCGAAGCTGCCCGCGGCCTCTGCGGCGCCGGTTCGATCCCCGGCTGCTCCCAGGCCACCGGAGGAGGATCCCACATGGCGTGCAGACCTCTCCTGCCGCCCGCTGCTCCCCTCAGCAGTGTACTTCGGTCCTTCTGCCTGCTCTGCTCCCCGCTCTGGCTTTGGTGAATTCTCTCACCCTTCCGTGCTTCTGACTGTACCCAGTGCATGTATAAACAAAACAAACAAACAAGCAAACAAATAAATAAAACATGCCTCTATAAAAAAATAAAATATAAAAAAAAAGAAAATAAATACCTTCCTCCTAAAAGAGCTGTAAATCAAGTATACATGAACCTGTCTGTTTTATGCTATATTATTACTTGTAATGAAATAAAGGAATAAACTTTCACCATATTTTTAGAAGTTTCATCAGTTGTTTCCATTACAATGTTGAAAGAGCTACACCAGTAAATTCCAGACAATATAAATAAAACAAACTTACATAGTCTTAAAAAAATCACAGAAATGTCCAAGGCTTATATATTCAGCCAGATCTAAATATTTTCATTAACCCAACAGGAATTGCGCAAGCCTCTACTTTTAGAAGACCTCCAATTAACCTAGTTTATAAACTGTAAGGTTTGAATTCAATCAGTTATTAAAGTAGTTATTGTTTCTGATTAATTATTTCAGGCTGACCAATTGTAGGCCAGCTCTATATATGTCAAAGTCACTCACTTAGTTAGCAATGACACCAATGGAAATTACTTTCTTATGAACAGTCTGAAATCTGGGCCCCTGGCAAAAGTCAGTTATTACAAAAAGTAATAAATCTTGGGAATTGGTGACCTGTCTCATCTAATACAAAATAATAAATATTAAACAAATAAGCCAAGAGTTCTGCTTAAAAGTTGAAATAACAAATACTTCCATAACTTAAAGTTATCTATGCAGCATAAAAAATCACGTATGTTATGCCACTAAACTGATGAAGGAGTTAGGTGGTTATGAAAATTCTTAAGGAAATAGGTATTAGGCTAAAGTATACTGACTTACTAAATTCCCTTTTGAAATGATTATGATTCAGTTCACTATTGAACTGTTTGTTATCCCAAATTATTTTACATAAAATTTCTAGGTTACAGTATTTTATTTTTTTTTAAAGATTTATTTATTTATACAAGTACTGGGTACAGTCAGAAGCGCGGGAGGGTGAGAGAATTCACCAGAGCCAGAGCAGGGAGCAAAACAGGCAGGCGGACGAAGTACACTGCTGAGGGAAGCAGCGGGCGGCGGGAGAGGTCTGTCGCGCCATGTGGGATCCTCGCCCCAGAGGCCAGGGATCGAACCCGTGCTGCAGAGGCTGTGGGCAGCTTCGCAACCCAGCGCTCAACCGCTGCGCCACCAGGGAGGCCCCTAGGTTACAGTATTTTAAATAACAGACTACTGAATGAATTTTTAAAGTCTTTATCAAGACTAGAATACTGACTGGAATCACAATAAAATCACAGCTATTTTTAGTTTGAGACATTGTTTCTGAAAGAGTCACCCCAGGATAACCTGAAATGTTTTAATACACTGATCCTGATCCCCAAACACTTTCGAAGATGTAATGAACCATAATCTCTGGAATTGAGACCCAAGCCCTAAATTTTAAGCAAAAGAGTTAAGTAATTCAACAGTAGGTTAAACAGTTGTTTTACCTCTGCATATATCTTAAAGATAATAGAACTAGTTCAACTACTCCAAAATTAGTTACACTGATGCCATGAAATTAAGTTACATCCATATTACTTAAGTTTATTTTTGCTTGTGAATTTTTATCATGTTCTTATAGGATGCTTTCTCTTAGGAGGTAAAGAAATCACATTTAATTAAATATGGTTGTATTTTTTATTTAGCTGTCAATAGTCTATCTTCCGAACTCAATATTTCAAAATTCCAGAGTTTTGAAAATAGGTTCAACACCAGAAAAACAGCATTTGTTAAATACTCCTTGGGGATATAAAAAGGCCTTCACAAAGGAGGACTAAATGGAATCTTCTATAACCAAATATTGTATCTCTCAAAAAATCTAAAGGAAATACCATAACTCAACTGATACTTTACTCATATAACCATTAAAGTATAAAGGAGATAGTAACAGAGAATCCTACTGTTTCTATTCATATTGCACTAAAGATTCTAGTTAATATTACAAAGCTATTACAAAAATAAAAGCATATTAATTGGAAAGCATTATCAATATCTGTAGACATTGTGGTTAACCAAGTAGAAAATTCTGATAGAATCCATACCAAATTATTGGGAAGATAGACTTCAAAAAGTAGTTAGCTTTTGGTTTATTTTTTTTTAAAAAGACAGACAGATTTTCTATATACAAGTGATATATATTAAAGGTCCTTTTCATAATACATTGAAAAAATATGGTACCTAAGTGCAGAAATGTGTTTATTAATATGGGGAAAATTATAAACATTGCATCACTTAATGAATAGTCCATATTTATATACAGGAAGAATATATATTATAAAAATAGCAAGTCAGTGGCAATTATCAAATAATTCCAAAATACATAAAGTATTTCTAGAAATTGACAATCTAATTCTGAAAATCAAGCAGAAGAGCAAAGAATCAAAAATAAATTAATTTTGAAATGATAGTAAATGTAGGAAGATTTTTCCTACCAGAATCTGAGATGTTATTATTAAAACAGTAGCAGTTAACAAGAGTAACAGGACTGACCAGGGAGCAATGAAAACAGATCCAGAAAAATTTGCCATATGTAAAGGAGGCATAATAGGTCAGTCAGGGAAGATGGTGGCGGGTGGAGGAGAACATGTTCCTTTCTATGACAAGCAATGAAACAACCCCAGATTGATTAGAGCTAAAAAAGTAAAACAAAGAAAAATACATCTTTATAACATGGAGGTAAGATCAATCTCTTACCCTTGAAAAATATTGTTTGTCTAACATCAACAACAACAACAAAAAAGCACTGCTAAATAATCATTAAAATTTTTGTACAAGAAACCACATTAGCAAAATTAAGATAAGCCACAGACTGGGATAAGATATTATCAACACTTAGAACAAGCATACGATTATTATCAAGAATAGAAAAAGTTATCTACAAAAACGCAGTAATTTTTTGAAAGCTTAAAAACCAAAAAGATGATAGTAGTAGTAGTAGTAGTAGTGTACAAACATTCCACAGAGGGAAAAGAGTCCTCAACTCAGTAGTAATAAGGAAGCTGTGATAAAACTTGAAAGAAATGATAGTTGGATTGATTAAAATTAACAATGAACATAAAACATATCTTCCTACACTCACTATCATTTCAATTCATAACATGAAAAGTACTATATGTTTATTACTACAAATATATGTATCAAAATATAAAAACAAGACTTAAGAAAACTGGCCAGTAAATTCAGAATTAGAGTTTACCCTGGTGCGTGACTGCACAGCCTCAGGAAAGGCAAATATAACAAAATATTAAAATATTATAAAACTAGAATGTGGTTACATAGATATTATTTTTTCCATCATATGTAGAGTTTAAAATATTTTCTAACAGGATTTTTTTAAATTTATTTATTTATTTATGCATACAAGAGCTGGGGTGTAGGCCAGAGGTACAGGGGAGGTGGTGAGAGGATTCATCAAAGACAGAGTGGGGAGCAGAACAGGGAGAACAATGAAATACACTGCTGAGGGGAGCAGTGGGCAAGACAGGAGAGGTCTGCTTAGCCATGCGGGTTAGCTCCCTGGCTGGGGATCGAACTCAGGACCCAGTGGCTGCTGATAGCTTGATAGCACTGAAACTTAACCCCTGTGCCACCAGGAAGGCCCTAACAGGTTTTTGTTTTTTTTTTTTTAAAGGTTTTAAGAGTAAACAAAGTGAACTCTAGGAAGCTCAGTTTAACCCTGTTCGTCAAAAAGGGGTACCATAAAGAACTATAATAACTAATATTTAATTAATTTTTACAATAAGCAAAAACTCGTTTCTATTATAAACTCTGCAAAACCCTTTTTGATTAATTCACATCATGTATTTCAGCCATTTGTATTGTTAATCCCAGCATATAATTACAGATTAGTCAGTCAACTTTATTATGTAACATGTTTACCCAGCAAATCTCCATTCTCTGTATTGTTTTTGCCTCATATTAGCTGTAGAGTTTATTTAAATTGTTTTCTGCAGTTTTCTTTGCAGCTGAAAATTTCATACTTTGGTCACCTGAGAGTTTTTAAGATTAAAAAAGTATTAACCATGGTTGCAACAGAATCTCAATAGTTTGAGGCCTTCTTTGATATCAGAGCTTCTATGGGTAGTTACCATTTCTTCAGCTGGATGGTATTTTGATCAAGTTAACAGCCTATATAGGCATCATATGATAGGGAATGATAGCATAAATGTGCTGCATAGAGAGAAATGTAGGAACTGCCTTTTAAATTGCTGCGGGGGGGGGGCAGGGGAAGATAGCAAGAAATAGTGTTATACAATGGAGAAAGTTGGAGATAGAAAACACAGCATCTCAGTTTTGTTCTGCCACTCACTCCTGTGGCCTCAGGGAACTCACATGCCCTCTCCAAACTGAGGATTGCTCATGAGGAGCTAATGGCAATGTCCTATCAACCTCACAGAATGGGTGTGAGGCCTGAAAGAGAGGATGCATATGGAAATGCTTTTTGGACTATAAAACATTCTAAATCCATAAACTCTGACTGCCACTATTCTGATCCTCTCAGATATAAAAATATATATACATATACACAATGGAATATTTGCAGCAACATGGATGGCGCTGGAAGGGATCATGCTCAGCGAAATAAGCCAGAAAGAAAAAGAAAAATACCGGATGGTCTCACTCATAGCAGGAATTTAGAAAACCTAAATAAGGGACCAGGAGAAAAACTCATTATAATAAAGTAAAAATCAAAATTAACAAGCAACTATAAGCCAGAGACACACTACAGGGGGAGGCAGGGGCAGGGGGAAGGGAGGGATTACAGTCAAAATAGCAGGGGTGGGAATTGTATGGGGACTATAACCAAGATGAAAAAGCATGCATTGTGCAAAAATGAAAAATGATGTAAAAATATATAAAATAAAATTATATATAATATATATATATATATATATATATACACACACACACCTATAATATGTATACAACAAAATTCCCAGAAATTAGGTAGGGAAAAATCAACTCGGTGGACTCAACAAGCTGTGGTTTCTATGTTAGCGTGTTTATCTATTATAGAAAAACTTCCAACAGAAAAAACAACAGTAAGTGATATATAAGGAAAGAATTCTGTTCAAAGTGGGAGTATACAAGAAAGTTGGAGAAAGGTTTCTGCAGGGCTTTCTTCTGAAATCACACAAGAACTATATTGAATGGTGGTGATTGCAGTATGTGTGCAAATATCCAAGTGAACACTTGCAGAAAGGGGGTGGTAATATTGAGAATACTGAGAATGCTGCTTTCCTCACAGCAGTGTTCTGAGAATATGGTAAGTGGACCTCACGGTCCCTCAGAGGCTTTTGGCAATCCATGAGGGCAAAGTCATTGTGAAAGTAACACTAAAATGTTCTTTTTTTTTTTTTTTTTTTGCTGTTTGTATATTTGCACTTGTGCTGCAAAAGCATGGTTGGAACAATTGCTGATATTTTAGCAAAAATCAAGACCACTGCATCAAGACGTATTAGTCATTGCTGTACTCTTCACAGCCAAGCACTTGCATTAAAATAAAGTTAGTTGCATTCAAGAATGTCCTTGAATTAAAAACATTTAATTCTCTTATATCTCAACTCTGGAATGCAATTCTTGCTTTTTTTATTTATGTAATCAAATGACAAATACACAGAAAGCACTTGCTATATATTAAAGAAGGGCTGTGTTGAGGAGCAGCACCTGTGTGGTGATTAAAATAGTGAGCCACTTTTTCATGGAACATCATTTTTACTTGAAGGAACAACTGAAACACTACAATTATTCAGACTTAAGTTTCTGGTATGAATTTTCACAAAAATGATTAAAGTGAATCTGCTGCTTCAAAGGAAACAGACAGTATTCATTGCCAATGAGAACATTAAGGCATTCAATCAAAAATTAAAGTTTGAAAAACTTTGGTCTTTATAAGCATAAAAGCATAATGGTCTTTGTAAGCATAAAAGCATATATTCAATAAGTACATTTTTTTCTGATTGATAACTAATGATATTCATGACTAGGATTTGTTTATGCTGCAAATGAAATGCACCAACATTTGGAGAATCTACAAAATTCAGTGGAAATTTTCCAAATGACCAGTGCATGATGTTACCATATTATACACTGGTAAAATATCCATTCAAAGTCCAAGATAGATAAATGGATTTTAAAGTAACAAAACACAAAATTTTCACTAATTTGGTTTCAGATTCCACATTGTAACTAATTTTTAAGATAGTATCACTGGTTGGATTTTGGTGTAGTATAAAAAAAATGCACATAACTGTCCAACAACATTATTAAAATACTTATTGCTTTTCCAAGAATGGAATGGAGAAGAATGGAGCAGAAAGGTACAGTAGTAAGGACATCAGAGGAAATAATCATTTGGGTTGGAACACAGGTATACTTCATGTCAGAGAGCACCCACAGAAATTTATTTTTTTAAAGATTTATTTATTCATGCATACAAGAACTGGGGTACAGGCCACATGTGCAGGAGGGTGAGAGGATTCACCAGAGACAGAGCGGGTAACAGAACAGGCAGACGGACCAAAAACACAGCTGAGGGGAGCAGCGGGCGAGACAGGAGAGGTCTGATGCACCATGTAGGTATCTTGCCAGATGGCTGGGATCTAACGGGTGCTGCAGAGGCTGCGGACAGCTTGACAGCTCTGAGCTCAACTGCCTGTGCCACCAGGGGAGGCCCTCATAGAAATTTTTTTTTCTTTTTTTTTTAATTAATAAATTTTATTTTTATATTCCCCATACAATTGCAATCCCCCCATTCTGACCCCAATCCCTCACCTCCCGCCCCCCACCCCCCAAAAAGTGTCTCTGGTTCATAGTTTTTGTTGATTTTGATTTAAATTGAAGCTACTCCTGCCTAAAATCATACCTCTTTGCCAGCCCTACCCTGTGCTTTCCCATTAGATAACTCCCCAATTATGTATAAGTCAATCCTCATCTCAATGTCTGCCTCTAGGGAATCCACCATCAGACAGAATCATTCCATTGTTTAGTCAGTGCAGCTCTGTGAATTTCTGGTAAATGATGTTCAAGTTGACTACTGCAATAATGGAAAGGTTGAATATGCAATTTCATTTTAGATCAACATAATTTTTTATTTATTTATACATTTTTACATCATTGTTCATTTTTGTACAATATTTGATTTCTCCTCTGAGGTGTTGTCCCATAAAATTACCACAACCAAGATAGCCGTGAACCATCAGCATTGATTCTTGTGCACTTCCCTTCTGTTTTGATCCCTCTCCCTCCCCCTCTTTGATGAATGTTTCCAATTTATAGTTTGACTGTTAGTTTTGTCCCCCCTTTTTTTTTTTTTTTTGATGAGAGCAACATAATTACATCTAATCATGAAGCTGGGAAGAAATTTTAACTTTGCCAACAGCAACTACAAGATTTTGGCTACAATTTTTGGTTCACTATTCAAAAGGGTCTAATCTCTGTATATAATACCACAACAATCTTCTAGAAAAGTGGCTAGAATGAAACAAAAACAATATAACAATACAGCAACAGTTTAAAAGGGACAGAATTACACAAGAAACACAAGACCAAGTTTATTGGTCAAGATAATAATCAGTGAAGAGGAAGACTGGAAATGTCATTAAAAATGGAAACTGACTGGTGGATTGAAACCCCCAGCAAAATAGGAGAGAACAGAATCAAAAAGAAGGTAATGGATGAAAGAGAGAATGAATGTACAGAAAGTGCTGAGGTGGAAAAAGGGAGAAGTGAAGTGAGCAAGCAACACTCGGCGGTGCCAGACATCATTCTCTGGCATCGGCACAGAGTGTATCACTGACACACACAACTCCTAGGTTTCACACTGCAAATAGCTGGTCTGCCATCTCCTCCCCAAAACGCCAGTTAGATTCATAAGCACTTCTCACACTATTCTGCACCATTTCAATACAATGTTTCTTTATCCTTTTCCCTTTTTCTTCTTTTTCTTATATTTCAGTAGCTACCTAAGTCATTACTTTAGAAGACCACAAACTTCTGCCCCTGGCCAATACATGTCTCTAAAAATCAATAAGCAAAGAAGGAAGTAGGATATATTGCAGAATTTCTACCTGTTTTCTTTTAGGTTTAAACTGTAAGCGCCAGTTATTTTTATAGTACCCAAGAGGAAAAACCAGTCATAGAAACCTGTTCTGTACAAAACCATATCTACCTAAAACTTCTTTTGCCAGTCCCAAAGGACAATGCTCAAAAGGAATCCCAAGGCATACGCCTATACAAAAAGGCAGTACCTTATAAGGGATGAAAATTGAGTAGAAACATCCAATAAAACTGTTCTCTTAATACTTGTATAAACCAGAAATAAACCACGTCCAGTACTGCAAACACATAATACACATCTGAGGTTCAGTATGTACATTTGGAAATAGATATCTTTATATTGAAAATGCTATCCATAAAAGTCTTACAAACAGAATTCTAACTTCTATAACAAAAAAGTCTCATAATAGTCCATTTTAAAGTTAATCCTGATTAGTTTTCATAACATTTCAAATGATTCAATATAATGAAATGATATTTGAAAATTACTTTCTAATAGTAAGCTGATTTCTTATTAGTTATTTTGTTAGAAAGCTAACAAGACAAATTTTGGTTTCAACAGCAAGTAGAGACTCCTGAGCTGTTTCCATTGAAACATAGCTCTGGGTCACAGAAATGGCAAGATTGGCTTCGGATGAGCTAACCAGGAATCTACTCATCAGGAGATGTGTGCTGTAGAAATATTTTTATCATTACATCAAAAAGGGTTCTTGGGACAAAAAAATAATTATTTTTCCCTAAATTTAAGAGAAAGTACTAGCTGCACAAAGCCAGCACATAAATAAAAGCCTGAAAGGTTGTTGAGGTGGGGAAAATGAGCACTTGAAATGTATGTCAGAATATAACATGTGTCTAGCATCAGAGCCCTTAACTCGATAGAGCCAATTCTATTTCAATCAATTTGTATCAGAAGAAATGTAGGCTATCAGTTTTTTTTAAAAATCAGACTCTAAAAGAACTTTTATGAAAACATAAAACAAAATGAAGAAGGTCTTAAATCTTAAAATACCTTCCAAAACCCAGAAGCATTGGGTTCTATGTACAAACATCAAGAAAGTTTCCAGATGATCCTTGAGGCTACATAGACAAGACCAACACAGTTCCATGGGTCAACTTTACCTGGTGTGTGTGTTGAAAGTATAAGAGGAATAAAGAGCAGGTTGAAATTCACCTACCTGACTATTCCCAGAAACTAGCCACACTTTGGGTGTTTGCTTAATTTTGTATGAGATTTTCTAACTCAGGTAAGGGCAGCCTTTCTATACCTGAAAATTTGTCCAAAATGCATAAATATTCTATAGTTATTTAGAAAAAGGAAAATATGATTAAATATCTCTTTATAGTTTTTATAAATTTATTTTTTATTTATATGTTTTATATCATTGTATATTCCCTGTAAAATTCCCACCACCAGTTCACCCATGAACCTTCACTATAGTCTCTTATGCGCTTCTCTCCCCTGTTTTGATCCCTTTTTTAAAGAAAGATTCAACAACGGGGACTCAGATGTTTCAGGTTAAAGGTATTTTTATTATGAATTTACTAATGGACTGATGCAAACACAAAGACAAACTAATTTTAACTTTCAAAAATGACTAAACAGTATGCATTATGGTACAAAAACATAAACCAACAAGCAATACCAATGCTAGTTTTTTTTTTTAACCACCTACTATTAACATCATACTAAGCCCTGATTTGTCATATATCTGAAATACTAACATTTTACCAAAACACCAACACTTTACAAACCTTCGTTTCTTTTACACTGTCCCCCTTATTTACAAGGTACCTTCTCTCCAAATGGATGGCAGATCTATGCAATGAAAACACTAATTACTTCCTAATAATTACATTTTATAATTATTTTTTAAAACTATTAATTTAAATAATTTCCAGTTGAAACACTGAGATTATTAAAAGTAGGGGTTAGTATAGTGATATATTCATAGCAGTACGATTTATTTTATCAGTTCCAGGTATGAAAATAACAGTCAAGTGATTGACTGTTCTCAGGGTTAAAACCATCTCTGGCCCTGACAGCAAAGGTTCTGGTGAATGTGCTATAGCTGTTGCAAATGCGTCCACGTCACCTCACCCCACTACCTTCTCTCATTATCTTCCATCTTTTTAGGTTAATATGCTTCATTTAAGTGCTTAACTTTATCATTAGGAGTGAGCTACACTGGATAAAGATGGATTTAGTGAAGAATTTGCAATCTGATGAAAAAAGAAAAGGAATTAATGTATATACTGAAATACATATCATTAGTACATGCTAGGTTCTCCATTTCAAAGGCAAATGTTTGATAAGATTCAATCAGAAGCTTTTTTTATCACTATGTCTAAATATGTGAGAAATTTTACAATAGAGAAAATGCTCAGGAAAAGTCCAAGTATACAGAACTGCAGACTTTGTTATCTTTGGTATCAATCTCTGTATTAGATTTTCTTAGCTCTTACACAGAATTCCAAAAAGGGCCCTGGAAAGTATAGGAGGGGCTGGCATGCTTATTTTGAACTTTATGGAACAACAGGGACTTGCAAGCTTGATAAATTCCTAAGCATAACCACAGAAGACCACTTTTGGACTTGACCAAATAAACAATGTAGAGTTGATGGAATGGCAAGGTTTCTGTTAGGATGGCACAGAAGGATGGCACAGAAAAAGGCAGTTTTCCTTGGACCAGTTGTCAACAGAGCATTATTTACAAGTTTCCCTGCTATCTGAAAGCAAAATATTCTAACTTGGTATGACTTAGAAGGTTATTTTGGTGTCTGGCAATGCTCAAATATTTCCCCTACACATTATTGGCAATAAGATTGCCACACTCCCCAAATAATCTACCAAATCATACCACATTGAAACATTCCATTTTCAGATAGCAGGGGAAATACATATTTGTATAACCAGTCTCCACCAAGAGTTAAACCCCAAGAGGGAAAACAAGGAAAATATTCATGTCTATTTTATCTACCAAGAGCAACAACTCTGGTAAGGGCTTGGTAAATATTTATTAACTGGAAATGAATGAATGAATGATGACTGAGTACATGAATAAAGTTAAGTTAAAGAATCATAAGTATTTATTATAACACTATTATAAGTTCTGTAAATGTAGACACTTTGAAAATATCTGCAATACGACTGAATTTTTTAAAGGACTGTCACATGATATAATTGTTAAATATAATAATCTTTTTTCTAAAATGGATACTGTCAAAATCCAGAGTGCTATCTAGGAAATCCATCTGTATGCTAAGACAATTCAAAATAGAAAATAGGTGGAAAAACGTCTCAAAAATAAAAACCCAGGGCCTTCCCAGTGGCACAGTGGTTGAGTGCTGGGTTGCAAAGCTGCCCGCAGCCTCTGCAGCGCCAGTTCGATCTCCGGCCACCAGGCGAGGGTCCCACATGGTGCGCAGACCTCTCCTGCCACCCGCTGCTCCCCTCAGCAGTGTACTTCGGTCCTTCTGCCTGCTCTGCTCCCCGCTCTGGCTCTGGTGAATTCTCTCACCTCCCACGCTTCTGGCTGTACCCAGTGCGTATATATATAAATAAAAATAAAAACCCATACTAAACAAAATCAGTTTCATAGAGAGATTCACTATCACATGATACAGAAGAAATGTTCCCTAAACATAGAATTAATGAATAAATGCCTCATATCTCTACAACTTTTTTCTTCACAATTGTCAGTGTAGATATTAACAACATGAATGCACACATGCCATTTCAACGAAATTATTCTTCTTACAAACTTTAGAGTAGAAAAAGTTAAGATAGAGAATTTTTGCCAGTATATTTCTCTCTGTGGTCCTAGAGATGAAAATATAAGGATCAAAAGAATGTTTAATTTAAAGAATTCATAAACACTAAATATAGCTAACAAATTCCAGAGAGATGTAATTACTTTTCATAATGAATTCATAATATTGACTTATTTGAGGGAGTATTTTAAGAAAAGGAAAAATCATTTAGTATAATGTGAATTCAGAAGTTATCAACTGAAGAGAATTCAGCTCAGTGAGAAAGCAACACAGACATCTGAGATGAACTGGAAAGGCTGACCCAGGAGTCAGCTAAATCTCTCTGAAATGTTTAGTTTCCCTAACCAATAAATTTCCTTTGTCTTCTCCTTTTTTTCTTATTCCTTTGTAATTTATTGACAATAATATATATCAAAGCTTTCTATCTCGCAGACACTAAACACTATTATTAAAGCCAGGAAGATTCAAGAGGTGAAAAAGGATTAATATAAACTTATAGAGTCAGACAAAACAGAGGAGGGGTAGATTCCAAGGTTGGTTGTAGGGTAAGGTAAAAAGTATCAGGCTTTTCTGCCCTCCCGGCATCAGGATAGATGACAGAAACCTGCAGTCCCGAATGCATGCCTGATGGCGGGCACCTGGAGTAGGGTATGGGCATATGTAGACGGGATTCACTTGGGCTAAGACTGGGCTTTTAAAGGCGGCGTCACAGGGATGCCAGCAAGAAGCCAAGAGAGAAGAAGCAGAGAAGCAGAACTATGAGAGAACGATGGAGAGCCCAGATAGAGTGAAGACTTACTGGGGGCTGGGAGGCTGGCACCCTGCTAGCCTCCCTGCCTGCCTTATGCCTGGTAAATTCCAATAAAAGCCTGCAAAAACCACTGAGGGCTCCAGGACTTCTCCATTACCTGGTCTGCTGGATCAGAAAACCTGCTCAGTGCCCATTCCTGCCTCTACATTGGTCTAGAAACAGAATTTCAGCTGCTGCATCTTTAAAACCCCTGCTCCAAATGACAGAGTTTTGGAGCAATATAAACCTCTGAGAAGAATAAAAATATCCAGGTACAAAAATAGCTTTTATGACATAAGCTGAACAGACAATTGACTCAATACAGCCCTATATCATAGAAAATTATTTATAATATTTTTGAAAATACGTGGGAAAGTTGAGGCTTATCAATCAAAATAGACCAAGTGCAAATTTTGCCATTTAGTCGCTGTATGACTTGATTAAGTTTCTTAAGTAACTGGAAACTTAATTTTCACATTTGTAAACATAAGCATCACAACTACCTTTCAGAATTATTCTGATCATTGAATGGGAAAGCATGCAAAGGTAACTTACCATAATTGCAATCATTGGCGTTTTATTTGTTGAAATAGAGGAGAGATCAAGATATTCCCTCTCTGAAGAAGATGAACCAGGTTTGTTACTATGCCCAAAGTAGCAGTACCAGTGCCTCCAGCTCAGCACATCACTTCATTTGCTTTAATTCCAGGAACATAAGTTTACAATACTATATATTCAAGTATAGTGTAGGGTGATTTAATGAGGGTCTTCGCACCACTAGCCTCTGTGGCTATCCCCTGCAGCCACAGTGTTGCTGCAGGAGGCGCTTAGGAGCGTGGGAGTGGGGCACGCGTGCCTGATTGTGGATACCTGAAGTTATGGGTGTGTGCGCATGTGTAAGTGTACACACCTGAGCCTGGAGGCTGGGGCTAAAAGGGTGGCGTCACACAAGACCACTACAAGGGGACGAGCAGTTTGACTACAAAAGAGGTGAAACCACGAGAGAAACGTCAAAGAGAGCCCAGAGAAAAAGGAAAGATTTGTCACTGGGAAGCGCGGTTGCCCGACTGCCTCACAGCAACCCCCTGCCTGGCCAATGCCTACCTCTTTGCATTTAAAAAAAAAAAAAAAAAAGTATACCTGGTTCCCTGAGAGACAGTTAAAGCCTGAAAATCCATCAAGGGCCCCTGGATTCTCCTTATCAGTCTGGCCTAATCCATAGTGAACCTACCCTGTGCACTGGATATGTTACCACACCACACCACACCCAACACCAGGAATATCTTCCTCATATGCAAAGTTGTACTCATTCCAAATCTCTGACAACCGGAACTTGAATGATTGGTGCACATACACAGTAAATTCAACATTATCCTGTTGCAAATTTGCTGTCCAAGCTACAGATGAAACTACCCACTTGCCCTGAAATCACCTCTCATATTTTCCATACACAAATGAACGTGATTATGGAGTGTATTCACTATGATCAGACCTCAAAAGCTAGTGTTCACTGTCCTGTACACTAATTCCAACAAGGCCAAATCTATACAGCTCCACTTTCAACTCTATTTTCACAAACTTTTAATACAATTTGTATCTAATGTTCTCATACTTTATGACAAGACAAATAGTGCAAGAATCATAAACACCTCCTATAGTGAATCCACCATATTTACCAAAATCTGGAAAACAAAAATAACTCTCTTAAGGCCAGTGTTCTTAAATTAGGTCTAGTTGATGATGATTGGACACAAACCCACCATGTGGCATATAAACCTGATAGCACCAATTTCTGAGGCTCCTGTGTGAAATCCAGAAAACTTAATCTCCCACACTTTCAATTCTTATTTTTTACTGCCAAGTCCCATCTATTTGGCAATTAGATGAGAGCAATAATCACAGAAGAAAATGTAGGTGAAAAAAAGTGAGCCAAATCAGCCAATTTTGTTTCAGTGGTCTATTTAATCTACACAGTGAATAAGCCCAAGTATTCATACTAAATGTAATTAAGGGATATTTTGTAATTTCTTCTTCAAAAAAAGAGAGCTCGTGCCCTTAAAGAGTCGCAGAAATAGTTGCTAAGGTAGTAGCGTGGCATTACCATCTTATTTTCACAATAATAAATGTTTTGACTTTCACAATGAATAGATTTCCTCATTAGTACAATCAAAATCCAATTTGAATAAAGTTTTGGTAGTGCCTTTTAGAAACACAGTGCATCAATAATATAGAATGTTTCCTTAACGATGTACGGTTACTGCTATGTTTCCATTTTTTCTAGTCAAAAATCAATGTCACACTAGGCCATAATGAATGGCTGCCTGCCAGCTGCACTTAAACTGATTCAAACTCATCATTCCTTTAAAATCTATTCTTGTAGCAAGAGTAATTTAATAACTTGAGTTACTTAAGTTTGTGATTTGATTCAGATATAGAATCTAACCATGGTTTGGAAAGCATTTTACACATAAGGAAAAAGGCTGTCCTTATTAGTTACAGATGTTTACAACATAGTCAAATTTTAAAGGAAGGACAGAAACTGCAGTCAAATATTAGATACAGATTCACACCTGTTGTATGTCATGTTTCAAACCCATAGGTGTGAGATTTCATCTAGGCAAATGAAAATGAAGAAGGATGAGCTGCAAAAAATGATCTTGTTCTCATATGGTAATTAAAAGGAAAAACTGTGCAATGTGCTATATCTCTGACTATCCCATAATTTCAGATTGGGGACAAATGCATTTTTTTTAATGGATTTGTGTTGCTGTCAAGTCTGTTAAAAAAGGCTGAAATTCATAGGTCTAGGCTATAGGCCTAAATTATACTGGCATTTAGTGCAATTACCTTTGCTAAATTTCTCTCTGAAGCATACCAGCTTGATGTTAAAAAAAAAAAAAATAAACATTATCATTCTCATTCCAATCCCCAAACGTAAGTCTCTACCACAATGAACTGCTTATCAGCATCACAGTAGGCATCAGATGTACTCAGGCCATATGCCTTAGAAAAACTGAGGTGCTATAAATACTAAGTGTGCTTAAAATGAAAACCATGGAGCCCCTAAAATAGGTGTAGAACAATAATAATAACAGGGTACATTAAACACAAGTGCAATGGGCAAACTCTTCTTTGAAAAAACTTAAGGTAGTGATATCTTACACTTTTTATATTTTAATTAGGTAAATATTTAATTTAAATGTGCATCTAATTTTCTAAAAACTATTAATATTCTTTTTAACATTACCAAAAAGATTGTATTCATCTAAAACATCTGTTAATTCACTCCCAGTTGCTATAGATGTGAGGAAAATATTTGAGGAAAATCTACAATAATTCAAAATTACAAATAGATCTTTAAAAAAAATAGTCACTTTAAAAACATTCACTGCTGTTTTCTATCATAGAAAACTAAAAATATAATTTGCTTTGTAAAGGCTTTATTCATACATAAGACAGGGAGTAGTAAGCAAAGATAAAAATACATATGCATTGGAATAGGATAGAACACAGACACAAATTCTGACTACAACTTACTAGCTATGTGATTTGAGGGTAAGTCATTTTACAGTTCGAAATTCTCACCTGTAAAAATGGGTAAATCATATACCTCAAGTTAAATAATATGTAAAGTGTCTAGAAAATAAAACACTAAAAAAAGAATGCAAAGTTAGCCTACGCATAAAATGATTCTCAAGGAAATAGTATAAGTGACAAAAGCAGCATTTACGAATCAAGAAAACAAAGTCTACTTCTTATGGTATTAAATACCAAGGATCCAGGCAAATGTATGCTACATTGCTAAGGTTCAACTTTTATCTTTATATTTATATATAGTGTTATATTCTTTTATATACCCACCAAGATGAAAATACAAAATTTTCTATGACTCCAAATGATTTATAGAACCAAATAACTTGAAATAAAATGAAGTAAATATAATTGAATGGGGAAAAACACTTTTATAGTAAAAGAGGCATTTGCAAGTACTGCTAAGGCATTTGAAGCCCCTAGGAAAAACATGTTGTTAAATTTTAAAATGTCCTAAGACATGTGAAAAATAGGATTTGCCTGATCCAACCATGGAAGATGCCTTTGAACAAACTTTGAAATAGTTTTTCTTTCCAGATCATGAACAAATATTCACTTGAGAGAGTTGTGCATCATAGAACCATTTTTTTTTAATGGAGGTCATGAGGAAAATAATTCAGAAAATGTGATATTTGTTTGCTTTACCAAAAATTTTGCTTAATATGCTTTAGGGAAATAGAGCAATAATACAGAGCAAGACAAGGCCAGGTAGGTGGAGGCTGCACACAGATCACTCAGTTCAGCAATAAATCAGTTCCTTTGAGATGCTAATTTTAATATACAACTGAAGTACACATCAGCTAGAAGAGAATCCTATCTCCTCCAAGATTATTTATGACAAAGCACTTCCAAATGACGTCCAATTTGTTTATGGAACTGCAGTTCTGATTCAACTAAGCAATAAACGATTGTGTCTTTCATAGCTCCAAGTCCAAAGCATGATAGAAAACAAACAAGGAGCCGTCTCACAACACTTCAGGATGGAGGGGTAGGAATGAGTTAAAAGAACTGTGGGAAAAGCAGTTTCTACAGTGGTGAAAAATCCAGCAGGCTACAAACATAGGTCATTAAGCTGAACTGCCCATGCACTAGGTATTTCACCTAGTGGGTCATTCATATCACACAGATGGGGCTGTTTCCCTCTCCCTCTTCACTATAAAGATCTCATGAATTACCAAATTGCTAGACATTTTAGGGGACCACTCTGAATGTTCCTCTGACCCAGCCAAAGCCTAAAGCGCAACTAGTTCTTCACTGCTGATTACAGCAAATTTAGGATAAAATCATTAACATGTTAGAATTTTTCACAAAAAAAATAACAAAATTTATAAAAATCCATCCACTAAGTTTGGATTCTGACATTGTATGATCTTTCATAGTGACTCAGTTATTTAGAAACAATCTATTATCCGGTCTTCTATTGTAACAGGGTGGTCCCCAGGGAAGGGGAGGTTCCAGGTTCCCTTGCCTTACCCAAGGGAGGGTGGAGCTGAGCTGGGAGGAGAAGAAACTGGAGAGGAGACTGGAGTAGGAAGGAAGCAGGGTGGAGAGCAAGAAGGAGACCTGGAGGAGGCACACGAAGCAGAGAGACATGTGAAAAAATTGTGCTTACTTCTTGGTCCTGGACTGGTTGAAACAGATGTGGGTGAGAGACACAAGGGGAGGTTCGCAATGGCAACTTTTATCTTGATTTTGTTATTGCTCTTTTCCTCCCAGACATGTCTGACTGTTTTTGACCCTGTTTTATGGGTCCCCACCGAAAGGTACTTTAGACTTGTGGCAGGCTTCCGGGCCTTGCTTTGGGCCAATCGTGCTTGGCTGGACTTTTATCCACAAGGGGATAAGTAACTTTGGGTGCAAGATTTGGTAACTATATTCTTGGTCTTGTCTGTATTGCACACTAATTGTATTAAAGTTCCTTTCCATTAAAGGCCTTATATGTTTTGTCTTGATGCGGATGGCAGAACCTATTTAGAGCAGGCAGGTTTTGGGAGTTCTGAGGTGCCCCTCTCCCTGTCCTATAACACTATAATTATTATATCATTACTATGTTACAGTTACAAAGCTATCTTTCACTAGAGAATAAAAAGGAGACAGTTATTTCTTCTGTCATCAAACAAATCTCCTTTTCTGCACTTTTCTTGGGACTTAAACATCTGTAGGTGAAAAATACTGATACAAAAAGAACTCTGTTATTCTTTTTGCCACAAGTACATAGTAGTTGTCTTTAGAAGAAACAAATCCAATTTTTTAAAACACCATATAATGTTGCGTTATTCATTGGTCATTTGATCATTCCAGAAACATTTACTATTCTGTATATGAAATATTTATTTAGTTAAATGTTGAATTATGAAATATTTATTGCACCAAAAGTGTTCTCTGTCAGTATTAATTCTCCATCTTATGTTCTCCCATAAAACTAAAGGTTTTGATATAACCGAGGTACACTACAGGAATACACATTGCACTAATAAATTCCTAAGCTGTTTCTCTCATTATAAATTGATAGTGTATCTGATTTTTGTTAAAATTCATACTCATGCATGGATTAGTAATTTCTGTAACAACAATATATATTATAGTTCTTCATATATTGGGCTGCAATCCTCTATGATAAGAAAATTATATCATTTGGAGATTCAACTTTAGAGAATTCCATACATCCTGTCTCTTATCACTAAATTCATACAGTCTTTAAGTAAATAAAAGCCATCCCTTTGTGGGGGCAGTGATATTTCCATTGTACTTTGATCTCACATTTAAAATGCAATTCCTGGGCCTCCCCTGGTGGTGCAGCAGTTGAGCACTGGGTTGCCAAGCTGCCTGCAGACTCATCAGTGCTGGTTTGATCACTGGTCACCGGCGAGGGTCCCATACATATGGCGCGACAGCCTCTCCTGCCGCATCCACTGCTCCCCTCAGCAATGTAGTTCATCAGTCTGCCTGTTCTGCTCCCCACTCTGGCTTTGGTGAATTCTCTCACCCTCCCGTGCTTCTGACTATACCCAGCGCTTGTATAAATAAATATTTTAAAAAAATAAAATTGTAATTCCACTCTGTCACCTCTTCCTTCATAAGTTTTATTCCCTACTACAAGAACATATCTGAAGACGTGCCTAACACAAAACATTCTCATAACTGTGAAAACTGACAGGAACAGAAACAGAATTTGATTTAGCAAGGTGAGTAGAGAGGATTTTTCAGAATATTTCACCACCACTTCTTTTCCTTTACATTAGTTGCATTTTATTTATCTTTGAGTTTATGTACTTTAATTTTTTAATGAAGTATCATTATTTTACATTCTTATTAATTTTTTTGACAGTACAGAATTTCTCCTCTCAGATGTGAACTATCAATTTTTAAAGTAGGTCATTGAGCAGTACAAAGAATGGTGTTTTTCTCTATTCTAAGTCCACATGCAAGGTTCTTATTGTCAGAAAATTGTTCAAATTAGGCAACAGAATATTCAGCTGGCGGTAAATAGTAGAGAGAGACACATGTGAGTGCGCACACATGTGAATGCAAATGTTTATGTGGCTATCCATTAGAAATGTACCAATGGGAAAAAAAATTCTGAATTGGACAGTGTAAACTCGAAAATGGGTTCCAAAAAGGCTAATTACTATGGCAGAGAAACACGAACCATAAATACTGTCATAGGTATATTTTAAATAGCTGTCACATGATCTTAGAAGAGAAAGACTAGATGGCATCACCTTCAGAAAGGGGAAAAAGGATAAGGATTTCATTGGAATAGGAGGCAGGAAAGAATACCACTCTCTGATGAATAACATGTGGCAACAATATTGTATTAGACTTGAAGCTAAAACTAAATTGAAAAAAATTAGAAAATAAAAAAAACTAATTGAACCTTTTGAAAATTTAAATTAAAATTCTATATTTGAGAACAACAAAGAGTATTTAAGAGTAGTAACATCGGGACAGTATGCAGATCACTATTCAGAGACACCTTTCGATATTTTTTCAGATGCATGAACTTGTTTTTTTTAAGCCATGAACATTAGAAAATGGTGCTCTCTACTGTGTTTTCTTATACTAGAAACTATATTTTAAAATTACAGTCTTATACTAGAAACTATATTTTAAAAGTTACTAGGTTCCAAGATTGACAATATCATTTATAAGACTAGAGATTTAGTTTGAGTATATATAAAATGCTTTCCTTAAAAGTAAAACTGATTGATGAGTTACAAAACTCACAGATTTTACTGATACTGCATAGTCATCCTTCCAGTTCCACAAATGTTTTCAACCTTATCATAAGTACAACATATGTAGAAAATAGGTATCATAAGCAGAATATTGGAGAGAAAAGACATTGTAATCCAATAAAATTTTGTGTAATAGAGGTCTCACCTAGAATATTGGAGGGATGATTTGTCATTCCTCTACTAAAACTAAACATTTCCCAAAATGTAGACTTTCTCAAGTTCAGTGCTGTGAGGGAATTACGACACACAAATAACATACAAGAAAAACTCAAGAACAATAAGCACATCCTCACAGATGCAGTGAGCAGGTATAGTGCCCACAAGAGATGGCACCTGCCTGGTCGAGGAGCTCAGAGCTAGGCAGGGTGAGCCCACCCCAAAAGACTGGGCTTGAGCAAGTTGCCAAGAACTGAAGTGAGAGATATGTCCATATGTAGCCAAATGAATAAAGGTGGGGAGTATTCCGGGTACCTGAATAAGCTATCAAGTCGCGAAAAGATAGGGAAGAAATTTGAATACATATTAGCAAAAGAATTTAAAAGTATTATTTCCCACACTGATCAAAATGGGTGCCAAAACTGAGAGACTAATTTCTCTTCCAGAAAGCAATTACAAATTTAAGAGAACATAATTTAACAGAACAAATAAACCTCGACCACAAAAGAAATACCATCTTTTATATGAGGTTAGAATAAATTCTCAGATATATTATAGAACAATATTGATGGACACAACTTTTAAAAAGTGAAAATTTTTGAGTACAAAATTAGTGGAACAAAGAAGTAAGAGATAGGCAGAGCAAGGAAATGGTAACAGTTTTACAAAGAAGTTCTCCATTAAAAGTCATTTTTACAAGATTTTTATTAAAAGAGAAACACACAAAAAAATGAGAAACAATAATAGTAAGAACAACAATAGCACATATAGTAATATTATTATAGTATATAACCTGCAAAACTTTCACATATATGTCACTTTACACTAATAAAACACACTGTTTATAGATTAGGAACGCAAACTCATAAGTGAGAAAAATATGACTCAGCTAAAGTAAGGGTATGTGCAGGAAATAAAAAATAAAGCGGTCTGGATAAATGAATAAGGATGTAATCAGAAGTTTACTAATTCTAAAACATATGCTCTTGGTCAATATGAGCATTTTTAGAACACTCAGAGTGCAATGTCCTGTAGTAATTATTTCTCTCATGCTTTGACTAAACATTAAAATTCTTTTGGAGAAAAAGTTATCTATCTACCTGTTGTTTCTCATCAGAAAATAACTCACACATACTAGTTCTATCTGCATTCTATTATTCGAAGTCACAGTTGCCAAGAAACATTTCTGGAAACAATAAATGCTTTTGATTTTGTTCTATTTTTCACTGATATTCAATAGCTACAACATTGTAAAGCCTCATCATTTAAATGAATAAACCATGAAAAACTTTCTCTCCAATATGAAACAGAAGTATAGAGATTTATATGCTATGCTGCATGCTGTTTCTTTAGAAAAGGGAGATTGTTTCTATTTAAAAAAATCAGTTGTTTTTGTTTTATTTAGATAATATTCTTGTACATTCATAAAAGATACTCTGCTCTTTTTCCTTATTTTAAAGGACTATACAATTACTTTTTATATGAAAATGTTTATTTACCAAAGTTAATAGAGTTACAAAATGGCTTGTGTAAATGTAAAACATTGTTTGGTCTTTAACCAGATGTAAAGTTTTACATCTGCAAATGATGTACAGATGAGCTATAATAATTTTTGAATTTGAAAAATGTTAGAATCTAATATTCAATATTTTCTAAAAATACCATTTTCATAATTGTGCAAAATTCATTCATGAAAAAGAAATACAGAAATATTCCTAATGCTAACATGCCTACAGGTGTGACTCTAGGGACACATTCTTGGTTCACAATATAAGATAGTACGTGTTATTTTCTTTTGCAACTCAGTTTTGAAACCAACTGTAAATGAAGAAGCTATATCATCACAGGAGGATTAAGACAGTAAATTGCACTTAATATTTACAAATAGCAGTTTCGTTTTTAAAAGATTCTTGTAGTTTCTCATTCTCACCACAAATGTTGACTAAATGCCCACTGTTCATAAAACCAAGCTGCCTAGAGTGAAAAGTTCATAAAAACTGAGTGAAAATGTTGTGTTTACCCATATCATAGGATAACCATAATATCCAGTATCCCTGTAGCGATACAAGGTGACTTTTCAAGAATTCAACTCTCTGCCCTGAATTGTCACATTAAATTATTGATATTGTGAATTCACATCTGAAAAAGAATTTGGAGAGTATGCTAAGTGAAAAAAGTCAGAAGGAGAAAGACAAATACGGATAATTTCATACATAACTGAAATATAGAGAAACAAAACACAGGAACGTACAAAACCAAACCCCAGAAATCCCACTGTAGAAATGAGGATACCACAGGAGAAAGGGAGGGAGGAGACAGTCCAGTAGACTTTGCTGGAGGACGGTGCCATGGTGGGGGGCCTGGTGTGGTTTCCCATTCTCACATACATACATTTGAAGACAGGGGAGTATATACCTATAAATCATATGCAGTGTTTTATACTAACATTACTTCGATAAAAAATTAAATTGAAAAAAGCTGAACTCTAATGATAGTGATTCACACTCAAAGGCAGAAAACACGCTTGTTCCAAAAAGCAGTAAGAAATAAAAATAACTTCTGATACAGACAAAAAAAAAAATCTGGGTCAATCACTCCAGAGATCTTTCTAAACAAGAAAGGAGCCCATCATTTTTAATTGAATCACCTTAAATTACCTACAATTTATAAATGTACACTAGATTAACACAATTATAGAGGCAAACACCAAGACTACTTTTTCCTTCAAGGTATTGGCTAGATTATGATCTTAATACAATCCAACAAGAAAAAAACACAGTGTTTTCAGATTCTGTAAGGAAAAAAAAAAAAAGCCCTAACATTGTTGGCAGTGTTTCAAAGCAGATCTCATAATACTTCCCCTGAAAGCTGTCATTTCTCTTACTATAAAAAGAATATGAAATAGTCCATATTATATATCAATAGGGTGGTTACTCAGTTAATTTGTTTTAACTGGAAATTAGACCAACGCCTATCATTCTGTTAGGACAGATTGATTCAGGTCACCTGGTACAAATTAAACATTTTCTGCTTTCACTGCAGCTCATTAAACATGCTACTGCAAGTTTAAATAACTCAGTGCTTTCATTTGCACAGTCACCCATTTTGTTATTGTTTACAGCAAACTAATTTGGCACATAATAATTCAGGCGGCATTGGTTTCATATTACACTAAAGTATTAATTTTTAATATAATTGCATTCTTCCGTCCAACAAAAGCGAGTTCAGTGGGGATTTTACTCAAGTGATTCTTCAATTATTATACAAGGCAAATTCTTCTAAGACTTTGCACCTCTCTTTGCCCTACTGATTCATTTCTCTATAAATTAAAAACTCATTATGAGCCTATTTAAACCAGCTTATTTGTTTAAACAACACAGTGAATAATTACATAGGGACAAAATATATGGCCTATACTTCTTTAAAACACTTTTCCAAAGGGACATTCCATTCAATAATTAAGCAAGGTGTGTTTTCCTAACACGATGAATAATATAAAAATCCTACAACTTTGCAAGAAGGTTAATAAAGAAATTCTTAAAACATCAAAAAATAATAACTTTTATTATTTTATATTTATGTATAGTTGTTTCTGTACATATATTCAATTTTCAACCACACATTTGAAAGAAGCTGATATCTGGAGAAATAAATGAAATATCAGTTACCATGTCATCCCAATGTGGGGTGATCACAAAGAAGTGTACTACACATACTTAAGAAGTAAAGTGAGGAGCAGCAAGATGGTGGCAGAGTGAAGGCACTGGGCTCACCTTCTACATGTATTCACAACTACATGGCAGTAGAACAAAGCCAATAACTTCTGAAGGAAAAAACAAGAGGCTTACAAAACACAATAGGAGCAAATCTGGAGGAGGTTGCAGTGTCCAGTGGCATGGGCCAAACAGGTAGCACAGGTGGGTGATGGGGTGATATAAGCCCTAGCTAGCAACACACTGGGGCCCACAAACAGCAGAACTGGCACATGGACCCTGCTCAGTAGGTTCAGGAGACCTCAGTGAGCCCCAGGGCTGGCCCTGGGAGTAGCTGCACAGACAGTAGTCATTCCTGCCAATCCCTGCCAAGACCCCAGTAAGCGTAGGCGAGCACATGGAAGTAGACGAACCATAATCCCCAGGAGACATTGTTAAGCAACAAAGTGGGTCCTGGAAACAGCCCAGAACTGATAAACCCTAGCAAGCCATGGAGCAGGCACACCCAAGGGATACAACAAGGTCTGGTAGACACACAACAGAAGAGCCACATTGATCATGGCTCTTGCAGCAGGTAGACAGAGGGACATTGTTAGTACAAACAGTCCTGCAGATGGGAGTTTGTTTAATTATGACCTCAACAGCAGACACCAGAACAGAATGCAACAGGATTGACACCAATGAGAATCATACTAATAGAACAGGAATTGGTTGGAGAGAGATACCTGGCTGTTGTGGTCTCAAGAAGGGGACAACAGTGGCTAAGTAGTCAACTAAGGAGTAGCCCTGTGGAGAGGGAGTGGAGGCACACTCCTTTGAAGGAGGGGAAAACCTCGTGAAGGGGCTGGGATGCTCTACACACAGTAAAGATAATAGCAGAAGGAGCATTCTAATCTAGGAAGCTAGGAGTTGTGAATCTCAGTGGAAAAGCTGCCCTACTCTCACAGTATAATACAAGATTGCAGATCAAAAATACTTCCATTAACTTCTTTAAGTTGACCTATTTAATAACATGACAGTGATTTAATTATTACAATTTTCCTCAAAAGTCTTTAAGTATAATAAGAGATGAGCAAGTTTCTTATGAAAGTCCCTTCTAAAAATTTCACACTCTGCAGCAAATGCACTATACAATATTCCCTGTACATCCACCAACTCCACCAACAACATCAATTCCCTCCCAAATTTGACCCCAGTAGGCATACTTCACTCACTTGCTGCTCTTGTGTATACTACTTTAAGATCTGACTATGGAAATACTCATCTGTGTAATACTTCTCTTGTGTAATATGTTAAAACATTTTTAAGCTAATAGCTATCTGAATATCCTTTATTCCTTGATTTAAGATTTCATTCATTCAACACATTTTGAAGGTCTATGATGAACTAGTTACAAAAATTTTTGGAAATACAAAATCAATAGAACACAACAAGCTTAGAGTCTAGTGAATAAGACATATACATTCAAGGACAATTATTATAAAATGTATAAATGCTATAGCAGAGGCAGGCACTGATTGCTGTAGGAGAAGAACACTTAATCTAGCTTAATGGGAATAAGGTGAAATATTAAAGGAAAAAGCCTTAGGCTAACTCATAAAGGAGCTAGTTATTCAGATGATTCAGATAGGTCATTTCAAGCACAAAAATTCAAGAACAAAAATGCATTGAGACCTTGAGGGGTAAAGGCACATAACTATGAGTGATAGAAAGATCATGATGATGTTAAAGAGGTAGGCAAGGCCTTGGGTACCATGCTAAGAAATACAGACTTTAACCCAAAGGCTGTAGGGAGCCACTGAGAATTTTTATATAGGAGTAAGATATGGCCGGACTTGAGCTTTAGAAAAATCACATTGAGAGCGCTATATTAGAAGTCTGATGATTCCCCAACTACTGCAGGACTCATAAAGATGGAGGAACAAAATTCATTCAACAATATAAAGTGAGAACCCACCAAGATTGGGTGTTATTCTTGGCACTAGAGATAGTAATGACAAAACAATCTATAATCAAGATGAGTAAATGAAACCATAGTATTCCATATCGAAAAGAGAAAAAAGTTCTGAGAGAGAAGAGAATGTATCAGAGAATGGAGCTGAAATCTCACCAAGAAGTTTAGTAAGGCTCTGAAGGAATTACAGAGCAGGTTATGAGAATATGTGGATCCAATGTATTTCAATAAAGGGAAATTCAAGTGCAATGGTCCTGCAGTTTTAGCAAGTGTGAGAAAAGAATGGGAGAGGGGCAGAGGAGGGTTGGAAGAGAGTTCAGAGAAAGCAATTAACTATCAAAAAAAAAAAAACCTGTCACTAAAATTCCTAGATAAGTAGACAAATTATTTATCCAGGAGGAAGGAAAAATATTTGAAATGCCTATAGTAAGATATCCTTAGCTAAGGATTATTTTTAATAAACAGAACTAAAGATTATTGGAGTTATGTCTCCCTATATCATATCACATATATATCCTATCTGTATCATATATATACACACACACACAACTCTTTAAAATATAAAATAAAGATATTTCATAATGTAAGTATTCCTTCTGTGTAAAGCAATTTCATGAATCTCCTTTGGATACCACATCTATTCTAAGCCAGAGGATCAAGTTCAATCATTGAGGACTTTGGGAACTTGTCTTGATATATAAGACCTGTCTCTAGTTTCTAAGCCTTTGATAGCCTGTATCCTCGAAATTATTTTATGAAATAATACTTGGTAAAATGTCTGCTCTATGTTGGTTTGATTTGACAGTGTGGCCGTATATTGTAGCTCAGGGAGGAAATGTTGCAGGGACATTATGATTGAAAGGTAAGTCACAAAAAAATGAGTTCAGAATGGTAAATGAGATATCAGATATTATTATAGTGTTTTATAAGTCACTACATGGGCTTTGACTGTTACTCTAAGAGAAACAGGAAATCACTGAAAGGTTTGGAGGGGAGAGAGTGACATGGTAATTGTCACTGGTGTTTAGGGAAATGATTGTAGGGTTTTAAGGGCAGAAACAAAGATGCCTGTCAGGAGGTCATTATAATAAGCAGGTGAAACATTGTGATGACTTAAAGAGGTAGAGGCAGTGAGAAATACCTTTATTCTGGATATATATTTTTAAAAATGATAAGAATTACTGACAAATTGGATATAGAATCTGAGAAAAAGGGAGGAATCAAGGAGAACCCCCAACTTTTGCATCTGAGAAACCAGAAGGATAAAATAACCATTTACTGACATGAGGAGGCCTATGGGAGAAGACATTTGATAGAAATAATCAAGAGTTGTGTTAGGGATATACTTTTTTAGTAGAATAGACTTCAAATCTAATTAGGCATCTAAATGGAGATGAAAAGCAGACCATAGACTATGAGTCTGGAATTCAGGAGAGAAGTCTGGGAAAAATACATAAATTTAGGAGTAACCAGCATATATAAATGGTATTTAAAACCATGATTCTGGATGAAATCACTGAGAGTTGGTGTTGTCAGAGAAGAGTTCCAAAAACAGAGCACAGGGAGACTCCAGTAATTAGAAATCAGAATGTGGAAGAACAAGCAAAAAAAGACTGAAGAGTGACTAGGAAAACGGGAGGAGAAAATAGGCACCAGGGGAATGTGGCTTCCCTGAAAAGTTATTTTAAGGACAAGGAATGATCTTCAGTGTCATCTTAACTGACAGTCTAGAAAAATGACGATTAAGATTTGTTCATTGGATTTAGCAACATAGAAGTCACTGGAATCTTAACAAGACTAGATATTTAAAAGAGAACACACAGGATTTAGAGATCTAGAAATGATTGCTAGGGTTGTGACTAGCGTGACTGGGTAGGAGACAGTATATTCACAGACAGATAAAATAAGTATAGTCATGATTCTCTACATTCAGTTTCTGAGTATGGAAAAAAATCCCCAATTACATTTCAAACCAATAATGTATTAAATTAAAGTGCAATATCAACAAATAACACAGAATATCTTTGTAAATAAGTCTCAAAGCACACCAATTCCCTACTTTTTAGAGTAAGATCATGACCATCATTCAGAAAAGGGCACTGGACTCATCTAATATCAAAATTATGTATAATTTATAGGCCTCACCCCTCTAAGAAAATAGATGCACATTTGGGCCTGTAAATTTACCAAGCAGAGTCTAATCCTTTTGGAAAGAACTATACTTCCATGTCCTTTCTGGTGAAAACAGCAGATATTTTGTTTGTTTTGTTTTACATATATATGTGTGTATCTATCTATCTATCTATCTATCTATCTATCTATCTATCTATCTATCATCTATCTATATTTATTTATATAGATAGATATATAAAGAATATATATATATATATATTTTTTTTTTTTTTTAAGGAGTATACCTCTGGAAAACTTGCCCAGAAGAAACTAATCCGCTGAGTGGAAATTTGCTTAGGTTTCTGCCCAATAAATTTCCATCTATGGGCAGGAATTTAGGGATGAACAACAGCACTAGCCATGATTTGATTATAAACCAGAAAGCAAAACAGACTAGTTATCTGACTAATGAAAGGTACATTAGGTATTAAAGTTGGCAGTCAGGGGCCGCCCTGGTGGCACAAGGGGTTAAGACACAACATATGACGCTATCCACAGCCACTACAGCACAAGTTCAATCCCCAGCCAGGGAGCTAGGCAGAGCTAGGCGCAGCAGACCTCTCCTGTCTTGCCTGCTGCTCCCCTCAGCAGTGTATTTCAATCAATCTGCCTGTTCTGTTCCCCACTCTGTCTCTGGTGAATCCTCTCGCCCCCCCACACCTCTGGGGGGAAATTCAAGTGCAATGGTCCTGTAGTTCTTGTATGCATAAATAAATAAATCTTTAAAACAAATAAAGTGGGCAGTCAGGAGAAATTTATATGGCTATCTGAAAACCTTTTCCACCCTCCTGATGGAAGTAGCCATCAATGCCCAAAATATTTTCACAATTGAAGAAGCAGCTCCTTGGTCATGGTAAATGTGGATTAAGGTTAAGAGCAGGCTAAATCTGCCCACCCACCCCCCCTGCTGGCACAGGCAGTTGAGCGCAGTGCTGTGAAGCTGTCTGCAGCCTCTGCAGCGCCAGTTAGATCCTGGCCGGCAAGGGTCCCACATAGTGTGGCAGCCCTCCCCTGTTACGTCTGCTGCTCCCCTCAGCAAAGTATTTTGTCAGTCTGCCCATTCTGTTCCCTGCTCTGTCTCCGGTGAATCCTCTCACCCTCCTGTGCACCTGGCTTGTACCCCAGTTCTTATATAAAATAAATAAATATTTTTTTTAAAAAAAGAGAGAGAAGGCTAAATCCCAAGGGCAAGTCTTTGGTACCCACAGTTGTGCAGTTGTGAAACTCCTTAGGGCAGGGCAATATATCCTGAATTGACCCTACCAACTTCCAATCTTGTTTCCTGACTCCAACAAAATAAGTAAACAGTTAATTGCTTAGGGCCTCCCTATCACCAGCTACTACAGCAGTTCAATTCCCCAGCCGGCCAGGAAGCAACCCACATGTCCCAGCAGACCTCGTCTGTTTTGCCCACTGCTCCCTTCAGCAGTGTGTTTCAGTAGACCTGTCTGTTCTGCTCCCCACTCTGTCTCTAGTGAATCCTCTCAACCCCCGCACCTCTGGCCTGTACCTCAGCTCTTGTATGCATAAATAAATAAATCTTTTTTTATAAAAAAGTTAATTGCTTAAAGCAAATTTGTTTACAGAGCACCAGAAATAATTATTAACTTGATGAGCTTCAGAGAGTGATGGGATAATTTAGTAATAATCTAAAGAGATAGACAACATTTCTAAAATGTTTCTTATTTTAGCAGAAAACAGTTTAAAGCAGATTCACTTCCACATGGCTCAGCTGACAGTTGGCTTCCCACATAAATTCATGCAAGTACTTTTTCTCTCCAACTTTCCCTGAACATAGAACAGGCTATATAATACTACAAACCTCTTTTCCTTTGAAATACATTTTACTAAATCCTCTTTCTCCTACTCCTTGGCTTCATTTTCAGGACCAGTATATTGAACCCAAAATAAAATTCTCACCTTTTTGTTCAGATTTCTGATTCTCAGTGGAATCTGTTAAGTATCATTCAATTTGATGCAACAAACATTTATGAAGCAGGT
The DNA here is from genome assembly GCF_964194135.1 of Talpa europaea. Taxonomy (NCBI): domain Eukaryota; kingdom Metazoa; phylum Chordata; class Mammalia; order Eulipotyphla; family Talpidae; genus Talpa; species Talpa europaea. The sequence goes on from NC_140069.1 coordinate 121,863,977, forward strand.
ACAATGTGCCAAGAGCTTGGCAATGAAAAGATAAATAAAAGACCAATTCTTACCTTTGAGGAGCTATCTGGATTAGGATGGGTGGTGTGGAAAGCAAAAGGGATAAAGAAAAACCTCATGGAAAGGGACAAATTTTGTGAGAGACTGTGAAAGTTGACCAGGGCTTCAATTGGTAAAAAAACTAGTCCTCACAGAGAAAACAAAGTAAAGACAAAAAGGGCACCAATAACTGGCCTGCCCAAGCAGGAAGGAATGTAGAGGGGAAGAAGAGATATGGCATTATCACAAAGGGCTTGAATGTCCTGGTGGGGAGGACGTGCTGAATGAGGAATCACTGAAGATTTCAGAATAGGGGAGTGATATGATTCTGGCTTAATTTCCTGAAAATTACATTGGACAGATAATAACAGATGCCTCTGTGTGTGTGTGTGTGTGTGTGTGTGTGTGGTGTGTGAGAGAGAGAGAGGGAGATTGAGAACAGTATCTGTGATCAAAAGAGAGAAAATAGGAGCTGCTTGTTTTATTTAGAAAAAAAAAAAGGCACAGATTTTGTACACAATGTAGGAGTAGCCTCTTATTGACTTGGGAAAAATCAAGTCAGAGAGACCTTCCCTAACCAGATCATTTAAAATCATAGCAACCCACTCAAACACACAACTTGCCTCTTCCACTTCATTTTTTTCATAGCACTTAACCACCATCTAATGTGGTTTAAACACAATTTATACCATCGCATACTTATTTAGCCTATTCTCTGCCCTCCTCCACTATAATGTAAGGATCACAAGGGCAGGGACTTTGCTCTGTTTGTTTCACTCCTTTACCCATGCAGGTACATATAAACATTTGTTAAATGAATGAAGGCAAGAGTGACTAAAATGATGTCATTAACAGGATACATGGGGTTGTGGTTTTCTTTTCTGAGTCATGAAATGACAAACTATCATAAAAGCATCAGGGCAGGACCAGGGGACCTGGGTTCTATCTCTAGCTCTGGTATTAATGATGTCTGTCAGTTTAGACAGGTCATTTTTCTTCCATAAACTCTATTTCCCTCATCTGTAAAATTGGAGCTTAATTGAACTTACATATGCCCACTGTAGGATTAGACTAAGTCTGAATTTAATTAGTCAAGGATATGAAATCTTCCTGCCAGATCTATGAACAGCCAAATTCTTATCATACCACTGCCCTTTTATACATGTGGTTAAAAATCACTTGCTCAGAAAGAACTTACTCTGCTACAGATATGCCTCCTTATAAAGGAATGTTTGCAAACAGGGGCTCTCCTAACTCTTGGATCAACTCCCTTCCAATGGAGAAAGCAGAATCTGAACCGGGGCATCAATCTCTGTATCCTAGCTTTCCTATGCTCCAGAAAGCAAATCTCCCCAATGGCCACCCTCAGCTGATTTAATACTCTGTTATCTGAGTGGTTTTAATGTTGAGTTTGGCTTGAGGATCCCAATTACATATTAATCTCCTCCCAACTTCCATTTTAGTGCAGACATGCCAAATTTCTATAAATGTTCATAGGATGTCACCTAATTGTGAAGCTGATAACCATTTTTCCTTCTAAATACAGAATCTTGATCAGAATATGCAGGGTCCCACCACATATTATTTCTATAAGCACTGAAAAGCATATGATTTTGAATTAGAGAAATCTTAGGTAGTTTGATTGGGTTATAAATATAACTGTAAATTCTTCTGGAAACAAAAAGTTATTGAGATATACTCAATGCCAAGATTTCAACATAGCTTAATTTGTTATTACTTAACATTCATATCCCACTTGGTTAGCATTATGGCTCATGAGCTGCAGGGTGATGGGGGAGGCATGCCATCTGCTGCCTTGCTAGGAGCATTAGTCTCCTGAGGTCACTAACTATGATTATAAACATGGTCTTGAATGAAACTGTGACTCCATGCCCTAATGGGCCAGGAGCTCAGATGTCTCCTTTCAAGTCTCTCACTGATTTACTGGGCAACTTCTTAGCAGGAGACACTTAACCTTGCGCTATCACTTTAACTCAATCTTAAAAAGACTCAATATGGGAAATACTGAGGGGGCGGAGCAACATGGCGGCGAGGAGACGCTGCGAGTAAGATCTCCCATTAAAAAAAGTTAATAGGGAGGAAAAGCGGCAGGTCCCAGTGAGAACTGGGACACGGAAGATAAACGGACGACTCCAGCAAACTGCCCGAAGAAGAAAGTTGCCATAAAAGAGGACGAGAAGGGAGGGAAGCGCAGAACCCTGCTCCCCTCCCCCGCCCACAGAGGCGGCACTCTCCGACCGGCAGAGAGGAGGAAAACAACAAACCAAAACGCCCAACAAGAAAAACGGACACAGCAAGTGGGACTGTGAGTGGAAAGGAACTATTGCAGCCACCACACCCCGTGAACGGGAGCTGAGGCGAACCCTGCAGGATCCGCCGCGGAGGTGAGCTCCAGGCGCCATTAAAGAGAGCCACGCCCCCCAGGAGGAGACCAGCACCAGCACACAGCCTCGGCCGCCCCCGCCCGGTAAGCTTGCGCGAAAGCGGTGCTCGGATTGCAGCTGCCCAGGTCCCCGCGCCTGCCCCCCAGGAGGAGACCAGCACCAGCACACAGCCTCGGCCGCCCCCGCCCGGTAAGCTTGCGCGAAAGCGGTGCTCGGATTGCAGCTGCCCAGGTCCCCGCGCCTGCGACCTAGGCTTGCGGGGAGACGGCGGAGGCCCTCCCTGAGTGAGCAGGAACAAGGCGCCCAGGCAGGGGAGCGGGATTCAAAAGGCGCCATTCCCGCGCCACTGATCTGGGCTACAGCCCGCGTCCTGGAACTGAGGGCTTTGGAACTGAGACCCGGGGCACGAAATTAGGGGCGTGGGTTCCCCACGACGGTGGGGCACAAGACAGACACAGCACCCTAAAGCCGTTGAGGTGTACCCTACCATCCCCGCTCTGCTCCCTGTCCCACGGGGTGGAAAATCAGCTCCCCAAGGGCTCTAGGAGAGATCTCTGGTGCCACCTAGCGACTTGACCCCAGCACAGGCTACTGAAGGAGCTAGTGGCCAGCTGGGGAGTTAGCCCACACCGGGCCCCTTCTGAACAAGTAGTCTGAGCCCACAGGGAGAGCGAGCACCCACAGCCGGGGCAGACCAGGCGCGCAGAATAGAGTGCCTGAGACCAGAAGCGCAGGGAATGTGTCCCACATCACCATTTTAGAACAGGGACATTTCTTCAGTAAAGACTACCTGCAGAAGGCTTCCCCAGGAGCCAGAGGTGAGCGGGGGAAGTTCGCCCACGCCAGACCCCCTCTGGCCTGCAGTCCAAGCCCAGAGGGGAGCAGGAACCCACCGCCGGGGCAGACCAGGCGCACAGGGGAGTGTGTCCCCACATCGGCATTTTAGAACAGGGACCTTTCTCCAGTAAAGGCTGCTTGAAACTGACAGATGACTCCTGGAAGAACCAGAGGGGAACAGAGAAGCCCACCCAAGATGCCGGCAAGTCCCAACAACACAGTGTCCCAACGCATACGGCAAATTAGAAAACAGACAGTAGGGAGGAGAAGAACCACACGCAACCTAGCAACTCTCCAGAGAAAAAGCACACCACAAAAAGAAAGCCAGCCCCCAGATTGCAACGACAATAACTTGGAAGAATTTCTGAGCCTTCCAGAAAGAGAATTTAAAATTGCCGTGATTAAAAAACTGACAGAAGTCATAAAGGAAAACAATGATAAGGGAAAAATAATCAACGATCAGAAGACTGCAATTGAGTCCCTAGAGAGGGAAAACAATGGTCAGAAGAAAGAAATTGAGTCCCTAAAGAGGGAAGTAAAAGAAATGCAGGAGATCAAAGAATTAATGGAAGAACTAAAGAATTCTGGGAAAAGCAATGAAAGCAGAATAGATGAAATGGAAGAACGAATAAGTAATCTTGAAGACACAGAAATAAAAAGAACCAAAACAGAGAAGGAAAGAGAAGTACGAAGGAAAAAGAACGAAGAAAGACTTCGGGAACTATCTGACTCCATGAGGAAAGGAAATATAAGAGTTATAGGAATACCAGAAGGAGAGGAGAGAGATGTAGGAACAGAGAAAATATTCAAAGAGATAATTGAAGAGAACTTCCCAAATATGAAGAAGGAGCTGAAAATTGATATACAAGAAGCAAGAAGAACACCAAACTTCCACGACGAAAGGAAAAATACAGCAAGACACATAATAGTAAAGCTCCCAAGAATCCAGGACAAGGAAAAAATAATGAAGATGGCAAGAGGGAAGAAACAGATAACATTCAAAGGAAAACCAATCAGGCTGACATCAGACTTCTCCGAAGAAACACTACGGGCAAGGAGAGAGTGGAGGGACATAGTCAACAGACTCCAAGAAAACAGATGCCAACCAAGAATACTCTATCCCGCAAAGCTCTCCTTCCTCTTTGAAGAAAGAATATGGACCTTCCCAGACAAACAGAAACTCCGGAATTTCATTGCAACTAAACCCCCACTCCAAAAAATACTACAAGGAGTCCTAAAGCCAGAACCTCAGAGCGACGAATAACAATGAAAGAAGGCCAAAAAAAAAAAAAAAAGTTATTAAAAGAATAAATAAATAAAATCAAAGGAAAGACAAACACAATGGCAAATACAGATGTTAACATATCAATATTAACTCTAAATGTAAATGGACTAAACTCTTCAATAAAAAGACACAGAGTTGCAGCCTGGATTAAGAAACAAAACCCAACCTTTTGCTGTCTCCAGGAAACACATTTAGCTACAAAAGATAAAAATAGGCTCAAAGTCAAAGGATGGAAAACAATCCTACAAGCAAATGGGCCAAAAAAGAAAGCAGGAACAGCTATACTTATATCAGATAAAACAGATCTCAAACTCAAAAAGATAAAAAGAGACCCCAATGGTCACTACATTATGATCAAGGGGACAATACTTCAAGAAGAAATAACACTCATTAACATATACTCACCAAACGAAGGAGCACCAAAATATATCAGACAACTGTTGTCCTCTCTGAAAACAGACATCAGAGAAAACACATACGTAGTGGGAGACTTCAACACACCACTATCAACAATGGATAGATCAACAAGACAAAAAATAAGTAAAGAAACCAAAGCTCTAAATAAAGACCTAGAGCAATTGGGCTTAACAGACATCTATAGAACACTAAACCCCAAAAAAACGGAGTACACATTTTTCTCAAGCGCACACGGATCATTCTCCAGGATCGATCACATACTGGGGCACAAGACAAACATCAACAGATACACCAAGATTGAAATCATATCAACCATCTTTTCTGACCATGAAGGCATCAAACTAGAAATAAACCATAAAAAGAAGGCAAGGAACTTTCCTACCTCATGGAGATTAAAAACCACACTACTGGAAGACCATTGGACTAATGAGGAGATCAAAGAAGAAATTAAAAAATTTTTTGAATTGAACGACAAGGAGGACACCAATATCCTAAATGTATGGGATGCAGCAAAAGCAGTAATAAGAGGAAAATATATAGCAATAGAAGCTCACATCAAGAAACAAGAAAGAACGCAAAGAAACAACCTAATCTCGAAGCTCAAAGATCTAGAAAAAGAACAACAAGAAAACCCCAAAACCAGTAGAAGAAAAGAAATAATAAAAACCAAAGCAGAAATAAATGAAATTGAAACTAAAAAAACAATCCAAAAGATCAATGAAACCAAGAGCTGGTTCTTTGAAAAAATAAATAAAATAGACAAACCCCTAGCCAGGCTCACAAAGGAAAAAAGGGAGAAAGCACAAATAAACAGGATCATCAATGAAAGAGGAGAAATCACAACGGACACAGCAGAAATCAAAAGAATAATCAGTAACTACTATGAACAGTTATATGGAAACAAGTTTAACAATCTAGAGGAGATGGACAAATTCCTACAACTCTACAATCACCCAAAGCTAGATAAAGAAGAAATAGAACACCTAAACAGACCAATTACAATTAGCGAAATTGAAATGGTAATCAAAAACCTCCCCAAAAACAAAAGCCCAGGACCTGATGGATTTACAAATGAATTCTACCAAACATTCAGAGACGAATTAGTGCCTATCCTTCACAAACTCTTCCAAAAAATTGAGAAGGAAGGGACAATACCAAACACGTTCTATGAAGCCAACATTACACTAATACCAAAACCGAACAAGGACAACACAAAAAAGGAAAACTACAGGCCAATCTCCCTAATGAACACTGATGCAAAAATCCTCAATAAAATTTTAGCTATCAGAATCCAACAATGTATCCATAAGATAATTCACCACGACCAAGTTGGATTCATTCCAGGGGCACAAGGATGGTTTAACATCCGAAAATCAATCAACGTTATCCAACACATCAACAAAAAGAAATATAAAAACCATATGATAATATCAATAGATGCTGAGAAAGCTTTCGACAAAGTGCAACACCCATTCATGATAAAAGCCCTTGAAGTTCTTGGGATACAAGGAACATACCTCAACATCATAAAGGCCATCTATGACAAGCCAACAGCCAGTATCATTCTCAATGGTGAAAAGCTGAAAGCAATTCCATTAAGATCTGGAACAAGACAAGGATGTCCACTCTCACCATTGCTTTTCAATATAATACTGGAAGTCCTAGCCAGGGCAATAAGACAAGAGAAAGACATCCAAGGAATCCAAATAGGAAAAGAAGAAGTCAAACTATCACTATTTGCAGACGATATGATATTATACATAGAGAACCCCAAAAACTCCACAGAAAAGCTAATTCAACTCATCAATCAGTTCAGTAAAGTGGCAGGATACAAAATCAACACGCAAAAGTCAGTAGCCTTCCTATACACAAACAATAAATCTGAAGAAGAAGAAATCAAAAAGACCATCCCTTTTGTTATTGAAACAAAAAAAATCAAATATTTGGGAATAAATCTAACAAAAGAGGTAAAGGACCTATACAAAGAAAACTATAAAACACTGTTAAAAGAAATAGAAGAAGACACAAAGAAATGGAGAGACATCCCCTGCTCATGGATTGGAAGAATAAACATTATTAAAATGGCCATCCTTCCAAAAGCAATATACAGATTCAATGCTATTCCAATCAAAATTTCAATGTCATTCTTCAAAGAAATAGAACAATTATCGATGAAATTCATATGGAATCACAAAAAACCCCGAATAGCCAAAGCTCTCCTGAAAAAAAAAGAAGGGAATGGAGGCATCAGACTCCCAGACTTTAAACTATACTACAAAGCCATAATCATCAAAACTGCATGGTATTGGAACAAGAACAGACATACAGACCAATGGAATCGAATAGAAAATCCAGAAATAAACCCACAGATTTATGGTCAACTAATCTTTGACAAAGGAGCAAAGACTATGCATTGGAGCAAAGAAAGTTTGTTCAATAAATGGTGCTGGGAAAACTGGGTCGCTACATGCAAAAGAATGAAGCTTGACCATCACCTCACACCATACACAAAAATCAACTCAAAATGGATTAAAGAACTAGACATAAGACCTGAAACCATAAAATATATAGAAGGAAATATAGGCAAAACACTACATGATTTGCACATCAAAGACATCTTTACAGACACATCACCCAAAGCTGTGATAGTGAAGGCAAAGATAAACAGCTGGGACTATATCAAATTAAAGAGCTTTTGCACAGCAAAAGAGACAATAACAAAAACAAAGAGAAACCCCACCAACTGGGAGAACATTTTTGCACCCAACACTAATGATAAAGGACTGATCACAAAAATCTGCAAAGAGCTGATGAGACTCAACAACAACAAAGAAAATAATCCAGTCAAAAAATGGGCAGAAGAGCTTAAAAGAAACTTCTCTGAAGAGGAAATGCAAATGGCCAACAGGCATATGAAAAAATGTTCAACATCACTTGTCATCAGGGAAATGCAAATCAAAACTACCATGAGATACCATCTTACACCAGTGAGAATGGCACATATTAAAAAAACTAGCAACAACAAATGTTGGCGAGGGTGTGGAGAAAAAGGAACTCTTCTGCACTGTTGGTGGGAGTGCAAACTGGTCCAACCACTGTGGAAAGCTGTGTGGAGATTTCTGGACCTACTAAACATAGAGCTTCCATATGACCCAGCAATTCCACTCCTAGGTATGTACCCAAAGGACACAGAAACATCAATTCCAAAGAACACCTGCACCCCTATGTTTATAGCAGCACTGTTTACAATAGCTAAGCTTTGGAAACAACCCAAATGCCCAAAAATAGATGACTGGATCAAGAAGATGTGGTACATATATACCATGGAATATTACTCAGCATTCAAAAAAGATAAACACATGCAATTTGCTGCAACATGGATGGCGCTGGAAGGGATCATGCTCAGCGAAATAAGCCAAAAAGAAAAAGAAAAATACCGGATGGTCTCACTCATAGCAGGAATCTAGAAAACTTAAATAATGGACCAGGAAAATGAATAACTATAAGAAAGTGAAAATCAAAATCAACAAAAAACTATGAACCAGAGACACTTTTAGGGGGGCGGGGGCGGGAGGGGAGGGATTGGGGTCAGAATGGGGGGCTGCAATTGTATGGGGAATATAACAATAAAATTTATTAAAAAAAAAAAAAAAAAAAATATGGGAAATACTCCTTTTTTTTTTTTTTTGCCTCTCAAGCTTTGAAATTAGGTTAAATTTTTTTTCTATACATTATTATTCTCCAGGAATAACATTACTTACACCCACAAAGTTGTAGACTGGGTTGATTAAAATATGATTCCAAGATAGACCATAAAGTGAAAGGCTAAACAATGGAGTTCTTTCATGTTTATGAGTTCATGAGTCATTGCATAAAAAACAGTGTCAGTTTATTCTTTATATCATTACAGAGAATTTCCTTCAGAGAAGAATAAGGATGCTGGCCCATTCGTGCCTATATAGTATCATAGTTAAGTATTATAATTGGAGTAATTGAGTAATAAAGGAAAAAGAGACATAGGTTGGTAATATATGTGATCTTATAAGAGTAGTGTTTAACCTGCAAAGGACTTGAACTTATTTATGTGCTTAGGTGAGAGTGCAGGGAGAGAGGGAGGGAGAGAGGAAGGGAGAGAGAAAAAGAGAAAGAAAAAGAGAGAGAGAAGAGGGAGAGAGGAAAAGTTTAATTGGCATCACTTATTAATAATAATCCCAGCTTTACAAAAAGAATATAAGTAATCATACATTTTGCTTTAGAATTATAGACAATCTCTGCCCCCAAATTCTAACTCATTAACTCCCTCCTGCCACAATGATGTTTTCAATTCTACCTTTACAGATTATTCTTATGTGTTATATATTACTCACTCCAGACAGTCTCTTGCAAAGCTAATATTCTTAGAAGATGTAGGATATTAGGATATAATCAATCCCCAACACTCTGTGAAGCCTATTAGGCAGGAGGAACCCAAGAGTATTAGGTGTTTGGGAGCTAGCAGAGTTAGAAAATGTAGGTAGCAGATGTCTAAGACAAACTTCACCTATTTCAGGTTTTTGCCCAAGGCAGGCATCCAGTACTAGGTTTTAGCTTTGTGGTGGTAACAACGGGAAAACACAATGGCCAATAGGTAAATGTTCAGGTTTCTGAAAGTCAGCCATGACAACAATACAGAAAATGAAAACTATCTTTAGATAGATATATGAATAAAACTTCATATTTTTATACAAATTACTGTCTTTGCTGGTCCTCAGTAACTTGAGAGCATCTGCAAATCTTGCCAATTTGTTATTGCTTCTAAAGTAGGTACAGCGAGGTCTAGTGACCACATAAGACAAAAAGGCTAGGACTACACAGAGAGAAAAGACCCCAGGCTCAGCACACCAGCACTGAGCTCAGCTATCTGCAAAGCTGCCAGTTTCTGAGATCTCACTACCAGGCATGATTTGATTACATGGCAGGACAGCTAAGTTCAGCTAAGTCCCACTACTTCACCTATAAGAAGACTTACAGAATATACACACACCCCAATTCAAAATGCTTTCCTAAAGTGTATAATCAAAGTCCACTTAGAAACTTACCAGGAACTGTAGCAAATTTGACTGCTTGCATCCTCTCTCAGGGAACAACCATACTTTTCTATTATTAAATCCACCACTTTGGTGTTGGATTGCATCCATCTTCTTTCCTTTGGGACCATCATCCATCAGTGTTCTTTTCTCTCTTCTGAATCTTCTCTCTCTCTCTCTCTCTCTCTCTCTCTCTCTCTCTCTCTTTCTACTCTCTCTCTCTCTCTCTTTCTCTCTCTCTGTCTCTCTTCCTCCCACCCCACCCACACATTCACCTAAGCACATAAATAAGGTCAAGTCCCTTGCAGGGTAAACACTATTCTCATAACATCACATATATTACCAACCTATGTCTCTTTTCTTTTATTCCTCAACTGTCTGGCACAATAACTGTATAGCCCAGATCTAATTCTTCAACATTTAGACTTCAGTTTTCAACAATTTCTCCTGCCCCACCAATAATTCTCTTAAAATGGATCTTTTCAAAGTCAACAAATGACACTTCTTTGGTGAAACCCAAAAGGTAATGTCTAGTTCTTATACTGTTGATTACTAGTTCCTATTCAAAACTCTCCCTCCCCTTCACTTCTCTGTCGCTCTCTGTCTCTCTGTCTGTCTCTGTCTCTGTCTCTCTCTCTCACATGCACGTGCACACACACACACACAGAGTAAACATGTTTTTGTTATCCCCCTACCTATGTGTTCAACATTTCTCTGTGACTTTTCCTAATTCTAAAACCTAGAATAAATATCAAAACTTGCTTGAAAAATAAAGAAATAGACAAAGAGAGAGACTTCTTAAAGTTAAAACCTGGGAGCCATCCACGTTTATCCCCTGCTTGTCCCTTTAAATTCTAACAAAATACCATGCAGTGATCTTTTGAAACTGAAAATCTGAATATTTAAATTTCTTATTTAAAATCCTTATATAGAATCTGAAGACTTCAAAATAAAGAACAGCCTTCTCAGCTTTGTACAGGAGAGTATTTGCAATCAGGTATCTACTTACTTCTCTAGCATCACTCCTGCAGCCTTCCTTAAGCACTTAATACTCTGATCATACTATCTTGTACAATCTGCACTTCCCTAAATGTACCATGGTCTATAACATTTCTTTCCATCTTCCATTTCCACCTACTGTGCTCTGGTTCCAGGACACCTCTCTGCATACTGGCTAACTCTTCATATCCTTCAAGATTCATCTCATATCATTCACTTATATTTGCATTTTATTAAACTGCAATTTCTATTCATATTGCACCAATTGTGTGCGTGTGCGCAAGTGTGTGTGTGTGTGTGTGTGTGTGATCTTCCCACTGATCTGAAAACTACATATTTGTTTTTCCTAGTGCCTACAATGTAGCTGCCCATTAAATGGTGCAAAAGGAAACTAGCTTACCTTATATTTAAAAAAAACTACTTTATTCAAAGAAAATGTGTCAAGTGAATGCACTACAGCATAGATTCCATTACTTGAAAGTTATCATTACCTGCCTCCTATTATGATAAATAAACTTTAGTACTGCCTTAAAGAAACCTTTTCTACTGATCTGCTTTTCATTTTTTCATAATGTTCAGTATTATTCTTGAGCATAGTGACAGAATGCAATCCCACGACCAAAGAGTCTAAATGCATTCCATTTGTCATGAGTATAGTATTTAGGAGGTTGAATTTTTTATGCAGATGTAGTCCATCAATTATCTCATATATTTATCAGAGTTCATTATAAAGGAAAAAACTTTTCTCTTTTAAAAATATGAAGCACAGACAAGAAACCTTATGCTATTATCTGAGCAAATTAGCTGTCAAAAGCAACTTTAAAAGGCTTACCAAATAACACCCTACGCTTTGGAAAGTAGTTTCCAAGGCAAAAGAGTTTAATCGAAGTAACTTCTGTATGGTACGTATATTTCAATAATTGATGGACTATAAGTTTGACCTCAAAAGATCCCTATCTAATGAAAACACAAGTATTTATCTGCTTATTTTCTTACTCATAGCATTTTCTCTTAGACTTCTAGAAAGATATAACAATCAGCTTTTGCTTATATTATGCATACTAAAAAGAGCACTTACCTTATATGAAAACTCATAAAAATCTACAATGTAAAGTACAGTTTCAGGACCACATTACTCCCTACAAGATTATTACATTCTCTATCCACATGCACAGATGACACAATAGCCACAAGCGAAATAACATAAGAGCTCACCACAACCTATAACTGCTTCTGGCATAAAGTAACACAAATACACTTGTGTTCTATGCCTCCGTTTTTCCTCGATCTACCTTTCACTACTTTGGCGAGTGGTTCTCAAGCCTCCAAATATATCAGAATCACATGGAAGGTTTATGAACACAGATTGCTGGGCCCTACACTAAGTTTCTGATATCCTAGGTCTTGTTGGGGTCTGAGAATTCACAGGCAATTTGGATGTTAAGGTCTGGGGACCACATTTTGAAAATCACTAACCCACGTAACAGTACCCCAGAGATGCATGCCAGGACTCCAAATCTCCATAGCGGACCCACTGATCTAATTGCCCCTTTTCATATCTTTGAGGCTACTGAGTAAAAATACTACCCTTCATTGAAAGTCTACCTGAAACCTATCTCATAAAAGTCATGGTAGCACAATCTAAAAAGTTGCTCAAATACACAGCCTGGGAGTCACTTTTAACATTCTGGGCCACAACTAATTAGTTGACCAAAAAGTATCTCTTCTATTTCTACACATCTTCCCAATCTATCCACATTTCTTAATCCCTACTACCACTGTGATCTAGACCAACATTATCTCATGCTTGGAGGCCAGCAATAGCCTCCTAATAAGACACTTTGTCTTATGGCCTTCACAATCTATTCTCTGTAGTGCAGACAGAGCCATCATTATAAAACATACACCTGGTCAAGTTAAAACTTACCATGACTTCTTACACACTTTAGAACAAGGTCAAAAATCCTTAATGTGGTTGCACATAACCTCCAATAAAAAGCCCTGACCATATCTTCCAGCTCAACTAGTGTGAACTCTTCTGACCATGCTGGCCTTCTGCCTTTGCTTATGGGCATGCCTCTATGCATACTCCATCTTCCTTTTTCTAGTAAACTCCTCATTTCTTGGATTTTAGGCTAAATGCCAAGTCTAATACAAACTGCTTTTCCATTTATTCATTAAAACAATTATTGGGAGCCAACTGTGTGCCAAATACAATGTGAGGCATTAGGGATACAGTATTAATTAAAAAATGACCCTTTCCCCATAAACAAATCACTTCAGTTTATAATACACACAGAGGTATCTAATAAGATGTTCTGAGTCCAGAGATCAGCTAACTGACCTAGAGCTCTTCCTGGAGAGGTCATAATGGAGTTTTGATGGAATATGAGGAATTAACAGTGTCTTAAAGAAAAGCATCACAAGCAGAAGGAACTTCTTGGGTAAAATCCAGAAAAAAATATCAAAGGCCTTATAGTGTGGGGGGGGAGAGCTCAGCACTGGTGATGCATAAGATATGAAGCCTGAAATAGTGAGAAATGGGTGGTGCAAGAGAAGGACAGACATTAGATCAAAGGCAGCCTCATTTGACTTGACAAACTAAGCTTAGATCTGGTCCTCAGAGCAAATGACATAATTGCAAACTCTTCTGGAGAAGACTGCAATGGTCAGTTTTGCACTTTGATACATACTTCTAGAGGACAGGATACAGAAGAGACTCAAAGAACACAAGAATGGGGACAGGTACAAAATAGGTCAACAGCGTCCATCTGAAAGAGATAGTGAGGACCTCAGCGAATGTAATGGCAATAGCAATGGAGATGAAATGCATGTGAGAAGTTAGAACTCACAGTGTAATAGTAAGATGTGGAAAACTAAAGGAATATTGGGTGACAAGCTCTAAATTAAAGAATTTGCTAGGTACAGAACAGTTAACAAACCATGGGAGTAGAATCATAATCAACAGGAAGCAGGGAGGTGCAGGGACACTGTAGGACCTCAGAGACAGGGGGTGATCATTCTATCTGATTAGGAAGCATTTCCTGAGGGAACTGGGATTAGAAGGATTCTAAGCTTTGGACACAATGTAGTTGAAGTTAGGAGCATTTAAGGCCGAGAGAAAATCATGCCACAAACCTCAAAAGTGTACTGAATATTCTGAGAACTAATAATTAATGCTTGGCTGGAAAACAAGTGCATAAAGGGAAGGAGTGAAAAGGCCAGAACTAAAAGTAGGTTTGAACCTAATGTTGGGAGGGTGCATATACCTGACTCATCAGGTCAATTTATAATAAACTCCATGGGACTTTAAGTTCATTCTCTTTCCCTTTCTTGCTCTCCCGCCATCTCATTCTCTCTCTCTTTATATATATACGCATGTCTGTGTGTGTGTGTCTGTGTCTGTGTGGGTATTTCTTGATATTTTTGAAAACTAATAACATGTTGAGAATTTCTTCAGTCAACACATATTTTTGAATTTTTTCCATGGGAAGAAAATGTGCATCTCTAACTCTTCCTTTATTTACTCTGCCTATTGCACTCAAAATTATTATTTGCATCTAACTTTTACATACAGTTCTGTTTTTCCCAGAAAGGGAAAAAAAAATAGCATGAGTCAAAACATAATATAGTAGGTAGCTCTAAGATGTAAAATTAGTTAGAATAGAAAAGCAATCCATATACAGGAAAAATTTACAATTCTCTGGTCTGAAAGAATAGCACATTAAAAAAGCAAAAGTCATCATTACAGAATATGAAACATTGAAACCTTCCACTAAAAGGAAGGTTAAAATACATCTTAAATAAGATGCACCCACACTAAGAATTTTTTACAGTAACTGAAAAGAATCTTAATTGTTTTACTTACTTTTACTTGAACCTCTCTAAAAACCTTATTGCCAGTAATTTGGGCTGATGAATGTAGTCAATAAAGAGGAGCCTAGATTTTAGCACTACTCCCTCAAAGCCTGTCCCTCTTGTGGTTTTCCAGTAGACTATTGTTAGATTCATTTACAGTAAAATAATTACCAGCTCCCTAAGCAAGACCCATAGCAGGTTATCTATTGTTCCTTAGAGGTCTGTGGGACTGTTCTTAACAAGCATTCTAAATTACAATAGCAGCGTTACTGCAATTAACAAACAGACAAGAATCACCAATTCAGTTATATCTCAAAAGAGAGAGGGGTTTTGTGAAGTAGATCACTTTGGTTGTTTTCTGAACAACAATCTTGCAACTCTAAATTCAAGACCAGTCTTTAAATACAACAGGGAAATGTCCCAGGAGCAAGGAATACAGAGAATAGCTTTTCTTGCCAGCCCCAAAAGAAAAAGCAACACTATAACAGTTTAGAGAATGAAGAGAGTGCAGACAAGAGAAGATGCCAGCACTCCTATCATATATCAAACACTCACACACCAACATTTACAGCTGGGGCTACTGGACATGCCCCAGACTCAAGTCCCAAAGCAGCAGCACAAGGGCATAAGTTTGCCTCTCCGTTTATAGAGAGATTCTAATCTTGAGATGTGTCAAAATTAAACTTGGCAATTTTCCAGCCTATTTGAATTCCTTCATGTTTGCAAAAAATGCAATGCACTGTGCATATTCAAAGGAATCCCATTGAGGTTCTGAAGGATCTGCTCAGAGGGACTTTGGGACTACAGGTCAGTACATGTAAGTCAATAAATCCGCACTGCCACTAATGGGGTGGGAGAGCTCTCTAATGAGACAGGGACATGGCCCCAATGCTTTTCTCTGAAACAGCAGTAGAGCATCTTTATATAAACAGTTCTACCAACAAACTCAAATATTTCTTGAGGTAGATTCAGCAAGCTGATTGAATTCCTAATAGCTTGGGACCAGAATTATTATTCCCCACTAGCATTCTCTATTTGAGCTAATTCCTAATAGCAACTCCACACATCAAAAACAGTTGTGAGGGAATGATAAGGAAAGCAAGTAATTGTATTGACACTTTTAAAATAAAAAAATCCATTTTTAATATATCCGACCTTATTTGATCTGTGGTGAGTGTGTGTGCAGTATGTTTGTATGAATCATGCACAAGATAATACAATTAAATTTTAACAGAATATATACATAATGAGAAATTATGTTATTTCTATAAAAGACAGGTAAACATAAAAACCTTACCACATTGCTAAAGGTAACTGACCTGGGACCTCCATTCAGTCTCCAACATTTCTTCTACTCTAAAATGATACTTTCTTCATACTAAAATAGTACTTTTACACTGTAAAAAGTTCAATCATGAATGACAATTTTAAAAATAAAAAATCACCTGAAATAGAAGCACTGAGAAATATGCATTGTAAATGTTTTCAGTAAACATTATTCCAATTATCTCTTAAGGCATAGACATAGACATATGAGTTATGCACATCAGGTGTGAAGTTCTATAAGAAAACATGATTCACACATGTTTGTATTAAATCTCCAAATGAATACTTTTTAATCTTTAAGTATCAATTTGAAAGTTAGGCAGGAAAACGTAGTAAAGGATGGGCTTTTATTCATAACTTATTTGATCACTTTCTAGCTCATATGCATTGTATTTACTCTACCTATCTCACCTACACCAAAGATTTAGTGTTTTGCAAACAAGCCCATTTCACTGGAATCTATGTCTAAATTATCCCTGTAACAACTCCACACATCAAAAAGTTTGTAGGTTATTAAAACAAATTCCATGGAGATTGGAATATTTTTCTTAAACATTAAGAAATAAAACATGGAGAAAGGAACTTGAATTATCTATCACCAGTAAGAGGCAAGATACATAATTAGTTCATTGGGACCCTGCGTAGGAATTGAATCAGTAAAAATAGCAAAGAAATAGTAAAATTTAGAGACATCTAGAACATAAAGGCAATAAAATTTGATGACCCATTAAATCAGCAAGGCACAAAGAACAGGATATACTTGAAGGTCAGGAAATTTTCCCCAGTCTTATAGCTTAAGTTACATGGAAGAGGTCTTGTATTATTTAGTCTACACTACATATTTTAGTTTTGATTTACCTAGATTATTCAAACATGGGCTCAAAACCTAACAGAGCTATTTAGGAAAGCTACTAAACTTCACAACGTTTTCATCCAATCTGACTAATGTGGTTGAACAGGTATAAAATATGCTTTATATCAGTGTTAAATTAACAGGGCTATTATAATGCAAGTCAAGCATAGCAGTTTATGCCAAGGAACACCAAAAATCACACCAAACAAACAAACTTGATTTCATAAGGTTATGAGGCAGATAAGTGAAGACAGTAAACAGCAGTGTCTTGGAAGTGACAGAACACTGAAAGGAGAACCACAGTGATGAGGATGAATGGTGGTAGTTTTTTAGGCACTATGGTGCTGTTAAACTGTAACTTACATGCTGTTGTAATGTAAGGTTATTTTGATTTTTTTATTTATATCTTATTATTTTTCATTGTGGTAACACTGGTTTACAATATTGTATAGGACTTGGAGGTATAGTTCCAAACCTCTTGAGATGTTTTTGCCACACCACACCCACCACCAAGGCACCCATAATCCTCCATCACAATCTATTGGGTCCCATTCCCCCATTGCTCCCCATTCCTGCACCATAGGCTCAGCTCTACAGTCAGATTTCTAGTATCTATTTTGGCTTAGTGTTATCTGTCCCTTTGCTTTGTTTCTTTATATTCCACATGTGGGTGAAATCATCCTGAAGCTGTCTTTCACTTTCTGACTTATTTTACTTAACTATATTGATGTTGTTAATGCCTTTCAATGTATCACCAATATCCAGTATTCAAATTGTGTCCAAAATAGAAAATTTTTGAGTATCATTGACCTGCAATATTTCAAACACTGTGCTAGGTTCTGTGCAATAAATATGAATGAACTACATACAGCTATTCAGGAAAACAACACAGGGCCTCCCCTGGTGGTGCAGTGGTTGAGAGCTGGGCTGTGAGGCTGTCCACAGCCTCTGCAGCACCAGTTCAGTCCCCGGCCACCAGTGGGGGTCCCACATGGCTCACAGACCTCTCCTGCCGTGACTGCTGCTCCCCTCAGCAGTGTGTTTTGTCAGTCTGCCTGTTCTGTTCCCTGCTCTGGCTCTGGTGGATTCTCTCACTTCTGACTGCCCAGTGCTTGTGTGGATAAATAAATATATCTTTAAAAAAAAAAAAAGGAAAGTAACACAGGAATGCATACCTAAATTATAGAAAGAGTAGTATGGATCAACTTCTAACATGAGATCATGAAAATCCTATAAAAAAAAATTTAAGCTTCCAGTAATGGTTCTAAGAGCAAACAGAAAATTTAAAAAGATTTATTTGTTCAAGAAAATCTATGGAAACACTCTTTTAAAAAGGCAAAGTCATGCTTTTCAAAGAAAGATTGATCTCTTTCTCCCCATTTCTAGTTCAGAAATAAAAAGGGGACATTTTACAGTGATAAAAGGGTTAATCTGTCAGGTTTAACAATTATAAATACATACACAACAAATGACAAAACATTGAAATACAAGAACAAATGACAACACATTGAAATACAAGAAGAAATGGAGAAATCAACAATTCAACAATAATAGATGATGACTTAAAAACTCTACTTTAAATAATGGATAGAACAACTAGACAGAAAATCAAGAAGGAAGTAGAAGATGTAAACATTATGTAATAATTACCATGTTGTTAGACATCTATAAAACACTACCCAACAGCTAAACATAAATTATTTTCAAGAAACATGGAAGATACTCCAGGACAGACCATATGGTAGGCTATAAAATAAGCTACAATATATTTAAAAGGATAGAAATAATACAATGTATGTTTTATATACCACACTGGAATGAAATTAAAAAACAATAACAGGAAAATATTGGAAACTCACAAATATTTAGAAATTAAAAAACACATTCTTTGTTATGGACTGAATGTTTGTGTCCTCCCCATGTCTCTCAAAGTCCTGTGTTGAAGTCTTAAACACCAAAGCTTTGATATTAGGAGGTGAGGTCTTGGGGTTAAAATTAGCTCACAAGGGTAGAGTCCTCATGAGTGGGATTACACCCTTATAAAAGGAGAAACTGAGCACTTACTCCCCTCTCTCTGCTCTCTGTCATGTGAGGATACAAGGAGAACATGATCATGTACAAATCAGAGTCTTCACCAGAACCCAACCATGTTCACACTCTCAAATTTGACCTCCAGATTCCAAAATCATGAGAAATAAATTCCTTAGTTTCATGGTGTTTGTTATAGCTACCTGAATTAAGACATTCCTAAATAGCCAAGGGGTCAAAGAATAAATCAAAAGGGGAAATGGCAGAAAAAAAAATAATTGTGGTAAAATGAGGAAATGGGAGCTAGCCAGAGAGTAGATACCAATTCTCCCTAGGAACATACAAGAAAGCTCCCCAGAGCAGAGGATGCAACATTTGAGGTAGGACTTGAAAGATGAATATCAATTTATCTGGCAAAAAATAAAGAAAACAAGAACAAAAAATAAAGAAAGAAACAGCCTACCAAAATAGGAGATATTAAAGTGGATGCTATATTCTGAAATATTGAGCAGATCAGAGACTGGGGTAAAGGACACATGATAGGAGGATGCATGAAAGATGCTGCTGCTGAAAAGGACCACATGTGCTATTCTCTGGAACAAGAACTTGATTTGGGTAAGAGGACATTATTAACCTTTGTATAAAACAAAAAGGAAGTGACACAATCAGATCTGTGTTTTATATCACATTCTATCTCAGCATTACCATTTTTCTATTCAAGTCAAACAACATGTACTGTATTTCCTCTGGTTCCACCACAGTTACTAGCATAGTGCTGGAGACATTGCAGTCATTTAATAAAACAGCTCCTTTTTGACTGCATACACTGTGCAAAATTCCTAGAGATATTTTTTTCCATAAACTGAAAAATATTTATTTTTTAGTTCAGTTACACTTGTTGGCTCTCCAATATAATTGAAAAAAATTATATCTGAATTGTATTTTCTTACTCTTTAATGTCACTAGGAAAGAAGTCTTAATAAACTCTTCTCTTTCTTACATGTAGCAATTTTATATATATATATTTTTATTAAGGTAACACTGATTTACAAGACTGTACATGATTCAGAAATATAGGAACTGACATCCTCAGAGGTATGCTAAAACACCACTAAGGAATTCATAGTCCTGCCTCAAGTCCACTGTGCCCCCTCCTGCTTGTGCTCTCTCTCCTCCCCCTCTGGTAGCCTAGCTATGTAGCAACTGTTAAAGCAACAATGCTTAAAAGGAAATAAGACCAATTAAGACAGCAGATCTCTGTTACTGTTGTTTATATCCACAAGAAGATAAAAACCATCTGCATCCAAAAACCACAATAAAATCTGCAACACAATAATGTGCCAAATACATTAAGTTCATTATAACTGTTCTAGGAAAAAAGTAACAAAATAGAAACACAGTGAGTCAGAAGGGTGCCAGCAAATTTAACCTGAAAGGATAAAGACTTACCACCATTCACTACTGAAAAACTACCTTCTACCTCTCCTAAGAAATTAAAAGGATGCACATGGGATTGAGTGCACAAGAAATGCAGAAAAAGACATAGCCGCAGAAGGGACCATTCAACTGAGGTTAGAAAGCCAAAAGCTTTATTGGACTCAATCATGGATTCATAATTTTCTCAAGCAAAACTGGTTAGCCTGAAAACAAAGGCAGATAAAGCAGGCAGCAGAGGCAACTCACGTTTAATGGACGCATACAGGGAAAGTAAAAATGGAAGAACCGTTGAGATGCTAGAAAGGTATGTATTGCTGTAACTACTCACTATGGTTGGAGAGAATGCGAAAATAGCAAGGAAGGTTGTAGTTCTCAGAAAGGAAACTTAAAATTCAAGATTCTTGGAAATGGACTGGTTTAAGGAGGTTAAAGTGAGAAATCTGTAGGAATGAAGGGTATTTAAACAAATACTCTTAAGGTATTTACTTACTTGAATTATGGGTAGCAACAGTGAAAAGGAAATAATGATGAATACAGCTGAGCATGATCATGAACACAAAACCTTAAATATGCAACAGACAAGAAAAGAAGCAGGCATAACAGGAAGAAGAAAAGAATAAATTGGAGGAGCTGCCAATGAGAAAAGAGGAATAATGCCCACAAATATAGCATATAGCTGGGATGAGGCTGGAGGTAATGGAATGGACAGATAAACATAATACAGAAGCATTGTCATAAGAGAAGATGCTAAATAATTCTACAGACAATGCTCTGGATATCATAATGGGGAGGGGAGAAATATGACATATTTCTCCTCTATTTTATGAAAATAAGGGGGAGTAAAATTATCCACCAAAGAATTTTGAGAAAGCAGGTAAATTAAGTACCAGAGTGCATAGATCAATTATGAAGGAAGTGCAGCAGATTCTTCCCTTGTTTGTTTATTTAGAGACTAGCCCTATTTACTGAGTAATCTAAGTTCTAACTAAGACTACTAAAGAGGCATTTTGAAAAAAATAAGATCACATATTATTCTAAAATTAGAATTCAAGTTAAGCTTACTTCAGGAAGATAATATAATCCAGATCAGTGCTTTTCAGATTTTAATATTCATAGAAATCACCAAGAGATCTTGTTAAAATGCAAATTCTGATTCAATAGATCAGGATTGAACCTGAGATTCTGGATTTCTAACAAGTTCCCAGATGACACTAATGCTGTTGGGATGCAGACCGCTAAGAGTAACAAGAACCTAGGTATCAGTAACTTCAAAATAAGGGATGTGTGCGCGCCTCAGAGGAATGCTTCTCACATTCCAGTGTACACATAAATCACTTTGGAATTTTGTTAAAAGGCAGATATGGTTCAGTAGGTCTAAAGTGAGTCTGAATATTCCACATTTCTGAATATCAAAGGTATAGAGATGCTGCTGGTTCAAAGACTACACTTTGAGCAGCAAAGAATTACAGAGCATACAAATAAATCACAGGTTTGCCAAACATAATTCATGCTGGCAGGATATATTTACTAACATACTAAATCAATTGGACAAAGCAACACAGAATCCTGATATTTCTTCAAAAATCAAAATGTTTTCAAGAAAATAACAATAATTAACTCCCATAAATACAATTATTTGCCCAATTATGTACTGCTAAGGAAAGACATAAACATAAAATAATATCACATGGTACTCCCAGGTGTTGCCTACCTTTTAAAAACATCAGGAGAGGAGCACTAGGTGCCTAACATCAGCGAGACTTATGGTGAAGAAACCATATGTGGAAGTCAAGGATTGCAATTACTTTTAAAAATTTCAAACAGTCCCAGCTTCCTATTTTGCTATAAATTCCCAAAGCTATACTAAATTTTTTTCTGACTTTACAAGACAATTGAAGGGTAAAAGACAGAACCAGATGAAGAATAAATTTGCATCCAGTTTTATGGTGAACATATACACATTAAAAATACAAATAATAATAATTAGAAATTCATTTTTCCGATCAGTAAATATAGTATACAACTACAGATTCCTAAGTACAAACCGCCTGTGGAGGGAAAGACCTGTGACATCTACATACATTTAAACCTATTCTACAACAAAACATGACATTTGACCAACTTCCTTGAATTTCCCAAAGGAGTGTCTAAAGACAGAAATAGCTAGTCAAGTTTCATATGGAAAAGATTTTTCAAATTCATGTGGGATTTGAAACCATGTGAATAAACAGGGATTTTGTCTAACCTTGTGATGGCTAGTATATATTCTCTATCACTCAGTATCAATATGATAAAACAAAACAGGAAGTGTTCTTTTTTTAAAAAATGAAAATTTAAATTTTCTGAAAAACAAAACAATAATTCATTTATCAACAATTGCCTAATTTTATATTGGTTGAATACTTTAGGGAGAAGAAAAAAAGGTAGTAATAAAGAAGAATTTCTCTGATAAAGAGTTCTAATAAGTGCTCCTAAGAGACCATTTTTAATACAGTGTTTATTTAACATGCCTATGAAGAAGTGCAATAAAAATCTCCAGCTCAACAATGACAAGCTTTGTGAGACAATGAAAGTTCCAGACATTTCTGACATAATACATAATTGTGTGTCTTTATGGTTGGAGAGAAAATTGTAAACACAAAGAAGCACTAGCGGTCTATCAGGCACTGGGAAAATTCTAATAAATACTAGCCTGGTCTTCTAGAAAGGGCATGTTTAATGCAGAGTGAGAAATGTAGGTAGATAATGATGCAATTAATGAAATGAGGACTGAGGGAGACATGTCTAAATCATGAGTTGCAGGGATGGAGTGACTCCATTTATGGAGGAGCAGAAGGAATTTTACATAGAGAGTATCGTGCAACAAGGGTCTTCCAAGGAGAGACAACAGCTGACACTGTGTTCTGAAACTGTGGTTAACGGGGAGGAAATGAAGGGATTCAAGCCTGGAAAGGACATCAGAGTGAGTAGACCACAAATTGCCTCTTATACAGTGCCAAAAAGCAATCTTAGAGTCAGATGATCTTCTAAGTAAGATGCACCATGAGAAAAATAAAAATATAAACTATAAAAAAAATCAGAAATCATCATTCACAAAACCATAGTTTGTGAATGGACTTAATGTTTCCTAGGGAAAGATCCACTTGAACTTGAAGAGGACCAAAGAAAAGCTTTAAAATTGATCAAGAAATGTAGGGAAGATGTTAATATGCAAGACAAATTGCAAAGATTAATGTTCTGAAGTTTGGACTGGAGAGGGCTGATGTCTATAAAATCATGATATCAATAAAGGCTTAATCTCTACATTTCAGAATATTAGCTTAAGTGAGAATCCATAAAGCTTGAAGGAGAAAGTAACTCTGGATTATCCAAGAATTATATAAATGTGCATGCAATTCAATTTACAGTATTAAGAATAGACTTCCCCAAAGTAGTCGTTCCCTGGCAAAAGCCTACACATCCCTCCATACCTACCTAAAGCCATCTCTAGACCCTATCCAGTCAGAAGTCATTTTTTCTTCCCCAAGACTTCCACAACATATGATAGCTCTTAACACAGTCTTCCTTATATCTCTCAAAAAGTCAATAAATTTCTTAAGGCTAGGGGCCATAATTTATTCATATTTGTATACACCACAGTATCTAGATTCAAAAAAATGCATATTTGCTTAAGACAAAAATACTCACAGAGCATCTATTAAGTGCAAAACACTGTGATTAAGACTGCTACACAATAAAGAAACGAGAGGCACAATCTGCACCCTGAAAGACCTTGTATTTGGCAGGGAGAAGAGGTACAGAAATAAGTTGTTATAATACAATATCAAAGAAGAAGGTACAAACAGTGCATACATTTCTTTTCATTCATTCCTAATCACATTTCAAAAGGATTTCTGACCACTTACAGACATAACATTATAACACTAAAAATAACTATGACTTCCACAAATTACAAAGGTAAAAGAAAAGTAATGAAAAAATGAAGATGCACAGTCAAGGTAGTTCACAAAAAGTTTTAAAAGTTGTCTTAGAGATACATGGCATAATTTTTAGTTACAGGTTTCTTAGCAAGCAACAGTTGTACAGAAGTTTAGTTTCTCCTGACTCTTGAGATCTTTGAGAATTTTCTTCTATGGATGTTCATAAAGCAAAACTTGTGTGTTGTGTGGGCCATTCCCATACCCATTCCATTGTGATGAGTACAATAATGGCTTTCCTGATGGTACTTATTAGTAATGACCCTCAATCTGGTCAATAACATAACACTGCACTACAATCAGTAAAAGCAATTCTCAAAGGAGGAAACATGCAGCTCTGTGGTGTTCTGTTTTAAATGAAATAAAAAGTATAAGCTATAGAATGTTTAGATTACATAGTCCTCAGGATTATTCTACAAATAAAATAGTATTTTATGACTGAGTTTTGATTAGGACAAAGCAGCACAGAGTTTGAAATTGTGGTCTCTGGGAAGAAACAGGAGCATATATATTCTTTACCGTCTGTGAAGAGCATATTGAACTTTCCTATTCAGTTGACCAACAGCCAGCATGCCATCATCTTTTGTGGATATTATCCCAAAGAGGAAGGTTATGATTTCTCTTAGATAATGGTCATAGGTCCTCTTTAACACACTGAGGTCCTAGAGAGTTTGTGCCTGGCACAGTGATTTTAGGATGCATAATTTTCGAGACAGTCACCCTCAATTATAATACAGAAAAGATGATGACATCTTTAGAATGATTCACATTAGGCAATGTTTCAAGATAACTTTCAAGATAAACTGACTGCAAAATGTACACTTCCTAGTTGAGTGAGGTACCTTGTTCTGCAGGGGTGTTATCTACAAAGCAATGAAATGGTAAAGGATATATGCAATTCATTTTAGAGAAAGTTCTGTGAAACTATTCCTAATCATGATAATTAGACATCAAAAACAGTTTTCTTAGGGCCTTCCCTGGTGGCGCAGCAGTTGAGCACTGGGTTGCGAGGCTGCAGCACCAGTTAGAAACCCAGCCACCGACGAGGGTTCCACCAAAAAAAAAAAAAAAAAAAAAAACAGTTTTCTTTAAAGACCACCCCTAGTTTGTGGTAATCAATTCACAATATCAGCATAAGTGAGTAATTTACTTTTCTCCAGGTGGGGAAAAGTGAGAAGAGGCATTATCCTGCTCACTTAGAAATGTATCAAGCAATTAATATTTAAACTGAAATTCCAAACATATTCTAAATTAATGTGCTCAGAAGTATTTACCAAGCTGTCAGGAGAACATTTACAGATCCGATTCCTACTGCAGTATTAAGCACCTGTTTTTGTAAAGGCACCATAACCTAGTAGTGAGAGGAAAGTGCTAGGTCATGTATATAGATGGCTTCTGCGCCACAAAATCAAAAATGTTAACAAAACAAAGGCTTCATTGCTAAGATATTTTCCTCAAGGCACTGAGTATGAAAATGGCAGTTGCTCACCTGTTCTGTTAAATGTTAGCATGAACTTAAAAGCTGCCATACATTCTGACTTGAATCCAAAGTTGGGTGGGGGAAGAGATGATCATTTTTTAAATAACAGGAGATACTGGGACCAATCACAGAAATATCCAACCAAAAATGTAAAGCCAACAAGGATGAGGAATAGAAGTCAGAGCTTTAAATAAAAAGAAAGAAAGAAAAAGGACCTCAAGAATTCACGGAGAGAACGTCACTCCCAATTGAGAGACAGTTATAAGAAAGCATGAGAAAAATGTCTTGGGGTCTGTGAAGTCTACAGCCTTTGACCTGGATCCACAAAGCTAAAAAATGTAAGCTATCCATATTACAACAAATAGAATATGCATTTCCACAGGTTCAATAATCAAATTCATTCTATAGGTAAACATTATCAAAAATTGTCCACCTTACATTTCTAAGAATAACATAAAAATGCTCCTGCAATTTATTATATATTTTCCCTTGTTTTGTTATTAATTCTTGTTTCTGAGGCATTGAGCTATATGTTAAGCAAAGTATGCCACAGATGTCCCAAAAAAAGGAAATAATAAAATAATACATCCAATTGTAGATGAGCAACCACAAGCAAGAACAAAGATGTACTAGTGGAGTATAGTGGATTTTGCCAAAAGGAAGAAAGTATTCTAAAAGAGGTAATTCTTGTTTGCCTGGACTTAGGCTCTTTATTAAGAAGTAGGGGAAAGCCTGGAAAGATGTGTCAGTGATGGCAAAGTCCAAATGGTCATGATGCTGGTGAAAGGTTTAGGCCAGATGGGTGTTGAACTGAAGCTGGATATCAAATCATAAAACCCAGTGATTTCAACAGTATATACACATCAGAAGATAGATTCTTTGAAATTTTAGGGAGGAGGGCCAAAGTATTTTGGAGTTCTAGAAGGAAACTTTAACAATTTTGGTTATATCCAAAAAATATGCCTACCTTCCCATACTTAATTGCTGAGTCTTTGCATTGAAGTAGAATTTTTTGCATTGAAGGAGAATTTTGAGGTTGATACAGCTCCAGATTTTATACATTTTTAAATATCATTTGAACTAAAGCTTTGTTATTGAGTTTAATTAACATTAGCACATTTAAATCACTCTTAATGTTCACCGCCTCAAAGGCAAAGCCTGGGACTGGGTCACAAAATTAAAGCACATCCACCATCAGTCACTAATTTATACTAGATTAGAGATCACTGCAAATTTCTGAAATACACGCTACCTTTAACGTCTTCTCCCCAAGTTACCACTATATAAAGAAAATAAAGATATAGTTCATTAGCTTCCCATGTATATAGCAATAATTACCCATCATTTTTAATTTTGTTTTAAAGGGGGACTTCTATGAATAAAAAGGCTAAGCTAATGAGCCACCATCACGTGCATTCATGTGCATTCTGGGGGTGGGGATGTTGAATCTTTTCACACTCCACTTCTGAGTGCCCTTTGCAAAAAATCACTCACATACACGACACACAACATGAGATGAAATATAAAATGAGAAGAAATGTATCTCTAAGCATACTGATGGAGGTAAATAGGCTGTTTGATGTAATTCTTAAGTTCTGGCCACATGTGTATAGTTATTAGGACATTTTAAATGCCCACACAGATAATTTTAAAATATCATTAGTTTTATTAAAACATGATGGACTTTTTTAATGAACGATTTGAATCTCGCAGCCTCTATTTATATCAGAGGTCAGCAGCCACTAGGAGTGTTGTGCCAAGATGCTGATTCCAGTTTCTGGCAAGCAAAGGGAAAAAGAGGCAGAAACCCAGACAAGGCAACACAAAAATATCTGTGATGCCTAGATATGTGAGGCCTTTCTGACAAATCCATTTCAAATTGAACTTTCAATCTTGTACGATTTCGTTTGTATGCTTTATTTTTCCTAATTGCAATTACCACGATTTTATACACTATCTATGTTATTTTTATCCACTGCTCCACAGCAGAGAATTTTGGGTCTTTTGTATCTTCAATGTCTAGAACAAATCTGGCACCGAGCAGGAATGTAGGAGGGAGGGAGTCAAGGGGAAAGAGAGAAAGGGGAAAACGGGGGAGGAGAGGGAGGAAGGAAGGAAGGAATTTCATATCTTACTCTGTCACTTTAATTAGAAACCGACCCTTCTCCCTTGAAATCTGGATGATACTAGCAACTAAGGAAACAGATGTTTTTTTTTTCTTTTCCTAGATAAAAAGAGACAATGGGAATACAATCAGAAGAAAGATTTTGAGGAGAAACAACAAACAAAAAAAAGCATTGAGAAAAAAACAGGACCTTTGCAGATGACTAGTAGTCACAGCAGTTCTCATCATCTGAATGACCTTCTCTAAAGTCAGGGTCTTGGGCCTCCCCCGTGGCACAGTGGTTGAGCGCTGGATAGCAAAGCTGCCCGCAGCCTCTGCAGCGCTGGTTCAATCCCCGGCTGCTCCCTGGCCACCGGAGGAGGTCCCACATGGCGCACAGACCTCTCCTGCTGCCCGATGCTCCCCTCAGTAGTGTGCTTCGGTCCTTCTGCCTGCTCTGCTCCCCGCTCTGGCTCTGGTGAATTCTCTCATCCTCCTGCGCTTCTGACTATACCCAGTGTTTGCATAAATATAAATAAACAAATAAATAAAAAATATTAAAAAAAAAAAGTCAGGGTCTTTCTGGGTCTGGGTCCACAAACATCTCAGAGAGTACCTAAGTGATTGTAGTAGTATGACGAAGACTTATAACCTGAAAGCGCCCATCACCCAGCTTTATTTTTGACAGGTGCCCTCATAGTTTTATAGACCTTAGAGAAGGAATCCAAAAAATATGTTTACCTTTAAACCAAGAAAAAAGGTGGCACAACTATTTTCTTCCTTTCAGTCCAAAATCCACTCCCTGAATCTGGGACTCTACACTTGATCTTAGCCAAAAGGCCAAGAAGCGATGAATCTGGGACTCTATAAACAAAATAAACGCCTTTTAAAAAATCTTTACTGAAGGCATCTCCACCAACTTCCAAGGGTAGTTGAAACGTTCTCCCTAAATCACTGTTGTGGTGATTTAAGCTCTTTCTCGCTTGTCCCCCTGCAGTGAAGAAATAACAGCTGCTCATCATCGCTCACATAATATCCTTTCACATGCAGTGAAAACCCAGAAAACAACCATATTCGAGAAAGCCTGTCAAAAGACAACTCTCCTGGGAACTACTCATGGCCTCTGTGTCTGATTTCACTGAACTTGAAGACTGTAATTAAGTTCCTATTCAGACTTCGTTTCTCTAGGCTAAATAAACCCAGTTCTTTAGACTTTCATCACAAAGTAATTTCTCAAACCTTTTAATAATTTCTGTTGGATTCCTCTGGATCCTCTCCAAATTCTACATAATAAAGTCATGACCAGGGCTGCAGGAGGAAAAGAAAATTGCCTGGCAGTCTATTAAGGTTACACTCTTGCATTTGTACAGTCCTTCCTCCCTCTGTGAATTACCCTGCATATATCTCTACTCAGCTATACTGTTTACATTTACTAGTTCTTCTAACTTGATGTGGTCACTTTTGAATTGTAATCCTTTGTTTGTTTGCTTGTTATTTGGGGTAGCCTAGCATGGTTTGGTGACACTGACATATCATGTGCCACTAAGGAAAATGACAAACACCAAGTTTAGGACTGTGAACTGGAAAGTATTATTCAGAATCCACTTCCACAAACTTCCCACGGTGAGCCTAAAATAATGTGCATTAGACACCCTTGGGTTTAAATTTCGTCTCTGCCATCTAAGAGTTTCAGGATTGTTTGGCAAATATTGAACTTTTCTGGGGATAATAATATCTACTTGTCAGGGCTATCATACAAATGAACTTAATTAATAGTGGAAAAAATGACCATCCCAACCATTTTGTACTGTTTTCATTACATAATGCAAAGGCTCCTTCCTCTTAGGATGAAAGTCAATGTGGAGGATGAAAGGCTGGTCAATATAATGACACTAAATCACTTAACTTAACTCAACATAAACCTCACTATGTCCAGTGTTTCAGGCAGCACCACATCAATCCTCTGTAGAATGTGATAAAGCAATGGTGCACAGATAAGGCATGCAGGAAAACTCAGAAAACAGTAGCCTGATATAGGTAAAATGAACTTGCATGCCAAAGATCTGAATCGGACTACTTATACCAGTTATTATTGAGCATTAGATCAAAAGACTGTTCAGATACAAATTTAAGGTTTCATTTTAGAAAAGGAGAAGATAATAGCTTACTGTTTCAAGGAGAGTCAAAATATTAATGCTTTCACTTTCTGTGAAAACAATATCTGATTCCAGTGTTTCAAAAGGAATGTATGTTTCAATGCCAAGATGCAACATGTAATTTTAAATGAAAAAAAAATTTAAGATGAAAAATTTTCTACATTTAAAAGGATTTAAATGAATCATAAGTAGAATGGGGATGGAAGTTAATGATGTGTTTTCTCTACTAACTTACTAAACATTTGACCTCTTGGTGGAAAACTGAACTCAACTGGAAAAACAAAGGGTCACAGAAAAACTATAAAAATGAAACCACTCTCTGACGAAGCACCTATGGGTATGCTTCAAAAGAGCTCATTGACAAGAATATAATTTTATCTGTAATTTCAAAAGATATCTCAATAACATGGTAAAAACTTTAAATCAATTACATTTTATTTAGGACCTCCCTGCAAACTCTGCCGCATGGTTTTGATCCCAGCTGACCGAGGAGATACTCACATGGGGACTCTCCAGTCTCACCATATACTCCTCTCAGCAGTGTATTTCAATCGGTCTGCCTGTTACGTTCCCTGCTCTGTCTCTGGTGACTCCTCTCACCCTCCCACACATCTGACCTGTACCCGGGTTCTTGTATACATGAATAAATAAATCTTTAAAAAAATGTTTTAAAAATTACATTTGACACCAAAAAAAAATTACATTTGATTTAATATAGCTTTAGCTGAGAAAAGTCATGTTTAAATTATGAATAACTAATTAGGATAATTAACATAGAACGAGTTCTTTCCTATACCAGGTACCACTTGAAGTGATTTATAAAACTTAACCTCGTTTAGTCCACACAATACTCTTCCACAGTGATGAAACTGAAACTTACAGAAGGTAAGTCACTGTTCCAAGTGGCAGCTAAGATTGGTACTCATGAATATCTGAATCATGATAGGAATCACAATCCAATCCAGTTTTGGTCATGAAATCAAGTTAGTAAGTCATAACCAGTAATAGAATGTGATAGGCTAGAACAGAATAGGACCATAATAAAATCATAAAATAGAAAATAATAAAATTTTAGAAAGTCACTTCTCTAAATCAGTTACACTATAAATCACCAAACACCTATAAAATGTAATTGTAAAGCTTTCCAGAATATTCAGAGATCACTTAGTCTTACTATTCTATTTTACTTTATAGATTAAGAAACTCAAAGAAAGTTTAGGTGACTTTCATTACCAGTAGTCACATGGCTAGCTGGTGGAGGATTGGAACAAGAGCCTGGGTCTGCTGAAGGTAAATTGATTTGAGTAACATATTATGAAACACTTTTTACCTTAGGAATGAAATGAGATGTTATCAATAATGACACAAGGAATATAGGCATAAAGCTGAACAGTACTGGACAAACCAGAAAGTATGGCATATGGCTTCAGAACCAAATCAAAATTCATCTATCAAGCAATGTGGTAGGGAAAAAAATTGTGTTCAATGAAAGTCTTTTGTTTGTTTGTTTTCAGATATTTAGGTTGTACTGGTGTATGACTTCAGGAAACAGGTTCACACCACCACAGATATGTATGTTACCATATCATCCTCCTCATCAAAGCAACCAGAATCCTTTGCCCTAGGCCATCAGACACTCCTCCCACATCCTTCCCAAACCCTCCCTTCCCCTTTAATGGTCACATTTCTAGGGTTTGTTATTGGTTTGATATTGTTTGTTTTATCTATATTATCATCATGTAAGTGAGGTCATCCAGTGTTTATTTTTCTCTTTCTGATTATTTTACTTAGCATATCCTCTCAACTATTTATGATGCTAGCTGTGGATTCACATATATGGCTTTTATTACACTGAGATCTGTTCCATCTATTCCCAGGTTTGTTTGGTTTTTTTTTTTTGAGGGTTTTTGTCACAAATGAATGTAGAAGCTTATCAAATACTTTCTGGGCATCTACTGTTTTATATAATATATATATGTTTTATATATAGATAGATGCAAATATAGGAAAGAAATCATCAGGACCTTAAAAGGTACACAAAGATTTCTCAGTATTTTCAAGTCTGAAACTCAATCTGCCAAGGATAGATTCACAGTAAATTGCTGATACTGAGAAATCATCCTTAGCAGATGCAAGCAACATTTAATGGAAGTGACGGATTCCATAAATATAATTCATAACTAATATTAATATTGAAAGACTTATAAAAGAAAACTAAAAAAAGGAATATTTTATTTCCATGTGTAATTTTCTTAGTATTTCAGAATGAAAATTAGTATGGGTATTTTTTACCCCACCTAAGTGTTACAAAGCAACAAATGGACTTTTTTTTTAAATCTTTTTTTTAAAGATTTATTATTTATTTATACAAGTACCAGGGTACAGGCCAGATGTAAGGGAGGGTGAGAGGACTCACCAGAGACAGCAGGGAATAGAACAGGCAGACTGACAAAACACACTGCTGAGGGGAGCAGCGGGCATGACAGAAGAGGTCTGCTGTACCATTCGGGACCCTTGCCAGCCCACTGGGATAGAACCAGCGCTGCAGAGGCTGAGGACAGGTTCACAGCACTGCGCTCAACAGCCTGTGCCACCAGGGGAGGCTCAAATGGACTTTTCAATCAGTGAGAAAATAACTAATAATTTTGGCCTATAAAATTATTATGTAAATTTAACTGGATTATAGTGTAGCCCTTGTGAATTGAAACATCTGTTCAATACAAGTTTTTCTTATAACACATGAAGTTTCAAAAATGCATGCTATACCATTTTGTAGCATATTTATCAAAAGATGATTTTGTCCTTTACTAGATAAGGGAATTTTTAAGGCGAGACCTGTATTGAGGTACTGAAGTTATTTATCATTCACATCACCATCTGTTCATATATATTTTCACCTAAAATTATATAGCATTCATAACTATATTAGAAAATGATTTTCATACAACTTGGCATTTATGTATTAACATCTCTCTTATCTGAGGTCACTAATTCAGCCATGTGAAAAATAAGGAAAAAAGAAAAGGGGGAAGAAAGGAGATTAAGATTGAGCAAGTTGGTAAAATATATTTCATAATGCCTATTGACTAAACTAATGGTACACTCCAAAGCCCTTTGCACTCAGTCTTGTACGCATAATTTAGACACAATTTAAACCAAGTAAGCTTATCAGTTTCCCCTTCCACAAAAGATTAGAACAAGTATATCAAAATGGAGTCACAAAATTAGCACAGAGAAGCATGCTGAGAACAATATAATATTAAAACTGAGTTTGAAAGCAAGTAAGGAGAAGAGAAACTGTTATTATAAAAGTATTTGTAAGAAGTCAAAATAAAAAACAGGAACTTTCCTGCCATGCTAGTGGGAGTATAAATGTGAGCAATCATTGTGTTTAGCAATTTACCTATACTTAGTGAACTTAATATACATATCCCTTACCACCCAGAGATACTTTTCCACATAGCTGCATGGAACCTGTGTGATAACGTGTCATCAGTATAATTTTCGCTAGTAAGCCTAAGGTACAATCACTAGGGAGGTGGGTAACAAAAATGTGGCACATGAATAAAAATTAACTAAAAATGGATCATAGACTTAAATGCAAAACCTACAACTCTAAAGTTTCTAGGAGAAAGAGCTTATGATTTCTTAATAGACAAGGACTTGTTAGAATATAATAAAGGAACTCACAATAAAGGAACAATGTTGAAATACATAAATTTTTCATGGTATGTCCACTCCACAAGAGAAATCATTTAAAAAATGAAAAAGACCAGTGTCACAATCTGAAATATAAAGAACTCTTATATAGTCTACAAGACAAATAAACTAATTTTAAAATAGGGGGTGGGAAATCTGAATAGACCCTTCATTAAAGAAGATGTAAGAATGACCAACACACATTTGAAAAGATGCATATCAGGAAAAGAAAACTCAAAAACAGCAAGATACTAATACACTTGATTGGAATGACTAAGATTAAAAACTGACAATACTATACGTAAACAGATTTTTCACTTGAGAATATATGCAAATGACAAACAACAAAATGCAAAGATTTTCAACAACTTAAACTACTGAAGAAATACAAATTAAAACCAAAATGAGATATTAATGTACAGTTTCTGTAATAACCTAAAAAAATAAATAAAATAATGGTAAAGCCAAATGTTAGCAAGGATATGGAAAGAGTATATAAATCACACATCACTGGTGTGAATATAAAATGGCACAACTACTCTGGAAAATAGTTTGGCAGCTTCTTAAAAACAGCAAAAGAGACAATAACAAAAACAAAGAGAAACCCCACTGACTGGGAGAACATTTTTGCACCCAACACTAATGATAAAGGACTGATCACAAAAATCTGCAAAGAGCTGATGAGACTCAACAACAACAAAGAAAATAACCCAGTCAAAAAATGGGCAGAAGAGCTAAAAAGAAACTTCTCTGAAGAGGAAATGCAAATGGCCAACAGGCATATGAAAAAATGTTCAACATCACTTGTAATCAGGGAAATGCAAATCAAAACTACCATAAGATACCATCTTACACCAGTGAAAATGGCACATATTAAAAAAACTAGCAACAACAAATGTTGGCGAGGGTGTGGAGAAAAAGGAACTCTCCTGCACTGTTGGTGGGAGTGCAAACTGGTCCAACCACTATGGAGAGCTGTGTGGAGATTTCTTGACCTACTAAACCTAGAGCTTCCATATGATCCAGCAATTCCACTCCTAGGTATTTACCCAAAGGACACAGAAACATCAATTCCAAAGAACACCTGCACACCTATGTTTATAGCAGCACTATTTACAATAGCTAAGCTTTGGAAACAGCCCAAATGCCCAAAAATAGATGACTGGATCAAGAAGATGTGGTACATATATACCATGGAATATTACTCAGCATTCAAAAAAGATAAACACATGCAATTTGCAGCAACATGGATGGCGCTGGCAGGGATCATGCTCAGTGAAATAAGCCAAAAAGAAAAAGAAAAATACTGGATGGTCTCACTCATAGCAGGAATCTAGAAAACTTAAATAAGGGACCAGGAAAATAAATAACTATAAGAAAGTGAAAATCAAAATCAACAAAAAACTATGAACCAGAGACACTTTTTGGGGGGTGGGGGGTGGGAGGGGAGGGATTGGGGTCAGAATGGGGGGGTTGAAATTGTATGGGGAATATAAAAATAAAATTTATTATTAAAAAAATGTAAAATACACTACTGAGCATTTATACCAGAGAAATGAAATCTTTTGTCTGCACAAAAGCATGTAAATGGTATTTTATTGCAGCCTTTTTGTAAAAACCCCCCAAAATGGAAACAATTCAACCACTTTCAGTTGGTAAATGGTTGAACAAACTGTGCCACATCCACAATACCCAGCAATGAAATGCAAAGAAACCGCTGATATACTCAACATGACAGATGGACATTGAGTAAAAAAAAAAAAAAAAGTCAGTCTCAAGAGGCTATCTAAATAAGCAGATTCTATTAATATAACATCCTTGAAATCACAAAATTATAAATGTCGAGAACAGATTAGATGTTACTGGAGTTTCATAAAGGCAGCAGGCAGAGGTGAAGGAATCTATGTAGTAAGGGGACAGTTCTGTATTTAATTATGGGTATAGTTACATAAGTCTACACATGTGATACAATTTCATAGGACCATACACATGTACACATGTCAGTGTATATGTAGTTAGTGAAATCTAAATAACTCTACAAATTGTATCTGTGTCAATTTCTTGGTTTTGATATTGTTCTAAAGTTATACATAATATTACCATTGGGATAAAACTGGGTGAAGAGTGCATAGGACCTCCCAGAATAATTTTCAAGTAGGACACCGTAATTATTTCAAAATAAAAAGCTGAAACAATAATGAGCTATGTTGGTAAACTTGGGTGCTTTGGTATTCATGCACTATGGTAGCAACACCTGAAGGGTGGGGGTGAGGAAATGGGGTGGGTCCTATACTTCCAAAATATAAGCAATGATGGAAACCACCATTACTACAATAAAACAAAATTAAAACTGAAAAACACTTAAAATAACAAGAATTATCAAGTATGTTGAGGAAACTAAGATCTGATTCATTACAGGTAAAAGTGTAAGCTAAAACAAGCATTTTGCAAACATTTAATATTTTGCAATAATAAACACACTATTATAAGATCCAGGAAACCTATTTCAAGGCATTTACCCAAGAGAAATGAAAGTTTATGTCAATACAAAGACTTGTATACAAATATTCATTCTAGCTGTATTCATTCCAGTCAAAACTAGAAACAACCCAGATGTCCAACAGATGAACAGATACAGTATACATCCACCCAATGGAAAATTGTACAGTAATAAAAAAGAGAAACTATTCAAGCAGCAGCATAAATGCATCTCAAAAACATACTGAACAAAATATGCCAGAATCAAAGAGTACAAACCCTATGTTTCCATTAATTCAAAATCTAGTATAAGAAAAACTTATAAGAAAAACTTAGATCATAGATAGTATAAGAAAACTTAGATCATTAGATAGATAGTATAAGAAAACTTAGATCATAGATAGTATAAGAAAAACTTAGATCATGATTCCTTGGGCCAGAGGCAGGATGGAAAGGGAAGGATGTATCTTGAGGTGAAGGAAATGTTCTATATACTATATACTATATTGCTGGTTATAGGAATGAATACATTTGTCAAAACTCAGTAAATTATATACTTAAAATTAGTTTATTTATTATAGATATACTATACCTTAATAAAGTAGATGTTTGTAAAATGTGGTACATGCTCACTACAGAACATTAAGTAGAGATTAGAGGTCATAAAGTTGATGTGCACATGGCAACATGGGAAAAAGGGAGAGAATCAAATGAGATTTATAGCCTAACATCCTGGAATTAATGGAGAGGCAGCCTATTGGAGCGGTTAACGGGTGGACTCCAGGGTCAGACAGACCATGCTGAAATCTTGGCTCCACAACTATGAGTTATGTATCCTTCAGCAAGTTACCCATATTTTTTTGTGCCAACAGAAGAGTTCCTGCCCCACATGTTGTAAAGATTACATGAATTAAAGTGGCACAAGCTTGAAATTAACTGAAATATGAACACTGCTATATAAATATTTGTTAAACAATAAATATAGTAAAACTAACAACATATCAAAATTACACATATATTTAAATAAGCTGATAGAGAATATCAATTTTAGTTTCCACCATGCTCAATAAATGAGATATCATAACACACCTTCAGTTGTTTTCATTATTTATGTATCTCACCACAAAATTAAAAGCTTCATGAAAATAGGACTGGTACATAGCAGTGATCTCTAAACAGATGTTACTCACTAACAATTACTGAGTGTCTACTATGTGCTAGATGCTTTGCTGAGGTCTACATCAAATACTCTTCATGATGTAACACAGAATCAAGTGGACAATTGAAAAACAAATAGAGAGTGTGGCATTTTCAGGAGTAAATATAAGTCCATTACCAATGAGGGTTTTGCCAGGATATTTTAAAAGGTGTAGGTACAGCACAAGAAAAAGAAATGCATGCTTCTCTACTTCAAAAAGACAAAAGAAAGTAGGTCCTGGGGAAAAGAAAGTATTAAGCTTATTCATAAGGTAACAGTTTACTGTGGTTTCTGATCATAAGCACCACACACTCAAAAAAGGAATCTCAGCTGTAAATTAAATATTTTTTAAGAGACTCCTGCAGTTACCATGCAAAATGATCTATGTGTCCTGTTTATACATAGAATTTTAACTGCCCAGCCAGGACCCATTTTAAAGAAAAGGGGATACAAAATGACAAATAGCAATCTGCAAACAGGAATAAGAATTGGCAGTATCCTTGTCAACAAAATTCTGTAACTACAAGTAATGAAAGTAATTATTTCAATAGGTATCTGCAATAAAAGCTGAATAGACCATGGAAGAAACATGACAGAAAAAAAATGATTTTAAAGGGGAAGGTATTAAGATATTCATAGATATCTGGATACCTTAAAACATTCTCAGTGGAATGGTCTCACTTGAAGTGACTCTGGTGCTCCTCCAGGATCAGGTAACAGACTTGCAAAGTCAAAAGCCTGTAACAAGCATCAAACCTAAAGAACATATGGGCAATAGCATGCACTTAAATCCCTGAGGGATTTACTTGCAGCTTTGCAGAGCTCTTCAATCCTGTTGGCCCAGGAGAATCATGAATGTTTCTAAAAGCCCCAGGCACAGACCCCCCTTGGAAAGAGTGAAATCAGAATAACTTGGGCTGGAGGATGTGCATTCTCTACTGATGAATCAAACTAATATAGATTTTTTTCCTTTAGTTAGACTTGTTATTTTGAGAGAATTGTAAATTTAGACGTTGTTAATTTAGATGTTGTTACAAGAAATTATACAGACTGATGCCATGTGTCCTTTGCCCAGTTTGTAACATCTTGCAAAAACTCTAGCACAAAATCACAGCGAGGGTACAATCAAGGTACAGAATAATTCAACCACCATGTGGATCTTTCTATTGTGCTTTCACAGACACAACTATCTCCTTCTTCCTCCCATCTGCAATTCCCCATCCTAAACCCTGGCAACCACAAACATTTTCCATTTCAAAATTTTGTCATTTCAAGAATGTTATAAATTAACTCAATCAGTATGTGACCATTAGATATTAGTTTTTTCCACTCAAAATAATTCTCTAGAGATTGTTTCCTGCATGATTCCTTCTTATTGATGAGTAGGATTTCATGGTATATGTCAGTTTATTTAACAAATCATCTTTGAAGAAGGTCCAAGATGTTTCCAGTTTGGGTTGACTACCAATAAAGCTGCTACGAACACTCATGTACAAGTTTTTGTGTGCACATAGCTGTGATTTCCTGGGATACATACCTAAGAATCCACTTGATAGGTTAACTGGGAAACCCGCAATGGTTTTCCACAGTGTCTGTACCATTTTACAGTCCCACCAACAATGGATGGGGGTGATCTAATTTCTTTACATCCTCACCAGCACTTGGTGTTGTTACTTTCTTATTTAAGTCATTCTGATAGGTGTGTTGTTATAACTAATTGTGCATTAAATTTACTTTTCTGAAAATGCTAATGATGTTGAACATCTTTACATGTGCTTATTTGCCATCTGTATATCCTCTTTGGTGAAATGTTTCCTCATGTCTTTACACATTTTCTAATTAGATTGTTTGCCTTTGCAGTTAAATTTTGAGAGTTATTTACATAATTTAGATACTAGTTTTTTGTTGCATATGCAGTTTGCAAATATTTTCTCCCAGTCTGTAACATCTCTTTTCATTTGCTTAATAAGGATCTTTCACAGAACAAATAAGGTCAAATTTAGCAAACTTTCCTTACATGGATTGCACTTTTCATGTCAAATCTAAGAATTCTGGCTAGCCCTGGTTTGTGGTTTTTTTTTTTCCCCTGAAAACTTTTTTTTATGTTTCACATTTAAGTCAACAATCAATGTTGAGTTAATTTCTGTATAGAGTATGAGGTTTAGGTTGATTGGTTTACCTGTGTATGTTCTATTTTTCCAGCACTATTTGTCGAAATCATTATAGCTTCTACACTGACTTACTTTTGTACTTGGTCAAAAATCAATTTGGTATATCAATGTAGGTCTAATTCTGAACTCCATATTTAGTGACATTGATCTATGTGTCTATCGTTCCACTAATCCTGCCACATTGCCTTGATTACTGTAGAACTTAATCAAAATAGTTATGGAAGTGTGGATTAGGCTTTAAAAGCTTCTAGGAGCACCCTGTCACACTTAAAATAATATCTTAACTCCTTATCTAAACTCACAGAGCACCACAAAGCACATCTCACGCAACTTTGTAGGCCCTACCTCATAATGCTTATGCCTAGACTACCTTCTGTTAGCATCACCAGTATTTGCTCTTTATTCACATCTTGGAAAATCTACACTGGAATCCTCATACCACAGATCATTATAATACAGGGTTTTTATCATCAGCTCTGAACTTAAAGTCACCTCCCCTTAAAAGTCATATGCAATAAGCTAATTCAGTCCTAACAATAACCTTAAAGCATTATTAGTTATTATTAGCCTTCATTTCATAAATGATAAAACAGGCACAGACAAATTCAATGCCTAACCAAAACTACACATGTTACTAAGTGCTGAGCAAAAATCCAGGCCAGGCTGTTTGTGTGTTCAGTTACAGTGTTAAAAAAGAAGCAAAACAAATGTTTCTTTTTTTCTCTTTGGCTTCTCTGGTGGAGATTATGACAATTGCCAACATATTTATTACTTAGAATCTTTTATGTGATTAATTCTAGTTCCAGTCTCAAAGAAAAATATGACTATATCAGGAAAGGGTATGACGTAGAATAGATTTAAGGGGAGCTTTCTCAGTATGACTCATTTGTGAGATAATTACTGGGGTTAGAACATCCTTGCTTTACATCCAAGTCCAGTGACCTAAACTCCAAATACAGTATTCACTAAATTGTCTTCCCAAACTTAATTATAAGCTACTAGCCTTAGGAAAGTTCATTCATTCTACAGCCTTGTCTGCCCCACCACTCAAGTTTTAGAAAATAAAAGATGCCTCCCCTGGTGGCGCAGCGGTTGAGCCCTGGGCTGTGAAGCTGCCCGCAGCCTCTGCAGCGCTGGATTGATGCCAAGCCCTCGGTGAGGGTCCCACATGGCGCACAGACCTCTCCTGCCACACCCGCTGCTCCCCTTAGCAGTGTATTTCGTCATTCTGCCTGTTCTGTTCCCTGCTCTGGCTCTGCTGAATTCTCTCACCCTCCCACACTTCTGACTGTACCCAATGCTTGTGTAAATAAATAAATAAATCTTTTAAAAAAAAAGATGTTCTAATGCAAATATTATTTGAAATTGCATAGATATCCAAAAGACAAACTTTAAAAAGCCCAAATACATTTCTTAGTACACATTCTCCACATTTGACTGCTTTGTTCTGCTCTATTAAGTGTCCAAAGTGATTCTTTTTTCTCTCAGAGGTCTGTAGAAATCTGA
Source organism: Talpa europaea (assembly GCF_964194135.1). Lineage (NCBI taxonomy): Eukaryota > Metazoa > Chordata > Mammalia > Eulipotyphla > Talpidae > Talpa > Talpa europaea. Next base: position 121,905,296 of record NC_140069.1, read on the forward strand.
AAAATTAAAATATTTACTATTTTCAAATAACTTTAACATTACATCAACCAGCTAATATTAGCAACTTGAAAGTATGAGTATGTTCTAAGTGCTTCTTCAAGAGAAAATCATATTAAAATCAGAGCAAGGTACCTTTGGTATTTTGGTGAAAAAAAGTTCAGTCTCAAAAGCAATTTTTTATGCACTTACATACCCTCTCTGTTTGGAAGCAGTCAATCTCATTTATTTATTTCTGTAATGCCTTCCTTTATCTCTAAGAAGAGCTTTGGGATTTCAATTCTATGTTCATGAAAATGCAAAGTTAGAATATCCTACATTTTATTCTGTGAAACTCCCTTCTAATTTTGGGAAGAAATAATTTACAGTTGATTCTCATGTTCTTTGGAAATACACCTGATTCATTTGTCAGAAATAATAATGGCATTACAGGGCAATTTTTCAGAACTGAGTAGACAGTTTTTGAATATTAAGTTTCCCAAAGATATAGGCGCCTCAAATTTCTTTTGAGTATTTTTTAAAAAGGAAACACAAAAATCTATCTCAGCACCTTTACTAAAGTTCTTCAGGGATTTCATAAATGCTTTTTGGCAAGTCCTCATCATTTCATATGCAATAAAGAAAAAGGAATGATAGAAAAAAGAGTTGAGGGAACAACTATTAAAATCACCCCTGCCCCAAAAGTGCTTTAGTATGAACAGAGCAAAATACTCCACTGGCTGCTCCAACAGTCAGTTCTATAGGAAATGAAAAAAAAAAAAGAGCATTAAAGTTAATCTCAGACATTAATGGAAAGTTTATTACATCAGAAAGAAAATGAATTCCCATATACTATTAACTTCATGCGCTAAAATGAATTGAAGAAACTAATTATTCAAAAACAAAGAATGGCCTTTGGGAAAGTCTGCTGCCTAAAAGGATTTAATGGTCAAAGCTTGTCTGGATTATTATCATGAATTAACGTAATGAGAGGATGAAGATACTGTTAACAGAAGAGAGGTTCTTCTGAAATGCTAACCTTGCCATTTCTGTCATATGATAAGAAATCAATGTCCAAATAAAATGTGTAGCTGAAGCTTTTACAGAAAATAAATGCCATAGTATTTTTGGTAATGTTTTTTTCCAAAGTGCAAATATAATAGTGATGGTAGGGTGGAGAAAGGGAATAATAGTAAACAGTATGCCACAAATGGAAATGAAATTATTACTTCAAGAATGAATGGGGAAGAGTCAAAATATAATTTTCAGCCATTTATAGAAATACTTTGAGTCAAAATATATTTGCTTATAAATGTATGTATGTGTATATGAATGAGTTATAATCACATATACATATATAAATTCAGAGAAAAGTTTTTAAAAAGGGAGATTGGACTATTTGGCATCAATCTTCAAAATCTAGATGAGCTACATGCTATTTTTTAAAGAATGGTAGAAAAGAAATATAACTAAGAAAGCTTAAATATGACCCTTCCTATTCTCCCTTTTAAAAGAATGTATTCAAAGAAGAAATAATCTACATGACATCTATAAAAGGAAAGCCCCAGAAATAGGAATTTTAAAGTATGACAGCTAAGTGAGAGAGAGAGATTTTTGTTGGGGAGTGTGGCTCCATGTTTCAGATTTTACTTTAGGACACAGAGTAGAAAAGAAAACTCCCGAGTCCAGTATGAGAATAGAAAAAGGAAAAATTAATACATATTGATTTGGAAGATTGTTGTCTTTTGTTTTACGATGAACCGGGATACCAAAAGTTACTAGTGTTTCAAAGAGTGGGAAACTGGGTAGAAAAAAAAAAATTTGGAAAGAGTATGAACTGATCAGCGAGGAGAGGATTATATCACTGGAAAAGGATTGGCATTTTGACAGCAAGTGGCTGTCAGTGAATGGCATCAGTGTGAAACTCAGTGGGATCAGCTGATCCTGATCAACTTTAGGACTCCAACAAGAAATCCATTGCTTTAAGGCTAAACTGGAATGACAAATTAATAAATTAGCACATTGATTTATATGTCAGTATTATCATATATGTTTCTGAATGTGTTTGATAGGTCTATCCCAGAAAGGCAGATAAACTTTCAGATACTAAAGATTCAACTTTGAGGATCTGCAAAGCTGAAAACAAAATCCTGAACCATGATTCTGAAACAACAGCCTGTTTATGAGACTGTCACTTCTCTGGATAAGGTCTATATTCTGTTGGTCTCTATTTGTAGTGTTCTACCCAAAACTTAGTTGAGATTAGGCGAAGCAGCTTGTGAAGAAAGTAGTAAAAGAATGAGTAGGTTCAGGGAAGTAGATGGATACCATCGCAAATTATAGCTGTAAATAGGATATCTAAATATAATGGATTGTAAAATAAAACATACCAAACTTTCTGGAATTATTTTTATATATTTATTTAAATAAAACTTAGATCAAATTGTGTATAATAACTCTCTTTTCATTGTCATCACTCTATTCTATATTTCTAAGTTTTCCAAAGTACACATGTATAATTTTAATAATTAGAACAGTTATTTAAAAACTCTAGCACTAATCTGATGTTATTAATCTGGTATCAATATCAACACACTTGGGAAAACAGTTAAAAACTTTTCATTTTTAAATAGGGGATCACAAGGATGCCTTATGGTATAACTCAGTGATTAGAATCTCATAAAGATGCCTATCATGATAAATAAGCACTAGTCTTTAACCTAATTGGTCCATTAGATAAACTTCCAAGTGTTTAATGCTGTTGATTTCCTTGATATTCTTATAACTAATATTTTTTTCAGAATTGGCATATCTTTTTAAAAATATTTTCCCATGTATTCTGTTTTAAAACCAGCATAAAAGAGCTTTAGCTTTTGCTCCTTCTATATCCAAATTACTAAGATTGTTATTCCTTCTACAAAACACACCTTTCTTCATTTGATGGCCCCAAATCATCTTTTAAGCAAAAGAACTATTTCTGAAATCTAGGCCTATTTCCAGTGTTTTTAAAATGTAAGTACAGAAAGAGGAATCTGAGCCTTAAAAAAATTCAAACCATTTTCCTGTAAAGAAAAAAATTACATTTTCTATTCTTCATCAAGAAATATGCATCTACATATTTCTTACCTCTTTTTTTAAAGGGTACATTGTATTTGATATAATTTTAGGTCAACAAAGTTGATTTTCAAAGCAGAAAAGACATTAAAGGATTCATTTAGAGATGAACTTACAAAAGAAGAAGCTAATCACCTAGAATTTTCACACAGCACTTTCTTTGTAACCTTGTTATAGAACATACCACAATGAACTATATTTTGTCTTATTTATTTATCTTCCCCAAGTAATAGTGAACTGGGAGAAGGAAAGCAATGCACTTATTCATCCTTACAGGCATACTAGCAGAGAGAGATGATTATGACCATTTACCTAGAATTTTCAGAGGCAATGTCAATTTCAAGCTTAAGATTTCATCTTCAGAGAATGCATCCATTCACAAATTGGAATTACTCCTCCACTTAAAATTAATTTTTCCTCTCATCGCTCATATAATGACACCTTTTCTTCCACATGCCGAACTCCTATATATCCTTCAAAACTCAGGAGTTTCAAGATGCACAACAGCATCCAGAAGGAAAAAACTAAAGCAGATATAGCCTGTCACCCTATTTCTATGTTTCTTTCACCATTTAGTGAAACTTTAAAATAGTTAACTATTTCATTGAACTATGTACTAAACAACAGGGACAACTGGATGCTGGATCACACCTGTATTTCATGTCAGGATGCAGTGACCCAGTTATTCTATCAATTTGGTGATGTTTCCTAATTGTTATCCCTTTGGACTGAATCAATAAAAATAAGGAAGTTAACACATTTAAAAGTCTGCTACCCTCAGCAAACTGGAGGGCAAATTTGCATTAATTATGAATATACACACCATTATGCTTTTAAAAGTTATCCTTCCAGAACTGATCATTCATTATCAAAAGAGCTTCTCTGATGTTTGAAAAACTATTTTTTTAATATTTTCTTTGTCTATTATTAGTCTATTTTTCACATATGAATAAGGTGAAAAACTCAAGAAATAAAGAATAAACATCATCTAAATTATGTTACAAAATTTGATACCATTTACATTTTTAATCCTAAAATGTTAGTTATAGATATACCCCATAATTGAAAGATTTTTTAAAAAACATTACTTCTTTCATTGAGAACTATATCATAAATTGAGAGCAGTTTATTATTTATTCTAACTTTAATAGCATTTACCATTAGGCCTACTTGGTAGCCTAGGGGTTAAGACTCACTGTTGTCATTGTTGCAACCTGAGCTCGATCCCCAGCCAGGGAGCTAACCCACATATGGCACCTCAACAGACCTCTCCTTTCTCACTTGCTGCTCCCCTTAGCAGTGTATTTTAGTAGATCAGCCTGTTCTGCTCCCCACTCTGTCTCTGGTGAATCCTCATTCCCCCAAACCTCTGGCCTACACCTAGTTCTTCTGCACAAAAATAAATTTAAAACAATAGCATTTCCCATTACTTTCAAGTCACTGAGTATTGATTTGAGGTTCCATCTTTTCTAATTTCACTTATGTATTTCAGTACTGAATTTGTATAGAACATGTTCATAAGTACTATATTCTATATAAAACAAAACTGGGAAATACTATGAGTTATCTGTCTCACAGTAGGTCAAGATATATTAAATCCCAGAGTAACACTCACTTGCCAAAATTATACATGTTACATACAATATAAAAAGTTTAATGTTGTATGAAAACACTGTATCATTATATAATGCATTCATACATACAATATTGCTCATTTGCAAGAAAACAATCTTCAAGTTAAGTCCCCCATACTCATAAATCACACAGTCTGTCTTTATTCTTTGACAAGTGTTTTTACTTATTTATAACTGTTCCCTAATGTTCTAACTGAATTTCCAACTTCTTAGAAAACCTCTAAAATACAACTTTTATTGGTATATTAGTTCCTGGGACAGTGTTCATATTTGTTAGACTTAAATCTACTAATGAAAAAATATAATAGCACCTTACCAAATAAACATCAATACAATCAACCAGAGAATCCAAAATAATTATAAAAAATATAACCAAGCACTTTGTAAACAACAATTCACTTCTTAAAAGAGATGTTACAAAGCAGAATAATTACATCGGTATACTCAGTCTTTTAAGTCATAACTATGGTCCTGCATTTCTATTCCGTATACTCCCAATCTCAGTTGTGATTATTGCCTACAAAATCAAATGCTTAAGTCAGCAAATAGAGAGGAAAGAGTTCCACACTTAACAACAAATAGAAGATGGCTCAGTGTCTTAATGCACTGAGGTATGACAAAATAATACTATCTGAAAATGTTACACTACATGTCATGAAAATACTGATATTAAATGAATGTATCTAGGCAAATGAAATAATGAAATTTTAAGATACACTGTGATAGATGCGGTATAATGAAAAATGAAATGAAACTTCTGAAGCTTACTGGTATTTACTTAGGAGTGGAGGTTTGAGAAAAAGCAGCAACAAAGAGGCAGGAGTAAAAACAAAGTTATAGAACACTATTTAAACTTTCCATCTCAAAGATATATGCTTTGAGTTGGCATTTATATCTGTATACAAAGAACCATAATCTTTTCAAGGTGGAAAATATTATAACATTGATAAGAGGAAACTACTACAATTTTAAAACATCTGACTTTTCCTGGCCAATCTTACTGTATTGGTATCATCACACAAAAGAAAAGAAAATTATATGGAACAAATGAAAAAAGGCACCACTGTCATAAACTTTGAAATATAACATTAAAGGGGGAAAATATCTCAGGAGAAATTTGGGGAGGAAAAAGATACGTTCTTCAATAATACTTTAACTTGGCCTGAATTCATAAGAATATCCTTTAGTTTTGCAAATTGCCTCCAATTTGCTGAGAACCATTCTTTTATGCCGGCTTAAAATAAGCAAAGATTACACAAGTACCATGTGCCATCCTAAATAAGGAAAGAGGGAAAAAAAACAAGTACAATATGGTATTTAACAGCTGTGTGAAGATCCTGGTTAAAACAAGAATCATTTTCAACTGCGTGTGTTATGCTTCGTTTTGCTAAATATAAACGAGTGCATCGTTAAATTCACCACTGATTTGTAGACTAAAGTATAGAGGCTCACCTGAAAATAATCCGATAAAGACAAAAATATTGAAATGCTAGTGAAGTTATCATCATTTGGTGCTGAAAGTTTGTGGAAGAATAAAATCCATATATTATTTTTAGTCATAGGATAAAGACCATTGTTTTCCTTATTTTGCAGTTTTATTTGAGTGAACTTACATATGTACAACAAATAATACATTTGTAAATATTCTAGTAAGAGTTTTACACCAGGCAATTAGTGAAGATTATAGCAGAAAATTAATCTTTTGGAAATAAACAAAAATTTTAAACGTTATCTGGCTAAGTCTAGCTGAGCATTACAAGTAAATGAGCTTGAAAAAAAATGACAGAAAACAGAGTGTATGTTCAAATAATTTTACTACACAGAGTCCATAAGGCAGCATTAAATATATTAGAAAAATCTAATTTACTATGTGGTATCTCATTGAGCAAAGAATTAATACCACTTCACAAAGACTCACTTGGTCTCCTCTTTCCATTATGTTAGAGGATTTTATTTCCCCATAAAGTAAATAAAACATTGCAGTAAAACACATGATTAAGCAAATATGTTCAAGAGACAATAAATATTCATTTTTTTTCAGTTCCATTGTGTTGTATAAATCTATTTAGAGCAGAGGTGCTTTAAATGGGATTCATGTATCCCTCCTGCACAGAAAAGTTCAGTAGATGGAATTCAGGAGGCATGAACAATGTATATGTATGGAAAAGAGATCATATATTTATGTTCATTAATATCTAACTTAATGTTTAAATCCTTCTACTCTAAGGGTACAGATAACACATACAGATATAATATACAGCAAGATGACTATGGTTAATAATACTGCGTTGCATATTTAAAACTTGCTGAAGGGTAGATCACAAAAGTTCTCATCACTGGAAAAAAATTATGATTTTGAATTTTTCAAAATTTCATATGTATGCTGACATATGTTGCAATGTGATGCTCATTTTGCAACCCACACAACTAGTGAATCATTATCTTATACATCTAATAATATGTATATATCAAGTGTACCTCAGCAAAAGAAAAAAATTAAAAAAGGATGCAGACATGTATGACAATAAGCAGTAACTGAGCAACAAATCATATACTTTAAAATATTATTGAATTTATCACTAACTCAAAAATTATAGGACTTATTATAGTACTTATTATAAGTAATGCAAAATTTATTATTATTATTATTATGCATGTTATTAGAGACCACAAAATATTTTGATGACTATATTTCAACTTAATTGATTTCCTTCATAATCCCATGCACTCTAAACTCTCACTTTAAAAACATTCTGTGACTGAATGCACAGACTTCACTTGATTGCAAGAGTCTAAGGCACAAAAACTCTCAAGACTTCTTGATTTTTAAGTTTAAGGTGTGGAAAAGGGTAAGGAGACAAAATTTATGGAGCTTAAAATTACATGCTGTCAGGCCTCCCCGGTTGCGCAGCGGTTGAGCACTGGGTTGCGAAGTTGCCCGCAGCCTCTACAGCACTGGTTCGATCCCTGGCCGCTGGGCGAGGGTCTCACATGGCGTGCAGACCTCTCCTGCCGCCCGCTGCTCCCCTTAGCATTGTACTCGTCGTTCTGCCTGTTCTGCTCTCTGCTCTGGCTCTGGTGAATTCTCTCACCCTCCCGCATTTCTGATTGTACCCAGTGCTTATATAAATAAATCAATAAATATTTTTTAAAAATCCTTTAAAAAACATTACATGTTGTCTTCAAATTTTATTTTTGTTTAGTGTTTCTGTTTTGTAAGAACAATCATTTTAGCAAAGCCAATCAAGTAAATATTTCCCTAATCACCATTAACCTTCTTCCTCCACCTGTATCAGTTCTATAATAAATGTTTATTGGCTTAATATTTTATACTAGAAATGGAAAACATAAGAATTTTATTATCCTTACCCATAACTTCAAGATGCACTAGATTATGATAGAGAACAGATTTGACATAGCCTTGACAGTAAAGTATAATGTTTTTCTCTTCCAAGTAAATGTGAACAGATTCTTGTACTCCCAGCTAATTGATATTGGGGTGAGGGAAGATTTGCAAGATGAATTGCTGCACACCAAGTGCTAGACACCAAAACAACTTGCACAAGTTGGAGTTACATATGTAAGATCAATGATAAAATTCAGAAAAGTAGTTGCAATTGAATCAAAACCTGCTTAAATTTATAATAAAACATCATAGTTCCCAAGGGTCAATTGCTTTTGCATAAGCCAAGAAGGTGAGTAAAATGAGGATGTGATAAATACCATTACTTTAAGTTTGTCAAGCACTTCATAGTAACATTAATTTCTGCAAATCCCATGTGTACTTATTACATTTTGATTGCCCTTCTGAATAGGAGAACAGTTCCAGGACTTGCCTGTCTATCCACCATAATATCCTTCAGTCCATTGCTCAGAAAGCTAATACAGAATTTCTGCAAACTAAGCATTCAAGAACCATGCGGTAATACCAAGGAGGACGCACAGACTTCCTGGAAATACAGTCAGATGAATTAAGAAGGAAAGAAGGAAATGTAGATTGGAGGGAAATTAAGTATACAAATGTTGAAGGGTTTAGAAGAGTAAACCAGAAAGGGGGGCATAACTGGAGGCATAAAAGAAGTTGCAAACCAAAGCTGGGTGTTACCAAGCTGGGCTAGGGACCACAAGCCCACAAACATTGCCAAACTTCTGAAAGGAAGCACAGGCATAGTGGACACTGACATTACTCTAGTATTGCACCAAAGAGTGCACACTGATCAGCAGCAGGAGTACAGGATGCCCATGAAAACACCCCTATGCTACTGAAGTGCACAGCCACCCAGAGTCGTCTTCAGTGATTCTCTGGTCTACTTCTTTCTCTAACATTCCAACTTTTTACCATTGAATGCCTTCAGCTATACCTAACAGAAAACTAGCAGTGGTGCCTGTCATATGTGGTTCAGTTTTGTAACTCTGAAATAGAGTATGTAAGGGCACAAAGAAAGCTGAAAGAGCATAGCACCAATTGACATAAAACTAAACACTACTAGCAAAAATTTTATCCTTTCTTAACCATTTATAAAAGTAAGTCAAATAGCATAAGAACTGTGAAGAAGGGCCTCCCTGGTGGCACAAGGGTTAAGACACAACCTATGAAGCAAACCTCAGCCACTGCAGCAGGAGTTCAAGTCCCAGCCAGCCAGGGAGCAATCCACATGGTGCAGCAGACCTCTCCTGACTCGCCTGCTGCTCCCCTCAGCAGTGTACTTCAGTCAATCCACCTGTTTTGTTCCCCACTCTGTCTCTAGTGAATCCTCTCACCCCCCACACCTCTGGACTGTACCCCAGGTCTTGCATGCACAAATAAATAAATCTTTTTAAAAAAATGAACTGTGAAGAAAACTATATACCACAAAAATACTCCAAATGCCATTTTCAAGATAATCTTAGTTTTTCATTTTAATATTAGCACTTTTTTATTTAAATTAAAAGATAACTTTCACATAAAACTTGACTTTTTCTAGTTGACATTCACACCATTGAACATAAAAGTTTAGGGACTTCAATCATATGGTGCACCAAATCACATTAACAAAGAAAAAAAGAAATGCAAAAACCTAATATTAAAAGATTAGGGTGCTAGAGAGAAGAAATTCCTCCAACAGCATTAGCTTCTTTAAGTTTTCTATAATCTTAGTTTTCTTATTATTAAACAATATTTACTGTGCCTGTTGTACCTGATATTATGCCAGAAGTTGGAGTTACATATGTAAAATCAACTACAGAAGTCTTCACTTGGAAAACAGATTCAGAGCAAGGAAACAAATACAAGATAATTTAGAACTAAATTATGTGTACAGGTACAGAGGAGAATGAACCACAACTGACAGAGAGAGGTGACTCTTGGAAGAAAATGGGAGTTTGGACTTTTATTATAGTGTGGTCCTTGTGGTGTCGCCTTTTGTATTATGTAACATTTTTACTTGTATTAGTGTAAGTTGTACATTTTGTACTATGTTAAAAAAAAAAAGAAGAAAGAAAACAAACATGGGCAAAGGAATATATAAGACAGAGTATGGAATGTTTATAAAGTGGCACAATTTTATAGGACTAGGAAGAGACAAAGGGTTTAAGTTGGAGAAAGGACTAAGGAGGTAAATGTATCCAAACCCTGATTCTACATTTCTCCTAAGACTAATCTGGTGTTTGAGGGCTTTGTACAGTAGCTAAGAAAGGATTTGCATTTTAGCAAGGTAACTGCCAGAGGAGTGAAGGATTGATTAGCGTGGATAAGACTAGGGGAATGGAAGATCAGTTAGAGAGCTATTCTAGTACAAGAAAATAGAACTAAAGTTGCAATAAAGTGAACTAATCCCCACTTGCCCTATATTCAAAGTCTGTTCTCTCCTTCCTCATGTAAATTCCCCAGTTTCTAATCAATCTGTCAGTAAATCCCAGTGTGAAAAATACTAATATGTTTTCAATGTCCATTTTAATAACCATATTTCTCTACTGAGAAAAGGCAAAAAAAAAAATCCATAGATTTTTTAAACAAAAGATGGAGATCTATGAAATATAATTGAATAGAGTATCAAGTAAAAAGTACTGTAAGTTAAGCTTTGGAATATATTCTATTTTTTATTTGCCTATATTGTTGTGATTCTTTCATAGTAAATCTACCCTCTAAATAATATTCTGTCTACATTTGTCATTTAAATTCTTGCATAAAAGATAAACAGCTGGGACTACATCAAATTAAAGAGCTTTTGCACAGCAAAAGAGACAATAACAAAAACAAAGAGAAACCCCACCAACTGGGAGAACATTTTTGCACCCAACACTAATGATAAAGGACTGATCACAAAAATCTGCAAAGAGCTGATGAGACTCAACAACAACAAAGAAAATAATCCAGTCAAAACATGGGCAGAAGAGCTTAAAAGAAACTTCTCTGAAGAGGAAATGCAAATGGCCAACAGGCATATGAAAAAATGTTCAACATCACTTATCATCAGGGAAATGCAAATCAAAACTACCATGAGATACCATCTTATACCAGTGAGAATGGCACATATTAAAAAAACTAGCAACAACAAATGTTGGCGAGGGTGTGGAAAAAAAGGAACTCTTCTGCACTGTTGGTGGGAGTGCAAACTGGTCCAACCACTGTGGAAAGCTGTGTGGAGATTTCTGGACCTACTAAACATAGAGCTTCCATATGATCCAGCAATTCCACTCCTAGGTATTTACCCAAAGGACACAGAAACATCAATTCCAAAGAACACCTGCACCCCTATGTTTATAGCAGCACTGTTTACAATAGCTAAGCTTTGGAAACAACCCAAATGCCCAAAAATAGATGACTGGATCAAGAAGATGTGGTACATATATACCATGGAATATTACTCAGCATTCAAAAAAGATAAACACATGCAATTTGCTGCAACATGGATGGCGCTGGAAGGGATCATGCTCAGCGAAATAAGCCAAAAAGAAAAAGAAAAATACCGGATGGTCTCACTCATAGCAGGAATCTAGAAAACTTAAATAGGGGACCAGGAAAATGAATAACTATAAGAAAGTGAAAATCAAAATCAACAAAAAACTATGAACCAGAGACACTTTTAGGGGGGCGGGGGCAGGAGGGGAGGGATTGGGGTCAGAATGGGGGGCTGCAATTATATGGGGAATATAACAATAAAATTTATAAAAAAAAAAAATAATAAATTCTTGCATAGTCACTCGTACATAGTAACTTGAAGAACTAAAAGTTGTCCAAAGCGATCCAGGAGGAAAGTATTTTTAAAGTATAGTAGCAAATATCAACCACAGAAAAATTAAGAATCAATTCTTACTGCTTCTAAGGTCACCCTCCCTCCAAATTGCTTTGACTTTTTTTATGTCATAATAAAAGGCAACCATTTGTGACGCCATCAGACTGCATTTTATATAGTTGACCAGGAAAGAGGCCTTCTTCAACTGCAATTAATAATTTTGCAGAAAACTTCTTTTATTAAAGTCTTGCTATGGAAAATTTAAACAGTTGTGCAAAGGGAGATCAAAAGAGACTAATAAATAGGGAATGAGCCTTGACAGGTGGGAGGACATAGAAGGATACTGGTGTTCCTTACCATCTCACTTACGCGTGTACTACTGTATTAATGACACTTCGCTAAATTTATCTGACTCTTCTACTAGCCTATGAGTCCTACTATGCACTCGTGTCATCAATGCTCATAGCACAGGTCTGGCATACAACAAACATGAAATAAATGCTTAAAGAAGGAAAGGAGGAAAATGTGGTAGAAGAGATAGATATTGAAAGACAAAGTAGGATAACATAAAAATTTATTTTTCCCTTCCATTTTGCTCAGAGCAATACAATATCTAGCAATTTTTTTTAGTAAGCTAACAATTTTAGAAAGATGTCATCATTTATAAATAAATATTGCTGTTCATTTCAAGAATCAAAGACTAATTTTGATATTTTTCTCCAGTGGGATTCTAGAAATACCACATTTCTAAAAGAAGTGAAAGATTTTCAAAACTATTTCTAAAGCTATCGGGCTTCTTAAAAACTTACATGGCTATTTTCTAAGGGGGAAATTATACACAGATAATCTGTGTATAAAATGCAGTTCACTCCTCCAACTTCCTTCCAACACACCTTCAAAGTTAAATCCTGTTTAATGAATACTAATTATGGTAATGCCTTCTTCACCAACAACTAGTATCAAAGTAATGAATGACACTAAGTCAATTGTAGCAAATAATACACACACATACACACACGTACACACACACACACAGAGGAAAGGTTTCTTAGCATCCTTTAGTGAGAACAAAAGATTTCCTTACTTCTTAACTAATAAAAAGATGAGTATCCAAATTAATAATTACATATGAGTATAAGAAACAATCACTCTGGCTACAATTGTCTAGAAATGCTTGATAGAGGAGATAAGGCTTACACCATGCCTTACAGAGAGGGAAGGCTCTCAAGAGGGGAAATGAATTGCAAGTGGGTGGAAAGCATAAGCAAAGGTGAAGGAGACAACAGAGAGGAGGCTGTTGCATGTGTTCAAAGCAAAAGCCAGCCATGCTGGGAAAGATTCACAGACAAAAAGAATATACATTAAAAAAATGTTAAGTAGGAGTACATTCTTTTAAACTCTTATAAACCAGAACATGTTTTCTTTAGAAAAAAGAGCCAACAAAGTAATTATCCTGTTTCAAGCTACGTCACTTAGGTATGAATATACATAGAAAGAGAAGAAAAACTCTTCAAACTCTTCAGAAATAAATAAAATCATATCACTCTAATGGTTCTTATTATTCTTTAGGACTTCATTCTGAAGGACTACAGCTCAGAAGACTAAGCTATTAAGTACTTCATTTTAACACATATATCCCTCTATAAATGAGGGGCATAATAAGCAAAATTTAACCATGCAATTTAATCTTGAAAATAAAGAAATAAATATATTTGATAGTCAGCATGTATTATCTCATTTATTTATATGTCCAACTAAGATATATGCTCATATTATCAATAATTATAAAGGAGAATGTGTAAAGGGCCTCACAAGCATTATCTCATTCAATTCTCATAACTCTGTGAGAGAGTTATTTTGGCTCCTCTATACAGGACTGAAAAGTCGGTCAGAGGTTAAGTGAACATGAAGAGTCAAATTCCTATCCAGGTGTCCAGCCCTAAATCCTATAACCACTCCAGTCTACCTCATTTCCACCTAAAAGATGTACGTAATACAAAGTTCAACAACATCTACCCATTCTGATCTAAAGATAAATGAAGACTGTAATTATCAATGCCTCATTATTCAGACCTAACAGAAACAAAGATTTAGCCAAGCTAAATGTGATTTCGCTGATATAAGATTTATATGTTAAGATCCAGTACCATATAGGTGAAGAAATCTTACATAATTCCATGGAAAATGAGGTTTATTACTCAATCAGGTCCTAGATATTCATTATTTCGCAGATATGTAGTGATGAATCACTGCAAGAATAAATTACTAATGAAATATTCAAAGGCCTGAAAATTAAAGCCAAACACTCTTAGAAAAAAGAGTATGTGGGATTTCAATTCTTAAATTTGAAAATGTAAAAAGTATAAAATTCAACAATTCACTATCCTTCCCACAGATCCAATTATATCATGTCCTAAAGAGACCATGATAAGGCTCTTAAGGACAATCAGTTATTGATTTCCTTTGTTAGTTTAGGATATTTATTTGGGGAAATGCTTATGGGAAATTTAAGACTCTTAAATTCTTTGAACCTATTAATAAGTTTTTTAATATTTGTGAATTTAACATTTCATTACTTCCTTAAATCCGTCACAGTTAAATCAAACTTTCAAATTATCAGGAATTGTTAAATAAAATTCATTATAGGTTCTACCTATTCTCTTTTACTTTAGAAAAATATTAGGTAGGCAGGTATATCTTAAAAATGTACTTATTTCTAACCTGGTCTTTGAAGAGTACAAAGTATGTTAAATAAATACTCATAAAATATAAATACCTAATCATAACATAATTATGGAGTATTACAACAAACTATGGAGTATTATAACAAATTAGGGAGTATTATAACAAACTATGGAGTATTAGAGAAGTAGAAACTATATTGACTCATATTTTGTGCTTTATTTTCCAACCTAGACCAGAATCAAAATTGCCAAAATGTGAAGGAGGAACACCGGTACCACAGGAGGGCCTTAAAAGAGCCAAATGACAGTGTAATTACAAGGCAGATTGATTCTGTCCATGAAGCAGAGGGTATCATCCCCCAAGAGGCCCTGTTAATACAGATGTGAATAAAGGCTAACAAGGTATGTGGGTTCCTTCAAAGACTAGCACTGGTTTGAGTTCACAAACAATTCAAGGCTGAGTACAAGGGTAAGTGGTAAAATCTGGTGGGAATAGCATGTATATACACATACATGAAGGAAGCAGAGTGAGGGAGATCTCAGAACCCTCTCCCCATAAAAAAGATCTTACATCAGAAGTTATCTCAATCATTAAGAAGACTCAAATCAGGTGCAACCTGCAGGGGGCCTCAATGTGACTATATCAAGACCTAAGAAATTCATTGCAAAACACTACATGGCCCAGATCAAGCCATAAATGGATTTTCTAGTTCTGGTACATGGCAAATTTTAAAAATAGCACTTTTTAAGGCTATTCCTTACCAAGTGGCTTGAGACTAAATAACTATAACATAATTAAGAATATTTCTCTTAGTTAATAGATTGCTTTTAAAAATATTTCAGTTACTAAATCTAGAGTATTAAGTAATTAACTGGTGTTGTTTATATTTCAAGTACAGAAATAATAGTCCTTTCAAACCTACTAATGAGCAAACCTACTTCACAAGATTCAGTTAGCAAGACTTCATTGAATAACTCTAAGAGTAGTCTATTAATTAGGTTAGCCATCTACATCAGCCTGTGTCTTTGTGACAATACATTTAAATTTTGCCCACACACTGTAATAATAAAATAAGAAAATATCCCTCCCATATTATGGTGTTAATCAGAAAACAACCACGTGTTTTGACTTTGACTATTTTAAACTTTGATAGTTTTACTAGAAGCTACGAAACATGTATGGAAGGGCAAGTCTGAGGGCATGCTTCCACATTCAGGACTGCGTAAGAAATCATTTGTAATCATGTCACACTCAACAAAGTGCTGAAAGCATTCTTTTTTTCACCCTCATAGCATCTAGAGAACTGTTCAGCAATATCAAGCCATGACCCTAATGTTTTATGGCTTAAAGACCTTAGATAAAGTCCCCATAAGCACTAAAAGTAATCTCCACACAAGAAGTAGAATATCCTTCCCCATTAATGTGTTGCATATTATATAGACTTCTCCATTATGTTCCAAACGTGATACAAAGTTATTTACAGAACAGTAAAAAATCCACAGTATAACAGGTTTATTTATTTTTTTATTGCCAGGATTCATGATACCTGCTAAATAAGTAGAATGGATTGGGGTAGGATGTAGAGAAATCAGAGTTAGAAGAGAATGTTGTCAGTGAACTACCAGAATTCTAATACATTGATATTATGCATTTGATTGTCCCACTGTCCAAACTTAACAATCCCACAAGCTCTTCCAATTAGAAAGAATATATTCTACAGGGATAAGTGCTATTTTAGGAAAGAGATAGATTCAACTACAATGTTCATAACTTAAAACCTAAGGTATCCTATACTGATAAAATAGCATATAACACTTTACACAAAGAAACAAATTAAAGGAAGGTCAGAGCATAGACTGAAAATATACCTGGAAGAACACTTCCAGGTGATGCCCAAGACCTATTGATTAACATATTACGTGCAACATTCTATAGAAGGTGATAGCATTGACTTTTTTTGGAAAACTGTTTATATTTTTCTTTTGTCATAATTTTAAAATTCATTTATTGAGGTGACATTAACTTTAGTACTATTAAATGGAACTTGTTTCTGGTTAGCTATTCATATTTCTGTGAATAAACACCTCTAAGAAATACTATCACTATTTCATCCTCCATCCAGTGAACACACCTACTCAGAAAAGACAAATTATTGATTTCCAGCCATAAATCATGTGAGGCCCAAAACAGCACATCACACCTAATTTGTACACTCCTGGAAAGTTGGAGAACACCCGATCAGGTGGTCATATCAAAAAAGAAGCTAACCCTATAGTGTAAAACAACAATTCCAAGTCCCAAACTGCGCCTCCATGGATTACTCCATTCACCTCAGTAATGGCTTCACCATCCATTCACCTTCTAACCTAAATTGGAAGCTTAGGAGTCATCTCTGCCTCGTCTCTTTCATTCCTTAAGTTAATCAGTCCAAATTTTTGTTAGCTCTTGAAACTACTCACTTCATTCCATCCAACTGCCTCAGCATTTGCTAAAGCATTTCTGACCTAGTTTATTTTATCACTTTCTTGACTAGGTTCTCTGCCTATTGGTGACTCACAAATTCATGCTGCAAAATACAGTCAGATTAATCTTCCTACAATAAAGCTGTTAAGTGGCTCCCCACTGCTCACAGATCAACTCCAACTCCTCAACATAGCTTACAAGGCCCTTTATGATCTGACTCCACTCACTCCTCAAGCATGATCTCTACCACTGCTGCTTTTCACACACATTGATGCCACACTAATTGCAGTAACTTAACATACCATACTGAGATGCCATCATTCTTCATTCCTCCGAGCGTAATTCAGTTGTAAGTTTCCAGAAATACTTTTAGGCCATTCCTGTTTGGCAAGATTTCCCTGTGTTTAGAGTTATCATATTATATCATGCTGTTTATTTTTCTCCCACCATCTGACTATAAAATCATTAAACATTTTCATGTCTAACATTGTGCCTAGCACAATATTGAAATAAATGAAACTCCTAATAAATATTTTCTGAATAATAGTGGGGGTTTTAGGTTACCCAAATCTGTACTTCCTTCAAGGAAGAAAAGGCTACCAAAATGTGTAGGAACTTCACAAGCTACTCTCCAGGCCTGCCCAAAGAAAACATAAAAGCTAAGCGTATATCATAAACATCAAGGCACTCCTTGTGAATCTGAGAACAGTTTACTAACCGAGAAGTTATAGTGATGCTGGCCTTTAGATCCAACTTGCCCTTGTTACTCTCCCCATCATACCAAACAATCACCTGCCATGCTGTGAGAATTAAGTTGGCACCCAGTTGGCTCAGTGTGACAGATTATAATCTCTATTGAAAGAAAAGGATTTTAATCAAATTTTGCTTCCTTGTATCATTTAATAATTATACACTGATTAAATAAACACCACGATTTTAGGACTTGATGTCTACTGAATAATTTCTGACAAATAAACAATTCCTTTATGTCTGGCCCACCAGAACAGTGCATGGCAGATAAAACATTCTCAATAAATATTTATTGAGGTCAAACTGACCCCATGATTAACTAGATGCAGAATTTTAGTTTGTGTCATAAAGATATTCTGAAATCGAAAAAAACACAAGCATAATATGATAATGGGTTGTGCAGAAAGAATCATCAGTTGATCCAAATAAATAAAATGATAAAGCAGAAGGTACTAACAAAAGAATTTTGAGTTGTACAGCCAAACTGGAAAGTAAGAGAAAGAAATCTCCATGCGCCAAAAATAAAGAAGGAATGGGAAGTCTGGGGGTAGCAGAAATAAATTAAAAAATTATAAATACATTAATACTAATATCAGCATATTAATGTCATTACTACATTACAGTATATTAATACAAATATACTAATACTAGCAGCACTCTTTGATCACAATAACTAAAGAAACAACTTTAGTAATCAATAATGTAAAGGAGAAAAAAACATTTTCATCTAGAAATTTAAATGGAAGCTATAAAATACCTAATATATAGACCACAACAAAAGGACTTCTCTGAAAACAAACTATAAGATAAAACATTTACATAAATATTTTTTTAGAAAAAAGTGATTTAAGCATTCAACTTAAAAGGTTCAAAGATGTGGGCCTCCCCTGGTGGCACAGTGGTTGAGCGCTGGGCTGCAAAGCTGCCTGCAGCCTCTCCAGTGCCGGTTTGATCCCCGGCCACCAGCGAGGGTCCCACATGGCGTGACAGACCTCTCCTGGCTCCCCTCAGCAGTGTATTTCGTCAGTCTGCCTGTTCTGTTCCCCACTCTGGCTCTGGTGAATTCTCTCGCCCTCCCACGCTTCAGTCTGTACACAGTGCGTGTATAAATAAATAAAAATAAATCTTTAAAAAAAGGCTCAAAGATGATCAATTAAATGAAATAAAAGTAGAATGAAGAAATAAAAAGCAGAAAATAAAAATCTGTAGAATTAATAAGTCAAAAGATTGATTCTTTGAAATATTCAACAAAATAGAGAAAGTTCAAGTTAATCTAATTTGAAAGGGAGGAGGGGCATTGTAAGGATATAGTCCAAACGTAGTAATGAAAAATGAAAAGAGAGAACTAATTACTACTAGAGAAGGAGCAAAAAGAGAATGATATGAAACAAAAGATAAAGAAGAAAAGTTAATGGTGTATGCAAATACATATGAAAACAAATAAAATAAAACTTCATTTGTCAAAGTAGATAGAGACTACTGAGAAAACAGATGTAATTTATTACCTAAAGGCCATAATTCATTAGTGTTCCTTAAATTAAATTGAAACAGGACACCTTAACATTGAAACATGATCACTAAATATTTTAATAGCAAAATTCAAATAACATCCATCTACAACTTTTAATTTAAATGGAATTTTATCAAATGTAATTTCCTTAAAGAAGAAATTACAATGCAAAAGGAAAAACAATTTTCTATATTTAAAAGAATTCACATCAATAACTAACTTGCTATTTAATTAAAAATACATTTTTATTTAAAAAGGAATAAAAGGTACATAATAAAAGGTACATAATAAATGGTACATAACCCACATTCAAAGTGGCAAGAATAACATATCAAAGATATTTTTTGGAATACTGTGAATCTATTAGAACAACTGCTCAACATTTGGTTGCTTTAAAATCTGTTATTCTTTTTTATCAAATATGACTAGGATAAGTCTGTCACATCCATAAAAACATTAACTGAAATTAATATGCAAATTATGGTGCCTGTGTGGGATGCCATTTCATTAATTTCAATTCACTGATATAATTGTGTTCTCTAAATTTATGAGTTTTGCAAATGCCATCCCAAAGAAAATGCAATATTTAGAGAATATTATTTTACTAACATAGTATCTATCATTGTTAAACACACAGAAAAATGGTAATCTGGGATTTTAATGACAAAATTATGTATATACACTTTTACAGATGTTAACAGTGGAAAGTCTGCAAAATTCAAAAAAGTTTGAAAAATGAACAATTTAAAAAATCTATTACCTTTAAATCATAGGTTAATGTTTGGCATATTTTCTTTCAATATTCTTGTGTGGACATACATTTTCTTAAATACATTTTTAAGTAGTAATGTGAAATACAACAAAAAATTAAATTTAAAAGGTAACATTGTTTTTTAATATACGATGGGTTTCAGATGTACAGTATTATAAATCAACATCTGTATGTACTACATATGTTCACCATAAAAGGTTAATTTCATCCCTAATACAACAGAAACCTTTTACCTGATTGTCCCCACCCCATTATATAGAATTTTCCACTCTAATTTCTCATTTAATATTAATATATAAAGGCCTCCTCTGGTGGTGCAGTGGTTAAGCGCTGGGTTGCGAGGCTACCCGCCGCCTCTGCAGCTCCAGTTCGATGCCCAGCCACCGGCAAGGGTCCCACAAAAAAAAAAAGATTAATATATATTTTACTATATTTGTAAATAAACTCAAAAATATTATTTTAAATGAATTCATATTGTGATAATCATATGAACTTAACAAAGTATTTTTAGCCTTTTTTTAGTGTTTAGTATTATAAAACATGTTTTAATATTATAAATCCTTCCATAATTAAAAAGAAACTTCATGTATTTGTGTAACTCTGGTTATTTCCTCAAGGAAAAAATTTCCTTAAAGTGGAATTACTGAATCACAGAACACAAATTTTAATTCATATCATCTAATTACCTTCTGAATAGACTGAAAAACATTACAGCACCACTATAAGGATAGAACTTCTATTCCCTTAAATCACTGTCCACTCTGGCTATTATTGATAGCATTGAAAGTGTGGCAGATAAAAATGACCTCTCACACTTGATTCTTTTGTATTTCTTTATTAGAGAGGTTAAAACCCATGTGAAATTTCACTACAGAAATAATCTGTTAGAATTCTAAGTTAAACTATAATGTAGTTTCACCTATAACTGCATACCTATTGTGAGCAACAGTGCTATTTATAATTTATTATTGCCTCAAAACATACTGTGTTTAAATTGTGTGCATTACTTTCTCAAAAAGGGACATTTCATAACATCTCCCATACCAAATCAGAGTAAATTTCTTCTTTCCTCATTTCCTAATAAATTGCGAGATGGCTCAATTTTCAGTCATCGCTTACATCACCATGTGGATAAATCTTCTTCAGCTGCTGATAATCTAGTCCCCTAAAGGATTCCTACTTCCTGGATGTGGAATAGCAGAAGTCAAAGAGTAAAGTACAAAAGGGGAGGAGAAAGATGGGAGGGGAGAAAAAGAAAGGAGCTACAGGGATGCCAGTGTCTCTTCCAATGTAATTCCACTTGGAACAGTGAAGGAGGCACATCAACGCATCAGTGCTATCTGCCAGTGTGATTTGTGGGAAACACTGCCAAACCACTTTTTTTCTTGCAAGGAAAGGCTCATTTCTCTTCATCACAACTATGGCAATGAAAAAAAAAGCACAGAATTTTATTGAAAAGGAGGTCGAAGACGTAACAACTTGGTCAACAGCAGTCCTGGTAACAGGAAACAATAAAAAAAACTATACCAGATATTTTGGGGGACAATTTTGTACTGGATATTAGATGACATTCCAGAATTACTGTTAGTTTTCTTAGGTGTGAAAAGGCAGTCATAGTGATGTAGGGAAATATCTTTAATTTTTTTCTGTGAGGATGAACATTTTATTTTCAAATGTCTGATCCCAAATTGTGGCCTTGAAAACCAAAATGCAGTTAAGTGCAGTCATAATAGTCACAGAGTGTTAAAAATGAGGAGCATTACCATTTTCTTGTAGCTGTAGAGGGACCAGAATATTTAAATTAAACATAGTGATCTAAATAGAAAATCAACATATACAACTACCCATTATTTTCTTTTTAAGTGAACTGATAAGCAACGTTTAGATAAAACCAATAACAAAACCTTGAAATCTGACTGTAGAATTGAGGTTCCTAGAGGGGGAGGATTAGGGAAGGAGAGTGGAGAGGGGGCACAATGGACTATGAATGAAGACTATGGGCACCTTGGTGGTAGGTGTGGTGTGGTAACATACACTTAGCAGGTGTGAACCCGTACCTCTAAAGCATACATTGTGTTGTAAACCAATGATGCCTCAACAAAAAAAATCTTTAAGACATCAATAAAAATCTACTTAAAAATTTAAAACATTGCTATAGAAAGTTGGTCCTGCATACCTATATTATTAAACTGCCATTCTTTAATCCTTCTAGATTGACTAACTGATGATAAAGACAACACAGTAAACATTATGGGCTAACTTAATGTCATTAGAGTCTAAACTTTTTGTGAGGCATTTCTTTCCCTAATTTAAAAGAATTGCTCTGATACCAATTTATGGAGAGACATGATTTTAAATGATCTACTCCAAACCTAGTCACAAGTGTAAGTCATTCCTTGTTGTTTTAGTATTACTGTTATAACATGAATCACTGTTCCAAACTTATAACACGGAACTGCTCAAGTACCAATCTTATTCACTTAAAGTTTTTAGATGCATTTTTTACTTCCTGTAATTTATAACTTCATTTTAATATCTCAAGTCTGAAAATGTGAATCATTTTAGATATTGCATATGGAAAAACTAACCAAAGACTTTACTAAATTTTATAGCAGTTGAGTCAGAGAAACAGAACTTACAATTTAGCTACCAAGGTCAATCTAACTAGATACCAGAAAATTTAAAGAATGTGAGTGTTCAAAAATATATATCAAATGCAAAGTGTGACCTATAGAAAAACAAGATATGAAAGCATCTAGCAACAATTTTCTCATGTTGTAGAATTCAGGAATTTGGAAACCCCAACACTGGGTGTTAAAAGAGAATTTTCCTATAAAACTATGCCTAAGGTTATATACGAACATAGAATGTGATTTTATTATTTAACTAAAATTAAAGATGTCACTAAACACTTTAATTTCAATAATTATTATATAAATGACAACCTTTCATAGCCACTTGTAGGGCACATGGAAATCTGTACAAAATGAGACAGAATAAATTATATCTCTGGGCTTCTAATTTTTGATTTAACACATTGCATATCTTGGTTTTAAAGAAGTAGACATTGTGCTCACTTCGGCAGAACATATACTAAAATTGGAATGATAAAGAAGTAGACATTTCTTAAGCTCAAGCCAGAAAGCCTAGATAACATACTGAAAAGTATAACTAAAGATATTAATCTTGAATTTATGTAAGGAAAATAGTATCTAAATAGAATACCTCATTTGACCTGCTTTATCTGAATCTTCTCTTGACATAGATATAAATCATTATGTAGGTAAAATAAAGGTATCACTGTAAAGAGATAATTTCTATGACTTCTAATTTAGTATGTCTAGTATGTCCTCTGCCCCCCAACTGCACATATCTATTACGATTCTTCCTACAAGATATTATAATTGACATTTCATTTATCCTTATCTATTCATCCTTATATATCCTGAAGACTGAGCCAAATATTTCATGGAAACTGGTACAGTCAAATACACATTATGAAATAAGTTGAATAAATATGGGACAATTTAGCTCAGTACAGCTCTGTTTCTCAATAAAAAAAGAGAAAAAATATTTTTAATTTTTCAGAAGTTAGAAACTACTAAGTAATCTTATGGTATCTTGATAATTTAAATGCTATAGAATATAATTTAAATCATGAACTCTGGTTTAACCAAGAAAAGCATCATAGATTATTTGAGGTAAGAAATGGAAACTGAAAAACATGAAGCAAACAATATGGGAAATTTTGAACTCTCCAGGTTTCTAATTATGAAAAATCTCCTGGGGATTCTGTTACATATATGATCACCTGTTAGAGGAAGGAAGAAAAATATAATAGGCATATATGAAAATAAATAAGGAAATAAAGCATTATGAAGCCCTGAAACCTTTCATATTTTTCCATCCTTTCATCAGGAAGCTGGAGAATATGAAAGAAAACTGCAGTAGCCACTTCATGACCTCTTAGTCATAATAGAACTAATGAAAGTACAATAATCCAAACTTACTCAGAGAATTGGTATGATTTTTTAAAAAGAGCACTACTGGAACCGCTCTCTCAGAGTACTCTTCTATAAGCTCTTAAAAGTTATTTTCAAAATTGTCAATACAGCTGGGGTTCTTTTCAACTCAGCTGCAGGTTACAAAAGAATATTAAGGATGCTTCAAAAATTGATGTAATTCAAAAAAAATAATTTAAACAATACTACTGCAATTATGACAGGCAACAATGAAATCCGTGGCAGCTAGAAATGAATAGGAACCCACACAACACTAATTAGAAATGAATTTACATGATTACTGAGTTTTCCTCAGTAGGAAAGTAACTGTCCCTCTTTGCTCTGTATTTGTACAGAAATTATTTTAGGGGCCACAGATTTTAAAAGCATTGCAAAATTTAAAGGATATTGAAAATCACCATTAGAAAAAGGCTTTTACATTTTAAAACCCCAAGGAAACAACAACTGAAATGTGCACACCAGTGGGTGGGATGTTCATACTGTTGAAGGGCAAGAAAGAGATGTATAGTTTGGGAAGTGATGTGGATAATTACTTGTCATTAAACAGCAGAGCAATTACTTCAGCATATTTCCCATGTAACTATTCCAGTGAAACTTCAACATGCCCTTGGACTTACTAAACATACATAGTTGTCTCAGGTAATCTTTGCAAAAAAAGATGACAGTCACTGATGCATCACATTTAAAAGGAAGATCATTGTTTTATTATTTAGCCTGAAAAAACATGGGTCTCTAGACATTAATAACAGAGAGATAAAAAGTCATTGGTCTTTCCATTACTAAGACCTTGGAAAAATATCAGAATCCATGTTTTTTCAATTTGTTCAGACTATATGTCAGATAAAGCCTATGATGTAGAAATTTGATTATTTAAAATATCTTCTCATATTTTAGAAAGCTTCATGTATACTCAAGATTTGAATGTAATAATAAGGAAAATTAGGAAACATTTAAATTGTTAAAGGATACTGAATGATATTAAGGGTGCGCTGATGGAGAAGATTCTGGGTAGCCAAAGCAGGGATAGTGCTATAAGCCTGAAAGTTCCAACACATGCTGGTGGGGAAAAACAGGGAGTACAAATAAGACTACAAAAATCCATGCCCTCAATGTACCTAGAAGATAGAAATCTTTCAAATTCAAATGACTTGTAAGTACAAAAATAAACATCAAAGCCCAGTTAGCATGCTCTCACATCCCTGGCACCAGACTTCATAGACACCACGGGTATGCCTAGGAGAAATAACACTAAAAGAAAGAAGAGGGAAGGAAACAGCAGATCTCAATGTGATCTAAGTCACTGTCAGAAAGAGAAAGTTGACCTTATATTGAAAAATACTGAAAGATCAAAAGAGAAGAGTATGGACTTCATAGAAAAGACTGGAAAAGGCACATGGTGACGTAAGAAGGAAACCGTGGAAAGGTTTCATGCAGAAAAGAGAAGAGTGCTACAGAAAAGAAGAGAATTTCTTGGGAATTTTACATAGAGAGGTGAGAAAGACACAAGACTCTTCAGAAGACAAGATATTTGGCCAAGAAACCAATACTCAGCCTACAATGATAGAAGAGGGTGCTTTTGATTTAGGAATATCATAATGATCACAAACCACTTGAGGGGGTGAGTATTGCAAAAAGAAAATTGAAAAAACAACCCAAACAATTGGGTACCTGCTAATCAAAACTGCATTTCCTTTCCCCAAATCTGGCAAAACAAAACTGTAACACTCAAAACTGATCAATTATCCACAAGTGGATAATTTCATAGGTAAATGAAACAAAAATTAAAAACAAGAAGATAAAGGGGGAGGCAGGGGAAGAAAGAAAACAACACTTCATTGAACTAAAAGAAACAAAAGAAAAATACAAAATCATATCAAAAATAAAAACTAAATCACAAAATATTCATGGAAAAAGAGCTGAATGAAAATATGATAAGGGATATTGGGGAACAAAACCCACGTAAATAAACAGTATAACGGGAAAAAGTAAAGAGGGTCAGAGAGAAAGTGATTGATATAGGAGACAGATAAAGAAAATCCAATTTATATATAAATGGAATTCAAAAAAATTTAAAATGGAATAGTATGAATATTGGAAACTCTAATTCAATAAAGTATTCAAAAATAGAGCCCTGAATCTACACACTGAAAGGGCACACTGGCAATCAGGGAAGAGGAACCTACAACGATCAATTCAGAGACAATTCCAGTGAAACTAGGAAACATTAAAGATAAAGGAAAATCCTCAGGGTTTCCAAGGAAAAACTTAAAATGAAATACAAAAGAAAAAGAACTAGACTGACAACAGATTTATCAAAAAAAAAAAAATGAAGCTACAAGTCAAGACACCAATGGAGCAGCATTCTCATAAAACTTAGTGAAATAAAGTGTCACTTACGGATTTATTTTGAGTCAAGCCACACTTGAGTAACAAAGCTATAGAAAAACACTTTTAAACATGCAATGACTCAGAGAATCCTGTGTCCACAAATCCTTGAGGGATCTATTAGGAGGAAAACTCAATCCAGCTAATGAGAGACTAAGAAAGTTAAGCAATAAATTAATAGAGTACATTTACACATTTATTTGTAGCTATAAGACAGGGTAACCATGGGAAAATAATGTTATATGATATATGCTATATAATATGTAGCAAATGTTTTCACAAAGTAGAAATTATGCTGCTAAAACATGAGATAATAAAGGAAAGGGAAGGAATAAAATAGAATAAGTTTGTTGTAGGGCAACAGGAAGATATTAAGTCTTAAAAGTTCATAATCCAGCTATTAAAGGATTATAACTTTTATAGGGATAAAAGGCATACATACAAATACGATCACTAACAAAAATAAAACCTTGCAGTATTTTTTAAATTATAAAAAATTAATATAAAGGAAACCCAGCAAATATATCATAATAATTATAATATAAATGTCAGAATAAGGACAAATCACATCAATCCTTCTAATAACTGTGAATGCACTTAACCTATCCACAATTTCTAATTTGTTCTTTTATATATCCATGCACTTGTGTTTGGGTCTGCCTATTTTGTGACATTATAGTTGGCTTTTTTTCAAAGTTATTCTTAACTTATCTCCATGAAAATCAGGCATAAATATTTTAAAGTTTTTATCAGATCTGCCCATTAAACTAATTTTACATAAACTTAATATGTTCACATTAATGACTGATGAAGCTGTCTTTCTGAAAGATTTCTTCATTTTCCCCATGTTATTTATATAGAAAACAGATAAAGTGGTCCAACAGAGCTAGCCCCGGTGAAATAGAACAAAAAAAAAAAATGAAGATGGTGTTAAAAACAGGTAAGTTTGCATCACATACACAGTTGTTCCCATATTGTTTCAATTCCATTTTTAAATTTTAGTCAAGTTATTTGAAAGTAAGGACATATTGTTACATTTAAGTTTGAATATTTGGCCTTCAGAAATTCTGCAGTACTTTCTTGATTCAGTAATAGACTCATATAAGGATTAAAATTTCAACTAATGCAACAAGGATAGGAAGTTATCACATTAAAAAATCACATTTTAAAGGACAAAATTATAAAAATTAATATATAGTATAAAAGTTTATTTTATTAATAACTAAGAAAATAAACAAAAATTGACTTGTCAGTCTTTCAAAGTTGTTTGAAGATCTGAAACAATCACCGAAGTATAGCTAATAAAAGTAATCCCCTGCAGTATGTCTCCGATTAATAATTATCTGTTTTTGCTTTGTTATGTTTTATATTGTTTAAAAATGAACAATGATGCAAAAAATAAAAAAAATTAAATAAAATTTTACTGCTTACCTAAAAAAATAAGCCTTTCAAAAAAAAGTAATCATTGTAATCACCTCCTATGAACTGATATTTCTCCTATTTCTCACGGCTGCTGGCATGTTTTGCATTATTTAGACGAAGGCATTAAACACATTATTTGAATGGATGAATGGACAGATAGACAGGAGTGAATCAACTATTCAGCAGAAAGATTCAAGATCTGAAATTAGTGAAATCTGGACTGTTAGTAACAAAGTGATCATAGAAATGGCAAAACTAAGTATTTTACATCTAGTGCAGATTTTCATTCTTTTTCAACTATAGCAGTCGTAGAAGCAGAAACAAATATTCACTAAAACTCTGCCACATGGAGGACTCTGTAAGATTCACCAGAGTTCAGTTGATGTAAAGACACACATAAAAGGATATATTACAATTCAAGGCAGCTTGTGCTAAGTGGCGAGTAGGTTAGACAGAGAACAAGGTGAGACAAAGAAAGAAGGCAGGAGCAGAAACACAGTAAAAGCACTTCGTGAAGGAGGCAAGACCTTAGCTATAGCAGAAAGAGAAAGTTCTACAATAAATGCACAGCAGCAGAGATCATGCCTGTGGGCAATGATGAGATGAGTTTAGCAGAGGAGAGAATTTGCATGAAAGATGTGTGGAATTGATGCATGACTAAAGAATAGAAGCAAACTGTGCAAGGAAACAAATGCTATTTCTTCTTAGCACATTCTTGTTTTGCTGTGACTATAAATATTTTAGATAAACAAGAAAAACTAAATTTCAATGGTTTCCCCTCCCACATACTCATCACTCATCACACTAGACACAGTGAACTGTTATTGGGCATAAAAGGGGATTAGGTATTCTGGTTGATAACAATTGCTTTTGGTTTAAAAAAAAAAAAAGAAAAATTGATAGATATAACAGAGGTCAAGCAATCAGAATAAAATGAAAACATTTAAAATAAAGGTTGGGCCTCTCCGGTGGCGCAGAGGGTTAAGCGCTGTGCTGTGAAGCTGTCCACTGCCTCTGCAGCGTGGGTTCAATTCCTGGCCGGCCAGGGAGAAACCCACATGGCATGGCAGACCTCTCCTGCCTCACCCGCTGCTCCCCTCAGCAGTGTTTTCGGTCCATCTGCCTGTTCTGCTCCCCACTCTGTCTCTGGTGAATTCTCTCACCCTGCCACGCCTCTACTGTACCCTAGTTCTTGTATAAATAAAACTTAAAAAAAAAAGGTTGATGAAATATATTGTTTTTGATAAGTCAGATGTCATTTAGGATCCTAGAATACCCATGAAGAAAAGAAAAATAGCTTATATTTATTGAGTGTCATTATAGGCCAGGTACAGTAAGTAGTGTGTGCTTCAGTTTATCTTTTCACTTAATACTTACTGTATATTCTTGTGAAAAATTACTACTCTTTTTTGTGGATAATAAAATCCAGGTTTGTAATACTGCTTACTCATCAATGAGAGAACTAACAATAGGTCTGGGTACCATAATCTTGTTCCTTTCCCACCATGGTGTGTGTGTGTTTGGGAAAGAATTGTACTTGGCAACAAGCCTTCCCAAAATAAATTCAATGTGACTATTCACTGTGAGTCCCAGAAGTCAATGACTACTTTTTTCTTGATCACAGTACACTACAGGTAAGTTCCTCTGGATTTTATTTGTACAAACGATTCTTCCTTCAAACTAAATTACTGTAAAAACACTTACCACAAAGGAAATTGCTAACAAAATCATTATCTACCTCAGTACAAAGTAATGTTATTACCTCCAGGAAACAGAAGCAACTGAATTATATAACAGAAATATTAGTTTAAAAGGTCACTGGATGTCAGAATGTATCATCTTACAGAAGTCCTCTGAGATACCATTCATCAGAAATTATAATGCTTAAAACACCAAGTTCAATGCCCTTATTCAGCAAATCTTTCTTCCCCCTGGTTCATTTAGCACTGGTAATAAAGCTCTGGAAGGGTTATGATAGTTATTCTCTCCAAAATATTTCCTTCCATTTGTAAGAAAGAAAACCAGCAATACTTTATAAACTTACATCTAATACCCTCTATCAATACATAAAAGGTACACCCAAAAAGGAGCTCTAGAAGGGACCAGCTTAGCCCCACACTAACATTTAACAGATAAGTAAACAAAGACAATAAAGGGATCGTTAATCAAAGTTGCAGAAATACAGACTGAAAGAACTAAACAAAAGAGGGGTATTTATACCACATCTATCAGCTAAGTAAATGCTATTCAGAACAGTCAAACCTGAAATAGAGATATGAAAAAGCAGTGACATTTTTATCCCTCTCTCATTTGAAAAAACCAACTCAACATTTCTTCCAGGCATAATACTTACATTGGAAAGAAACTTAGTGAAAATTTAGTAGTTAGCCTTTTTCAGTACTTGAAAAACTTTCTTAACACTATTCTTAATGCAACTGAGGCTGAACTACCATTCAAAACCCTTATGTAAAAACGATGCTATGCTTTGAAACAAATGGAGAGACCTGTGCATACCCCAAAGTACTAATACAGGATATCTCTCTGCCAGAGTGACAAGAATTATATGTTCATTACTGATATTTTCATTCTCTATACAGCATACTATAGATACAGTTCATCTGTAAATGTTAAATCTAAACACTCTAAAATTGGATGTCATACTAAAATCTGGAAGTTATTCTTCTCCATATTTCAAGACTGAAAGTCACTTTTCATATAAGTAGGACCAATATATCATTACTATCAGATATTAGGTATATCTAATAGAAATTTAATATCGTCCCTGAAAATTCAATGTTTTGTAAGTTTTGTTGCACATCTTTTTGTACTTCAAGATGCATACTATATAAGATAATGTATTAACCCATTATACTTTTTGTTTTAGTATTATCTGCTGCCAAAGAGAGCACCAACTTTTTGTTACGTCAAATGAAAAAAAGACAAAAAGAAAGTATAAAAAACATTATTCTGGCTATTTGAAAATATATTGATTATATATATTTAGATTTATGAAATATTAAAAACTGTGTTTCCAGACAACGTAATCCCCATTTTATCAAACCACATCCCTAATGTTTACCATATTCTAAGATATAAAATATAACACAATTACTTTAGGAAAATCTTTAGTGAAAGCTCCTAGAACTGAATATACATAGATACTCTATCACCTGGCAATTCTACTCCCAGGTCAATATTTAAGAAAAATTACAGGTCTGCAGGAAACCTTAAAATATTTTAGCAGAAAAAAAAAACCCACTGGAAATAATCCAAATGTATATTAACAGAATGGATATATAAATTGGGGGATAAATGTACAAAGGGATACTATCTAACAATGAAACTAGACTTCCTCTACACATAGTATGTGTACCTCATTATGTGTGAAGATGTACCTCTTCTACATAATGATGTGTAAAAGGAGTCAGATATGAAAGAGTGCAAACTATGTAATTCAACAGACATAACTCATCCTTGGGAATGAAAGTCACCTGGGAGAGGTAATGATAGGAAGGAAACACGAGGGAGGTAATGTTCTTTATCTTGCTCTGTGTGGTGGTATGAACACATTTATGTTTGTATGTTACACTTCCATTCAAATTTTCACTTAAAACATTAACTATATTTTAGAAAACGTCTAAAGTATACATCCTGGATAAGTGAATGCCCCTTAGTGGTAATATTCAAAAAACTGAATTCCACTAGCAACTTTTCGACTAAGTATCCATGTTACCTTAATATAACCTCTCATCGATAACTCTAATGGCCAATAAAACTCACAGAACTCTTCTGAAGAGCTGATTTTTTAAATACCTTAAATCATTTTCATTCATTTACCAGATATACACTGTGAGCCTACTATCTATAGGATACTATTCTAGGCACCTGTCATTTATATTCTAAAAAAGTGATAAAGAAAATATGCAGCAAACATAATAAATGAAGAAATAAACAAATGAATGAATCATAGTATAGACCACAATCAGTGGTTAGAAAAAAAATGTGTGTGTGTGTCTGTGTGTATCAAATAAGATTGCAATCCAGTCTAAATACATACAAACACAGAAAAGAAATAGCTTTAAGTAACTATTTCATTATGTTCTTTTTTTTTAAAGATTTATTTATTTATTTTATTTTATACAAACACTGGGTGAGAGGTGAGAGAATTCAGGACTATACAGGAGGGTGAGAGAATTCACCAGAGCCAGAGTGGGGAGCAGAGAAGGCAGAAGGACCGACGTACACTGCTGAGGGGAGCAGCGGGTGGCAGGAGAGGTCTGCGCGCCATGTGGGACCCTCCTCCCGTGGCCGGGGAGCAGCTGGGGATTGAACCGGCGCTGCAGAGGCTGCGGGCAGCTTCGCAACCCAGCGCTCAACCACTGCGCCACCAGGGAGGCCCTATTTCATTATGTTCTGAAGTAAATCCTTTCCTAAGGTTAACACCCCTGCATAAATCTTCGTGACTAAGTCTTGATAACTTATGAAATATTTAAACATATCCTTGAAACCACAGAGGATAGAGCTGGAACCCAAAAAGGCAGATATTTCAAAGAAAGAGATTAATTTAGTATTTTAGCAAGAACTTTAAATAACCAAAACATTTAAAAAGACAGTGTTAATAGAGAATCTTTATACTAAATTGTAGAGTAAAAATAAAGTATTTGAAAGGTGGTTAAATTTGACCTATAAGACCCTTCTAGGATTTAATTTTAAGAACAGGAATTATCAATTGAGAGTTTTGAAAACATATTAAAATATATAATTTTTAAATGTTTTTATTATATATATACTCGATCAAAAAGAACAAAGTTCATACATAAATTTATATTCACAGTAAATTGACATTTGAATTCCTGAATTATCTTACAGATATTAAAAATACAATTATAATTACATGCAACAATTAATTGCATGCAACAGAACTAAAATTTTACACTCCCTTTTTACAGTGTATTACATCTAAGAACATTTTAACTATGTTAATTTTTACTACAATTCTAACTAGGTTAATAAAAATGTTTGTATGAGTAAACATGCCCTTTTTAAGTAGGAAAAGACATACAAATCTCTCAAATGTTAAATTATTTTAACTGCTTTTAAATTATTTCAACATTCTTCCAAGCATGAAAGATGTACAAAAAAAAGCAAACTAAAAAAATTATGTATATACAAAAATCAAACTGCCTGAAAATTCAAATAACAAAATAAAATAGCAGTGAAAAACATTGAGGCCCTATTTATGCCACTCCCTAGTGCTTTCAAATTATCTCTCATCAATCAAACCCAACCAAGTTGAAAATATTGTAACTGCCTATGCATATAGTAGACACCTGTAGAATATTATCAACAAATACTTATTGTCTGTATCACTTTCCATTCCATCCTCTACACTACAGTTATAATGGTCACTCTAAAATGATCATTTTATCAAGTCAGACCCTTTCTAAAAATCATAAATATTGATAGCTCCCTTTCCATCATTGGATCTCATTCAAGTTCTTTAATGAAACCTGAGGGGGTGAAGGGGCAAGACCACTACTTCTAAAACACAACTATATAAACCAATGTTACCTCAATTAAAGAGAGAAATAACACATTCTGCTTAGATGTGCTGTCTTATTTCTTCCCACTCTTTCTAAACTCAATTCTTGAGACACGTGGATCCAATTTTAGATTTTATGAGCTTTATGGATTCCTGACAAGCTATTACTTCTTCCTAGAACACTGTTTCCTGATCCTTCTTCCTAACTTCAGTATTCATCTGTGACAATACATGACCTTCACCAAGAATTTCCTGGTTCCCTCCAAACCATACCTATAGTATCTCATACTGGGCCGCTGCACTGCTTAATGGTCTGCCTTCCCACCATCATGACGATAGGGATCATTTCTCTGTGCCACTAATCTATACTCAATAATAGCTAAGAACTCACCATCTGCTGGATGAACAACTGAATGATATATTGCTGAAAGTGATTGGATTGCTGGGTCTTTGGGACACAACAATGAATAAAAGTTAGTCTAGGTATTTTTATTAAGTTTAAAAAGGCAGAGTGCAGGAGGTGGTGAACTTGGGGAAGTTAAGTTTTCCAATCTTTATTTTCCTCCTGGGAATAGGACCTTCACCAACTCATTGTGTGCTGCAGTCATTCCCTCATTGACCAAACCAGAAAACCAGCCATGACACTCGTTTCCCTCTCTCCCTTAAACATTTTCTTGATATACCATATCTAATTTGTTTCTTTGGCCCATATTCCTCGTTTTCTGTATCACTATACACCAATATTTTCTTCCTTCTTTCTTCTTCAGCTTATTCCCAACATTTAAAACCATAGAGAACAGACTAAAATTGTTTCTGGAAGGATGAAGAAAAGCAAAGAAACTATACATGGATAGAATATGCCCAGACTGTTTTGATGTGAACACAGGTTTCATATTTTCAATAATCACATCCATTAATAGCTTGGATAAGTGTCTTTTTTCCAAATACTCCTGTTAATATTCATACATAAGCCACCTGAGGTAAGTTATGGATTGCTATTATGAGTTAATATAGACAGAGGTGATCTTGGGAAGGATAAGTAGGATTATGGAGGAATAGAAAATAACATACCTCTGAATTTCACAACTCAAACATTTGACTCCAAGAAATCCAGGAGTGTAAACAGGAGTAAAACTGAGGGGGGCAGAAGTAATAGCAAGGATAAATCCTCATTATTACATATATAGTTTTCCTAGAAGTTTCCCAGCATGAAAGCATTAAGCATGAAATTTTTAGAAATTATATAGAGGAACAGGGCCTCCCTGGTGGTGCAAGGGGTTAAGATGCAACCTATGAAGCAATCCACTGCCACTGCAGCACAAGTTCGACCCCTGGCCAGGGAGCTACCCTCACGGTGCAGCAGACCTCTCCTGACTGGCCCGCCACTCCCCGCAGCAGTGTATTTCAATCAATCTGCCTGTTCTGTTCCCCACTCTGTCTCTGGTGAATCCTCTCATCCTCTCCCATACCTCTGGCCTGTACCACATTTCTTGTATGCATAAATAAATAAATCTTTAAAAAAAATTTAAAAAGAAATTATTTGGAGGATCAGATACACTGTTGGTCATATTTTTAGGACTGATCAATTCCTTTATAACTCCTAGGCAAGTTTAATATTGCTAAATGTATAATATTACTAATTTGAGGTCAAATAAAAAAGCCAAACAAATTCACTCTTACAGCAAATGTTTTAGTTGTACTTTGGAGGGTTCATGAAACTCAGGTTTATTTTATGTTGGTCACCTGAGGCACAATTTGCTACCCACCACTTTTCAATAAGCAGCTTTTTCCCATAAGCTCCATGTTACAGACAACATTAGACTCTCCCCTGGGGTTTATAGGACATTGATTCCTAAAGGCCAAATTTAGCACTTTAGGGGAATATAAAAGGCAGCCAGTAACAACAAAGTGAAAAATGATGCATCTTATTTGACTATTTGAAAACTGAAACTTATTACAGGAATTGGTTACCACAGAAACTATGATCTGTAAATGGCCAAGGAGGAATATGCTAGAAAATAACATGTGCATAAATTGAATTGACTCACAGAACATCAGAGAGGGTGGTACCATGGAGATGAACCGGTTGAACACCCATTATTGGCTAATGGGCCTGACTCTCAAGTCAAAGCTCTAGTGTCTCAATGGACAACCCAGCCTCCACTGGAACATCTGCTATGTTGTGCAGGTCATTTTCAGGCAGCTCTGTCAAAGAATTCTTTATATTGGAAAAAAAAAAAAACTCAGCAACAATAGGAGGTTGCTCTATCTATAAGCAATAGAATAATTAAAAGTCATCTTCCACATACCCACAATTATGCCCATGAATTTATGCAAATAACTATAACACACTCATGCCTCAGTTTTCCTGTCTTTAGATTAAACAGGTGTTGTTACTCATTTGTAATCTTTATTATAGCACATTGTTTATTCACTTTAATTACCTAGCTACTCTCTACAAATATACTTTTTTTAAATAAGTAAAACAGAAAATTTGCAATTTTTTTTCTAATATTGAAGTTAACAGGAATCTTAAGGCCATTGTGCTCATAGGTCACTGTTTTTTTTTTTCCAATTGGCCCAAACGGCATTAATTAATATCATTAATAGAACTAGAATCATGAGATAGTCTTCAGAAACCCCATCAATCTATGTTTCATAGGCCTAGATATTCTCCTTGTAGAAACTGAACCTCTACCATTACTTAATAGCATACTCAGCCAAGAAAGGTTTCTGATATCTGAAAGCAAGGAATATTTCTTCTTCTGTCCTTCTTACGAGTGCATATCCAAATTCCTAAGGACTGTCCTAAAATGAATTTAAACCAGCAAAGAAATCTTTTTGTCATCAAATATCCTTTCCAATGTTATTTTCTTCCAAAGTAGACTGAGAACTGTATATACTAGTTAACACTTTGTAAGCTTGGGTAGCATGCCAAATACATCAGAGGCTGTTTTATTTCCAGAAATAGTCCCTGCAATGGTAGTAGTGACCCATAAGGCAAAAAGTGACCCTTGAGCTACAACCACATTATCCAGGAGCTTCCCAGAGCCTTAGTTATTAGAATGAGAACATAAAATAACCTCAATTCTACTTGTCTCTAAAATTTAGAAAAAAACATAAAACGTTCAAGATTAGCTGCTAATATTAATAATAACAAATGGGTTTACTCATACACATGAGCGCCTGTGTTGGGCAGTTTTATGACAGGAATAGGAATGGCAGCCAAACTGCAGGAAACATTATTCCCACCCTCCACAAATTATAGAGGCAAGTGGACTAGACTATAAATGAAAGAAGATATTAGTTTAGCGTTCTGAGCAAGAATTCAACAAATGTATCAAATTAATTTACAAAGGTGGCTTTCTATATAAATTTCAAATGTCAAAAACCAGTTTTTCTCAGGCCTCCCTCGTGGCGCAGCGGTTGAGTGCTGGGCTGCGAAGCTGCCTGTAGCCTCTGTAGCACCAGTTCAATCCCCGGCTGCCGGCGAGGGTCCCGCATGGTGCGCCCGCTGCTCCCCTCAGCAGTGTATTTCGTCAGTCTGCCTGTTCTGTTCCCCGCTCTGGCTCTGGTGAATTCTCTCACCCTCCTGCACTTCTGACTGTACCTAGTGCTTGCATAGATAGATAGATAGATAGATAGATAGATAGATAGATAGATAGATAGATCGATCTTTAAAAAAAATTTCTCTCTAAACTTTAGTAAAATCAACAAATTTGTCTTAGTTTTCATAAAGCCCCAAAAGTCATTACTATGTAGATGTTAAAACATCAACAGATTATCCTCTGCATGCGGCATTGGTGGTATAGTGGTGAGCATCACAGCCTTCCCAAGGATTATCCTCTGCAATAGGCATTAACTATGAATACCTGTAAAATGGCACCAGAAGGAGGGAGGAGCAGGCCAGGAAAATGCATGTACTCTCCACTCTCCTTAATCCAGCCTTCAACCTCTCTTCTCTCACCTCATGTCGCTCAGTAGTCCTCTTCCTTTTCAAATCAACATGAATGCCTTCTTCTCTGCAGAAGAATCTGTGGCCACCTCATCCAGTAGTGTGCCTTTCATCTAATCTCTCTGAACTCACTATGATTATTCAAAGATGTTCCCCTTTTAAGAGGAATCCTGACACCAATTGTGAAAATAACAAAATATATTCCCTATTGTTAGATAGCTATATTGTGACACTTATCACTTTTTTTTTCACCTTCATGTTTCAAAACAGCTCTACACAGTATCTCAATGCACTTGCTTGACCTATCATTACAAAACTGAATCGGGTTAGGCTGCAATTTCTCAATGAAATGATGTTCACCTACCTAAACATGGCACTTGACAAAGATTATTTCCTTTTTCAATAGCACTTTTTTTTTTAATAGTAGCATTCTGCAGCACTTTCTTTCTCTTTAAGACAATAAACATATTCATAGCACCAAGATATATGAGTAAGAGATAAATGCAGTCAATCAACTAGGTATGTGGAATCAGGAGCATAAACACCTGAAGCATTACAAAGTCTACATGAAAGGAAATGTTTGGCAGCCAACCTATACACCTTTATACAATAGAGGTGACAAACATCTGGACATGCATGTTGACAGAAGAAATGCAAAATAAAGAATTCAGAATATATGGCATAGGTAAACATAATTCCTGATGAATGACTGGCTCACAAATGCCAGGAAAAAACAGATTCAAACATCTCTAGCTATAAATCTGTATCTATATCTATAAATTTGTTCATTTTATCTTAGGAAAGAAAATTAATAATCTCAATCTTTTTCTAACTATGACTGGCATTACAAAGACAGAGTAAGTAGAAAGAGAACTATAGGCTATATATATTTCTATGTATAGTTCTACATAGTTATCCCTGATGATATCTGAGAATATAAATAAAAATCGATCCAGTAACCTTGTCATCCATCTAACACTTAGCATGGACAGTATATTTGGGTAGGCAATGCATATGTATCATCCCTAAACCTCACAAGTTCTTGCAAATTAAACATTATTGCAGTTTTATAAATGAGGAAAGTAAAACTAAGAAAATTTGAGAAACATACCCAATATTACTCAGGTACTAGCCAGATTCCGATCTCTATCACATTTATTTTCCAACCTCCAATCTAAGTATTGAAACTTATTAGTTAAACCCAGTGGTCCTCAAACATTTTGGCTCTAGGATGCTTACACATCAAAAAAATTATTGAAGACATGCCATTTATTTAAATAAAATCCTTTTATCAAGCCCCAAAACAAATGTCAGATGTGTTAAAGATCTCAACAATATAAATAAAACTATATAGGTACTAAAATAAAATATGAGAGAATGAAGAGAAATTGAAGGAGCAAGAATGGAGACCACTTTGGAAAACATTCTAATGAATTTGGCTTTTCCCAAGTTAATTGTTAGCACCAACAGTAACTGAAAACATTTTATAAATGCCCCATAAATGTACTATATTAAAATATTTTATTAAATATAATGATTGCCTATTAAATGTTACATATTTTCTTTTTAACAATCTCCATATTTTCTACAATAAACATGGCATTTAATAAACTCTAAATGAAAAGAACATTAAAACATTAAACATGCATAACAAAGGTGATGATGCACAAAAGTAATAGTAATATATATATTTTATAATACAACAAAGTGGTCTTTTTTTTAGAAATTTTCCAAACATATACAAAGCAAATGATTTGATCAAGGAGAACAAAAATAAAATGCAATCTATCTTAAATTTGCTTCAAATTTCAAACATTATGTTTAAGCTTTACTAATACTACTCTATACCTTATTTTCTAAAATTATATTTATTTGAAAATTTCTAATACTTCTTAAAATGTCTGTCTTCATGAGCATATAATGATTATCTTAGAATAATCAAATTCCAAAGACAATAATTAAGTCACATGGAATTCCACATCAGGAGAATTCAGATAATTAGATTCACACACACACATACATACACACACACAAAATTATATGAAATAAAATATAATTAACTATAAAGTGAATTAATAGACCAGATTCCTTTTCAGCCTGTAAGTTTAACTCATTCAACATGTTTAAATAATGGCTTATTTGATATTAATACTGAAT
Source organism: Talpa europaea (assembly GCF_964194135.1). NCBI lineage: Eukaryota > Metazoa > Chordata > Mammalia > Eulipotyphla > Talpidae > Talpa > Talpa europaea. Next base: position 121,944,897 of record NC_140069.1, read on the forward strand.
ATCTTTTAATGTACAATTGAAAATTAATAGAATTCTCATATAAGCAAAACTATGTGAAAATTCACTAGCTTTCTTAGGTTAGGTGTGATAAAAATTCTGGTTAAAAAAAGAAATATTCTTCATTTGTCCATGTACTTTACTTGTCAGATTTTAAAAGTACATACACACAATCTAGAAGATAATCATTGACTGGTATAATACTTAACAAACTGCTCACATATTTCTGCCATTGAATTAATCACCTGCCACTTCAAGGAGATCGGACATGGACTTGTCCAAAGTGTATTTAAAGTGTTTGTTTGTTTGTTTGTTTGTTTGTTTGATAAATACCCACATCTTTCTACTCAAAAACTGGCAAGATATAAAACATTTAAAATCTTTTTTTTAAATACCATGCAACAACGATGCCTTAGAGGCAGAAACTTTAGATGGTGCTTAAACAACGATTTTTTTTCCAACAATAACAATTTTCTTTTAAATTCATTTACAAAACCTTACCACACAGTATTAGGCATAATTTCCTGGTAAGCAACTATAAAGTAGAATTAACTATCCTCAAATGACTATGAAACTAAGTCAGCCATATCAGATTAAGATGACCATAAATGTGGTTTAAAAACATGGTAATTCACATAGCCCCCTAACCATGTTTAATCGTCACATTAAAAACACTAAGTGCATTCCTTTCAGATGATGGTGTGCACTTTTACAACTCAGAATAGTGCCAACTAAATTAACTTGTTTCATCTAAATGTTGCATTTGTTTTTTTAAGTTATACTACTGGTAACATTCAACAACTCTAGCTATGTGTCTAAATATTTTTATTAAACAATTAGTGTAATTAAATCCATCAAATTGATTTTCAAGGGGTGAGCAAGTATTAACAGAAAATGATGGTGGCCTTCAACATTAGTCATACTTAAAAATTTATAGAAAAAAAAACAGATGTTCCTGTACATTTTTATCTGGTACCATGTGGTACAAAATTATCTTCGCCTGAATAAGGTCACTGAAGGAAATGCAAAGACACTATCCAACACTGAAATTATTGCCCTGACATCCCTATGTCAATCATAGCCCATCACTACCAGTACATAAACACTGATCTGCAAGGCAAGCAGACACTAGCTTTTCACTCTAGGACTATCCAAACCCTTTGGACTTCTTACCATAGAGCTGGAAACTCATCTCCGCTGGACTATCAACCACTCACCTTTTAGTTTACAGGACAAAACCATTTGACTCTATGGCACCTCACTCTCTAGAAATGTCTATTTGATTTGTAGATTCCAGTATATTTGGGTTGCTTTTCTTATTAAAGTACCCTTTCTAGTTTCATCAACTACACCACAGTTCCAGACACACTATTATTATATATTATCTTATTCTCTCTTGTCCTTTGTCATGCAAAGGTCAGGATACTACCCAATGTTGAGAATAAATTATTCGACCAATTATTTAGGCAATCCCTAAGCATTAATGAAAGTATCTTTTCCCACTATATACACAGACTTATCAACTGGCAGCAGTATATAACAGAGAAAAGAGATTGATTCTACCCAGGGAAAAATCACAAAGCATAAAATCATCTTGGTTTCCTACATAACACAAAACCCTTAGGTTTCCACAATGCCCAAGATCAGTTAGGAGTTAGAAATTCATAAAAATCCATACCAGGTAGCAAAGTAGGAACGTTCTAGACTGATATATTTCTACATACCTACAGTTGCCAAAAGTTTTACTTGGCCCATTCACTAGAAAACCTCCATTCCCATGAGAACTATGAAAGGGTAAAATTTTACTAAAACTAAGTCTTCATGTGCGGCTGTAAATGATGGGTTCTAACACTTGGTCTTTGCTCTTACAGCAATCAGAGAAGATACTTGCAATTGGGAGAAAGGTGAAAAGTTCTTTTTTTTTTTTTTGAAAAGTTCTTTTAAAATGATGAATAACATGAGTCAGTGCAGAATTCAGACAATAAAGAAAGGAGACAGTGCTGTGATTTACGCAGAGATAACTGCTGCCAACCTTCTATAATATATTCCATTTTAGCCTTTTATTCTATGTGTACAGATGGGTTCCCTCAACTGCATTTTAGTTGCATTCTTAATACATGACAAGCTAAATAGCTAGAAAGTTATACTAAAACCAGCAACAGTTCCTGAACTCTCTGACAACAAATCTTTGACAGAGATGTAGCTGTGACTTTGAGTCACAGTTAACACAGTGAAGCAGAAGTCAGGTGCATTTGCTGGTACCTCTTCTGTTTTCACTTTTAAAAGCATTCAGAAAGAAATTTGATATTTCTGCAGCACAGATCCTAAATCCCTACCTTCATGAGTATCAAGAGTCACTGCCAGCCATCCATTTTATTAGGTGAAATGTGGCAGAGATAATGTGGTCCTAAATTCAGCAGCTGTGAAGGGGTCTCTAATCCTATAGGTATCAAAACACTGCAGAAATTCCAGTATCCTATACAGACCACCTATAATCAATCAGTAGCCCCTACTCCAAATCAAAACACATTCAAAGAAAGAAAGTCATATTGTTTTTGAATCATTGTATGTTTTCATCTCTTTGTTACATAAGCAAGTGCTTATTGTAGCTCATAAAGAGCCCAATAAACACTTATAAAATGAATGTTGAAGGGCCTCCCCTGGTAGCGCAGCAGTTGAGCGCTAGGCTACGAAGCTGCCCACAGCCTCTGCAGTGCTGGTTCGATCCTTGGCCACCGGCAAGGGTCCAACATGGTGCAACAGACCTCTCCTGCCACGCCCGCTGCTCCCCTCAGCAGTGTATTTCGTCAGTCTGCCTGTTCTGTACCCCACTCTGGCTCTGGTGAATTCTCTCACCCCCCTGTGCTTCTGACTGTACCCAGTGCTTGTATAAATAAATAAATAAATCTTAAAAATAAAAAAAAGAAGAATGTTGAAGAGGAGAGAAAAACATTTACTCACAACTACCCCACTGAAATTTATATCCTAATATATGCCATAATCTCACTTAAATGTTTTCAGGTTCAGATTATACTTCTGTCATAAACTTAATTACACCTCCAAAAGCTAAGGAAAAAGGACTTCATAACACAGGGTCATTCTCATCAGTGTGAGGTGGTATCTTGTTGTGATTTTGATGTACATTTCCCTCATGATAAGTGATGACAAGCATTCTTTTATGTACCTGTTGGCCACAACTGAGACAGTACTTTAGAGTAACAGTTCTCATAGTGTAATCCAAGACCTCTGATAGCTGCCAAAACATCTTTCAGAGGTTTCAAAAGGTCTCCCTTTCCCAGGCACATCTCTATGTGAGAGCAAATTTTCTTCACGTACATCAAACAAAACATGCCATGACCTAGATAATGAAGTCAGACACTGCAGAGATTTATAAAAATGTAAAAGTATCATTCTTCCTAAAAATCTTGTTTTGGAAAATATATTTATTTTTATATAATACATTTATATTAACATAAAATGGGTTTATTATCATTTTTTTAAATGAAAGCATATATCTTTTTAATTTTCTCAATTATAATTTCAAATTTAGTAAGTATAATAAAACCAACCCCCATAAACAAAAGTTCTTTAGGGTCTTCACTTTTTAAGAGTTTCTAAATATCACAAATTATCAAAAAGCCTATAACACTACCAGAATTCCTTTTAGTAAACAATACACTGTATTAAATCTAACCAGCTTTCTACTTATATAAAATACTAGGCAGTCTTTCTAATTGCTGTAGTAGAAAGAACACAGTATTGAATACACGGATTTAAATACCAGTTTCACAACTTATTAGCTGTGTAGGCATCTGGTTCCTATTATTCTCACTTAAACCGGTATGACAAACTCAACACTAAGCATATCAAAACTAAAATCATTGCATTTTGCAAGCATTCTTGAACATTTAATTATCCAAGATTATATAGAGTAATTTTTATATAATTATATACATTAACTAATTCAATTATCTGAGAGTATATTTCACAGCTAACTCCCTGTTCAGAGTTATAATTCTATAGTAGTATTTGCAGCACATCCGAATACAGCTGAGACCACCACAAAATCTGGTACCATGGTGAGACCACCACAAAATCTGGTACCTCTCACAAATTCTATCTATTTGTTTTATGGAGTCCCAATAAAACACTTGCTCGTTCTGATGCCAGCATTGATGCAAAGATTCCTTTCTCAGGAAAACCTTGGTATTGCCTACTTATGAGTAAAGAAGAGTTCACCTAAGAGAGCTAAGACCAAAGATGTTATCATCTTTGATAACAGAAGATCAACTTTATCATAACCTTTTTTTCAAGCATCCAAAACCTAGAAATCGACATTAGTAGCAGTATAACAAGCTCTCAATGAGCATTATCACAATTGAGCTTGTCTTCTAAATTTCACAAAAATCATGCTAAGGAAAGTTATATTCTAAGGAAGGTGTTCAAAAGCAATACAGTTCACTTTTCTCTCCCATGCTCCTTAGAGAATATTCTAAAACTCTGCAATATACTTTTACAGTTGACATCTAAAATTCATCACAAATTTAAATGCTTGGGAAAGATGTTAATGTTTAGTATTGTCAATTTTAAAGAAAACTGTTATGTCATTCTTTTAAGGGTATCAAAAGAATCGAAATTCCACAGCAATTTAATGTACACAATAATCTTTTTTTTTTTTTTTTTTTTCCCCAGCTAACTGATTTACATTGTGGTTCATGTTTTTGAAGTACAGGAACTCCCCCTTCAGGTGCCGTTTTGTACCACACCACACCCACGACTGAAACACCCATAGTCCACCACTCTAGTCCATTGTGCTCCCTCCACACTTAGTTCTTGCCCCTCTGCCTTCCCCTTAGGTAGTCTCCGCTCTAAAATCAACTTTCGAGGGTTAGTTCTTATTTTGGATTTATCTGATCTCTTATATGGTATCTCTGTATTCCCCATTTAAAGGACACTATCATGTATTTGTCTTTCTCTTTCTGACTTATTTCACTTAGCACTCCTCTCCATCCATGTTGCTGCAAATGGCAAGAGTTTATCATCACCCATTTTTAAAATCCATTAAGAATAAAAAATTTTGCATCATTCACTTTTTTACTTGATTTCATTTCTACTCACTTCCCCACAGAATTTTATCCTGCTGTGATAGTTTTAGATGAAAAATTTTATTGATCAACCTATCATAATTTCCTACAATAAAAATCTTAAAAATCTTACAATTAAACTTATAAGCTTTCCTTCATTCTAAGATTGAAGCGTATTGTTTGTCCAAGCCACAAAATATATTAGAAATAAATTTCTAAATGAAATGAATGGGGCTAGCTGTTCTTTGGTCCTTCTGTCTGCTCTGCTCCCCACTCTGGCTCTGGTGAATTCTCTCATCCTCTCGTGCTTCTGACTGTACCCAGTGCTTGTATAAATAAATAAATAAATAAATCTTTTTTAAAATAAATAAATAAATAAAGATCATTCATAGGCCTCTGAATGAATATTATTTATTGGCTTAATTATGAACTATCAGGAAGCATCATCTCTTTCAGGAAGCCTTCCAAATGTGCATGGCCATGTATGCACACACTTACATGAGCACATCAGACAAAGTTTATTTGTACTTGCTTTCTACTTTCACAGCACTTATCAGTTTACATACAAATAATCGCTATCTCTATATAGTCAATAACCTCCCCCAGGGAATAACAATATTAATGGCATAATATAAGTTATAAATATTGAATCAAATTGAATAAAATGAAATTGAATTCTTAATTATAAGATCTATATAGCTCTTGTAATTAGTTATATTTGCTTCTTTACTGTTCTTATGCTTTTGGTGTCTTCCTATCAAAACTGATATTGTTTATGTTCTGTTTTTTTTTTTAATAATATACCTTAAATTACCTTTTTGCAACAAGACAGTATTTATAAATGCATATATACAACATGATTATGTGATTTTGGTGAATTACATAATCTGTCTCAGTCAGTTTCTCTATATTAAATTTCAGTTACAGGATCACATTAGGCATGCAGTATCATATTAGGTATGCATGCATGTGAAATATCTTCTATAAACCATAAACATTACATGCATAATAATTATTTTTGTTAAAATCATATCCAACAAAGCCAAAATTTTAGAGTTTAGAACTTTAAGCCAAGAGGAAATGCTTTAGGAAATAAGATAAACTTGAAATGAGAAGGTCCTAACGTCTCTGCTGCTGAACTTTTAAAATTTAATTCAGTGTAATATCAATATCTAAGTCTATATTGCCTTAGTTTCCTTACTTCAAAAAAGATGTAGAGGAATAAGTGATTATTTGAAACTGCTCAGCTTCTGAAACACAAATCTGTTATCATGAATATTTCATTTACTGAAAATATTTTCATGCTTATCCTTTTCAACAATCCCACATCATAATGCTTTATTTCACTTGCCTTTGACAGATATCATTACTAATCCTGTACAGCTGTTCATTTCACGCCACACTTCAGCTGTTATTTGATGTCCTACAACATGGCAGCCAATCCCAACACTCATGAGGAATACCATCACAAATATAGAAATGACAATAAATAAAGTAAATAGAATAAAAATGCCAAAGGCTATGAAGGAAGCATCTTAACTTAAGTCAGAGAAACTTAATAAATAGCCAAAGCTTGCTTAAGGATGAAAATAAGAAATAATCACCCACTGGTTTAAAACCACAATTAATTGACCTACAGAGTCAGTTCATCAAACACCCAGACCTAGGTTTTAAACATCATTCCTCAAAAGAACCTGGCCCCTTGAAGAAATGGGTGATTCCAGTGCTAGCAAGAAATGCTATACAGTGAGCCTAGAGCACCTTGCTACACCAAAAAGAAAGCAAATGTACAAAGAATGATAAGAACAACTCAAAAGGATGCAACTATAAATCACTAGGGAAAAAAACAGGAAAATAATAAAGATAAAAGAAAATGGGGAGAAAGGGAGGTCCATAGAGTAGAATGTTGCGAGCTGACTGATAATAGTAGATGAGCTGCTGGAACTGGATTATTATCACATGGTAGCCACCACAATCAAACCTGGTTCAGGCAAGCTTTATCAACAGATGCTAAATCAAGAGAAAAATGTTTTGAGATGAATAGGAGATATGCAAGGCCTCAAAATGTCTCCCCATAAAATGGAGAAATTTGACAACACCTGGACTAAGGGGACACATTGCTTCCATATGTGATACGGGGAAAGGAAACATCACTTATATAGTTTTCTATCGACGGTGTGTAAGCTGAATTTAAGCATGAGGAAATATCAAGCTTATCTCAGATGAGGAACATTCTATTTTTTAAGAAGAGGGAGAACTTTTTCAAATATGTCAAAGTATAAAAGACAAAACACAGACTGAAGAATTGCTCGAATTAAAACAGTAAAGAGACAGGATAATCAAATGCAATATGTGGTTCTAAGCCAGATCCTGAACTGTAGAGAAAAAACAAATACTTATAAATTTCATTACTGGGTACAATGACAAAATTTGAATATAGAACAGTAAGGTAGATAATAGTATTGGATCACTGTTAAATGCACTGCAGTTGGAAACTGTACTGTGGTTATATAAGAAAATACTTTATTCTTAGGAAATCACAATAAAACATTTGATACTAAAGGAGAGAAATAATATCAGTGGCTTATTCTTAGAAAATACTCAGAAGCAAATGAATATAAATATATGTATAAGTATATGCATAAGTGTATATATATATTCTAAGTATACAAGTATATATATTTATATATATTCTATGTGTGTGTATTCTTTGCACTATCCTTGTAACTTTTATATAATATAAAATTATTTCCAAAATAAAGGTATAAGAAAAAGTAGGGGGATGATAAACACAAAGTCCAGCTAATGTGAGAGAGACAGATCGATCATCAAGGTAGAAGCGCACAGATAGATGATGTGAGGTGTTAATTCCTCCCAAACAGACATGTGATCATTCCGACTGTTACTTGCTTTGTAACTACATGTATGTTGCAAATGTTCTTGTGTGTAAAGAGCACATTAGAAAGAGAACAAAGGAAAAATAATACTGCAAATTGTTTTCATAATTCCTTCAAAATTGCTATGAAAATTTGAAAATCGCTCACAATGCAGGCACAACTGGTCATAAACTAATTTATATTTTCAGAGTAATAATCATCTATTTCTTTTATACTGGTTTTAGATCCAGTTCTTTCATTTTCTTACTTCTTCCTCAATTTGGTAGTACTTTTTCCCTCAACAAAAAGTATTCTTGCTTTTTTTTTTTAATGTAACAAGTCACAAGTGTTAACACAGATAATTATAGCTAACATTTATTGCTTAATAAGTGGCAGGGCTGTTGTTAAGCACTTGATAAAGAGTATATTTCTTTATGTTTTCAATCAGTTTTATGACATAGATATCATTAATTTTTTCCTCTCTTCAGATAGAGAAAAACCACAAACATAAAGGTTAAGTAACTTGTTCGAGGTCACACAGCTAGGATATGAATTTGAACTCAGGCAATCTAACTCCAGACTTGGAAACACTGTTTTATTACCTTTCTGAACCTGTTCCAAGCACAACTCTACCATTTCCCTCCAATCTGAAGAGTTTCTCCCACTCCCAAATTTTTCTAATAAATTTCTTTTTTACTTTTAAGTCACAATCAATGACAACAAAGTTGATTTGTGTATAGAACAAAAACATGAAAGCAATAGGAGATAATTTATATAATTTTCTTTAGCAATTCTTTTGAAGTCTTTTATTGCTTTCACATTTGTTTGGTATATTGGAAAACATAATAGCCAAGGCATTTGATGCTTCTAGAAATCTTGTTTAGGCTTCCCATCAGCTGGTTTTAATTTGTGAAGTATGAATTCACTCTGGTTCTTGATTTTTTTTCCTCTCCCCTATAATTGATAGTGGTTTGAACTTCAGGCTTTCTTGATTCATAAAATAGTATGTTTGATAAAATGATCATATTTTTAATGACAACAGCAATACCACAGATCTTCTTTCAAGGAATTAGCACATGGATTGCTAATTAAACCCAGAATGTTAAACCAGTTGTTAAAAAATAAATTAGAGCCATAATGTCTATTTACTGTGGGCAGCTGAATTTCGTATTTCCTATTCATTTTTAACAACACTGTTTTTCATACAAATAAGATGTTAGTATTTTCTAACATGAGAAATAGAAATCAAATACTTTCAGAATATTCCCCTAAAGGGAATGCATCATGTGTCTCAGAAGATTCATCTGTAAGAAATAAATATTATTACCCAGTAAATACCATACTATTTATAAGATTCACAACCAAAGAAATGCATCTTCAATAGATTTTTGCATTTTCTAATATCTCCTGAAATGTATTTTCCTTCACATTTTAAATGTTATATAAATACCAAATGCCAATCTTACATAAAAATATCAAGTTAAGAGAATAAATAAATTCCTTTGAAAATGCATTGATGATCTAATGGACATGATTTGCCAAATGTCTAAAATTGATTGGTATACTTACTAAGGAATATATTTATAACAGTATTAAAGGTTCAATTTTCCTAAGAGATCTAAAATCACTAGGTCAAAGTCAGCCATTTCTTAAAACAGGCATCAGCCATGAAATGATGAAAATTAAAAAAAATACAACACACACACACATACACAAACACACAAATGAGAGAGCCATAATGAGATCAAGATTTTAGTATTAAAACCAAGAAACCCACAGTAGCAAATTATTGTGAATTCTTTAAAAATTAAAAGGTAAAGTCATCCTCAAAAAGCAATTTAAACCATTAAGAACAGTTATCATTAAATCATATCTCCAAAAATAATGATTATTTAATATCAACATTAACTGTATTTGAAAGGCTATGAGATTTCTGTTCCTCTCATAAAACATCTTCCTCTCTCTAGACCTAAGTTTGGATACACTATTTGTTACTAACTCTCAATACAATTCAAAACACAAGGAACTTCATCCATCTTGTAAGTAATTATGTTAAATTCTGGGGCAGCAAACAGGAATACGAATTGGTTCCAGGCCTTAAGGCACAAACGGTGAACATAACTCAATACAACATGATACATGCTGAAAGGAGATAGTATCTATTGATAGTAGTCTCTGTTAAGAAAGCAATTATTTCTGTTTGTGAGCAAAGAAAAAGATACAGAGAAAAGGTGATCTACTAAACTTTAAACTACCCTACAGTTTTTCAAACGCTATGATATAACTATGCTTTATGTAAAGGTAACATATAAATATAAAAACTTATTTATCAGCCTTGTTTTAGACTATTTTATTACACAAGGTCTTTATTTGAGAGTCATATACTGTTACTATCCAAAACTGATCTATCATTCAATAAACAATTGTAAGACATCAGCAATTAGGAAGCTCCAGAATAGAAGCTCATTCAGAATATGTCAAGAACAAGGGGGTGAGAAAGCAGAGTCCACTCATCCTTGGAACGCATGGTGACTTAAATAGCCACGTGTCCTTCAGTCTGCATC